>NC_133035.1:17566153-18200769 GCF_048771995.1 Taeniopygia guttata | reverse complement strand
ATTTAATGGTATGTATTAGCCTGGCTGCATGGGGGAGAGAAAACTTTTTAGCTGTCACTGTCATCCTAAAGCCCCACCAACGCAATCAGAAGAAGCCAAACATCCTCATTGTCTGTGGAAAACTTCACAGATTTTACCAGCCTATTCCAAGTCACTGCAAGAAAAGGCCAGAATACACAGACACACGTGCCAACAAGGCTTGCTCCAGCCCCTTGCTCAGCAGGTGCAGCGTGCCACCCTGTGCCACCCACCCAGGGCTAAGGTGCAGTCTGTAACTGCTGCCCCAGCACCCAGTCCCCGGCGCTGCCCCAGCACCGAACACATCTGCAGCACATGCAAGGGACAGTCGCCTTTGTACACTGTCTTCGTCATCCACGGGGACATCGTGCTCCAGGAGCAGCCGCACAGCATCCACGCTCCCTGCTCCTGCAGCCCAGTGCAGGGCAGTCCGCTCCGCCTGGAAGGGAAGCACAGAGGCAGGGAAGGCTGATGTATGCAGTGTGTGCATCCACCAGCCCTTCTGAAGGCCAAAATATCCTTGACCATCTATGGAGCTAGAATTTCTCACACTGTGCAGAGTTTTCTTTGGATGCAGCCCTCTGTCACTGCTCTCCTGTCAGGCAGACAGGTGTCAGTCACCTTCTGCTCAGGAGCTGCAGTTCTGGATTATAATGACAGCACAGAGTGAAGAACACTGCTGACCATAAATGGACAGACTGAAACACTAGGGATGGGAGCAATCCTGTATCTCCATTAACCTACCAGTCAACAAGGAAAAACCTGCACCAGAAACAGAGTTTGTCCCATAGTCTTACTGTACAGTGACAGGAAAATCAAAGCCTTTCATGGTAATCATCCGGCAATTGCAGCTTTCCAGTGTGGCAAGGATGATAGTGCTGGGAGTCAGTGTGTTGTGAAAAGTGCTTGGTTCCCACAGGCCCTATTTGGCACTGGGTGTTGTATTTTAAATTTTTGACAATTTAAGCAGTTAATGAGAAGAGTAGTATTAAGGAGCTGCAGTTCTGAAACACATCCTCAGCACTTCCTGCAACATGGAGGTGGAAAAACCCAGGACTTACATTATTTTTGGCTTTGATATCAACTCCTCTCCTGATGAGTTCCTCCATCCTGGCTGTATCATTTCGCTTCGCCGCGTCATGGAACTCCTTCTCTGACTGAAGCACTGCAGCAGAGCAGAAGAGTGAGCATTATAAAACAGTGCTGGCAAGGGGCATGGAGCAGCATGCCCCAACAAACCTCCCCTTCATCTCACCGGCCCCCGTGGCTTCAGGGAAGGATGACTGCAGAAGGAGTCTTCCAGCAAGAATCCCAGCCCTACAGATGCTGGCATGTTTACTGGATTTATATTCTACCACTGTCTCTCCTTCCCTGACTACCCCTGTGCCACATCAGTGCTCTTCCAGTCCTACCCACTTCTCTTCTACTTCAGTGTCGTCCTCTGCATGGATTTTCTCCAGCTGCAAAACCTTTTGATCCATGAGGTCCATATCCTCTGGGTACCCTCTGAGGCCCAGAGTCAGTGTGAAGGCTCTGAGATGACACAGACCCTTTCCTCCACCCTTCCACCTACATCCCACTGCTTTACAAGGAGGCCTTTACACATGGTCCCCCTCCAGGCAACATGAACCAGCCAAGCAGCACAAAACTGCCAGCCTGGCCTGTGATTAGTGTTGCATCTCTTAATAAATCATGGCAGTTCTGCACATTATTTACCATGACTGGCAATATTTGTCTTGCACAGTTAGGCACAATTTAAGAGTGTTTACTCTCCATGCTGGGCCTTGCCCCAGCAATCTTCTCCTTCATCAAATAAACCTTCCTGCCAAGAAAGAAGAGCAAGGCTGTGACTGCCACAGCCCAACAGGGAGGCTCTGAAGGCTTTTGGCAAGGTTGGTGTCAGCGTTTGTTGGGTTCAGTCTCTGTCCCAGTGCTTTTGGGGAATTCTTTTAAGAAGTGCTTCAGTCAGACCCTTGGCCTGTCACATCCTACTGGAGAGCTGGCCCACAGGCTCTGCTCTCTTCTACACTTCTCCAGAGCCCAGGCTGTAGTTTGAGGGGCTCAATGACTGCATATCACCCACATGCCATACAAAAGGCATCAAAACATATTATTGTTCCCATTCCACCACACTGAGGGAAACAAACAGGAGACTTGCTGCCTAAATAGCACAATTCATCTCTTTGTAGGACACAGAAGAAAGGCATCCCTACCGTGGACACTTAGAGCAACAGAGGCATAACCTCATCCTTCAGTTTCCATTCCCCTTGCCTTCAAACAAAAGAACTTTAGCTCAAGAAAAATGCAAATAACACAAATTTTAATGCTAGACAGGTTAATTCAATAGTGTGTTTATCCACTTTACACCAGACATGGTCATCTGAGAGTGTGTATTCAAGAGTGCTGGACCTGCTGCTATAATGAAGGCAATAGGATTTGGACACTGATTTCTGCAAGAAATGGGATTTCCTATGCTGTATACTAAGACTCTCTTATCACCTTTTCAGCTGTGTTAACAGGATTGCATTTCACCCTGTATGGACCCTTCATTTCAGAGGAAATATCAAGACAACTGGTGAAAAACACACTGAGATTTTGTTAATTATTAACACCAATGGCTACACACATACCACCTCCTTATACATGCTTATCTCCCTTCAGTGGAGTAAATCCTATGTTTCAATTAAGCAAATGCTGCTGACCCTGCTCTCCAGGTGACAGAAATGTTTTCTTACATTTCATGGACACACAAAGCATCATTTTCAAGAGATGCCAAACCACCTTAGTTAGTTTTTGCACTAGCTGTGAAGATGCAGTAACAAATCTGGCATCGCTAAGGCTGCAGAAGCTGCAATTTATTTATTTTCAGCAGCACATGAGTAACAGTTTGATGGTCTGAGTTTCCTATTTAAGATGCACAGCGGCTTTGTAAGTGCACTCCTCATCATGGCATGCAGCTGTCCAGCAGCAACATTTCCGTGGATATTCAGCAGTGTTCCTTCTCTTTCAAGCTCAGATTCCAGGGTACTTCATAGCTTATTGAATAGGAATTCAGTTATCACAGTGTGGAAAACATTTTAAATTATTTACCCTCAGTGCAATGCACCAACTCACAGGCAGTTTATTATGCAAGCGATGTAGAAAAGCAGCGAAGGAGGAGAAAGACACGCAAAGAAACGTCCAAAACCCATCCACCGAGCCCTACGTGGGGCCGCAGGACACAAAGACAATTGGGGTGGGGACCGAGGGGGCCAAAAACCCCAAGTGCGGGGTACCAGGGTTATGCGCAGCATCTCAGCGGTGCAGGATGCTCTGGGGCAACAGCAATCTTGATTCCCGGGTAGGTTTAACCACCTGCTTTGTTTCCGAGCGGATTTTCACGGGTCCGGTTATATTTTAGGGGATACCAGCTCTGCCCCTCAGGCCCGCCCGCCCCGCCAGCCGAGCCGCCCCTCACGGCGCTGCGCCCGCGCCCCGCCGGGGCAGCCCCGGCAGCCTCGGCCCCACTCACGGCTGTCGCCTTCCCACGCCAAATCGTCTCCCATGTCGCGACACAGAGGCGACACAGCGGCGACACAGCGGCCCCAGCGCCGTCCCCGCCGCCTCAGAGCGGGCTGACAGCCGCGTCCCCGCCTCCTCGCGGGCCACCTCGCCACCGCCGAGCTGCTCTTTTGCCGCTCTTTAAAGCAAAAGATCATAAAACAAGCCCGTTTCCAGGCAAACACGGTGTTTTCGGGCCGTTTGGGGAGGACATCCAGCTGCCGCCATTTCGACCAGGTGCCACCGTTCGCCTCAGCGCGGCTCTGCTGAGTGCTGCTGCTCCGAGGTGGTGGGTGGTTTAATTTAAAATTAGTTTAATTCTGTTTCCAGAGCAGTTTGGGAGGAGAGGGATTTCTAAGCAGTAGGAAATACGGGGGTTGTTTTTATTTTTGTTTTTGTTTTCCCCTGAAAGCAAGGCGCAGGGGTTGATGTTTCCTGGGAATTAGGTGCTCTTGTCACCACACGGTCCCTCAGGAGGTGCATGAGGGGGCAAAAGGGCTTTTCCCTCAAAGTTTTAGTGAAATCTCCAGTTTCAGCGTCTGGGCTGGTTTTATCTTTTGTTTTGTTCTCCATTTTGATAGTATAATAAGAAAGAAACCAGGGTGAGCTGCGGTTGCGGGGATAATCAGATCTGTTTCTGTGGGTCCTCCACAGTACTGCTCCCCTGTAATGCTGCTTCCATCTCTGGGACACCCCAACATAAGAAGGACATGGAGTAGCTGGAGTGAGTCCAGAGGAGGCCACAGAAATTCCCCAAGGGCTGGAGCACCTCTGCTCTGGAGCCAGACTGGCAGAGCTGGGGGTGTTCAGCCTGGAGAAGAGACAACTCCAGGGAGACCTTATATGAAGCCCCATCCTGGAAGCATCCAAAGCCAGGTTGGGTGGGGCTTGGAGCACCCTGGGATACTGGAAGGTGGTGGAATTGGATGATCCTTAAGGTCCATTCCAGCCCAGACCATTCTGTGATTCTTTGCTGCTGGTCTCAGGATAGGAGAGGTGACATCAGGTGTGTATCCCATTCCTAGTCCATGCTGGCCCGCAGATGGTCTTTGTAAGGATTCCCTGGAGAAATCCCCCTGGAGCAGTATCTCTCTCTGTACCGCTGGTTTTGGCTGTGAGCTCACTCCGATGCCTGTCACCACATGAGGGTGCCAGTGCTGTTCACCTGCCACGACTTCCTGCTCTGGCAATAATGTCCAGGGTGCAGATGGGGCTGTTCCCTGGGCTTGGGACAGTTTTGGGATACATCCCGATCTCGAGGACCCCTGTGTGGATCCGTGGTGCTCCTGTGAGAGAGGATGGGGCATTTGTGTTGGGAGATCGGGGGAGACAGATAAGAAGAGACTCATCCTCTTCTCCAAACATGTCCCTCTGTGCACACAGGTACGCCAGAACTGTCTCCTGGGCAGGCAGACAGTGGTTTCCACTTCATTGAAACCCATCACCCATGGATTCAGTAGCCAACTTGCTGATGCAGTTGGACCACTACAGCTTGGCCTGCCCAACTGTGAAATGGGTAGGTGGACCCTAAGCTCTTGAGCAAATACAGAATGTGTGGAGGTTTATGGATAGTTGCTGCTCTCAGAGATTTGGATTTATGTTTTGTTTGTCTTTTATTCAAACTGAAGTTAAAAAAAAAAAAAAAAAGACACTCTCTCTGGTAGGAAAAGTGAACATAAGGTCTGTCTGGATAAAGGGGAAGCCCTTCTTTTGTACAATAGCTTAGTGGGTAGAGCATCCTCCCCAAGGAAAGGGGAAAGCTGGGCTTGATCCTTGTTTCTCCCGGAGGGGAGATGGAAACCTCGGGCCGCACAAGACCCCAGAGAGTACCGTATACAACAGGCTGCAAGCATATCTGATGCGGAGAGTTTTTCTTGGTTTTTCCTGTTACTTTAAATAATTAATGATTTGATGGAGCAGGGAGTGGAGAAGGCAGGTGTCCTGTTTCCCTGGGGAGCAATCTGTGCACCCGGCAAGACAGAGTCTTGCGCTTTCTCGATGAATATTTAAGTGTCTTCAGACAAACTGGAACGGCGCCAGCAGGGATGACTGAGAAGGGCTGAGCCCTTCCCACTGGGTATCCTAGTGCCTGGAGGCTGGGGGAACAGCCCTGAATAGGGCAGGGAATAATCCCTGCTTGCACGGACTATGGAGGTACTGTGTGTCCCAGCCTTGGATGGGACCTCTGGCTCTTGCTAGCCTTTTGTTATGCTATAAGAGATCCTTGGATGGAAAGCTGTCTGGATTTAAACTGCCACTGTTAATGTCATTGTCTTCCAGAGCTTGAATCAGCCAGGACTCATCACCCACGGCTCTCCTGCGGGTTAATGCTGATCTCAGAGGAGGAATAGCGCAGATGCACTGAGAGTTTGCATCTGTTTGTGAGCTTGGATGTTTCCAGCAGGCAAAAAAAAAAAAGGCAATGTAGGCAGTTCCTTCTGTCCTTCCCAAAGTGGTATGTGTTCAGGGGTGGAAGGGACCAAGACTTTCTGCTGATACTGAGTACAGAATGCTGCGACGATTTATTAATGACGCTGAACATTCGCCTGGTGATCCATTTATTAGCGAACAGACCTAAAACAGCTCTTGGATTTTTTCCACTAATGTTGTAGCACAAAGAATGACAGGGGGAGGTGGTAATTTGACCCCTTTTTGCAAAATATTGCAGACATTGA
This sequence comes from Taeniopygia guttata, assembly GCF_048771995.1. NCBI lineage: Eukaryota > Metazoa > Chordata > Aves > Passeriformes > Estrildidae > Taeniopygia > Taeniopygia guttata. The sequence continues at coordinate 18,194,536 of NC_133035.1, read as the reverse complement.
CCCCATCTTCAGAATGGCGTTAAAATCTTTGACTTTATTTCACTTGATGAATAATTTTAGCTGAGCCAGCTTTGTGCTCTTTCTCACTTAGAAGTGAAGCTCTCTGTCAGTGAATTTTGTGCTCTTATTTTGCATGCACAATTTTTTTGGTAGTGCTTTAGGATAATCATTATTTTTTATCGCATTCAAAAATCATGAGCCAGGCTGCTTAAATCCATGTAATTTTAAAATGTGCCTCTGTTACCTCCCTGATTTAGTTGTATACAGTGTGATTTTCAAGCCAGTCAGATTTGCAGTTAGCCATTTAATACAACCCACAAACCAGTGTGTGTTTATGCAGAAACAGTTGCTTACCTAGAGGTTTAGCAAATTGGACTTTAATTTATAATCTTCCTTTGGAAGCAAAACTGGAAGGTGACTCCTCCTGCCTGCAGCTGCCTGTAATTTGGGAAGCCAAGCTTCTGCTTCTCTGGAGCTGCCCATAGCAGGAGAGCCTGGTTTGAGGAACAGCCTCCATCCTTGGAGGATTGTCTTTTTTGGCATATGCTGCCACAGACAGGAAATTGAATGTTGCATGGGAGAGGGGATGACCACGTTCCTCTTTCAGTGCTGATGGACTGTTTTTACATGACAAGGTGTCAAACTTCCCGGTGTGCTGAGATAGCAACCACGGGCTCTGCCTGGCAGCACCTGACCCAGAGCTTTGGGCATTGTGGTACACAGCTGCCATTGATGAGGAATTGTATGTTTGTGCTTCTTTATGTCCCTGCTGTGGGTATTCACAAGGGACCAGCCATGCCAGTTCTGTGCTCTTTCAGATATGTCCCATTGGAATGGAACACACGTTACAGCTCTGGCTACGTGGCTTCATGTGTGGCTCCAGCTTATTTATTTTTTGTCTGGGTTTGGCTTTTAGTTGTTCTGTAGACTAGGTTATTTTTGGTGCTTTCTTTGATAACTCTGTTCCTGTGACATGCTGCGGAGCCAGAACTCCTTTGGGAACATCCCAGAAATGCACACAAACATCAGCCCTGTAGCTTCTAACACTCAACATATGGAGCTTTCAGAAGGCCTGGACACCTAACGGGACCCCGCAAACCCACTCTGGAAGCCTGAGAAGGGTTCCAGCAGTTTCCTCAAAGGCTGCATTCATTTCCTTGCAAGGCTTCTACAGAGGAACAGCTTGTTAGAGGGACCTGTGGAGCTTGGAAGCTTTGCCAATAATAATTCAGGCCCAATTCTGAAGTCAAATATTTAGCTAAACAGAGACTGTCTGATGGATGGATTAAACACAGACTGCATCTGAGTGAGCTCGACATTTCAGGTTTTTGTCAGTGTCCATTTCACGAGCCTATAATTCCATTTTTCCTGTCTTCCCAGACTCGGCTGATGCTGTGTAGTGTTTCAGACAGCACAGAATGAGGTACTTCAGCAGAGCTGTTGCTCCTAGCTCTGGAAACAGCCTGAATCACAAAGTGATGTTCTTTGCTTTAGGCTTAAGAATAATCCAGTATTATGGGATTGGGAGGAAATCACGTTAGAGAAACTGAAGGGTTTGTTTGTTTGTTGGTAAGGAAAAGTCTCAAGAAATCAGGCAGAGATGTCAGACAGGGCTGGTGAGTGAGCCTTGCCAGTGTGCTGCATGGTGCTGACGCAGATAGCTCAGTCCATATTAACAGCAACTGGAAGTTTGAGCTGGTGATTTGGCACTTCCCTCTCCTGTCACTCTCACTTCCCAAAGCCAACAGGCCTTTAAATCCCTTGTAAAGATAAATGAGCTTAAGCTTCTATGTAGCTTTGAAAGTGAAGCTTACATGTAATTAGCGCTGAGGCAGGGGGTGTTCCTGATGGTCAGGCCACTCCTGTTGACCCCTGACCTCCACATGGAGCTTACTGACATACAGCCACTACATCTTCTAACTCAATATATTCTCCTTCCAGCTGTGGAGAATTGGGCTCACATCTATCCTGCAGGAATACATGAGAGGCAAAAAAATACCTCCCCAGTGTCTTTTGTATCTGAATGATACCTTAGAAATAAATGTAGGAGAAAAAAATTGTTATTTCTGTGATGCTTGGCTGAGGGAGGTATGTATGAGCCCATTGAGTTCAGACTTTCTTAGTGCCTGAGGACCAGGTTTGATCAGTAAGTGGGAGATTACTGGTTTGACAGTCTGTGTCTCATGGTGGTGATCAGGTAGCAGTGGTCATTCTGTCTGTACTTTGAACTGCTTGCCTTACTGGAATCATGGAACCTGGTCTTTCAAAGCCAGGAATGTAACAGCAGTATGGTCTTAAAACACCTACTGTGTGACCAGAAGCAAATGTAGCAGGAAAGGATCTAAAGGCAGAATATTCTTTCTTGAATTCAAGAAGAGAAATTGTGTGATGGAGCTGGAGTCACTGCCCTTCCTTGTTTGAATGTGATGGTTAACTGAGCAAGTGTTTGGTTATGGGAGGTGGGAACGGCTGCCTTGTATAAACCAAGCTATAATCGGGACACTGAATCCTAATCCCCTCAGTGACATGCCTGCAGGCAATGTTTTTATTCTCACTTTACTGCATGTGTAAAAAGAGGGAGGATCTTCTGCTTCCTGTGCCTCTGAGGATTGTCTGGCTCCTAAAGGCAATCTCTCCCTCTTCTTTTCAAGACAAAAATGCAGCTGAAATGTAGGATCTTTTAACGTAAACCCAAAGTGATAAAATCTACTTCCAGAGGCACAGCCCTGAGCTGCTCGTATGCCATGCTGAAGGACTCAGTGCAAAACTTGAAGTGAAACAGAAAATTGTGTTTGAGGATTTAATAAAAGCTAAGTGGAAGCAAAGTGTTGCTCAGTGATGCCATTGCTCCCTTCTAATCTGACCCCCATGCAGTCCAACAGGAGCAGGCAAGCACAGTGCAGCTTTGGAAGTGTTTCATTTCTGTCTCTCAGCAATTTTCTTCCAGAGCCTAAAACATCTGTCTCTGCCTCCAGCCACATGCAAGTGCACCGAGAGTGTTTTGTTCCAAGCCTAATGAGTGATTTTATGGTCTTGGAATTGGAGGCAGGGGGAGGGGGCTGGGACAGCAGCCGGAGTCATGTGTTCTACAAGGAGCTCTGCTGATTTCAAATTGTAGCCTGATGATTTTTACTTTACTGCAGCCCATCAGGCTTCCCTTTAAAGTCCTCTGCTGGAGTTGCTGGTGATCGTGCTCTGACATGGGCTTCTTCACTGCTGGGCTCAACAAGCAACATGGAAAATTATGACACCAGTGGAGGGGAGGTGGGGGAGCTCAGCTGGGCATCAGCTCCACTCTGTGTGTGGAGAGAGCACACGTGAATGCAGAAAGCATACTTTGCCTATCCTGCCTCTGGCTTCAGTGCTCAGGAGGGATGAGGGAACAAACAACCCCGGGCAGATGTGTAATCCCATCACTCAGGTGTTGAGCAGATGGTGCTGAGATGTGGTGATACACGCATGACTGAGAAAAGGTACAGAATGAACTGACTCAAATTGTCACTGATATCAGCAGCATTTTTAAAGCATAACCCCAGCTTTCTCTTTGAAACGGACAGGGTTATCTGTAGAGAGAGATAATCTGTACACAGCACAGGAAACAGAAGGCAGATGTTGTCATATGTTTATCATATATTTCCACCATGAGGTCTTCCTTTTGGGACAGGCTTGCAGATCCTAGGCCCAGAGCAGGACTTACACATGGAGGGACCATGCTGTGTTTATCCAGGGCAGATTATACAGAGCTCTTCCTCCACCTGCCCAAGTTCTCTTGGTCTGAAAAGCAAGTTTATATTCACTCACTGTGACTCAGCCATAGAGTCTGACTCATTTTCTTGCTGTTACTCATAGAAATGAAAAGCCAAATGGCAACCAGTCTGTGCCTGTAGCCACCTGTAATTCTCCAGCTTTCTGCTGCTTTGCTCTGCATGAGTTGCTGTTTATTAACATTAACACACTTACCTGGCTGAAGCTTTTAATACTTCTTTCTACAGAGGAAGAAGACTGATTAGAAAATAAAATTTTCTACCTCTAAAGCGAAGAGGAAGTGTGCTGAATCTCCACGGCTGCTCGCGGAGTTCCTGAAATTAAACTATTTCAAGTGGACACTTAACAAAGATAGCAACAGGATGGGACCAGATGGAGCAGCTGCAGAATTGCTGCAGCTCCTGAGCTGACCTCTGTGGTCTGGAGGAAGTCGCTGGTGGTCTGTCTCTTAAAGGTGTTCAGTACTTCCAGCAGTGATGACGTGTTGGTCACCAGAAGTCTGTCTCACCCACTCTCTGGGTTGGACTCCCCACTGCAGTGAAAGGACTTGAGCTGCTTGGGATTCTGTGGGCTGTCTGTCCTCAAAGAAAGGAATGGTGTTTTACTCTGTGTAAGCCTCTGTTGTACTGCCACCTCAGGAGTCTCTGCTCATTTCAGACCTGGCTGTTGCTCACTTGCACATATTTTGTCCTCTCATCATGGTGCAGGGGAACACCAGGCCCCAGTTCCTTCTTTTGCAGTGTGATAAGTGGCTTATTCTGTGCTAGAGACTGGAGGAGCATGAGTCAGAATTGCAAACCTCACCCAGGAGAAGCTTTAGCTGTGAGGTGGGAATGGTGCCTGCCGCTGCAGCTGGGCCAAACCCAGCCTTTCCCATTCCAGCTTCATGCTGTGTAAAAGCTGCACAAGAGAGCACAGTGCAAAGCTCCAGGTGGGTGGGCTGTCCAGACAAGGAGGTATCCTGGGTATGGAGCAGGGCAGTTTCTTCTTGGTTATGGGACGCTGAGGTTCAATACAACAGGCTGAGTCTTCCAGAGGGGAACTTGGCCTTAAACCTGGCTCTCCTTTCTCAGTGGTCTGCTGCTGGGTGAGAGGCCACCACAGAGTTCTGCTCTTTCATCATTCTCCTGAATCCCATCTTAATAGTTTTGATAAGAATTGTTCCACAAACTCTCAAATGAAAAGCTATGATTTTGGTTATTTTCTGGTGGAAAAATATTTAATTGGAAATATTTGTTGGCACATTTTCAGCTGGAACACTGCCTTCCCCTCTCTGAAAATATTGCTCATTTTGAGTGCAAATGCTTCTTGTGAGGGTTTTTTTTTCTTATTGCAATCCCTCACTTGGGTTTCTTTTTGCCTCAGGCAGCTGATGGGAGTTTGGCATCTTGTTACATGGCACTGAAGTGACCTCCTGGGGCTGCCTGTGTGTCCTGCTGCCCTTCATGGCAGAGCATGGCTGAGAGAGGCTGCAGTAGTTGTGGCATGTAGGGAGCAGGCACTGCCCTGCTGCTCCTGGCTGTCTGCTCTTAATACCCGCCACCGCCCCCAGCTCTGGCAGCCGTGCTTGCAAAAAGCTCTGCGGGCAGTGGAAGTGATCTGGTTTCTTCATGACAATGTAGTTATCCTTTTAAGGGAAAATTCCCTCTGGGAGCCAACCCTCAATTACCTCCTGCTCCAGTGCCTTCTTGCTGGAGATGGCTTGTAACACAGCTGAGTTACAGCCACAGGAACTCAGCTGAGTGCCCAACCGCTTGGAAAAAAAATCATAATTAAACTCTGTTGGCCTCTGTTGGTTGCTGAATCTAGAAATTGGGATCAGAACCCAGTGGCTGGCTCTCCTCATCAGTGCATTTGTGCTGAACCAGTCTGTGGATGCTACATCTACAAACCCAGATGCTTTCTATTCCCATAGTATTTCTGGTGTGTGCAGACCCCTGTGTGCTTGTTCTTCCCTAAAGCAGTTTGTTGCAATATTTGGGAGCTCTAGGTAGGACAGGACTGGTGACAATTAACAAATGCAAGTATCTGCTAAATGCCGGGGAACTGGGGTAGGCAGTGGCTGCATTTAAATGTGCTGTTATTCACTGTGGTGAATGGGAAGGGTCCTCCAAGGGTCCTGATTTGGAGGTGAACAATTCCTTCTATTCTGCTGACATGTCTCACAGTCCACAGGAAGGATGTCTAACCAGGATGGGGTTGCTGTGGATGTTGCCCTCTGCCTCTGTCTCAATGAGCAGAACAGGAGCTGTAGAGAACAGCCTGCGCTCTTTCTATTCTATAGGAGTGGTGGCCTTGGCTGCAAGCCCCCAAATTTACATCTCTTGTGTTTAGTGCTGAAAATACTTTAATTCCAAACAAGCAGCTTACTAGAAGAACATGACATTCTTGAATGCAAACTTGTCACAGGAATAAGGCTAGACTCCTTTACTGGGATTGTGTGGGCACTTTCTCTCATTTAAAAAACCAACCCTGTACCTGTGCAGCTACTGTTGTCTTGAGACAAAATAAATGGACCACAGCTCATGGACTGCCTGGATCATCTCAGAATGAAACAACGCCTTTTTCAGGAGCAGAGGAGCCAGGCTGGAACCTTGTACCTCATTTTGAATGAAATGGACAGGAATCCTACTTTGCCTAGATTGGACTGAAAAAGCTTTGACATCTTCTCAGCCTTCCCAAGGGCTTAAATTTTCTTTCCTTTATTTAGAGCAAGGAAAAACATTTAAAAAAATTTTTAAGCTTTTGTGAAAAACCAAGAAGGAATCACATGAGCTCCATCAAAATATGTAATTTCATATTTTTAAAAATGCTTGGGTTACTTACTTAAGAAATTATAAGCCAAAGTGTTGAAATCATGTTTTTGAGCTGCAGAGCAAAATTGTCACCTTTTGAAATGTCAGCTTCTCAAAATTATTTTTTGTACAGTTTTTTAAACCAGCACACCTTTCCATATCTGCAGTCCTCTGATAACAGCCTTGCATTGGTGTTTTGACCTTAAAATGTTTTGCCAGAAAATTTCTCACCAGCAGCTCCCATGAGGTCCTGTTCCACCCTAGAAGGTGGGTGGTTTTGAACCCACCTGGATGGAAGACCAGAAGTGTGGCTAAGCTGAGAGCAGTCCTGCCCTTTGAATACATGACTGTTGTTTGCACTGCTGACCTTTCACAAGTTCATTAGCTCTTGGCCATGGAAAATAAGTGGAATATATTTGCCTTGCTCAGGAAATTCAACCCATGCTGTTGAAAATTCAGCGTTGCTCCAGAGCCTGTCGAAAGCTCTGTGGTTGGAGAGAAAGGTTATCCATGGGCTGGGGTATCTCCTGTGATCTCCCATATGACATCTGGCCATGTTTTTCCCTTTGAGCTTCCCCTCACCAATCTCTTGCAAAGCTGTACAATACATGAAGAGCTGGGCAGTGCTTTGCTGTCATGGTGATGTGGTCTAAACAAACCCAGAAGACTTTGCCAGCATTTCAAAACTCGCTTCTTGTTGCAAATGAAATAGCTGAGGAACTTGCAGTTTTGTTTGCACAGATCCTTGCCCAGTTAATCATGCTGGCTTGCATATCTGTTGGACTTCTGGAGATCTTCTCATGTTTTATCAGTTTCAGTGATCAATATCCCAGTGTATGGTGGTGTGCTAGATAACATATATCTAAAACAGATTAGAATTTGTCCTCTAAGAAACATTTCCTTCTGTGCAAGGCACGTTTCTCTGGAAGGAAAAAAATATCTTTCCTCCAAAACCAGCGTGTTTGTGGAATGGAAAAGGAAAAATATTAATATGGTTAAGAACTTCACAAGCATCTGAAACTATTTAGAGACCAAAAGGGAATTAAATGTTTTAATAAAGGGTAAAGGAAAATCAGTTATCAGCATTCAAATATCCTCATTTCTGGATATGTCCTGCTGTGTAGTTCTGTCGGGAAGGAGAGTTTGAATCTGTTTACATTGCATAAATGTCATATCCTTACCCATGAATGACAGCTAGTACTTGGCATTGCATTCCCATGTCTTGCCCTCTTCCTGCCTCTGACCTCTTCTCTTGATAGTCTCTGCTCCACATGGCTTTGTTTTTTCTCCCAGAATATCTCCAAAATATTTCAAGTTCTTATTTTTTGTTTTAAATGAATAATATCCTAGATATCGTAGATATATACAGTATTTTCATAGTATGTCTTATCCACTTATGGCCTGGGAATACAAGTTCTTTAACTGTCATATTGTCCAAAACAAGCAGAATTTAGAGGTTCATCCTAATCCCTGTTAAGGGTTAGAAAAGTCATCAAAGGACAAGTTCTCAGAATTGGCTTTGTTTGTTTGTTTTTTTTCTGTTTTTAGAGGCACTTCATGTGGTCATCGGATATTCTGATTATTCAATGTTTATTGCAAAATGTCACTAGTTCACCAACTAAAAATAAAAGTATCTGCTGAAGGAAAATGGGTTTGGAATCCACCTCTTCAATGCTCTGTGCTTTTGCCTTAATTCTGAAGGGTGAGAGGATCTGTCATCTCTCCTGGGTGCACCACAAGGCAAAATGAATTCATGGCTACAAAACACCTTTAGGTCTTTGTACCGGAAAGCACTATAAAAGAACCACCAAGAGAGGTAGTTCTAGCTTTGAACATTTTCATCCCTTTAATTCATTTATTTTTAGCTAGTAATTTTAAAATTAATTTCAAGAATTCCCATGTTCTGAAGCACAAACATCCTTCACGGGCATGGGGTGGAAATAGGAAATGTAAAAATGGGGATTGTAGATGCAAGGGATTTAGAAACTGGATTGTGAATCTGATGATGGTGGGAGTAAGGATTTTCTTGGCAGCTGCACAACCAAAACTTTTGGAAAGTTTCTGTGAACAGTTTTGAGCTTTCTAGAGCTCAGTTGTTCTGGCAGAGAAGGGGCATGAGATGGAAAAGTAAGGAAAGATGAGAACTGAAATGTAGAGCAGAAGAGGATCCATTTTGGGAGAGCAGGCCAGGCTCACATTGATCATCTCACAATTCCTCACTGGGAGGGAAGCCAGGGCTAAAGACATGAATAGCCTGTGAGATTTATCATTCCTTGAGTCTGTTAATGTTTTGTAACATCTCCTACCAGTGGTTATCACAGAATATCACAGTGACTTCTAGCTCTGAGGTAAGGCTCTAGAACACAGTGACTAAGTTTCCTGGAATAAATTAAGCACTGGCTTTTTGGAGTGTGTGAATTTTCACAGCATAACATAACAGCGATCTCCATTCTCTAAACAATGTGGGTACCTTTTGCATCTACAAATTTTCTGAGTCTTAAACTGGAAAGGGGAAGTGTTGGAGAGCTTCACTCTTGATGACTCATGTTTAAGATAAAACACACATTTTTTAATAGCAAGAATAATTAGTCATCAGTGTAGACTAGCTCAGGCTATAGTAAATCTTTTGGCCCCCTGGGACTGGAAGAGATCTTTCTGCTCCTTTTCAGTAGCAAATTATTGAGTTCTGTAGGATCACAGTAAGGAATCTAGGACCTGCACTGTCTATTTCAGAGTTTATTGCACAAGACAGTCTCTTTGAACCACTAAACCATAACTATCCATTGAATTAAGAGCAAGTCAGACAAATTATTCATATGCCAATACTATGTATGTTTTCTTTTGCATTTTTTACATATTCTATTGTTTTGCATAGTGCTAGATATTTCCCTTTCTTATCAACACCAATATCAGGCCGAAATGTGATGTGTTGTGTGTTTTCTCAATGAGAGTGCCTTTCTCTACAGTATGTCTTTAGAAATCATCCTGTGTTTTGGAGATTCCTTTGAGGAACAGCCCTTTTCCCAACAAGGGGTTAGAAGGTTTGCTAACCACAATTTTTTACCCAAATGAATGCTCTTATTGTGCAACAGGATGGCACGTACTCTTGCACTCTTTTCCCTGCTTCCTTGTAACTTTTGAACCTACTTCTTACCTACTTTTGGCCAATTTCTGACCTGTTATTCCAGAAGGGAAGCAGTCACTGTGATACCACCCCCGTCTCTTGTTGCAGATTCCTGGCATCTGGGCAGAAGAACAAGGCTCTGGTGTTGCCCACCACCAAGGGAATAAGTGCTGAGTGGGCTCCACACTCTGTAGACACCAGTGAGTCCACATGAAGGCGTTAGGAGCAGCCCAGCCAGCTCGGCTGGAGACTGCACTTGGTAAGGTGATGCTTCCCACTGCTTTCCAGAGGAAATCCTGGCCTCAGCCATGCTTTCTGGCCAGGGCAGCCAAGCTGGCAGGCAGGGATGAGCCAGGAACTGCCCCATGTGCAGCAGCAGCTCCAGCTCTGTGCCAGCTGCAGCCCCTAGCATTTCTCCTTCCTCCTGTCTTGTGGTTAGCACAGCACCAAGCTCACCTCAGCCTGACCACAGCCTGTGCAGCATTCCCTCCTTCAGAGCAAAGCCCTGATGTGCTGCTTCTGGTGGCATTTCCTTGCTCCTCTTTAGGACAAAGTTACTCTGAAACAGCAGATTTTTAAAAGGAGGTTTTTATTGCCAAATTTCAAAGCTCTTTACAAACAGGAGAAAAAGTGCTGCCTTTCCACGAGCTGCAGCAGCTGCTTTTCAGATCGTCATCCACACTTGCTCACTTGCAAACTCACTTCCTTCCTGTCACAGACATGTAAACTGGTGGCACAGCCCAAAACACAGACTCACACTCCAGTACTCCAAGCCCAGAGGGTTTTCAGGCACAAAACCCCCTAGCCTTAGTGCAGCCAGGAATTAGATGCAAGTTTAAATGCATGTTTAAAGGAAGATTAAAAAAACCAAAAGTGCATGGTGGCAGGATGTACACTGAAGATAGGAGTTGCCATAGAAGGCTGGATGTTTTAGGATGAAACTGTTAAATCTATGAGAAAAAACAGTTAAAACCAAGACTCTCTAACATAGCATTTGCAGCAGTAAAGTTACTGGGTGATACAGAGATTCCACTTAAGTTATAGCTATTTACAAGACATAATACAAATCTAGTAAGATCTGTTAGTACAGCATATACAGTAATTAACTGTAGGTTGTAAAATTATTTAATTTGCCCACTTCCTAACAGGTAGAGGGTATTTATCTGTTAGGGTTCCTACTGATGGCTATTCAGTAAAATGTCAGACATCTATTCATTAGAATATTGAGTATAATATAAAAATATACAGTAAATATAAGCACATCCTGTAGGTTTGGCTGTAACAGAGAGGGATGTCTGGGTATTTTTACCAGTGCTTTGCCAGACAAGTATCCACAGAACACACTGCCAGAAGAAAACACTGGAGAGAGCAAAAGCATTTGTGTATAAATTAGGGGACTGAGCTACCCCATAAGCTGTTGTCATTCTCCTGGATTTCAGTGCCAGGCTTTGATTTGCCTGTCCTGAGGTTCAGGATTGGCTTCAGCTTTGGGATATCAACCTGTACCCAGAGTTTGCCCTGGTTTGTGTATACTCCTGTTAGTGTGAACTGGGTTTTCCCCCATCTATCTACTGTTACAGAACTTGCAAAAGCCTGTCTGCTCTCTGGAGCTGATGTCCCTCGACTTCCAGTGCACACCAGGTTCTGACAGCTCACATTCACACCACACAGTGTTTGGTAAACAAAAGTGCACATGCAGAAAAATACATTTAGATAGCAGATAGGCACTCAATATTGTCTGTGTTCTTAGCCCTTGTCTAAGTATGTCTGGAAAGCTGAATATGACCTACAGTTCACATTGAACCCACGGCAGCAAATGGCACAGGTCCAGAGTTTGCTTCAGGCTGTGTGCCTCTGGGTGGGCTTAGGACATTGGAAACTCCTTGCCTCAAAGCAAAGCTTTTTGGCACCTGAGTCCTGAGCGTTTGACCATGTAGAACTTTCCACGTGACAGAGTAACAAGTGAACTCTCATACAACATCTATGTCTGTCTTGAGAGGGGGACTCACTACCAAAACCAAGGCTAGTTTAATCAAAACAGGCAGAAGCATCAGTTATGGTCACTACCTGTCTTGCTGGCTCCAGATAGTAGAAACCAGGGTATTTGAAAGCCCAAAACCAACATTTCTGTGCTCATACCTGAAGTACCTATGCCTAGTCTAAGAGGAGGCTCAAACGAAACTTTACCGCTGCTGTGGGTGGTGTTTGCATCCCCCTGCAGAATTGTGGGACCTGGGAAATTAGGAGAAAAAGAAATAGATGAGCTAAGAACAAAGTACTGGAAAATGAGAGAAAAGAGTTTAGGTAGCATGTTGCTCCTCAAAACCAGACTGGGAAGATTGCCATTTTCTGTTTCCAGAGCCTGGCTCAAGAAAAGGAGAAGCCCTCTGGGCTGTCACACAATTCTCCTCAAAGCAGTTATAGGGAATAGAGGAGAGGGCCCAGCTCGGGTATGGGGCTACACAGTAGCAGTGCAAAGACACGATTTTGTCACTGCTGTAATGACTGAAGACCACAGGAACTGTGGTGGACAGGGGAGACTGGGAATTGTGCTGGAGCCTTCTGCAATGCCTTCCTCAGACCGTTCCATAGCAATGCATTTTTATTTTCATATATTTAAGCCATTGGGACCAGCCCCAAAGTTTTGTGTGCAAAATGCCTTTTCCCTCCATGTGTGTAAATTAGAGAGATCTGGGCCAAACCACGGCTCTCAGGCTGGCCAGGACACAGCAGGTAAAGACATGTTCAGTGGGAAGGGGGGGATCTCATCCAGACCCACTGCCTGATGTGCCTGCTCCTGTCAGTTACATCCCAAGACAACACTAAGGGAACACCAAAGCTGCTTTATGACAGTTCCCTAGGAAGCTCCTGGGGATCTCCTGGACACAACTTCTCCAAATGCCTGGCTATTTGTCCCTAACAATGCTGAGGGAATTAAGAGTTATCAGATAGATATGGTCCTCAATAATAAATGTGTTGTCCTGGTAGAAGACACTTTCACAGGCCAAGTGTAATCTCAATTTCCCTATTAATGAAAAAGGAACAATCAATACTTGCCTGGCAATGATGCTTTGAGACTTGTGTTCACTCACACAGTGCTTAGCACACCTAAAGCCCTGCAGAACCAGCCTCAAAGAGCCTTCATACAGCTGCTCCACATCAGGGACATTACTTGGAGTCAGGAATTGGCCAGTTTGGTTTGCCTCTGTGTGAGGTCACTTTTTAACTGTGGATGTGGTTTTATGAGTATCTTTGGAGAAGATTAAACCGTTTATCTTTACATTCCTAGATGTCACTGGGCCAGGTGGTCTGGGAAACCATGCCAGCAAGCGAACACTGACTACATTTATCCTTAAATGATTAAACTAGGAAAACCAGATAGGTGCCAGTGTAATCTGGTATTTGCTTGCCTGTAAATACAGAGAGAACAGGGGCTTTTGCTAGAATAGCCATTCTGCTCCTTTCAAAAAATCTGTCTTGGTCTGATTACCAGTAATTTTTAAGGCCTGATCCATTGAAAGGACTTTGGACAGAATCCTTAAAATGCATTCACATTTTTGAAACTGTTCACTGTCCTGTAACCTTCTGCTGTGCTAAGAGGATTAGAACCAGACTGGTATGTACAACATGAAGAAAGAAAGATGCTATAACTGAAAGCTCAATTCTGCCCCACAAACATGGTGTGTGCACAGCAAAACACCATCTTTAAACACTGGCCTAGCAATGGTACAAATCATAAATGCAAATGTTTAGCTTTGATTTTGGGAAAGGAGTCTCTGCAGAGTGTGTCAGGGAGCACTTCTCCTATAAAGAGTCACTAGATCCTTTTGCTTATCTTTCTGTTTCTGTGTTCCTTCTTTTTTCAGTTCTCCAAGACCTTTAATTTCTTGCAAAACTTGTGAAGCTTGCCGAAGCTGTTCTACTGCCTCATTGAGCAATGTTTCTGCCACCACTGGGGGTCCATTCCCCTCCTGGGCCTGTTCCAAACCTTCACGTAAAACCTTCTGCAGAAGCTTTTCTGCTTTTTCCCTCTCGTTAGCAACTTTCTCCTCCATTTTAGCTAAGCATTGATGGGAATCCTTTGGGAAACCTTGGCCTGGACGTGCTCTTTGTTTATTTTTGGAATCAGAGAGCAAGTCTCCCAGAGAAGTACAGCGAAGTTTGAGACCTGAAGTGTTTTCTGTAGAATCTTTCTTCTCAATAGTTGCTTTTACACTCTCCTGGTCTGTTTCTGTAGCTAAGGAAGTCTCTGTCTCTTCTGCTGAAGTTTGCTGTTCCTTCTCGGCTGCTGTCCTCCCATTTCCTTCTTCTGTTTCAGCTGTCGGGGATGTGAACTCTGCTACCTCGCTGGCTGTGATCCCATTCACTGGGGGCTTGGAGCTGCCAGACTCCTGCTCTTCCCAGCCCCCAGCTTCCAGGTCACCATGGCTGGAGCTCTCTGTGGCAAGCATTTTCTCTGGCAACACCTTAGGAGGAACAGAAGGCTTTGAAACATTTGCAGCAGCAATCTCAGCCAGGTTATCTTTGCCATCACCTCCTGATGATTCCAAGTCTTCTGTCTTTTTGGGTTCAATGGTTGGTTGGTCCCAAGCTACTTTCAGCTTGTCTGGAATGCTCTTAGGAAGTGGAATTGGAGCTTTTGATATAACCCTGTTGCTGACCTCAATGAGGTTCTCCTTGTTCTCCTCACTTGGTGCTTGGGATTCTTCCACGTTCTCCTCTGGACTTCCAGAGTCCGCTTCCTTGGCATTTACACTGTCCTTTGATGTGATGCATTCCTTAAGCTTCTTATCTGGAGGCAGCGGAGGAGACAGAGGTTTTTTATGTTCCTGGTCAGGAATATTGTTCTCTGCCTCCTGGCTTTCTTTTGTGCCAGTGGGTTTTGTGGGTGGCATAGGGGGCTTGGGAGTTTCTTTTTGAGGTGGCTCATTGTCACTTTCACTGATAGTGGAATCAAAGGTTGGTGGTCCATTGTCTACTATATCCAGATCTAGTCGCAGGATACCATCTGATGTACATTTGGCAGCCTGAAAAACAAGAGAGAAAGTTTTCAATTTCTATCATTGATCCTGTGTTTCATCCTTTAATTTCAAGTTAAAATGCAAAACCTTTGCCACCAGCATGGCAAGCAAGGGGTTGCTGCTTCAAGCTGAAAGAGCTGGGGTTTTTCAGCCAGAAGAAGAGAAGGCTTCAAGGAGATCTTAAGTCCCTTTCAGTGTCTAAGGGGACTTCCAAGAGAGCTGGAGAGGGATTTTTCACAAGACCGTAGAGTGACAGGACGTGGGGGAATGGCCTTAGGATGAAAGAGGACAGGTTTAGATTAGATATTCAGAAGAAATTATTCACTATAAGGGCAGTGAGGCCCTGGCACAGGTTACCCAGAGAGGCTGTGAACTCCCCATGCCTGGAGTGTTCAAGGCCAAACTGGAAGGGGCACCTGGTCTAGAGAACAGTTCTTTGCCCTTGCAGATGATTCTTAAGGTCCCTTCCAAACCAAGCAGCCCCTGAGTCTAAGAAAAGTGCAGAACTTATTTTACTACTTCCTTTGAAAAGACGGTCTTAAAGCCTGTAACACAACAGCCTAATTTCTTGGTTTTCCTGTGGGCGTTAGTGTTAAACTCTGCTTTTTTATTCTCTGTCCTGTGGTAGTGGGATCCCTCTACCCCCTTCACTTACAATGTGCCCCCACAAAGGCTCTCTTTTCTGCTTTTGAGCTTGTCATAAACCAAGTTGATCTTTAGGTTGCTTGGTCAGGGATTGAAACCCTGTCACCTTCTGCTTGCTTCCTCTAACCCCTGGTCATCCTGGCCTGACCAGGGCCAAGCCTCAGCTGGTAAAACCTCCTTCAGACCACAGGCTGTGTGCAAATCTCACTAGTAGAGAGGTTTTCCTAAAAAGGATGGACTTAGCAAAGACACTGCAGTGTGTAAGCTCAGTGCCCCACAGGGAGAACCGCGGTGACAGTTCCTGTGTGAGGGAACCCAAAACCACACGAAGGCACAGCTGCAGCCAGGGCCAGGCTCCTGCAGTGCAGAGAGTTTAGTTAAAGCCTCTCTCTGCCTTTCCAGGCCAGCACAGAGATGAAGGCAAGCTGCCTCCTGGCAGCTTGGCCCTTACCCATCCTCACCTGGCCCGCTTTGAACACTGAAAATCCATGTTCATGCCATTTCCTTCATGAATCTGCAGCCAGCAGCCATGATACACATCTTTCTGCAGGCTCTATCCCCTCATTCCTGCTGCTAAATTTGTAAGTCAGTTTCCCCTGATGTTGGCTGAGGCTGAGATGTCTTAGAGGTATTAACCTCAGAGGTATCTTGTGAAAATAGTGATCTGAGCAGGGATGAGAGATGTTTTTAGTGCTCAGGGAAGGGCTCTCCACCTTACTGAACCCATATTAGGCAACAGAATCCACACTTCATTGTTGCTGTGACTTTTGTCATGTTTTCTTCTGCGGTTTTCTGGAGGATGGGAATCTATGATTCATTCTTATGCATTTCTTTGGGAGAGATACTCTCCCTCCATTTCTATGCAAAGTAAAAAGTCTCAAGGTTTCATTTTATGCACAAGGGTCATCTGAATGTTGTGCAGGCACATAAGTCAGTCTTGGAAGTCTGAAGAAAGAAGGTTTGATTTAAAAAGCTTCCTTGCTTGTGATTAATGCTCTGCTAAAACATCAATCTGTCTGTAGAAACTTTTTCATATATCATAGGAATCAAACATTAGTAAGAACTCTCCTCTGGAAATGAAATGCAGGTTTGTGGGTTTTTTTCTTTTTTTTTTTTTTTTTTTAAAGTGACAGACCCAGAAAATCAGTTAAAAGTAGACAAGTGAGTCTATAAAACTGCCTGGGGGAATAATGTATTCTGTTTCAGACCTAGGGAAGGGCTTGCAAGCTTGAAAGCTTGTCTGCTTTCTCTGGTTAGCTTAGTAAAAATACAGCTTCTCCCTGTGGACCATGCAGTTCTTCTACCCTTAGACCACTGTGGCTACAAAATTATCTTTGAAAATAAATATAGGAGCTTCGATCTCTAATGGCTCTGACCAGATAGTGAAACAGCTTATGAGTTATGAAAAGTTAAATATATGGTAAGGTGCTGCAGCAGATAGAGATCTATGGGAACCTGGAGCTTCATTAGAGAGGTGCTGGTACAGTCTGTCCTGCAGGAAGTTGTTTCCCTTGTCAGCTTTCCCCTGGGGTTTGGTACCTGGGTGGAAGGAGCAGCTCTCGGGGATCCCAGCTGGCGGGATGGCCCACTCCATCAGGGTGCACTTACCTCCTTTAGGTGACTTCTCGTGGGTGGCCGACGTCCGTGGGACACCTTCACCCTGTCCCGGGTCACGTGGTCCAAGGAAAGGCTCTCATCCACTTTCACCTTTAACGGGGGAAGAGGAGGAAAACAAAAAAGGAAGAGGATCATTAATTTCTCAAGATACATCCATAATGTTGTCCCTGTCACAAATGAAATGCTGAAGCATTTCACCTCTAGTCTTTACCTCAGAGCTCAATTACAGCCTGACTGCAAAGCCCTGCATGTATGTGATGGATACTTAAGGTCTCAAAGGTTTGCAATGGCTAAACTTATCTCCACCTAAGAGGCAGGGAAAAAAGGACACAAGGAGCTTTGTCCTCACTGCAGCCTGTGCTTGGACCAGCTCCTGCGTCTGGCAGAACACAGCACCAAAACTGCTGTTTCCATCTTAGAGGTGAAAGCTCATTAATAACTGTGACCTGACTGTGAACTATATCAGCAGCACTTCGTTACAGCCCTTCCCTTCCACAGCTCTAATGACTGCAGGACACTGAAGAGAAGGTGTGAGCAGTGACCTGGATTAATTACAGCTCCAGCTGAATTAACAAATTTATTTCCTGGAATCAGATGAGAAATCCACTGCCTCACACTCCTAAGGAGGGAGGTCCCAGTGCCCAGATGGGTGTTTCTCTGTGCTGGCTCTATGACCATCCACCCACACTGTGATGGCCAAGGGCTGGAGTCTGCTCCCCATGGAGGGGCAGCACCAGTGACCAGGGACACTGAAACATCTGTGTGTCCTTGGTACAACAGATATAACTTTGTACAATAGGGAAGCTGGTGAGGGTGAAAAAGGGATTTAAAGAGAAAAATGGCTGGTATGGCAGAATGGTTTTACAGCTCCTTCAGGGGAGAACAGATAATCCAAGCCAGCTGAGGTCTTGACCCATTAGCCCATGCCTGGCCAGTGTGGAAAAACATTAAATCTGATGTTTGATCCTTACTGGAATGACTGAGAATTAGAAACTGGATCCCTCTGTAAGGAGGATAACCCCACATCACAGGGCAGGGAGGTGATCCAAGATCCCATCTTGCTGTGCTGCTAAAGGGTGTGCAGAGTTCACTGCCCACTGTACCCATATGCTTTTGCCCTCTGCTGAATAAAAGCAAAGTCCAACTTGTAAGAGTTTAGACCTCTAGCACTGTATCTACACAAGTTAGCCCTTTTCTCAAAACTTTTACTCAGTGCTTTGGTTTCCTTTGCTAAACATCTTTGCTGATTTCCTTATCCCTCCTTACCCTGCTCGTTTTTTCTTGAGTCATTCCCATGGTGGTTTTTTTAATTTCCTTTCAGTTACTGAAAGACCTGCAGAAGAGATGCTGCTCCTTTGGTTTAGCTCAGGGCTGATTTACAAACTAAGAGGGAGCAGGGCAAGGTTAAACAGATTCTAGGTTGTGCAATTTTCATCCTCCCCTCTGTACAGCAGGATGGGAGGAGAATTTGAAAGTGCAGGTGTGCTGGGGCCAGCTGAGAGGCAGGCAGGTTTGGCCAGGGCCATGGAGTAACTTTCCACCAGACTTCTCTCCAGACTGCAGGCAGAATAGCTGGTGGACTGAGTCACTTCAGACTTTTCCAGTTCTGAAGACTGGGCTATATCCTAACCAAGTACCTCCATTTCCAGGCTGCTTGGTGCTGAGGACCATGCCAGTGTGGGGAAGATGAGTCTCTCCAGGCTGCATCCCAGCCCTGCACAACTCAGTGCTGCTGCTGCTTCTCTGCACCAGCTGCTTCCATTGGGAGAGGCAGACTCCCAGAAATCCTCTGATCCCAAGCTCTGAAGGGAAGGAACCTGCCCTACTTTGCACACCACCTTTGCTTGGACCATGGCTGGCATGCAGGAAGGATGGGGAGAACAGGAGTTCAGGCAAGTTCTACTTTTAGCTAAAGGAGCCATGAATAAGAACAGATACAGAAACACAGGAGTTTGAAAACTGTTTCTCTTACCTCATCAAATACTTTGTTTTTGCCTCTGTTGATCCCTTCATTAAGAGCTTTTATCCACGATTCCTTTTCTTCCAAAGTTGGAGCTTGAAATTTGATATCATGAACCTGCAAGAGCAGAGAGAGAATTTTTGGCTGAGCATTCCTTTTCAGGACCAGAGATACCTCTGGATCACTTCAGTTTCTATATAACATGCACTTCTAGCTTGTGTTTAAACTACAGATTCCTTTGTGCTTTGGCATAGCTCCCATGAACAGGATTTTGTTATGCTGGACAGCTTTTTGTTGTAGTTTTATTTTGGTAACTACTAAAGTAGTAAAAACGTAAGTTTCTCCCTTCTGCAAAACACTTGGAATAGCTCTTGGAGCATCAGTGAGTTGTACAGCAAATGCTCACACTGCAGAGAGTCAGACTGAAAGTCCAAGTCATACTGGCTGGTTCAGATGAAGTAAAACAGTTTATCTCCCACTTCCTCCAGAATACCAGGAATGGGAAGGCTGCATGCAGTGGGCTCTGCCTGCTTCCCTGTTCCTGTGGCTCTGCAGAACAGAACTGATACTGGTATGTGGGGCACTGACATTGGCTGCTCTAACACAGACACAATGAGGCTTAAGAGCAATGTAAGTGCAAAAATTCACCATGTCTTTTTCTGTTTGCAAATGAAATCCAGCAATCTCTAGGATCTGAAGAGCTGCCCCAAGAAGAAGGGAAGAGCTGGCCATATAAAAGGGAACTGGCAAGAAGTATGGGTCCCAAATAAGGAGGGAGGATGGGTGATTGTATCGCCTGTCCTCCAGCCAGTCAGCTCTTCACTTCCTCCAGGACAGCTCCATGGCTTTGCTCAGTGTTTCCAATCTCTTCTTGCCCACAGCAGTGACAATAGGCAGGGTGATATTTAATTCACTGCTGTTTTCTCTGAGCACCTCACCAGTATTATGTAGCTTTGCCCCAGAGTACACTCTGGTGAGAGAAATATCATCTTCACCTTACAGGAGGCTCCATGGCAGACCAGCTGGGACCCAAACAGCTCCATGTGGTGCCCTAATCCACACTGCACAGGTACACAGGAATACTCCTGTGCTAAAGGACACCAGCAACATTGCAAAATGAAGCACTTAAAAGGTAGACACTCCTATTGTTTCTGGGCTGCAAGGATGTCAGCCTGCTGTGTGTGCTACTCCTAGCACTGTCCCTAACAACAGGGTGGCACTTCTTACTGAGTTATTCCATCATGTGTTTTATCCTCCTGGGTCAATATGTCTTATTGATTTCACTCTGCTCCAGCCCTGCCCTGAAAACAGAATTACTGATTCCCCTGACAGTCTTTTTTCTTTCCTGCCTATCACTACAGTATCTGGGGAGCTTCACAGATTCCTTTTCAGGGCAACTGAAATTCCAGGTGGAGAAGTGAGCTACAGGGAGGCTTGTTCAAAACACAGTCTCATGGGGGTTTTGCCTGGAGCAGTTTCTTGGGGGTATTTAACATCCTATAGGTACTCTGCACTTTCCCATTACCTTCAAGAGCAGTTGTAGCCTCAGCCCTTTTTGTAAAAGAGGCCCCACATTCCAAAATCACAGCAGTGTCTATATAAAACAGGGACTATATTAAATGAGGGGGACAAAGCTAATGGTGACTGACAGTTGAGTGCTCTTAGCAGCTCCCTGTTCACGGCACAACAAAGCAGCAACTGTTCTGGGTCTCAGCAACTTCTGAAGGGACCATCAGAAATTCTGCAGAACTAAAGCCTGATCTCCTTACACCCACTCTTGCTGTTAGAAACCAACTGTTCTTCCTTTCTGTATTGATTTCTCATGCCAATGCTGTGGATTTACATCACAGCTGCCAAGTGCCAGACACTCACAACCATCATGGCAAGCAGGGAGTTAAGGAGTAATTTGGGGAAAGATTCTTTATTTGATCAGTTTGCCATGCCTTCCTGAGAGCTCAGAGGGGAGGTTAGGGCCTGACCCACAGCCCTCTGGAAAAAGAGCCCTTTGTCTGGGATGCAGAAGAGCCACTCTAACCAGGGAATGTAAGTGAAGGCAAAGCTCCAAAACAGAGCAATGGCCAGATTTTGTTTTAGTCCAAGCTGGCCTGGTTTTGTGTGTGCTTAAAAACTTTTTTTGTTTGGAAACGATTTTGCCCCAAAGCTTTGTGATTATACAAGCTTATGAGAAAGCTCTACTTGTGAGCAGCTGAGCTGCTGCACTGCCTGGCAAAGACCTGGCAGCCCGCACCAGGGTTTAGAAATCTCCGTACACGTTGTTCAGGGGAAGGATTCCTGCCTCCCTTCAAGCTTCCTCTTCCAGTGCCACTTTCTGTGCCTCATTCCAAATAAAGCCTCCCAGATTGTGACTAAGCACTGGTGTCAGCAACTCTGTGGCAGAGCAGAGAGAACCTCAGGGGGGTGGGTCCTCGTTAATGAGAACCTGAGATGTCTCTCTGGCATGCAACCCTTTGCCATCAGTGCACATCCAGTGGATGGTGAGAGAAAGGGACTCATGGTGGCAGCAGAAGGGAGCTGGGTGAGGGAGGATGAGCAGCACAGTGGGACCCACAGGGCAGTGTGGGCACTGTCAGCCTCGTGTTGCTGCAGCTCTGCTCCCTGATTGCACAGCTTCCTGGGGCTGTGACACAGAGGTACAGGTTCCTCCCAGTGCCCAGGTATCTTAGAAATTTTTTCTCTCCTTTTTATAAGACACCTACAGACACCAAGGCAGAGTCAGGCTGCTGGGACTCAGAGGCTCATGCTCAGGCTGCTGCCAGCCACAGCCTCTTTGCTGCCTTGCAGTCCCTGGTCTGTCTGCATCCATCCTCAGCTCCTGTCCTCAGCCAAAGCACTGGGGAGAAGAAGCTCACCCAAATGGGATGGGAGCTCTCTGTAAAGAAGGAAGCTGCAGAGGAGAGACAGAAAGAAGCTGGTCTCAGTCCTGCCTGTCACTGGGACTCTGCACGGTACTCTGAGACTCCCAGGCTCTCAGCAAACAAGGAACAAATTAATTTCTTTTGTCTGTATCTTTACTCATTTGAATATTTACAGACGTCAGCAGATATATCTAAGGATGGGTATTTCCCATAGCATTTCTCTCCAGCAGGAATTTAAGGCAGAGAGTCAGTGACAATATGAGAGGACAGCAGGCAGGGTAACACATTTGCACTCCTTCTTGCTAAGCCAGCTGAGGCTGAGTCACGCCATAAACAACAGGCTGGTGTGCCAGGAAAAGCTGTCATGGCCAAACCTAGTGACCATTGTAAGCCATGAATGCAGGCTACACAATTTACTGACAGTTACTCAGAGCACAGCACAGCTCCTGCTGAATCACTGCTGAGACCTCAGGCAGCAGGAGCTCCCACACGGATCACTGTCCGTGACAGCAGCACACCAGCTCCCTCACTGCTCCTTGTCCTCCCTGAGACATCAGTCTTCTCCAGCACTGACAGGCTGATGGCAATGCCAAGCCTGCTTTCCAGGAATGAGAAGTGTTCCTGGGGTCAGTCTGTTGTACCTGTGCTAAGTCATTTCATAGACAAGCTCTGGAGAGCTTGTAGCTGCAGTTTAAGACTGCTACCAACACTTTTTCTTTGCTGAGGAATTCTGCAGATCTGCTGCAGAGGTAGGTGACACAAACCCGTGCTTGGTCCTTTTCTGTTCCAGTGCAAAGCCTAGTAGGGCTGGGCTAAACTGGACTGTGAATTGCCTGTGAACTGCTGGCGGGGATGTGTTCCCTTCTGCTGACTTTTGGTACAGGATAGTCACCTCCAGCAGAAGTTGCAGCAGAGTTATGTCAGTAACATCTTAAACTACCATGAGTGCAGCAGAGTCTATCTGCCAGATTGGAGGTCATTTCTTGCCTTCTTCTACATGATTTTGTCAGGTTATGTAACATGAAGGGGAAAGGAAAAGACAAAGGACTCCCTGCCTATGACAGGGAGGTTGGAACTAGGTGATCTTCAAGGTCCCTTTCAAACCAAACCATTCCATGTTTCTATGAGACAATTGTCAAAGGATTCTGGTGGTTTTCTGCAGCTGAACCAAGAGCTACATCATCCCTGGGAACAATGCAGCATCTCAGCCAGACTGGCAGACCCCAGGAGCAGACTCCCCCAAACCTCACTGCATTCTACTGCTGCTTCCAGGCTGGGCCCCTGATGAAGGCAGTTCCAGGTACCTCAAAACTGGATGGAGGGAAAAATAAGCAATGGAAGTTTCCATCCTTGACCACAGGTGCAAGGATGCCTGAGGAGCTGCAGGACTTACTGGTGGACTCTTTCCTTACTACCACCCTCTTCCCAATATTAATATTTCCCTGAAGTTAAAGCTTTTCAGATCCACTGAACACCAGACTTGTGCCAGTCTTGGTAATTTTCAGAGTTTACACCAAGCATCATTTACAGTGCTTTTCTGCATTGTGAGTAGTACATTTTAAAGTTTCCAGGCCAAGGCTACTGCCCTTTCTTAGAAGCCCAGCTCTCTGCATCCAAAAGTTTTCCCTTAATTGCTGTGGATGGAATGAAGCATTTGAGATTTCTAAGCAGAACAGGGCTTTTGCACACTGCCAGCTTCCTTCACTAAAGAATTAAAGCTCAGGGGGCAGTGCTTTCTTTCAGTTCCTTACCAGTGCAGGCGTGTGACATGCTCATATTGTCACAGCTTAACAAAAATGTCATCCTTGTCAACAGGCCAAGCAAAATCTCGGGTACAATCATCAACGACCAGTGTTTAGCAGGACAACTTATTTATTCAGGTGCAACTTCAGCTGCAGAGTAGTTTTAACTGACTGATTCATCTCTGCTCAAAAATATCCCATCCATGATTTAAACTGGGATTCCCCTGCAACTAAACTGGGCTGTATTCAAGATTTGTGCACTGAAACAGAAATGGCTTTTCCTAGATTGTTGCTAAGTCCCTCAAACTCATTCTTCAGCATAATGCTCAGGAGAGAGTGAAAATAAAAAAACCTAGCAAGATGTGGCAGGGCTTGGCAAGCTGGCTCACAGGGTGATTTTAAACTGTGGATGGCAGCAAGCCTCCCAAATGGAAAATGTTTAACTGATATATATCGCCACAGCTGCGATTTCAAAACAGAAGAAGGACAGTTGTGTACGTTGGCCTCCTAATTGAAGCCTGTGCTAACATCTGCCAAAGTATGTTGTGTGTCAACACCCTCACCAGATTTCCAGCCAAAAGAAGGGTGGGAGGGGAGCCACAAACAGGGAACTTTTCATTTATAAAAGCCCTTCCTTTCACCAAAAGAGCCTTATAAACAGTAGCCTCTATCTAGGTCTCCATTGAATCAGTGGCATGAAAAACAGGGTAGCTGTAAACTTGCCAGCATGCCAAAAGGATGAAGTTACTCTTTTGGGCACAGTTTGGGCATATTTTTCTCATAGCAAGAAATGAAAGGTTTAGGAACACGTCTCACACCCTGCATTGATTCATGGAGCAGTGCAGAGACATATGCAGCTATTACACAATTCTCTCAGTAAACTTCTGGTAGATAATACCTGTTCCTACCATGCTGCCCATCTCTGAGCACACAGGGTATTATTGGCCTCCCTGGGAATAGGTGTACACTTAGAATCATAGAATCCTAGAATCATTTGGGTTGGAAGAGAAAAAACATCTGGTCCCAGCCCTCCTGCCATGGACATGGACACCTTCCACTATTCCAGGTTGCTCCAAGCCCTGTCCAACCTGGTCTTGGACTCTTCCAGGGATGGGGCAGCCACAGCTGCTCAGAGCAGCCTGTGCCAGGGCCTCACCACCCTTGCAGGAAAGAATTCCTTCCTAATGTGTTCTGGGCTCCAGTGCTCTGCTGGAGCTCACTAGCCCAGGGTTCTAGGGCAGGAAAATCCTTGTTTTGTTGTTTTGAATGAAGTTTAGCACAATGGTGCTCTGAACTCAGCTGGGGTCTTATTATATGAATAAACACTAAGTGACTGGAGTGAAAGAATAAGCAACAGTGACAACAAGGACCAAACAATCTCCATTTACTTAAACAAAATGGAGATAGGGGAATGCAGCAAGTTGGTACTTGTGCCTGTTCACGTTCTTATGGAAATGAATGTGTTTTGTCCCTCAAAATTTCTCAGATTTGCACGGGGAGATTTAGTAAGAACTCTAAGGCCAAAAAAATCACATTGAAATTAGAAGGCAAAGTGCAGTACTCCAAAGTAACAATGAAGAATTCTAGCCCATAAAGATGCTGAAATGGATAGCATGCAAGTAGGAGCTAAGGAGAACATTGAAAGATGTGTAGTGATGATGAATACAGATAGCAAGTAAAGCAGGATGTCTTTGCGTACACCCAGTGCTCAGATGAATGTATAGTCTCTTTGCAATGCCAGTCTGGTTTTTAACTTTTGGATCTAACCAGATGCTGTGCAGGAAGTTACAGATGTAAGGTTTCATGTATTCTGCAAAATAAATCTTTTCTCCTGGGAAGTGTTTGGCTGCAAGTAAATTTGCACTGGAGTTTCTCAGATCAATGGTCCTAGCTCCAGGAACTTTCTCAGCACATGGATTGGAATTACTGATTTTACTGGACTTGGGCAAAGCTGCAGCATCCACATGTGCTCAGAGGACAAGGAGGAACCATAGGGAATGATCTAAGAAGTACCATTTCTTAGGGTGTACTGGAAGAAATAAAATGCTAAGGCAGGAAAAAAAAAAAAAACCAAGAGGAAAAGGTCGAGCCACAGGAAGACCCTTTCCCCACAACAAGAAAGAAATCTACATGACAGTGGCTTTCCTTCTTACACACTGTACACCCGTCACAGCTACAGGCCATTTCTCCCAGCTGCCAAGGAGCTCAGCCTCAGAGCTTTTCATCTGCTCTGGGCACAGCTGGCTGGAACTCACTTTGGAGTTAGCAAACTCGAGGGTGATGAGAAAGGCAATCCTACCTTCTTACCCGGGGAGCGGATTAAAATGAAACGATTTTTCCTTTTTAGTAGTGCACGCAGCTCCTGGCACTTGTCATAACTCTCCAGTTCCACTGTTTCTATGCACTTCTGTTCATCCTGCAGAGAGGGAAGGAAACATTATTATGAAGAGGAGGCATTGAAATCAATCACAGATCATCAAATTCTGCATTTCTTCCCTTTGCAACTGTCTAAAAGTTTTTCTGCCTTAAAAATAACCTGCATGCAGCCAGAAAGCCCCATAAAGCAGGCTGGCATCTCATTAAGAAAACACCCTGGTCTTTAAGCTACAGGCCTAGTGGTCCACAGTGGCTGAGCAAATAACAGGCTGGGGACAGTAACACCAGCTTCTGTCATTGCTGTTGGCCTCATCCAGGGATCTGCAGCCAGAAGTGACACTACCTCTATCCCACAATGAAAGGAGGAGATGTGATTCTGCTTCTTCACAGGGAAGATGACACAAGCATCACGATGGTCCAAAGAGCCCCCTCAGGCAGCCTGAGCCAGAGCAGGGATAAGAGGGGAGCCCTGTTGCAACACTGAGCTGGGGCAGACTGGTCCTCACATCACAAAGGTCAGCAGGAGCCATGTGTGATGGACACAGCCCTCTTGCAGCCACACTCTGAGCTGTCAAAACGCTTGGGATTGGAAATACAGCCCCGTACAGCCAGCAAAACTGTCTGGGCCAGCATCTCAGTGGGGAATATTTATCTCTGGAGTATCTCCACTGATGACTGCCGGCCGCGATCTTGGCTCATTTCTCCCAGTAACATAACTAAAATTCCACACGTGGTGCGTGGCTCAGTTCAGCTGCAGAGCACCATCCCTAATAGGAATTGCAGCGTAACACTGGGCAGATAATATTCTTCATGTCTCAGTATCCCAGCAGAGACCAAAGCTCCCTTTTGCTAAGCACAAATGAGCAGTGAGAATCTCAGAGCAGTTCTCGCCAGTGAAGTGCTACAGTCAGCATGGCTCATGAACCTCACAGTACCATCCTGAATTAAAATCGTTGGCCATAACCACCCCCAGCTCAGGATCTGCTCCCAAGGCAGCTCCCTGTGCCCGTATGAGTTTGTATTTAGCAATTCCTGTAGCGGAGAAGGAGGTGTGGGATGAGGAAACATGTCATAGCCAGGAAGCTGCTGCGTGGCTGGAGGCAGGGAATGGAGAGTTCAGAGGGAAGTGGGCTGCGGGGAATTTCCTCCCTTTACCACTTGACATTTAAGTCGCTGTGCAGAACTCAGCCTGCATTTCAGCTTTTTTAACCCTCCTATTGGGGATGGGGGCCTGGAGGGCTGATGCCGATACACAAAGCAAGTCCTGAGCCACCGAGGGACGTCTGGATCTAATTTAGGTTTATTATTTTAATGACATTACTGTTTATTTCATTTAACACTGAGTAGGTGAATGTGAACTGGGAAAACGCATACTAGGAGAAGGAGATTAATCCTGCCCAAACCTAAAACCCAGCTGATAAAATCCTGCTGACGCTACCGGGCCCTTTGAAGGCTCCTGCTGCAATCCTGGTATCGCAGTGTCACTGCAAAAGGACAGGGATGGAAATAATAACCCCTCCGCGGCCAAGAAATGACAGAGGAGGGTGAGGTCAGGAATACATGCCTCGGGGATGGGTGATCTCATCCTGGCCTTCGGAGGAAGACCGCCCACGTTACAGCACGGCCGGTGCAGCTCCCAGCTCCTTCCCCGGGCTCAGGATGCAGAGAGCTCCGGCAGCACTCTGAGCAGAGACCAGCCCCAAGCTCCTGCCCACCCTCCCTGCTCTCGAGCAGTTCTGTCCCCAGCAGAGCCCCTGTCACCCTCTTTGTCCATGCCACCCGTCCTGCCTCTTGGAACTCTTCACCGTGCAAGCCATGCTCCACTTCCTAGGGGCTGTGGAACACCAAACTGGGGAACAAGGGGACTTGGCAGGGTGGAGAGTTGTGGTTTTGCTGTGAGATTGCCTCTTGCCTTCGTGCTGTCTGTCTTTTCCCTGGAGAGGCTTTGGGGACTGTGACCTGGCCAGGGAACAAGGGCAGAGAGGATGTGGACATGCAGGACACTGTCTCCCGGAAACACCTTGACTGTTGAAGCTATGGCTCCTTCATCTCAAGGACCTGAACTTTTCAAGTGAGTTATCCTCTTCAGGGAAGGCAGGGAAGAAAGCAGCCAGAGAAATATAAAAACTCCATGTATGAGGCAAAGGAAAAGCATCTGAGTTCAGGGAGCACCAGAATGGGGCTTTTGTCTATGTTTTACCCTTGGCAAGCAGCCATCCCCACTCTGTGAGCCTACCTGGGTCACAAAGAGATCCTTTATATCTGTCCTGCAACACTAAGATGCAGAAAAAAGATCCAACCCTGATGCAGGTCCCCAGGTCCCTTCAGCTTCCTGGGACCTGGAGGACACTCAGCACCATGCAGAGACAAGGTCACTTCCAGAGTCCTGCCCTGACACATGTTCTGGATAAGCCCAATCCTGGTACAGAATCCTTACATTCATTATTTAATACAGAAAAACTATTCCATTAACTCTTCATGAAGCACATCCTGTGACAAACATATCTGTGTCTATTGGCTTGGCCCTTAAGAAGAAAGTTACTGAACACCTGGACATATTAATGCATGTGCTTAACTGAAGAATCACACTTGGCAAACAATTTCCTTAATGAAAAGTTTATAAAAAGGTGGGGGGAAAAGATTCCCTGCAATTTTTATTTATATGAAGGTGTAATTCCCAGCAAAAACCTCCTCACTGACACACACTCAGGGGTTGAGACCCTCCATTCAGTGTAAAATGTCCAGACCTGAAATAATAATTTATTTCTCTATTTAAGGCTCTCAAAGTGTTTTAACAAATCAGGTTTGGGTATACCTTGATATCACTTTATCAGGGGCAAAATGTAGATGTTAAGTGTCCATTTGTTGAACACCAAGTGGATCCTCTGGTCTCTAGAATCTAGTAGGATTTTTCCCTGTCAAATAATACACTTACAAAGAAACCCTAAAACAAGAAGAAGACAGGTCTAAGCACTAGCTGCACTGTTTAGGGGGTAAAAAAGTCCATACTCAAGACTGATGCTTTCTAATCCATAAAGTGATAATATTGATCTGTCTAGCCACCCTATATAGAATTGCCTGGTCTTCAGGCAGAAAAAAAACCCAAAAACAACTCTGTAGGTTTTTTATTCTTGCAAGAATATGCAGAGACAAGAAGACAAGAAACCCCACTACAAAGTAACCCACTTGGTTCTGTGCCGACCTGCACAGCAGTTTCTTGGGATCTGAGCACCCTGTACTTGCATAAGTGCCTCCTTTCCTGACGTTTGGGTATGGAATATACAAACATCTTGCTTAATTGCATCTTCATTTAGGTGAGGGTACAGATGCAGGTGCTGTAAATGCAGGCACAGCAGAGAAGAAATCCATCTCCCTCCATTCTCCATCCGCTGAAAGAAACCCGAAGCCGTGTGGGATGACTTTCACCCCATCTGCTCCAGGTAACACAATAGGCATTTGCCATTTCCTTCAGGAGGTGGCTCTGCTTTTAACCAAACCCAAAGCCTGACTAGCAGGGAACTTGGGGAACGAGTTCCCAGGGCAGGTCAGGAGCACATTCCTGGAGATTGCTACTGATAATGATGTATTATTTGTGTGCTGCTCAGACTATCCTTTCCAGCAACACTGTACAATGTATTTGTCTCTATCTCGTGTTGGCCGTCCCCTCTGCTCTTGTTTTGCACCTAAACCTCAGCTACAAGTGCAGCCAAGCTCATGCAACTGCATCAGCGAGGTGGCCTGCATAGGAAACAACTGCTAAAGGCAACATTAGCAGCCCTTTGTGAAGGGGTGGACACGGGAGGGACTGAGAAAAGCACACTGAGTCCAAGGCACTGCTCAGTTCCTGGAAATCTGATGGGCTCAGACCAGCTGAAATGCTCAGCCTCCTGCCTGCCCACATGGAAGCTGACCCCCCCATTTAACCCATCCAAGTCTAATTCAGCATACATATGGAGATATGCCTTTTATTACTGTTGCCTGAGGTTTTATCTCCTTTCCTTTTCAGCAAGCACTGAACAATCCCATTTGTAAATGTTTCAGCCAGAGGATGGTCTGGAATGTTGTGTCCTTCTCCAGGGTCACATAGAGCAGATATGTGGAGAACTTCCAGTGGGAAAAATGGCACCTTGAACTCCAGAAATGCAAACCACCATAGCACACTGCACCACAGACTCTGCCTAGACATCAACCCTTCCCATCTCAAAAACTTAGTTCCCCATTAGTAAGATAGAGACAGCCACACTGCCCTGACTCACATTAAAGGAAGATAAATACAGTAATAAACATGAACTGCCTCAATTCTGTTGCAACAAGACCCCTCCTGAGTGCAGAAAATTGCCATTTCCTTTGGTTTCCCTGTAGTAAGTCTGCACAATCACATGTTATCCTATTGTGCTACCAGATAATTTTGCAGCAATTTCCTCTCCTAAGACATTTGACTTCACTGTAAGCCAGTTTAATAGCCTATAGATATTAACATGATCCCTTATTTACAATAATGGGACCTTGCAGCTACTGTAGCTTACAGATGCAATTTATTACAGGATGTTACCACAATCCACAGGCTACCAGAAAACATTATGCCTGGTTGTTACAAATGCCATTTTCCTTCTTGAGATAATAAAATAACCCTTTAAATGATTGGGATTTTTTCCTTCTTCTGAATGTCTGTGAAAATTAATCTTACTTTAAAAGCCTCCTTTTCCCTTGTGGTAATGAGAGCCTTCATGTATCTTGTTTTTAAAGGCATGCCCTTTAAAAAAAACCTACGTCATGTTTATAGATTTTGAATCTTCGAGTTCCTGAAGCTTCAGCTGGAGTCAACAGGTGTCCAGGGCACTGGGAAATGATCTACAGAGAGTCAACAGTTTGCAGGACCAGGCTGCATCCCTCTGGGTAAGAGAACCCCCCCTTGCTTTTCCTGCCTTCTGAACTGCTCATCACCTGACATTGACTTCTCCTGTCATTATTCTTGCACTCTTCCTGACATTTCACAGCTAAGAACAAATGACACCAGAAAGCTTTGGGATTTGGGAAGAGCAGGAGTGTTCAGCATAAGGGAAGAGGTAGTACCCTTTAACCTAAATTGTTATAACAAATCTTCTTTATTAGGCAAGAGTATGTTTTTAAAAAAGAGAACTGAACTGTCAGTCCTGTTGTTCCTGAAACCACCGCAGCAATGCAGCTGCTGAAACATTTCCCTATTCTTCTTCCCTTGACACACTGCACATGAAGTTTTACTTGATTTTGCTTTTATATCGTCCTGATGCCCACAAATGACCCAGATCCTCTTGGACCAGACACCTCACAGGCATGTGGTGCTTGTGCAGACCACAGCTCCCCACCCTGCTGCACACACAGGCCAGCACAGGGCTCAGACCGACCCACCCCTCATCTCAAACCTCTCTTGGTGTAGTTTGTGCTCTGCGCTGTCATTTCTAACTTTTGGGGCAAACTCTGCTCTTGCAGAAGCTGCTTCCAGCCCAAGAACAAGGGCTTGACTCAGGACAAAGCCACCTTTGCATCCTGGCAGGACCAGCCCTGCCCTTTTCATTCTTCTCGCCTGAAAATGCAGGACAGATTTGGCTTGGCTCTTACTCCTCATTTGTCTGGAAACAGCTCTAAGTGTGGCCATGAACTTAAGGCATGAAGTTTATCTAGGGAAGTCCAGGATGAGGCTCCCAGGGGTCCTTTACTCAGAACTGGCTCAAGTAAAGGGAAAAGATGAGCCAAATCCAGACTGTCCATGCTTAAGGAGGACAGCAAGCACTCACAACCTCACTCTGCATCCTTCAGTGGCTAAAAGAATCCCTGAAGAGTCTGGCTGGCAACAATCTGAGCTGCTTGAGGGATGCCAAAGGGCTGTAGGGTTGCCTGCCATCCTCTCAAGTGGCAAGTGGGAAGTCAGCCTGCTACAATCACTTTTATCCTTCAAAAGCCAAAACCTCATTGCACGTATCCTGCTTCCACCCAAAGCTTTACACTGTTCACCTTCTCACAGGATGTCCTGCCCCCCATTTTTTTTATTTTGGCAATGGCTCTGTCAAAATATTCAGTGGCTAAAATATTTATAATATGTAATCTATTTAAAACACAGCTGCCGTCTCTTTTACAGCGTTTACCCTTCCTGGAGATAACTGGAGAAGCCCTTTCAGAAGGAATGGGCTGGAGGAAAGAGTAAAAAACACAGGGACATGCATGTGTCCCCAGGGGCCTGCTCCTGCCCCTCATTCAAGGCCATTAGCTGTGACCATACCTCATCCTCGTAGACCACGAGCTGTGTTTTCCGTAGCTGGATGTAACGATCCTTCCACAGTCCCAGGAGCCCCCCGCTGCTTTTTTTAATCCAGCCATATTTCTCTGCAGTTGGAGCACACTTTGGTTTCTCTGAGACTTCTTCCTTTGTATCCTGCAAGGACAGAAGGCATGAGGAGTTTCCATCATCAGAAAGCCAGCCCAGAGAAGATTTTGGCACCCACCAAATGTGGTCCCTCCCCACTACATCACATCTTCCAGAGGAAAACTCAACCAGCTCCCACAGGACTGACCCCAGCCATCCCTGGAGACACTGCTGGGACGGTAACAAGTCCACCTTGCTCCTCTGCTCCCCCAGGGGCTCTGCTTCTCTCTGGGGAGGTACTCCTTGCTCACTCGTGCACCAAGTGCACCTTGAAAAAGAGCAGCCTCCTCTCCTCCTTGCTCCTCCAGCTTTCTGATGAATGCCAGCACAATGGATTCTTCTGGCATCAGTAGCAACACTTATATTTTAGTCCAAGGCCACTTCTGCAAGCTTTTCTTCCAGGCATCTATGCTTGGTCACCATCCCCAAACCAACTCCTGTGGGCAAATCCACAGCATGAGGGACAGGACTTCACCACATCCACATTAAAATGTTCCCAGCAGGTTGAAGATGAAAACTTTCCTCCTCTCCAGTGCACTGGAAGAGCCTTTGCAAAGGCAGGATCCCTGTACCCCTCCCTTGGAGCACCTTGCTGCTCCCCACACCCCATGGACCCCTCAATAAGCCTCTTTTCCTGGAGCAAGGCAAGGAGAATCCCCCGCTGAGCCAAATCCCCTTACACAATCACCTCACCAACCTTGTGATTTGTGAGGAGAGGCCAAGCCCAAATCCTCCAGCCTCCTCCCAGGGACCCCACTTCCCCCAGACTCAGTTTTCTCCATGTCTCCAAATGTAATAGCAGCAATCCTGCTGCAGAAAGCTGGCACACAAAAAGAGGGTGTGTGACAAGCAAGAGAGCCCCAGACATCCCAAAATGGCCCTCACTGCCCAAAGTGGACCAGCTGAAGCTCAGACATCTTGTTTCATAACATGAGAAAATCCCAAGTGCATGGAACAGAGTCAGAGCTGGACACTCCCACAGCCAGGAGGAGAGCCTTGCAAACGAATCTGTTTTCATGCACCAAACTCCCACTGAACACACCCTTGGACAGCAGCTTTTATCAGGGTAAGCTCTTATTCCAAAGAGGGAGCTTGCACCCATGAAAAGAAGAAAAACAGCTTAAACACCCCATGCACCCACATTTATTCTGACCTCCACTAAGATCTGGAACAGGCTGGGCTTTGCCGGTAGGCTCAGGTGCAAACTGGGAACATGAAACTCAAATAAACTGCTTCACCTAAAAGAAAATTGGGCTGAAACCTCTAACAACCTCGATGCCTTTTGTAGAAGTTATTTCAGTTATACTGAGCTGCATCTGAAATGGCCACAATACAGGATGACTGAGCATCAAAAAGTTTTCCGGGAAATGGAGGGACTATATAGCGTGGGGTTTTTTTAAACTTGACTTTTTAGGTTGCCAGGAAGTTGTATTCAGCCGAGATCTGCGACTTCAGCAAACATCAATTCCTGCACAAATGCAGACCTGCTGGTTTCCTGATTGAGAACCCTTTTGATGTCATTTTTAGATAATTGGGTATGGACTTCAACCTCCCTCACAGCACTTGTGCATGGATGTAGCTGTATGACGAGTTTATTCAAGTGAGCCCAGACCAACAACTGCTAAAATGTTTTCACTCTTTAAGGCTTTTTTTTGCTTGGCAGGTGAATTTTTGCTGGGCTTTTTTTTTCCCCACCTGGCAGAAGGGCTGAAGTCACATGGTAAATATGTCTATCTGCAGAGCAGAGCAAAAACTACATTTGTTTTAAAGTAAAAGTACTCTCTGTGAAGACACAGCACCTAACATCTACCTCTGAAAAACAACAGAGGCTCATGTTGGCACCTCTGTACGAGGCACAGCAGGGGCAGAGCTGGTTTGGGGTCTGGCTCTTCAGCCTTTCAGGGACTGCACCTCCCCTCCTTGGCACTGCGGGAGCAGGTGCTGTAATCTCTCACCTGCAGCTTAAGGACATAAAAACCCCAGATGATTCAACTGCAAACTTTGTTCCTGCAAAAGCAAGAAGAGTCTCAGAGATGGTGCCTGACATTTTTGCAGATTATTTTTATGCCAGCTCTGCCCCAAATTGGCAATGGGAGGTTGGCCAGGGAAGGGCACCGGCAGCAGGGCATTGTGTCCATCCTGTGTCCCCTGTCTGCAATTCCACAATTAAAATGGGAACATGACACAAAGACATGAGCTGCTGTTGTTAACTCAGCTATATATGACCATTCTACAAGAAATATTCAGAATATTCAGATATCCTTTCTGGGATGTTCTTGGGCTGGATTAATTCTTGTGGTAATTCCATGAGAAGAAGCCCCCTGACATCAGCCAAGTGAGCCAGTGTAAATGAAAGAACCAAGCTATCCCAATGCCAGCTCAGGCCAAAGGCATCACTCCCAAAACCAATCTGTAAGAGCCATTTTTGCATTTATATCATGGTGGCATTATAAGTGAAACACAAGTTACACTCCTTCAGCTTGGGTTAGTCTCACATTTTGCAGCTCAGCAGAGAACCCGAATCAGACAAGATGGCTTTTTATTTAACAACTAGGCAGTTTTTTCTCTCCTCCCCTGCCCTGTATTTTATGGGCCCACAAACCCACACAATCTTCATGTTTTCCAACAAAACAAACCCCCATGAGTTGAATCACAGTGCTTTTAAAGTTACACAGAACAGAGAAGTGCCTTAGCCAGTTACATCAACTTCATTTCAATCAAGCATCTTATCACACACTCCCTTCTACCGAGGTGCTGATGAACAACTCCCAGGAGACAACCTGCATCCCCACACATCCACTCTTTTACTCCCTTTCTACATTATCTCCCAAACCTTGCTGTTAGCACTTCCACTTCTCCCCAGCCTGCTGGAGCAGAACAGATTGTTCCACTGGAAACAAAGTGCTCAGATCCACGTGGAACTTGGGGAACTGCCTCTGACACCCCTTCTACAAGCAATCCTTGGAGGAGTCATGTATCACTAAAGAAGAGAAGCCCGTGAGGCGGCCAGCCAGCGCTGGGGTAAGTGTGAAGCCCCTTTGGCCAGTGGCTGCCAGCTGGAAGCAGTTTCTCTGCTGTGGATTAATTTCATGGATGCCAGCAGATAATAACAACTCTCAGTCATTACCAACTTGGGCTGCTTTGCCGTCTCCCTGCTGTTTTAAAAGAGCTTTCATTCTTGCCACAGAATGTTGGGAGCTGAAATAAGGGGGTGTGAGGGGGGAGAGACAAGCCACAGCTACAGGGATCGCATGTACCAGACAGAGCCTGAAGTCCTCCGGCAGTCCGTCCTACCGGGAGCTTTCTTTGTGCATGAGCAGCAAAACCTCATCCAAGGAAAGGAAGCAGGAATAATTGCGTGGCCAGACGAGGGGAGAAAGCGACCCGTTTAACTTGTCAACAAATTTGTGGCATCTTAATCAATCCTCACAGGGATGGATTATTAGGGTGTCTGATCCCATGGACATGAAAACCGTGTGCGGAAGAAGCACCGAACTGCCTTTCTCCGAGTTAAACCCGTCCCAAACAGAAAGGAGGAGCAGAACAGAAGTGAGGAAGGCTGGAGGTGCGTAGACATGTCCGAGCTGGCGATTCGAGCCAGGCCGGGCTCCAGCAGGGCAGGACAACACCCCAGCGGGAGTCACTCGGGACGGCCCGAGCCCGCGTGGAACCGGCCCGGCTGTGCCAGCGCCGGCCGAGCCCGGCAGCCCCTCCCGGCCGGCTCCAACATCCCGAGGGCTGCGGGGATGCGCTGCCGAGGCTCTGCCCGAGCCGCTCCGGGGGCTGCCGGGGATGGAGAACCCCCCGCCCGCCGTCTCCTTCGCCGTCCCGCGGGGCAGCGGGGCCGGGATGTCCCAGCGCCGGCGAGCACCCGAAAACACCCCGAAGTGGCCGATGCGGGGATCCCCCCTCCCTGTGCCGGGGTCACCCCCGCTGCCCGCCCCGCTCCCGGCCGGACTCACTTGCTCCATGGCTCCCCGCCGGCCCCTCAGGGGCTCGGCCGCCGCCCCGCTGCCCCGCTGGGCTCCGGGCGGACGGTCATGCCGGGCGGGCCGGGGCTGCCGGCCCGGGCCCCGCCGCTCTCCCTCGGCAACAACTTCTCGGGGACACGGAGCGGCGGCGGCAGCAGCACCAGCGGGTTTCCGGCGGCTCCGGCGCTGCCAGCGAGGAGGCGGGGATGCCCCCGCCGCCGGCCCCGGCCCCGCCGCCGCCTGGCCCGGCCCCCCTGCCTGGCCCGGCCCCGGCCCCTCCGCCAACAACGGGGGTGGGATCCCCCGGGACGGGCCGGGACCGAGCCCAGGGCAGGGGGAGGAACGGGGTCCCTGCGGTCAGACGGCGGCTGCGGGGTGGGACATGGACACTGGGGTGGGCAGAATAACCAGGGATGACAGGATAACCGCAGCGGGACCTGGAGTTTGGAGGAGGAGAGATACCCCGGGGTCGGATAGGGTCATCAGGGATCCGGCAAAACCCCCGTGGTGGGACAATGTCTGTGAAATCCGAGGATCCCTGAAATCGAAGGATCTCTGGAATCAGAAGGCTCCCTGTGTCTGTCAGGGACCCCAGGGTCCAATAGGATCCCCAGGATTAGGCAGAGTCCCCGGGGGTCAGATGCAGTCCCTGGGGTCAGGCAGGGTCCCCCGGGTCAGGCTAGACCCTGTAGTAGGACAGTCCCTGAAACCAGCAGGTCCCAAAGGTCAGGGGGCTCCCTGATGCCTCACAAGGTCCCCTGGGATCAGAGGGGGTCAGACCAGACCCCTGGAGTCAGACAGTGCCTGAAATCAGAGAGTCCTCGTGGTCAGGCAGGGTCCCAGGAGTGAGGCAGGGTCCGGGGTGGCACAGTGTCCCTGGGGCTGGGGTCAGGTCAGGCCCCAGGAGCAGCAGGACAGGGTGCAGAGTGGAGAGAGGCAAGGGATGCTCCATGGAGCAATGTCCAGGGCTCAGGTCTGTGTAGCCACGTGGCTCCCTCAGCCACTGCAGTGGCTCCTGGCCATGGGGTGGTCTCTGGACAGTGGATTTTGGCAGAGGGGTGATGCTCCAAGGAAAACAGCTGGGGAGTGGTCTTTAGTAGCAGAAGTGGTTAAAACTAGTAATGCTCAGAGCTATTGTTCTCCACTGGTATTCAGCTTTGCAGACTTCTGCTGCAGCTATTTCAGGCCTGCTGGAGGGCTCATGTACCCAACAGCCTGCCTGGTTTTTCTTCTAATTATTTCAGTCAGTCTAAAAAAAGACATTACCTCCCTCTGCAAACCTTGCCTCCATTGTTCTCAGCACAGAAAATAAGAAGGAAAGGAGAATAAAAGTCTGACACCCTCTACCTCCAGGTTAAATGCTCTTCTGCATAGGTATGGCAAGTGCTGAGAGGAAAAACAGGAGCCAGCTTCTGCTAACCAGAGGTGGAAGGGATAGCAGAGCATCCATCAGAGCAGGCTACCCCCATCCTGCAGGGCCAGGGGTTAATGGAGGAGCTGGGAATCACCCTGGGACACACCAGGACTTGAAATGAGAAATCCTGGTACTGTCAAGGCACGTTGACAGGAGAATGATTGCTGTGTCAGCAGAAAGACATCTCACATGGGAGGGAGCAGCTAATAGCTGTGCTGTGATGAATCTGGGTTTTGACAAGAGGCTGAGGCACCAAACACACTCAGAAAAGCCAAGGGACGACAGACAGGGTGTCTGTGAGCAGACTGGTGTGAGCAGGGAGAGAACATCAAGAGGGAGGACCCATTGTGCTGACCACCATGGTCATGGCATTGCCCAAGCACTGCACTTGCCCTCCCTCTCCTCTGACCTGCAGGATTTTGGGATAGGACCCTCCTGTTTGCTTCAGTTTTACAGGGCTGCAAGAGCAGCAGGGGCTGAGCCAGGACTGGAGCTCCTAAAAGAAACTACAGACAAATAATTATTAGTGATAATTATCAAAAACACACTGATGACATCTTCTTCCTATCAGCTCAGCTCAGTTTGGCAAAGGCTCTGGTCTCTCCAAGACAATCCCCATGTTGTATAAACACCTTCTGTGCCTTCCCTGCTCCTCCTCCATGGCCAAGAGCCAAATTAGGCAAAGAAAATGCTGCCACAAGCATCAGTGATGGCACAGAGGGGCCTGGCCAGTGTCAGGGATTTGACAACATCCTTCAGGCTCCTTTACCTGGCACAGCAGGCACCTCTGAAAGATATGTCAAATCGTGACTGGGCATCAGCATTCAGAGCTGTCACCAAGCCAGCGTTAGCTCTCTGTTGCCTAACACCAGGTGGGAGCTGGTTTTAAAACATATTTTCTTTGTATAATTTCCTGAGCCATCAAAATGGGTTTTTGGGTGGGAAGTGGGATTATCCTATCTCACCCACAATCTTCTCAGTGGGTATATGAGAGCAAGACAGGGCGCCAAGTTTAGCTCCAGAATGGTGCCAGACATCACAAAATAAACTATTGAAAAAATATTATATTTTAGCC
Organism: Taeniopygia guttata; assembly: GCF_048771995.1. Lineage (NCBI taxonomy): Eukaryota > Metazoa > Chordata > Aves > Passeriformes > Estrildidae > Taeniopygia > Taeniopygia guttata. The sequence continues at coordinate 18,155,755 of NC_133035.1, read as the reverse complement.
AGGCTTTTAAAGGAACCAAAAATCCCCAAATTACCGGAACTGTTGTTCAGTATTCTCTGTTTTCCTGGCAGGGCTGGGGGAGGTGAGGGGAAGCCTCTGGCTGTACAGATAGGGTGGGGGCTGTGGTTCCAACTCTCCTGGAAAATTTTAATCGGTCAAAAAGTGAAGAATATTTTTAGCATGCTGTCAACATGCATGTGAGGACGTGTGTGCTGTGAGAGCATGAGGTGCAGAGGCCACATCCCTGGGATTTATCATCTATCCTCATCCTTGCAGGCAGACCTGGAGAGGCCCACTCTGACCCCCTCCAGCATTGCAGGGGAACCTGTCGTTTACAAGAGGATGTGGAGTTCACAACAACAGGGAGGTTGGTCCAAAAATGCTGCAGGGAGAGTGTTGGGCGCGTGTCTGCAGCCAGAACAGGCTGCCCTGTTGTCTTCTGCATTGATAAGAAATGGTGAAATGCTGCTGCAGCAAAGTGAAACAGAGTCACGAGTGACACCAGGGAGGGTGGGAGGGTGAGTCATGGACTAAGGAAGTTTCTTTGCAAGGGGACCCATGAGTCCTTCTGCTCTGTGCCTCAATGGCCACATTTGGGGTCTTGCAAAACTTGGGCTGCAGGATGTAGAGTTCCACCAAAGTGGGTGTTAGGAGCTCTGGCTGCAGAGATACAGCTTCCCCAAAGCCACTCAGGGATTCACTCAGCCACTCAGAGACGGGACTGGGATGGGTGGGGAGTCCCTCCTGCCCTCACAAACGTGGACAAACCAGTCTCTCCAGCACAGACACCACATTAGAGAGCTGTGGTCGCCCTCGTGTCTACCTGCCATCCTTTCCCTGCTCCAGGCAGGGAGCTCTGTCTCCTGCATCCAACCCAAGGTACCTCGTGACCAGGGTCAGCCACTCCACCTGCTCTCGCCTTGGTTTTCCTCCACTTCAAATGACAATAACCCATCTCCGGGGTGCTCTGAAGCCAAGTTCATTAGTGCCTGGCTTTGTTAATTGCTTTGAGCAGGGCTGGACAGACAGAGACTCATTATGGCAATTGCCCTGTTATCTGCTCAGCATTGGGGAGGGAGGAGATGAACATGCCTGTGAGACTGGAAGCCAGTGCTGGGCTCAGTGAGGCCACAGGGCTCCTGAGCTGGAGGAGAAATCCTCAACCCCTTCATATGAATGGTGAATTAATGGGGATGTTCTTAATTTCAATCTGCTTGGCTGGGGCTAATACAAAGAAGCCCAGAGAAAGTGCTGCATCTGAATGGGTGTGCAAAGGTAGGGCTCAATTCAGACTATTGATGCCAAGTAGAGCCTGTGGCATCTTCTCAGAGTGCACCATGGCTGGGGGGCTAAATCAGTTCTCAGGTGGACTGCAGTGTGCTACCTGTGCTAGACACTAGGGCCAAATCCATGGGTGATGCATGGGGAATTAGCCACAGCAAAGGCTGGAGGAGATGGGAAACCACAACATCTGGAACTGGCATGGAAGAAAGTTTCTCTTTACTACCAGCTTTTTGGGCTTAAATCTTGTGTTTTATGGACAGGCCATGTGAAAGGATGGTGCTTCCAGCCACATTCCCTGCTGCAGTAGGGCAGTAGGGGTTATCACACCTGGTCTGAGGTTTGGCCAGTAACTTCTGACCTGCCAAAATCCTGGTTTTACCTGTTTTTCTCTTGGCTGATACCAGTCCAAGCTTCTGCCCAAATCAAACCTGGGCTTTCCAGCTACTCATGCTCCCTATTTTAGTTCCAGTGTGGAAGAGAAGACCCAGCTATCTGCCAAAGCCATCAGCTTGGAAGCACTCACAGGAATTCGTGTGCTCTCCCTGCTGATCTTGCTGGTTTTGTCAGAAAGAGCAGTCCTGGCTGCAGAGGATGTCTGGTGCTCACAGGGGGGACAAAGCAGTCCTCCTTACTTACAGGTAGGTAAGGAGGTCACTTGCTGGGGGAAAACGGGGGAGGTGAGTGGTTTAAATGATCTTAAAAACAGCAGTGAGTGGAAGGAATTTGGCCAAGCTCTGCGGCGCAATGGCAAGTGGGCAATAGTGATGCTGCTTTGTGCTCTCTTCTTCCTTTCTGTTTTAACTCAGCATGAGCAGTAAGCCCTGATGAAAGACAGCGAGTGCAGGCTGGAAGAGGTGACTGATGATGCCAGAACACCATTGCTGGTGCCCAGCTGATGGCCACGATTCGTGCACAGGTAGGAAAGGTGGGAAGGAGTGAAGCACCTGGTGGGGGAGGGCTCAGGATGCTCCTCACTCCTGCTCCACTGCTGCATGGGGTGAATGGGAGCAGTGTGGGGCTGGAATAGGGCTGGAATAGGTCAGTCCATGCTGTTCTTAGTCCCAAAGTATTTTGAAGCCAGGGCTATGCCCCACATCCTGCAGGCAAAACCCAATCCCTATGTAAATGGCTTGGAGCAGCTTCCCACATCCCTCATCTCATCATCCTGTGCCTGGGGCAGTTGCCTCTGGGCTTTCCCAACAGCTCTGCACTGTTCCTGGCCTTCACTGACATCTCCACCAATGACAAAATATGCCAAAAATAACCTCTGCTCTCCAGCAGGAAGGTGGGATACAAACACACTGACTGTATGTTAGTGTTAGTGCTTGCCAGGCTTTCAAATTGGACTGAATTTGGGGGGGGATCACTTCCTGCTCTACAATCCTGACCTCCCACTGCCTCCCTGCTCTGTCTAAGCATGGGAGCTCTCCAAAACACCTCTGCTCTGTCCATGCCACTTTGAGAAGGTAAAGCTGCAGCCCCAAAGGTTGTGGAGGGATTTTTTTAGATGAGTTTAAGGCGAGGCAACATTGCAGGGTGCATGGCAGCCACCAGCTTTCCTGTATGCAATGCAGCATTGAAGTCCTCCTGGAGCTGCTGAGATATATAAAAATATTTTATATATATATATATATGATAATGTCTTCAGAACCTGGTTTTGTTTGCTGTGGCAAGAAACAAACCCTCAGAGAAGTGTAACCTGATCTGATCCCTACCTGCCACCCTGTCTGGTTCCTGAGCACAAAGTGAGTTTTGGGGACTGATGGCTTGGACAGCAAGGAACCATGGAGTTTGTCTGAAATTATGTTCTCTCTGATTTGGATGAGCATGTGAGGAACACAGAGAGGCTGCAGAAGGGGTTAAATCAATAGCTACATTTAAATCAATATTCTGATTTGTGCTGCTGTCCCAGTGGTGCTGACTTCCTTTGCCCCCTGATTCAAGGGTGCAGACCTCAATGGCTCATTCTGAGCCACCATTTCTGTGGTGAACATGGACTTTGACAGACATGCTGCAGGATTGGGCTGGTTTGTTGGCTTTTTTTGTTGAGAAGAGGGAAAGCAAAAATTAAACAGCTTGTCCATGGCTGTGATCTATGCACCAAAACTGGTGATAAGACCAGCTCCTCAAAATTTGGTGTAAAAACGTGTATCAACAGTTGTTTCTCACCTCAGGGTTTCCCAGCAGATGCTGATGGCCAAATTCCTGCTGCCAATGCTTGGGTCCCTGCAGGAGGAGGCTGGGAAAATCTTGTCTCTTGGATCAGGATTTTAGGGTGATGCTTTCCCTGAAGATGCTTTGTGCAGTGGCTGTGGAAATGAGCTGAGTCTTGGTGTGAGCAGGGAGGGGATGGGATTTACACTGTGCCCTGGTTTTGGTGGTGGCTCGTGAGGTAGGACTGGGTCAAGTGAATTCTGCAAAGATTTACAGCAAGAAAACCCTTTTGAGTGGAGGGCTTATTGCATTGGCCTGCTGTGTCCCAGCCAGGTTCTGAGGTACTGCATGGCCGAGCAGCCAGTGTGAAACACTCCCTGTGATGGAGTTTTCCTCCTGACTTGGATCCACCCCTCTTTGGCCCTGCAGTGAGGTGGCACTGAGGCCACAGGCACTTTGCATCCCTCTCCCAGCACTGTGACCACCTCCCAGCCTTTCCAAGAGCTTGGTGACCGACTGCCCAGCTCTGAGCTGTGCCAGCATCCCACCTTAGCACAGAGCCGTGGATGGAACAAGCTCTGGGATGCAGGAGAGCGTCTGACTGAGAACACGTGGGAAATACTTCCTTTCTAAAATTTCAAACTGTAATTAACGTCAATAAGAACCGTTAGGAGCCTGAGTGGGGTGAGGAGAGACCTCAGAGCTCAGCCTGACAGGCACAGCCTTTGCAATAACGCCTGATGTGGTACCGGCTCCCTGCTGCCTCCGACATCCCTGCCTCTCTGTCTCCAGCATCGCAGCCATACCGCCCGCACCCCTGCCCCATCCCTCCCCTCAGCATTTCCCCACAGCCCCTCTCAGCCCATCCCGGCGGTCCCCGCAGCCCGAGCCCGGCGCTGCCCTTCCTCCCGCCCTCCTCCTCCCCGGCGTGGTGCCATCCCCACCTAGTGCCGGCCCGGCGCACCGGCCGCGGGCAGCCCGGGGCTCCCCGGCTCCCCGGGCTCCGGGGACACTGCCATCTCCTCCAGGTCCCCGGCTACACCCCGACACCCGTGGCGCAGCCCTGCGGGGAATTTTCGTGCCCCGGCCCCGAGGGATGCTCCGGGATAAAGGAACGGTGGGAGGAAATGAGCTGATGCAGCTTTTGCTCCAGAGGATGGGGACAGGCAGAGGCCACAACGGATCCCACATCTGCTGGGGCTGTTGCCCTCCTCATGCCCCATCCTGTGGACCGGGAAAACGGGAATCCCCCCCTTTCCAGGAGAAGGAACCCAGCTGGGGACGAGGGAAAGGGTCACATCCCATCCCCAGTCACCGAGCTTGTCCCATCACCAGGGCTGGACCCCTTTGGGTATCACTTTGGGGATGCTCCTGCACATTACAGTTCTTTGGAGTTCTTAGTGGCATTTCCCAAGGACACATTGCCACAGACCCCACAAATCTGTGCTTTGGGAGCATTACCTCCCTTGCCCCCCTCAGACCCTGTAAGCACCGGCTGTAGATGTGCAGGGCAGAGTAAGAAGCCAGGAAATGCCTTGAGGAGTGCCCCCTTGTACCAGGTCTGCTCTTGTCCCTCTCCAGCCCATCAGAGACTCCCAAAGCTCTCATGTCTTTAGATTTTCCCTCCCCTCCTTCACCCTGTTGCACCTCAGATCCTCACAAAGCTTCCTACCAGCCCTGTCCCTGTAGCCAAGGGCTGTTCTCCCTGTCCAGGTGCTATCCAAGCCAGCCAGGGCATCCAGAGCTATCTCCTCACCTGGACCAAGGAGGTGAGCAATCATCTCTGCTCAGTATAATTTTAGTTGGATGGACCCTCTGCACATTGCTGCACCCAGTCCCCGGAAGGAAGTGGATCTTTGCACTAACATTTTCTGAAAGTTTGCTCTTTTATTTTTGTGTGTTTTCCTATCTTTTGTCTGGCTCCACCCTCCCTGGCCATTTCATAGCACTTTCCTCAGCTCCCTCAGGTGCTGTGGCCTTGCTGTTCCAGCCCCATGGGGGATACCAAGGTCCTCTGGAGTTTCTCCATGGCTCAGGGGTATTCAGAAGGAGGATGCTGTGCAGGATGCTCTTCCTCACCCATAGCATCCTATGGAAATCTGGGAATATGCTCAGAACTTTCTGAAGACCACAGGGAAGCACAGGAAAGACAGACTGCAGGGTGGGAGAGGAGGCAGGAAGAAAGGAAGATTAAGGGTTGATGTGGCCTCCTTCATATTTCCTGATGAAACAAGGAAAAAGCCCAACACTGCCCCTATTTTTTGTTGGAAAACCCCTTGCAGCTCAGCCCTGAAAGCAGGATTCAGCAGCTTGGCGCAACTCAAAGGTTTCCTCTGCTGCTTTAAAGAAAATGTTGGAACAGAGCAAGCTTAAAGCTTGCTGAAGAGGCCCATTTATCTGGGAACTGAAAGAAAATATTGGGATAATATTTGGAAAAGCCTGTGAATGGGCATGGCTCAGCATGTGCCGGGCAGCAGCAACCTGCGAGCTGCAGGGGGAGAAGCCACCCTCTGCATGTGGTTAATTTTCCCCTTTTCCTTCATTTCCTTCCCATTTCCTTCCTGGCTCTGAAAGGTTTTGCCATGCCTAGGTGGGTCCTTGAGATGTATTTTCCCCAAGACAGTGGTAGGGCTGGAAGAAAAAGGGATTTTTCATGAACAGGGTGGGCACAAACCCTGCCCAGTCTGAGTATCCAGGGGGGCTGATGGGGAGAAGGTGTTTCTTTCCCCTGGTTAACAACTGAGGCTGAATTGTGGGACACACTTAATCAGATATCACTAAAAGCAGGGTTGATTCCTGACTAATTGGTCAGTAATAACCATTTAATTGGCAAAGCTGCAGTGAAGCTCCAGCCCTCCCTTCCCAGAGCCATTAGCAGCATCTATTTTATCATTTGGACTCTGGCTGGGATTCAATAAATAGGGTTTGGTTGTTTTTTTTCACATTTAAAAACATTAATGTGTGTTCAGAATTCAGTTGGACATCTCATTTGGCTTTGAAGCATAATTATGCTTGATGAGAACTAATAAGCAGCTTGCAAATCAAGACCAGGTTAACATCTCTCCTGCTGTCTCCTGCAGGGAAACCGATATGCCACAACAGCTGATTTTTATGGGACTAATCCAGATATGTCCAGGGCTCCACAGAACCCTGCTTTGTCTTTGACTGGCTTTTTTTTTTTTTTTTAAGTTACTTTTCCACCAAGGACAAGTTTTTATTGTTGCAGAGTTTTGCTCTGTGTGGGATTTCCACCCACTGTGGGTCTCAGGGTGCTTTCACAGGATGCAAAGGGTGATTTGCTGAAAACAGCCTTTTTTACCCCCTCAACCTCATTAGGAAAGAAAACAAACATTAGAGGGTTGGGTTTTTTTTTCAATGTGACTAAAGGAATCTCAAATTTTCAGCCCCAAACTGATCCCAAGTCTTGAGACCTTGGTGTTTGCTCCAAGTCTGGCTGCAGGCTGAAGCAGATATTGCCAGTCCCTGGCACAGATGATGGCTGATGGCTGATGGTTGAATTGGTGTTGAGGTCGGCCCTGCTCCAGCACCAGTGCCTGCCCTAAGGTGGAGCTGCTTCTCTTTCAGCATCGTGGCCGCCCAGAGAACACTGGATCCAGTCTGGTCACCCAAATACCGCCTGCCTGCAGCTTCTGAGCAGGGCTCAGACAAAAGAAAACCCATCCAAACTGTGAGTTTATGTTTGTTTTCCATGCTCTCCGTTGAAATTCCATGTCAAGGGTAAGCTCACTTGGAGATTACTGGAGATGCTGCCAGCATCTCACTTGGGCATGCTGCCAAAACCTTCAGAAATGCCCTTGGTGAGCCCCAGGCATGCTCTGCCACTGGGATGGGGAGTGAGTCCTGGTCCTGGCTTGCCAGGGAAAGAGGGGACACAAACCCATGGGATACTCCCTTCTCCACCAAAAGCTGTCCCTTCCCAATGGGGGCCCTCCTGTCCTTTGCTAGCAGAGTCTCTCCACAGTCCCATGGGGCTGCTCTCACCCATCACTCCCACAGCTGTCTCTCTGGCAAACACCAAAGCTGCTGCTCTAAACACCCCCCAGATTACCAGCTGAGTCAAAATACTCCCAAAGTCTAAAGGTGGCAAAGGAGAAAACCCCTCCTGTCCTGTTCTGTCATGGCTCTGGGGGCTGGTATGGGGGTTAATGGCCACCAGCCAAAAGCTGTGGAGGAAAGACCTTCAGTTGTGAGCACTTGGTGCTTGGGCAGCTCTCCTGCATTTTTTTCTAAGACATTTTGCAGCAATTAAAAAGCTGCAGGTAAATGCCAAACCCCAAATCCTGGCAAAGGTGCCAGCTGCTCTGCAGTCAGGACAGACCCAGCCACTGACTCCGGGCTGACCATGTTCCAGCCCTAAATAGCTGCTTTTCAGGGACAGGTGGGTCACAGCAAACTTTATTTTTCTGGAAACAGCAAGCACATTGTGCAGGGCAGGCTTTCCAAGGATGCTCCCCACACCCTTTTCAGGAAATACCATGCAGCTCTCCTTCGTGTCATGCCAGTTTGTTTTTTTTTTTTTTTTTAATTGGCATAAATGATAGCCTTGGCAAGAACACACCGTGTTTTCCCTGGGCTGTTGGATTTTATTTTGAAATCGCTGGTCTTTGCATCTCTGGTTTGGTTTGATCTTTGCATCTCTCCACCTCTGGGCTGATTGCTCTCCTCTTGTGCTTCTGCTCCTGGTGCTTGCTCTGGTGCAGTGGAAGTGAAAATGCAGTGGGGAGGCTCATCCTGTGCCAGTCACAGCCAAGTCCTTGGTACATCACCCCACCTGGGGGTGAAATAGAAAAGTCGTGTTTGATCTGACAAAGCCGCCATAGAGAGCAGACAGCAGTGTCCCTTCCTGGTGACCCCCAACCCCTTCTAGGAGTTCAACTTTTGATCCCAAATCCAGCCCTGGAGCTATCATTCCAACAGCAACAGCTGCTTCCTTTGGGGGAGCCTGAAATAGCCCCCCCTGCATGGTGACAACACGTCCCCACGTGGCACTGGTGTAACCGGCTTTTCCAAGACCTGCTCTTCCAGGGGTGGGGTTGGGTTGGCTCAGTTTATTACCAGCACCCTCTTGACTCCAATGCTTCTCCCTGGTGCAGTGCTCTCAGATAAAGTGGGATGGTGGGAACAACCAGGACAGGTGGAAAGATTCCTATTTCACAAGTGGGTTAGGTGCCACATCCCGTGGTCCACTCCCTGTCCCAGCACCCTCTCCAGGTGGAGCATCTCCCCATTCTACCACCTCTTGCTTGGGCATTTCCTTCCATGCCCTAATTTCCAAAATAACAATAAACTCCAAATGTATTTGAGATGGGGGAAAAGGCTTGGGTTTGTTCCCTTTTAGTTCAAGACCAGTACACAGTCAATTATCTTTGATTGATTTCCCCACCCTATGAATGTCTGTGTTAGGCCCAGTAGTCCCCAGAGCATCCTTCAGCCACCAAGCTTCAATTGTTTCTTAACTTCAGGATCCATCTTTTGGATATTTTTTCAGGCCTGAGTCCGTAAAGGGCCCTTTCTCTTTTATTTTTTATTACTAGCATTTTTACTAGGATGACATTTGAACTAGTCAGGGAAATCTTCTTGCCTGCTACAGCAGTACCTGACAATCAAGATTTAATCTTTCTGGAGAGGAAGAACTCATCAGATGGAAAAAAAATTCTGATATCTGTGAAATTGCAGAAAAGCAGAGCAGGAGGAGCCTGTGGGAAATCTCCAGCCCAGCCTGGAGCAACACAGCGACTGCGCAAGCCTCGACCATTGCCGGACAGATGTTGGTCTAATTACAGCTAAAACCTCTGGCACTGGGGGTGCTCTGTACCCTGAGTGTATCACTGCAGCCAGGCAGCCTCTCTAATCCCCAATTTAAATCCCTTTGGCTGCTGCCTTCAGTGCTTGAAAGAGGTGCTGGTTGGCAGAAAACCATTGGCACATGCTCCTTGGTGATCCCTGTGCTTCTGAGCTCTTCTACCTTGGCCAGAGTGCTTTTTCCCCTGTAAGTTTCCCCATTTCTCACTGGTCAGAGATTTATAAAATGGGTGTTTTGAGAAATTAATTAATTTGGAAATTAATTTCCCTGTACCTGCAATGTTGTGACCAGGGCTGGGCACCAACACAGAACAACCACTTGTCCACACCTCCTTGGGCCTTGCTCCACCTCATCCCCTCCTTCCTCTCTGCCACATTTGATGTCACCTCTTCAGACTGAAAGCATAATCCAGATTTAGAAATGGAAGGAAAAAGGCAGGGACAGGATTTTTCCAGTGAGCATGAATCTCCTGGGAATTCACCCAGGGCTTTCCCAGCTGCAAAGCTGGTGGCTGCTGCACACTGACGGCACCAGTGCCATTGCCAGAGCCCAAGTGCTGCTGTGACACATCAGCCGTGGGGATGAAGCTCCACGGAGGCTCCAAATCTTATTTTTCACTGGCAAGTTTCACTGGCAGCTCACTTGTGTGTAGGATTTTGCCATTAATATCCCCAAAACCATCTGGCCACTAGTGATTCTGGGGTTATTTTAACACCTAAAAGGGCAAGCAGAGGTTAAAAAAAAAAAAAGATTGTTTGAGATGAGTGAATATAAATGTGTTGTGGTTTAACATAGTTAAAATGGAAGATAACTGATTTCTCCTGCAGATTTACAAGCCCTTGGAGGGGAGCCGGGACTGCAGCCGAGAGCCCAGAGTGTTTTGCCATCGCTGCTGTGTGCTGGAGTGAGCCGGGGCAGCTGCCGGGGGACGCTGGAGGCATTGTGCTGCCGGACAGGTTTGAAGGCTGGTGTTAATGAACTGGTGTTAATGGGCTGGTGTTAATGGGCACCCCGATGGTGAGAAGTCAGCACTGGAGCTGTGTCAGGGGCTGGAGCTGGGGGTTCTTCCACGTGGCCGTCACTGGGGAGAGAAGAGTCAAGCTGCAGTAACTCCCCGCTGCAGACAAGATCCTGAACCGCATCGCTTTAATTACGCCAGCGCAAATTTCATTCATTTGGTTAAGCCTGGGAGCTACAGAAAGAGCTATTTCCAGGTGTGCTGGTGTAATTATTGCATGCCCTGGATTACCCACCGTGCACAGCTGCCTGGACGGGGTTTGGCAGACCGGGACAAGTTCGCAGCCATCGGTACGGCGATGGCCTCGCTCACGCCTCTGCACATCCCAGCACACGGGCTCTGCTTGGGTCAGATAAATGGGTTTTAACCTGATTTGTGCTGTAATCTCCATGTCGACAGGCTCTCATCATGCACAGGATAAAACCCCGGCTCCTGTGGCTGGGGGTTTCACCGGGCAGCTCCGGCCAGCAAGGCTGGCTGATGGCTCCAAGCCAAGCGGTTTCCCTGTTCTGGCATCCCAGGGACACCTCTGAACCGTGGGTGTTTGCAAAACGGCTTTTGTTTGTTTAACTCCTTGCACTGCAGCAGGCAGAGGCACAGCTCCCACTGTCCTGTCCCTCCTCCACAGGCAGGAACAGGGTGACAATCCTGGCTGCCCAGGGCAGGCAGCTCAGTGCCAGCCCTGTCATCCCACCCTGGAAAAAATAGTACCTTCTGGGTGCATTATTTATACTTTCCTTTTCTGAGCGTGCCTTAAAAAGAAGGGCTTGGTTTTCAAAGGAGCAGCATTTAAATTACATTCTTCCCTGCTCGTCCAGCTCTTCGCTGTAATCTTATTGCCGTACAGAGCAATGAGCGTGTGTGGGACGTGGTGGGATTTTAACTGTAATTCATGGACAGATATAAAATGCCAGGGTTATTATGAATTTTATTCAGGAGAGTTTAAATGTTACTGGTTCAGCGGTGCCTCTTTCCATGCTTCCTTTGCAGCAGCTTCTGTTTAACTTCTTAGCTCACAAAATTTATTGTATTATTGGTGGCTCAGTGTAATTCCCCAGGTTTTCAAATAATCCCAAGAAAAGAGTTAACTGGAACCTCTGCCTTAGTCTACATCCACTGCAAAGCATGTGGGGCCAAAGTCTGTCTTTCCTGACACCCCTGGTAAATCCCTTGGGTACATCTGGGAAAATTGCCACCCTGAATTTCAAAATTATGTCAGTGGGAGACAGGTCAGGAGCAGTGCAGGGATCAGGGAGCACAAAACCTGGGTCCCAACATTGCAGTCAGCATTTGGGCAAGGACCTCACCCAGCTCACATGATATTGCAGGCTCAGCAGGGCACAGGGTTTTACTGGTACCAGTAACTATTCCCTAGGCAGATACATCAGGAGTCTTGGTGAATGGCCTTGGGATGGAAGGTGTGTGATGTGTCTCGTAGCTAGGTTTTGATGGCCATGATGATCACTGTTGAGCACTGCAGTGGGATGCAGAGCAATCCCAAACATGGATTCAGCCTGATTCTCCTGGGATTTGCCCATTTTTTATCACCTAGCACAGACACAATGAGGTTTTGCACACACACCCTCACAAAGGCAATCTCTTTCCTATCATCACTTTCTTCTGAAAATCTTCAGAAAGCTTTTCCTACTGCCATAACCTAAAACCTCCCTGCTTCTGCCAGAGCTCATTTGCCCTTCTCTGCTCCCTGTGGAGATACTTTGCCTCTACTTTGCATCCCCTGCCGCCATTCCTCAGACCTTCCCCAGCAGAGGGAGGTGGATGTTTTCAAACCGAAGGGTTTTCTTTCATCTAGTCTCACCTCTCCTCTGGTTCTGCCCTGCTGCATCTCTCTGGATGTGCATCACACACGTAGCACACCCAGCACCCGCCAGCCCTGCTCATCCATCTCACACACCTTAATCAATGGGAAACTTGAGGAAAAGCCCATAAACCAGATGGGAAGTGAGGATTGGATTTGCAATGTGTTGGTGCTAATGGAAACCATTCTTCACTGCATAATCAGAAGGAATGGTCACACACAACCCATCATTTCTGCCCAGGTTGCTTACAGAGCAGCCCTGTGAGGACATGTGGGGTGATGAGTCCTGGAGGCTCCAGTGTCCCTGCAGTGATAACCCACAGTGATTTCAGGGAGTAACATCTTATGGTGAAAGTCACCAAACTCCCCACTGCCTGCAAATTGTGGCAGCAAATTGTCACATCTCTAATGCCAGCACAACACTGTTTGCACACAGAAACCCTCCAAATCCCCACTTTGCTGATATTTGTAATTTCCTGGGATAAGCCTGTCTGTGGCACAGGGACTCACCTCCATCTGCCCCCTCCATGTATTTGCTGCCTGCAAATGGGTCAAAGCCAGCCCAGCACAGGAGCTGCCAGAGGATTTTGGCCCTATCTGAACAGGCTCCCTATAAATTTCCCTTGCATTAATCCCATTGTTAAGCTGGGAGTACTTCCCTATTTCCTCAGGCTGTCACTAGCTCACCTGCCCAGTGGCAGGGCTGGTACGAGTGGGTGGCACCAGACTGTGATTTTCCTCTTCAGCTCCAGTGATGGGTTGTACTTACTTCTCCTTGGATGCCCCCTCATCCTTACACATCCAGGTAGGTTTTGCAAATCTGTTTGGGGCTCGGGAAGGTGTTTGCATTCAGAGAGATGGGATGTGGGGCTTGTGGCCCAAATGCCGTTCAGATCTGGTCAGGGTCTGGAAAACAGACAATACCCACTCTGGGAATCACAGCCACCCTGAGGCCATCCAGGCTGGAGCTGTGGATGCAGCTGCTCATTGTCAGGGCCCTGAGAGCTCCGGGTACATTTCTGAAGCTCAGATATGATTCAGGTGAAGCTGTGGTGTGAGTGAATGCAATGCCACTGGTTTCATTTCGTTTCATTTTGGGCAGTCGTCAGCTCCCTGCCGGCCTGGGCCCGCACTGGCGGGGAGGGAACCTGTGGAACAGAGCATCCCCGGGCTGCTCCTGAGCCCGGCCTTTGTATGCGCCACCACCTTCCCCAAACAAAGCCCAGTTTCTAATACCCCCCGAGGTCCCTGCTGTTCCCTGAATGGCATCCCTGGGGGGCAGAGTCAGCACTCCAGTCATCTGCCCCAGCTCGTGGATTATGGTGCTGCCCCTCAGGTGTCCACGGCCAGGTTTATCCTGCCTCCTGTCCCAAAATCCTCCCCACCAGCCAGTTCCTCCTGGCCTTTCCCAAGTCCAGGAGGAGCTCTCTGGGGTTCCCCTGGGGGTGCAGGGGGGATGTCAGGGGTGTGGGGGCAGTGCTGGAGGGATGCAGGGGGGAGGTGCAGTGGGATGTACCGGTGGGGGTAGTACAGAGGGGTGAGGATGAGGGAGATGCCTGGGGGGATGCAGGGATCGGGGAGATGTGGGCAGTGCCAAAGCATTCCAGGGAGACAGAGGGGGAGGGGGGCTCAGACTGGCTGCCCAGGGGGATGCAAGGGCTACGTGGGGAGTCTCTTCGCGGGGTTCAGGGGGTGCCTGCAGAGCAGATCTGGGAGGATGCATGAGGGCTGCCCGGGGGGAATGCAGATGCACAAAAGAAGATGCAGTGCCGGGGCATGCAGGGGGATGCGGGGGCGATGCGGGGGCTCTCTCTGAAGGGTGCCATGTGTTACCTGAGGAGCAGAGCTGGGAGGATGCGTGGGGGCTGTCTACGGGGGAAGGAGGGGAGGTGCCCCGGGAATCGGGAGCACAAAGGGCGATGAAGTGGGGCGCAGGGCGAAACCCGGAGGGCGATGCTGGGGCATGCAGCGAGATGCGGGCGGATGCGGGGGGATGCAGGTGGTTGTTCACGGAGCAGCACCGGGGCGCGCAGGGGAGGATGCAGCGGGGACAGGGGGCTGTCCGGTCACAAGCACGGGGAGGCAGTGGGGGCTCCGCGGAACAGCACCGCCACACGCGGGGGGACCGAGGGGGTCTGTTCGGAGACCAGCACCGGGACGCGTAGGGGGAATGCTGGGGGGCGCAGGGAGTTGTCCGGAGATACGCGGGGAAAGGTCACAGAGCCACGCACGGAGAGAGGTCCGGGGAGCTGCCTGGAGTCGGGCAGGGGGGCTGCAGGGGTGTCCGGGGGGGTTTCCGGGGAGCAGCGCCGGGCACGCAGCGGGGCTGCCCGGCGGCAGGCGGGGGCAGGCGGGGGGGCAGTGCCGGGGGCCGCCCCGTCCGCCCGCTCTCCCGGGCCCTCCCCGCCTCCCCCCGAGCATCCCCCCGCCCCCGCGGGCTGCGGGGCCGGTTAAAAGGCGCAGCGCCCCGCTCCGCCCAGCCCGGCCCGGCCCCGCACCATGCCCGCCGCCGGCCCCGGCGCGGGGAGCGCGGCCGCCCCGCCGCCCGCCCGCCTCTGCCTGCTGGCCCTGGCGCTGCCGCTGGCGCTGCCCGGGCGCGGAGCCGCCGCCGAGCCCGCCCGCACCGTCTACACCAACCACTGGGCCGTGCGGGTGCGGGGGGGCCCCGCCGAGGCCGCCCGCCTCGCCGCCGCCTACGGGTACATCAGCCTGGGGCAGGTAAGGGGCGGCGGGGCCGGCGGGCTCCGGGAGCGGGCAGGTGCTGGGGCACCGGCAGCGGGGGATGCGGGGCTGGGGGGTCGCACTGGGGACCGCCGGGTGCTCCGGGAATCTGCCCGTGGTTGTGGCACCGTGAGCCTGTGGGGGATCGGGGAGCTGCCGGGGGTCTCACGCCAGGGGTCCCGCGACCGGAGAGGAGCCGAGGGTTCTGGGAAGCTACCGAGGGTCCCGGGATCAGAAAGGCGGAGCGGTCTCGGGAAACTGCCGGGGATTCCGGCACTGGGAGCCTGCGGCAGATCCCCGGAGTGGGGAGCTCGGTGGCGGGGAGCTGCCCGGCGTGTTGCGCTGGGACTGCCGGTACCGGGAAGCCGACGATGGTCCCGGGAACGGGGAGGAGGCGGGGATCCCGTGGAACTGCCGGCACTCCCGGGACCGGGGCAGGATCCCAGGAGCGGGAGATGGACCCCGAGATCTCTCTGCTGGCGGAGGTCTCGCCGAGCTACCCGGTCTGCCGGGACCGAGGTGATGCCGGAGGTCCCGGGAGCGGGAGATGAGCCCCCCGGGGCGGTCGGGATGAGAACGGGGCCGATGCGGGGATACTGCCGGAGCGCTCTGGCCCGGGGGCGGGCTCCCCCCTGCTGGATGCCTCTCCTCGGGGTGCCCTCGCCCCGCACCGCTGGGGGGGTTGCACAAGTTCCTCCCACCCCGGAAAGTTGTATTTGTGGGTTTAACAAACTTTGGACTCTCTGGCCAGGGTTTTTATCGGAGATCTTGGGAACACAGAGAACTTTTGCTTTCAAACCCCCGCAGAACGCTGGTGTCTAAATGAAATTTTCCGCACAGCAGCTCGTTTTCCTTTCAATTTATTCATCCTCTGCAATCCCAGATGCAGGCTGGTGTCCTCGGATTTTGTTCCGGAGTTTATTGCCATGGCTCTGCCCGGCGCTTTTTTGGCTGGGTGACACTTCAGGTTGTCCTCCTGCCCAAGGTGTCTCCCGGACTACAAATTATAACCTTGCTTTATATCGCAACCCTGCTTTTAACTATAATTAAAGTCACGGGGTGCTGCATAAACAATTTTTTTGGGGGGAGGCTGAATTGAGCACATTGTCTCCTGCACCCGTGTCTGTGAGCTCCCGTGGGGGATAACCCCTCACATCGCACCCTCACTCTCCCACCTGCATGCTCAGCTCCCATCCCACCAAGGAGAAAATCACATGTATTGTTCAATTGCGTCTCTCTGAGGGTTGGGCGAAGGTGGTTGTGCAACCCAAAGGGCTTTTCAGTGTTTATCCCTCTTCAGACAGAGAATATCTTGATTGAACTTCCCACTCTCCCAAGTTGCATCAGCCTAACGTCAGCTCCTGGTTTGGGGTTTTGCTGTGTCCCTTCCCTGCAGGAGCATCTGTTACCCCTCCCTCCTTCCCAGCATCCCGGTTATGTGAGCTCATCCCTGTGATGCTGGAGGCATTTGGCCCATGGGTGCAGTGTGGCTCCACTGGAGCATCCATCCTTCCCCCCTGAGCCCTTTCCTCAGGGCAGCCCTATGCAGGTTGGAGAGCAAGAGAAATATTTCTGTGGTTGCATCAGGGTGTTCCTGGCTCCCACACCTCTGGGGCTTCCCCAGCTGCTCTCAACACCCTGCCTTCAGCCCTCCATCTCTCCAAGCTTTTCCCACTGGGTTTTGGGCTCTTTCCACTGGGTCCTGTCCAGGGTTAAACCTTGAGGGACTGCTTTCCCTGCACGTGTGCTCATGTGTGACATTTGCAGTGTTGTGCTCAAGGTTCATGGTATGCTGAGCCTTGTGGGGACCTGGCTGTCCCTCTCTTCTCCTCCTGCATCATCAGCTTGTGGAGCTGCTGGTGATGGCACTGTCCCCAGTGAGATGTGCCCTCTTGGGGGGGCCGATTCTGGAACAAACCTGCTGGAAAACTCTGCCAAGGATGTTATCACCCTGGAAGATGTTCGAGTGAAGTCCAAAGTGATGAGGGAGGAGGAGAGGTGATGATCGCTGGAAGATCCAGCTGAGTGCTGCCCTGCCTTGGTGGCTGGTGACATCTCCTCTGTGATGCGATCCTAGAGGCTCCTGACACGATTCTGCCGGGAAAGGCACTGCTGGGGTTGGCACACGCAGCTCTGAGCTCTCCCTGCATTTTCCTGTGCCCAAACCACGAGCCAGGACACTCTAAACCCTTCTGGGTCATGGCAGAGTGACATTTCCCTTGGGGAATCACTTGCGTCAACTTCCATTTAAGTGAAGCAAACAGCTAAACAAAAGAAACGGCTTTTACACCCTCGAACGTCTGCTCATTCCTCCCCATTCCTCCCCGCCGGGCTTTGTTCCCCGGCCGTGCCGGGGCGAGCCGGGACAGGCCCTGGTGCCGGAGCCCCGGGCAGCGCCGCTGGCTCGGAGGTGATGGTGACCCCCTTCCCATCCTGGTTACAGGGTTTGTATTCATTTTTCCATCTGTGGTGTCCAACACTAAGTTTTGGAAGGGCTGGAACATCCTCAGTGGTCTCACCTGCAGTGCAGGAGAGGGACGGGATTAATTTGGGGCTGTATTTGGAGCTTTCCTGGATTCCTGTCATCACACAGCTCTTGGCTTGATCCTTCCTGAGCTGAACACATCCGTGATCATTTGAGAATTACATTCCTGAAGGCAGGAGGTCAGCGACTGGACCCCTTGTTCCTGACGGGAATGGGTGGTGTCCCCAGGAGGGGAGTGCTCACTGTCTTCCCGGTTGGATCCACCCTTCTGGAAGGCACCAGTGCTAGTGTAGCTGTACTTTGCACAGATTAAATTGTTTGGGTGAGATGGAGTTGCATTGCAGAGCCCTTACTGAGCTGACTGAACACGAGGAGGACAACAAATCATTTTTCATTTAAAGAAAACTGTCATTTACAAGTTTTTCTCCTTAGACAGTCTTAGGTGGAACAGGATATTTGGAGGTCTACCATGCTGGTCCAGTGGGACCAACCTCTGCTCAGACTTTCAAGGTATTCCCAGCATGGGAAGGTTTTTCTTATTTTTCTGCCCATAAAACCCAGGAGGATAAAGAAATGGAGCACAGAGTTCTTTTCCTGCTGCTCTGGCTATGTATCCCCAGAGCCTGTGATCAGATCATTACCTTCCCTGTGCTTTTGCTGCTTTGCATTGTGTCGTAATTTTGCATTTATTTGTGAAAAGGAAGGAAGACATTTACTTAGGAAGGAATTGTTTACTGTGGGCATGGTGGGACACTGGCACAGGTTGCCCCAGAGAAGATGTGGATGCCCCATCCCTCTTTCAGGCCAGGCTGGATGAAGTTTGGAGCAAGCTGGTCTAGTGGAAGGTGGCCCTGCTTATGGCAGGGGGTTGGAACTGGATGTCTTTAAGATCCCTTCCAACCCAAACCATTGCAGGATTTTATGGCAAGCTCTATACTCTGATTTCCAGGCAGAGTGAACAAGATGAAGAGTGGCCTTGTCAATATTTCCCTAAAATATGGAGAGGTTGAAGCACCCTCCTTCTCTTTTCAAGTGAAAATGGATTTGAAGAATGGGTTTAAGAGGCAAATGCAGATTGCAATGAGCAACCTCTTTATGTGGATGTTAAAGAAAATGCCCAGTTGTGCTGTAATATGAAGGGGGAAGAGGGAGGGTTTAAATTAATTTGAGTGGAAATAAATTATAAAAATCACACTAACAGCAGTAAAGTTGGTGAAATGACATCCTGGCATAAAAGGCAGAGCAAGACTAATTAAATATTTAATGCTTATAAGCGACACTGGCAGATCTCAAGGTATCAAGTGTGATAGAGATGTAAGTAGTTGTCATCTGCTTTAGCATCTGATCCAGACAAACCTGTTTGTTCCCACTGTTCCATTGCAACCAGCCTGGTCTGGCTCAGGAATGTCACCCTGGCCCCTGGGTCACACAGGGTCTTAAAGACGTTGCCTCGTGGGCTGGAGATGGTGCTTGTATAGGATGGCCCTTTCTGGTCCCTGAGCAAGACACAGGGAATGCCACCAGCTCCCAACATCCAGGTCCTGACATGGAATGTGGGGTTTTTTGGTGGGGTAGGAAAAAAAAACCCAACAAACCAAACTCGGGCAAAAGTGAATTTATAGCAAAGTCCCAATTTGTACCCAAATTACGTGATCTAGGAGCCACATACCAGTGAGTGCAGCTTTTGGGTCATTCCCATCCCTCTGGCTGTGAATCCCCGTGGGATGTTTCACATGCGGTGTTTGGCTGAGATCCCTCGATTCATTGTGTAGCCCCGGGACTTTATCCTATCCGTGCTTTTGGGATGAAAAAAGAGGAGTTGTGGTGTCTCCAGATGCCAGGATGAGAGGGCCGGAGGCAGGAGGCAGCACAGCCACCCCGGGGCTTGGCAGGGTGGTGTGGCTGGCACCGTGTTTTCCTGCAAATGCTGCCATCCCTCACTCCAGGCAATGCACATTTATATCCCACGCTTCCCAGGAGCATCCAGGGCGAGCAGGGGTAGCATCACCTCTCCTTATGCACAGCCAGGGCGAAGCATCGGGTGGAGAAGGCAGGAGGATGAGGCACAGCTCCCCTGGCTGCGCCGCAGCTGCTGAGCTCATTTTTAGCTCATTATTTCTGCTTGGGAGCTGATGAAAGACAGTTTTCAAAGATACATTTAATGGGTGAAAATTCATAAAAATGTTTTCCGGGCTCTGTTGTGCCGCTGCAGCATCTGACCACCAATGCTGTTTGTCACAGCGGTGGCACCGGGGCTCGTGCCAGCATCCTGCATCCTCCCCAGCCCCAGGAGCTCTGTGGGAGTGAGGGATTTGGGGTGCAGGGCATAGCTGCACTGATGCTGCCAGTACAAAATGGGGAGGGGGAAACAGATTTTAAAAAAAACAACCCAAACCATTTCTATTTTATTTTTTTTTTCAGATTGGAAGCTTGGAAAACTACTACCACTTTCACCACAGCAAGACGTTTAAGCGCTCCACGCTGAGCAGCCGGGGACCACACAACTTCCTCCGCATGGACCCCAAGGTACGGGGCTGGGCACCCTGGTGTCCCCCAGCCCCTGTGGGGTGGTGGGACGGGGGTCCCCACCTGTCCCTGGAGAAGGCTGTTGGCTTGATCTGGGTCAAGAGTGAGCTGTAGCATCTCAGGATGCCATGTTACCCTGGAGCCACAGCCCTGCACACACACGAGTGACTCATTGGACACGGGCACAGAGAGCGGTGGTGAAAAATACGTAAAAGTGACTAAACACTAACATCTGCCTGAAAGCCGGCAGGAAGAAAAGGGGGAAAAGCTTTCCAGGACAGAAAGGCTGTTGCATGCTTGGGGTGTTGATCCAGTTGCCACAACATTTGCTGCCTCAATGGTTGCTATGTGTGAAATCCTTGGCAATAGCTCTGCATTGCTTTTTTCCTAGAGCAAGCATCCAAAGGGATTTTCAGTGCAGCTGAATTGACAGAAGTAATGGGAAGGGGGAGAAGGCAAGGAGGGACCTGGGTGAGCTGGGTTTGGGGTAGTCAGGAAGGGTTGGGGCTCTCCTTTGGCTGTCCTCCTCCCCCAGCTCCCCCTGAGCACTGTGAGATGTGACTTGTGCAGGGCAGGGGAAGGGTTAATGGTGGGAAGGTCTTTTTGGGAGAGGGGGACATAAAAGCAGAAAAAGCCATTTTGGTGAAGGTAGCAAGCTGCTGGTGCCTGCAGGGATGCCTGGCCATCCTTGGGGTGCTCAGACACACTTGGGATGCTCCTTCCCAAGACATCTCCAGCCCACTCTGCACCACACGTCCCATCCACATCTCCCCGACACACACAGCAGCCCTGCCCTCCCCAGGCTTTCTGGAGAGATTTGCTGTTAAATATTTGGACAAGGTCTGTAGCACATTTTTGAGGAGGAGGCGTTCTTGTGGCTGCCTTGCCAGCGGGGGAAACCTCGTCAAGGGGAGCCTGGTGCCCTGGAAGTGTGCTGGGCTTTAATTAAAGCTGTTTGCCCTCAGGGGGTGCACGGGCATCCCAGCAAACAGAATTCTCTGCATTTGAAATACCCCCATTTAAAAGAGTCTGGTTATAATGCAAACTAAATCAATTGGCTTTTAGTCATATTAACCTTTACCTTACCTTGCTCTGTGGGCTCCAAGCTGGAGCAATTAACTCCTGTTCTCTTAATCCTTCCTTATCAGTTCAAAACCTGTTGGCACGTCTTTCTCTCCTCCTCTTCTATGTACATTTACAAATCGTTTAAGTGATGCATTTGGATGGCCCCAGCTTAGCATGCATGCAGGAAAACATCACCTCGAGGCAGAGGACAGGAGCTGGAATAGGGAAGATGGAAACAAATCTTGCAGAAATCCTGAGGAACCAGCCAATCCAGTTGCTTGCAGATGTTGGGTGGTTCGTGCCTTCTGGGGGCTATTGTTTCCAGCGCTGTTATTTGTTTGCTGCGGGGTTCGGTGGCATGAGCTGGGCAGGAGGACCACGGCCAAGCTCTCCACCCCCAGGAGAAATCTGGGAAAGGGGAGACTCCAGGACACACGGGGAAGCAGAGAAGGTCCTGGTCCTTGTGTGACCATGCTGCTGCTGAGCTGTCTCCCAAGAGACCCTTGGGGCAGCTGGCTGCTCCTGCTGGGGCTGATACCGGCCAAGAGATGTGGCAAGTGGGGGACAGGGAGGAAGGATGTGGCAAATCCAGCAATTCTGGGGATAGGTTATGGTGGTGGGAGCTGGGGAGGGACAGTGGAATGCAGAGTGGGGTCACACCATGCTGTGCCACTCCTCTTAGG
Source organism: Taeniopygia guttata (assembly GCF_048771995.1). Classification (NCBI taxonomy): domain Eukaryota; kingdom Metazoa; phylum Chordata; class Aves; order Passeriformes; family Estrildidae; genus Taeniopygia; species Taeniopygia guttata. The sequence continues at coordinate 18,134,176 of NC_133035.1, read as the reverse complement.
GTTCCACTTGCAGCTCTTACTGCCATAAACTTCCCTTGCTCGTGTTTACTGCCATAAACTTTCTTTGCTCAGTGGAATGCTCATGTTGGTCCATGCAGTGCTTGAGCCTCAATCCTCACGGCTCCAGTCTCTTAATCCTCATCAGAGGATGCCATGGCCTTGGTCCCTGTGCCTTTGGCCATGCACCAGGGCAAAATCAACCCCATCTGAATTATTTACTGTGTTTTATGGCAAACATGTGCTGGAACCATTTTGTTTATCCTGGATCTCTACTTTAACCCCTACATAACCACTGGAATAAGTTAGACTATCACTTTTCTGGAGCTGCAAAGGGAATTGCACCCTCACATGTGCTGGTTATTGTGCTTGGTGGAGCCTCCCAGGCTGGCCAGACCTGGGCCTCATCCACTGAAAATCTCAAGGTGAGGGGAAACATAAAAAGCTTGTTTCCAGCAAGGCTGTAGGGTCCATTTTGGGGCTGCCTGTGCACAGCCTCCTCATGGGGTTTTTTGGTGCCACTCACAGTCACCTCCTTATTGCTAATTGCTGCCAGTACCTAAAGGAGCTCCAGGAGAGCTGGGGAGGGACTTTGGATGAGGGTCTGCAGTGTCAGGACAAGGGAGAATGGCTTCACACTGACAGGGCAGGGGAAGATGCGATACTAGGAAAAAATTCTTGGCTGCAAAGGTCGCGAGGCCCTGGCACAGGTTACCCAGAAAAGTTGTGCCTGCCCTATCCCTGGACGTGCTCAAGGCTAGGTTGGATGGGCTTGGAGCAACCTGGTCTGGTGGAACGTGTCCTTGCCCATGGCAGAAGATTTGGAGTGACATCAGCTTTAAGGTCCCCCCAAACCCAAACCATTCTGTGACTCTGCAATCATTAGGGTTTGCAAGGGTAGAACTGGGACCCTGGGCCTCAGGACTATAACAGTTTGAGCCATTTCTATTAGTAAAAAATCTTTTTTCCCCTTTATTTTACATTTCCAAGAGGCTTTTCCCCACCCTGGATCAGTTGATCTGAGCTTCATGATCTGCAGGAGCTGTTGCAGGGATGTCCAAACTCCTTCCTGCTTGCCAATTTTCCCATGCCAGCCACGTTGATTTATCAACTCTTCCTTGAAATCAATGTCCTTAAACTGCTGATTTCTCTGTGTCCACACACGATGACTCCATCGACTGCTGGCTGGCAGCACTGGGGTCGATCAGGAGCCTGTTGGAGATGAAGACATCCCTGTGAGGCAGCTCCTGGCAAAACCTCCAAAATCCCACACTTTACCATCATCCCTGCATCCTGCAAAGCAGCAGGGAAAGGTGGTAGCTGTGGCTTGGGCAGCCAGACTCATGGAAATGCTGCCAGGGAGTGGTGCTTTAAGGAAAAAAGCCCGTTATTTGGGCCATCACCTCTATTTAATGTATTTTTATTTTTTTTTAACTAGACCATGAAGTTATATTTTTGCTTCCAGTGTTTAAATCCATCACTGTGTAAGCAAAGTGGTGCACTCTCGGCAGCCAAGGCACCGTGGAAAATCATTTTTCTATGAAATACATTTTTTTCCCTTTCAACAGTGCTTTTTTTAAAATAATATATATGTGTTTAAAACCCAAGCTGTAGGCTGGAAGCTGTCGGGTTTCTGACATCCACCTCCATCTGAGGCACAAAGCAATAAACTGTGCAAGAACTCAGTTCAGCTGACAGTTTTACATAAATTAACTCAACAGAAGTTGCACCTTGTGTTTTTATTCCTTTTGTTACAAAACCTTAGTCACAACAATAGAGACATCCCCATGAGCAGCTCCCAAAACACCCAGAGCCATCAGGAAGAAAGTGTCCAGCAAGGAGGGATGTGCCACACAGCCCTCACAGTCCATTGGCCCGTGCCTCCTTTCTCCCCCAGCATGAACATCTGTAAAGATTTGGTCTATAAATTACTTTTACAACCTTTTTTCACTAAACTCGTGTTTCACCTCCATGCTGAAGGCAGGAAAGCCCTTTGTGTGGCAATAAAGGGTCTGGGGGGTGGTTAATGTTTGATAGGGATGGGATGTGACTGCTTCCAAAGCAGCACCTCAGGCAGCTCCTGCCGCAGGGCCGTGGGCAAACACCAGCATTTCCCAATCGTGGCCTTTTCCAGATCATTTCCCGTTTGATCTCTGCGTGTCATGCCCCGCTGGAACGCAAACAAATGTCAGAGTGGTCGGCTCCAAGGCCACCTCACATGCAACCGCTGCCAAAAATACTTCTGTGGAGCTGGCCACGTCCCCTGAGATCTGCCACAGCTGTGTGTGGCCATCCCATATTTTTGGGAAATGCATGTTGTGCTCGGGTAAAGCCCCCAGTTTTTATTATTTTATCCAGAGGAAGGAGCTCGAAGGATGAGCAGCCCCAGAGCCAGGTGGAACAGCCTCAGGGCTGAGCTGCTGCCTCCCAGCCAGCAGGAGGGATCAGCCCAAAGTCTAAGCCAAGAGCCTGAGTCTTCTCCAAAACTTTGACTAAACACTGAAATATGTGGTCTGTCTCCAGCGGGACTCCAGCGCGTGCTTCTGTGCTTCCCTGAGCCGGGGGGGTTCAGGCACGCGCTCGCAGGCGACGTTATTTGTGCTCCAGGGTTCTGCTGCAGCAGCAGAGGAATCTGCTCTGGCTTAGACAGCACAATGAGCTGAGCTCACCCTGTCTGTCTGTCCATCCATCCTGTCTCCTTCCAAATGGAGCTGCTGTCTCCACAGCAGCTCTGGCCACGGGGATGGGGGTTTGCCAGGGCATGGGGCGATGCTGGGGATGGGTTCAGGCTGAGGCTGGCATTGTTTCTGCATCCCACTTCCCATTTCAGTGGGCAGTGCCAGGCTCAGTGCCCGTGAGTGATGCTGACCCAGGTCTCTGCCTGCAGGTGGACTGGCTGCAGCAGCAGGAGGTGAAGAGGAGGGTGAAGAGGCAGGTCCGAGGGGAGCCACACGCCCTGCCCTTCAACGACCCAGTGTGGCCCAACATGTGGTACCTGGTGGGTGTCTCCCTGTCTCTGCTTTATGGGGGGTCATTTATTTCTAAGTAAATGCATCATCAATCTTTGCTCAGCCCAGCCAGTAATGAAATAATAGCATCAAATGTGCTTGGCAGCAGGATTTTAAAATTGTGAATTGGTACACCTGAGAGTCTGGTTTGAAGTGTTTCACCCTTGTTAGCAGCCCCTCTTCATGGTCTGCACAGCAAAGGCTTGGGAGCAGCACCACTGTATTTTACCCATCCCAGAGCTGCAGCCATCTATTTGTAATATAATTTTTCTCCTGCCTGCTTCATCGATCTGTATTTGACAGGGAAATTCATTGAAAATTAAGGGCGGAAAGGAAGCAAACACTTCAAAACCCAGGAGCCCATAGTGCTTGCAATGGAAGAGGAAAAGAATAATGGGGAGATAGCATTGCCTGGATTAACTGCTGCAGGATGGGTTTGATCTGTGGAGTAAAGTTATAACAAATCTGCAAGTTATATGGCAGGGGGTGGGTCATAAATATATTTTCTGGTTGATTAAATGGACTCCCAGCCTGGCTGTTTGCTTAGATGGGTTGGAATGGGGTTGCAGCCCTTTTGCAGCTGTGTTTGTCCCCTTAGCACTGCGGTGATAAAAACAGTCGGTGCAGGTCGGAGATGAACATCCTGGCAGCCTGGCAGAGGGGCTACACGGGCAAGAACGTGGTGGTCACCATCCTGGATGACGGCATAGAGAGGAACCACCCCGACCTCCTGCAAAACTATGTGAGCTGGGGGATGGACAGGATGGACTGGGGCTGATCCTCACCATGAATTGATTTATGGAGAATTTCAGTGTGTAAACACAGCTGAAGTCTGTGCATTGGCATATTTAGAGGAAAAGGTTTGGGTTTTTTTGGTTTTTTGTTTTTTTTTTTAACTTGAGATGTTTTTAAGAAGGAAATGAGGTTTTTAGATAAAGAGGACTGGGGGAACTCCCTTTGCAGCTGCCTGGGAAGAAGCCTCCTCCCTCTGCTCAGCAGGGCAGAGCCAAAAACCTGCTTAAACCCGTTCAGCCCCAGCTCAAACCTCACAAAGCCACAGTGGGAGGGAAGGGAGTGCTGAACCCAGCAGGATTTGGGGTTCAGAGGAGCAGTTCTTGAGATAGCAGGATATATCCCCTGGGAAACATGCAGGACTGCAGCCTAAAACTATTTATTCTGAGCAAGAGATAGAAACTAAAGGGAAGATGTAATTTTCTGCTCTGCTTGCCTGCACTGGCCATCACTGCAGCTACTGGCCACCACAACCACCTAGTAAGTTGAATCTAATGGTGAATCTAATATTTTCAGGACCCTCTTGCAAGCTATGATGTTAATGGGAATGACCACGACCCAACTCCACGCTACGATGCCAGCAATGAGAACAAGTATGTGATGATAATTGTAATGGAGCAAAGGGTTTGGGGGTGTTCCTGAGGCTGAGTATCCCCTCTGGGGTGTCTTCCAGGTCCCTTTTGCCATTCTCAGTGCTGTGGAGGAGGCTGTGTTAAGGGCTTTGCACAAAGTCCTTGTGTTTAATGCAAATTCAGCCGGTGGCAACTACACTAATTACTAATGAATCCTCCAGCACCAGGGGGTTCCTTGCCCTGGCTGGGATTGGACTACATGAGTCAGGGTGGCTGAGATGGCAAAGCCTGGATGCATTTTTTGGGCTTCAGTTAAAGCGGGATGGTTACAGGTGAAAAGGAAATAGGAATGCAAGGAGCAGCCTGCATAGAGGTGCGAGATGCAAAGAGGAAATTGCATTTAGGTGCAAAATGCAAAGAGGAAGTTGCATCAAGGTGTAAAATGCAAACAGCAAATTGGATTTAGGTGCAAAATGCAAAAAGCAAATTGCTTTCAGCATTGGTTTCCATCACCTGCTTGGTGTGGGTTTTGGGTAAGGGCAGTTTCTTCCTGTGCTCCAGCCTTGGGGCTGGTTTTGGGTGCTGGGTGGGGTGTGGCTGGAGGTATCCTTTGCCATGGCCACGAGCTGATGGGAGTTTCTCCTTGCAGGCACGGCACTCGCTGCGCGGGGGAGGTGGCAGCAGCAGCAAACAACTCCTACTGCATCGTGGGCATCGCCTACAACGCCCGCATCGGAGGTGAGCCTGGCGCCTCCACAGCTCCCCTGCCCTTCACCATCCCCCTGAGGGACCATGGGCACACCAACAGGCTCCTGGGGGAGAGGTGGGATGCTGCTCCCCCAGGAGAAAGCCTCCTCCTTGGTGCCTTGGCTGCAGGGAGCACCAGGGGTCTTGGGGGAGGAGGATGGGTGCTATGGCATGCAGGGGACTCTGGCTCCATGTATTTAGGGTGGAAACTTTCTGCTTGGGCTGAATCTTTGCTGTGAGGGTGCATGTGGATTGAGGATGTGGTGTTTTCACCCCAAAAGTCCATAACTGCTCTTGGGGTGTTTGTCCTTGGAGTGTCTCTGTTTGCTATGGTCAGTGGTGCTGGCTGAGGTTCAGAGCTGATGTTGCTCATTTGTGGGGTCAAGGGATGCTGAGGAGCTGCTCAGAGCAGGGGGCCTGGGGAGAACCCCAAAAATACCCTCGGGGGGAAAAAACACCAAGCAGGTAGGGGGCCAGAGATGCATATAGGGGGGGATTTTCTGCTCAGCCCCTCAAATAACATGTGTGGAAAGCAAATGAATCTCTATCACCAAATTGAATCCTAGTGCAAATTAGCATTGCTGAGTTCATTTGCATTAGCTGAGCTGGTTGGAGCTGGGGCAGTTCTGGCCAGCCCTGGGGAGATGAGGATCTTAGTTGGGGATGGGAGTGTGGTGTCCCACCTTACATAGCTGGTGGAACTGTGTCAGGGACAAATGCCTGGAGCTGGCTTCTTTCAGCCTTCAGCTGCATCCCTGGCATGGTTGGAACAGGAGAGGGGCTTTTCCTGCAGCCCCTCCTACCACCCCAGTGCTGGGAGAAGTGACCATCAGTAGCAGGGACCCAAGTGCCCACCGGTGGATTTGGGGTTTAATTCCTTCTTTTGGCTTATTCATCCTGGCTGTGCAGAAAACAGCTTTTGTTAGGGTTGTGTCTGCATGGGAGCAGTGTCCACAGGGATCTTGCTCTTAGCCAAGTACCTCCCGTGGTTGTCTGTGCTGGGAAAATCCCCAGAGCAAAGAAATAACCCCAAGGAGGGTGAAGAGTGGACTGGTAGGGTTGTAACGGCTATGGCACATCATCCCATCTCCTGTGCCCCCTACATGTGTGATGGCTTCTTGCTTCTTAGAGGCTCCTTGCCTCTAAAAACCCATCTCCAAGCACACAGCAAGCAGCAGCAGAGCAAGGCAATGCTCGTGGTGGGATTTATTGGATCCTGCAGGATCAGGCCATTCCCTTCATGCTCCTTTCTCTACAGCAGCTGTGGAGACGAACGTTCCTTGTTGACTTTATGACGACCTCTGGGTCTCATTTTAATTTGCTGCCTTTAACGAGTGCCTTGCCTCAGGGGTGTGCTGGGGAGGTGTTGAGTGAGACAAGACACCTGGCAGAGGGCTGGGGGCCGGGGGCTTCCCACATCGTGAGTAGGCAAAGGGGAAAAATAGAGTCTGAGCCGTATCAAGTTTGGGATCATGGAAGAAAATGCGCTATAGCTGCAGCGAGAGTGATTTTAGATGGATTACACAAATAAAGCAGCGATTAATGAGCACAACTTGTTGGGGAAGCCTATTTGTCACACTCTGAGAGCTCCCATCTAATTTTACTGGCTGCTCTTCAGTGCTCTTGCATTGCTTTTCATATGCCCTGGGCAAAACACATCACTGCTCAAGGAAAGGGCTCCTGCCATTCCTCCTCTTCCCTCTCCTCCAACACTTGCTTTGGAGGTCACTCCCCTGTGTGACACAAAGCTCATTTATTTTGCAGTAGCCACCCCTGCTCCCTCCTGCTCCCCATTATTTGACCAGGGAGCCCCTCTCATTGTGGGTGGCTGTCTCTGGGCAGACTCTGGGTTGGCTTTGGGTTGACTTTAGGCTGATTTTGGGCTTGCTGATGAGAACAGCCACATACAGCAAGCACAAACCCCATCCCTCAGCTGTCTTTCCTTGCCGTGTGCAGCTCAGACCCTGGGCTTGGCTCTTCGCCCTTTCTCCTTGTGTTTTCTTGTTGACAAAGTGGAATTTTTTGGGAACAGCTCTGCTCCCTGATTTTACATTTCTAAGCTTGGTTTTGGCTGGTTGGGGACAGCGTCAGAAGGAGATATTTGAGTTGACTGGTGTCCAGAGCGCAGCTGCAGCTGGAATGACATCTTGCCTGCATTTGTTTGCTTTAAGACAAAATACATGTGGAAGGGGAAATGCGTTTTTATAAACCAGACTCTCCCTGGCTGACAAAATACGATGCTGAAATTTCCAGCATCGCTTTTCCTTCAAGGGCTGTTTCTGGGCAGCCTGTTGGGGTGCCTGGCACCCTCTACCCAGTGTGTGGAGAGGAAATCCAGCAGGGAAAGGGTGATGGAGAGCAGAGGGGGATGTGCTCTCATATTGCAGCAGTCAGAGGCTGGGGGTGTGCAGCAATCCCCCAGCCCATCCCACCATGGCTAGTGGGCTCTGCCTGTGAGCAGACTGGTACCTGCTGGCATTCCCAGCTGAAAGTGAGAGTTATCCCAGGTGGTATTTTGTCCCACCATGTGTTGGGGTCCTGGCTCTGATTTTGTCCATACAAACCACAGCCTGGGTTTTCCTAGGGTTTTTCCCCTCTCCAGGGAACCGCTGGCATCAGTTGGGCAGTGATGGGGTTTGGGAACAGTCACAGTCATCCCCGCTCGAGGGGAAAGTCTTCATCCCACCAATGTGCCTGAAGCTGGGGGGCCTGAGTGTTCAGGAAGCACCAAAATCTTCCAGGTGGAGAAATGTGCTAACTAAGGAACTAAAAGGGGAGAAAAAAGTATTTTAGTGGGGGGATTTTGTCGCTGGGGAGTGCAGTACCACTACTACCACCCATTCCCTACCAGAGGAGGGGAAGTGAATTTTAACACCCCCTTCTCCATCACTTGCCATGAAGCCAGCAACACAGAAAACTTTCCCCATAGCTCCCCAGCATCCTGCTGCCAGGCTTGTTGGCATGCGGGGCCACGGGCTGCAGCTATTCCAGGCGCGCCTGAGCTGTGTGGTTTCCGCCGCCGCTAACAAAGCCCTTTGATTGCAATCCTCACACTGTCATCCACGCCATGAAGCCCTAATGTCTGATGTTTTTGTGCTTTTAGGCATTCGTATGTTAGATGGAGATGTAACAGATGTTGTTGAAGCGAAGTCGCTTGGCATCAGACCCGATTACATTGACATTTACAGCGCGAGCTGGGGGCCAGATGATGATGGGAAGACAGTTGATGGACCTGGTCTATTGGCCAAACAGGCTTTTGAGCAAGGCATTAAAAAGGTGTGGATCCCACAGCGCCCAGACGCGCTCGCCCCCCTCCTCCTGTCCCGTGGGAAGGGCCGCGGCCGGCCGGGGTCTGGCGCGGGGATGGGCAGCTCGGCCCCCCGAGGCAATACCAGCATAGGGCTGGGGCGGGGGGAGCCAATCACCTCTAATGTTTCCTAGTTTCCCCCAGTGTCCCTAAGAGCTCCGGTGGGTGGTGACGGCGGGAGGTGCCTGGTGGTGGTGGGAGCCCTCGGCACGGTCCCGGCAGAGCAGGGAGGCCCCAGGTTGTGTTGTGATGCTCTGCTGGGATGAGAAACCCAAAGCGGTTCCTGGGGAGGTAATTTTGCACCCCAAAATGTCCTCCTGGATGCTGGTGTGGATGGAAACAGCAGCATCCCAAACCCACTATGTCCAACCCTCTCCTCCATGCTCTTTGGGCTCCTGGTGTCCTTTCCCAGGGGCCTCTGTCACGTTAAGCATTGCCCTGGTTTTCCACCCAGAACAAGAGGCTGTGTCACAGCTGGGGAGGGACATGGGTGTTGCCACAGGATCTGACAATGGATTGTTGTCCTTGTTTGGCCAACATCACACATAATTGACAGCTGTCAGTCCCTGCTGGGGATGCCATAGCCTTCCTGTGCCCCTTCCTTTGTGGGTACTTTAAAAAAATGCCAAATATTGGCTAAAAGCATTAGGAAAAAGGTTTGGCAGCTCGGTGGGTGCTGTGGGTAGGTGTTGCAGTGGCTCAGGGCCCCACAGTGACTGTTCCCTGGTGCTCCAGAGAAACTAGGGATGGGATTCCACTGCCAGCAGCCTCAGGCTGGGCTGTGAAGCCCCCACTTCAACCTCTGCCACCACTCCTTCCTCTGCTGCCTCTTCCCGCAGTGTGCCGGAGTTGGGGCAGCCTCTTATCTAAAAATAGGGTGGAGTGCTTTTCCCACTGTTTACTTGATTTCCTGCTGGGGCAGTGAGCCTGCCGAGGAATCCATTGAAGTGCCGGGGAGTTCACGCCGTGTAAATACAGGGGAACAAGCTGCTTTTTAGACCTTATTTTTCCATGCAGGAGCAAATGGGCAGCAGCAGGGTACTTGCCTAGCACAGCCCCACTGCCTTAGGATGCTTGTTTTTGCCTCCCAGGGGACATCCCGATCCCCCCACTGCCACGCCGTGTTTGCAGCACCCACTATCCCACATGCACAACTCGTAATTGCCAACTCCATCTCCTTAAATAATGAGGAAAGCTGCAAGCAGATAGTTAACTGCCACCTTTAGCCCAAGCAAACAGCTGTAACCAAGTTATAAATCCTTAAAATTGAGTTTTTAATGGAAACATTAAAATAACCTTTATCTATTAGCGATAGGACTGCGCTGTGGTAATTTATCATCTTGTTTCTTGTTCCTCCAGCCACACTTTATTAGTTTCCAAGCTAACGAGGGGATATTTATCCTGGTCATTCATGGAGTGCTGTTGGGCAAACACTCAGGCCCTGCAGTGCTGCAGAAGCAGGAGATGCTGTGCATCCCACAGCCAACCCATGAGCTGCTGGGATGAGCTGGATCAGCCCCAGCTTGGCCAGGGAGGGATTCCCTTGTTTAAATGATGCCCAGTTTCAGCTTTTATAGCAACCAGGACCCCCTCACTGGCATTGCATTGTCTTAGGTGGATGGCAAATTAAGAAGCTGGATGTTTGGGGTCTGCTTACAGAAATCTTGATTGTTCCTTGTTTGAGAACAAAGGGAGAGAATGGATTTTTCCAATCTGAAGGAGCTGCAATATGTGGTGAGCTCTTGCTCTGCCAAGAAACGCTGTCAGGTGTTAGCTGTGCATTGTTGTAGTGTCAGTCATGTGCCTGTTCATGTCCTTATGTGACTGTGCTGTCTCCAAACCCACTTTCCCCCAGTGCAGCCCTGCCTGGGCATTGTAGGGAGGTGGATTTGGAGCAGGTCTGAGCCTTTCTTGGGTCCTGTGGGCGCGACGCTCGGGGTGAGGGATGAAAGGGAGGTCTGGGCTCCCAGTCTTGTGATCCCAATCAAAACCATTGCTCCATCTCCAGATGCCTGGCCAATTGTGTCTGGTTTTATTCCTCTGATTAGTGATTTGGGAAAGCTTGGGTTGCATGCAGGGGGACCCATCCTTGGAGGTGTTTTGACTTTGGTGTGGGTGAGCTGGATGGCCACTGTCTGCGCCGAGTTTGTGGGCTGGGATGCTGCCTCCTTGGAGATCCAGGAAACCTTGGAAAGTGAGATGGGAGATGCCAGCAGCAGGCTTGGTGGGCTGGCAAGCTGGGCCGAGCTCTCTGTGATGCGGAGCAGGGCAGTAATTCCCTTGGCAATTGCACTTTTTCTTGTAGAGCTCCAGACAGCTCTATTAATCTTTGCTAGGGAAATACCCACCCAGTTTTGCTGGGAGGCAGCCCAGATAATGAAAACTTTCATAAAGTAAGGAAAGAGCCTGACTTAGACTGTCTATCCAGAGGCAGGGTCAGCTCAGAAAGCCTCTGCCCCAGGAGGGGGGTGAGACAGGTAATAAACCTTCCCGCTCCCCCCGGCGCCTAAAGCCCACAATAAATCCCAGTGAATTCCTCCAGAGCAAAGCTGCTTTATTATTATTGTTGTTGTTATTATTATTTTTTGTGGAGGAAGCTGCCACGGAGCAGTGGGAGGGAGGTAAACAGCAGATCTGCCCAGGCGAGCACCGAAATCTCTCTGTGGCTGGAGCAGCCGCGGGGAGGCCGGGGCTGCTCTGCTGCTTCCCTCGCCTGCCAAGCCCGGCAGCGCTCCCTCCTCCTCGAGAGCCCTGCCTTACGGGGCACGGAAGAGAACCAGCCACTTCATTTCCTGCCCCTAACCCTTCTGGCTCACCAAAAATCCTCCTTTTTGGGATGTTCACCTTGCTGTGAACCCCTGCAGGGCTGGGTTGTTCCTGGGTGTCCTGGCAGTGGTTGGATGGAGGGGTGAATTAGGCTCGTTCCCGTGGGGTTGACTTCTTTAGGGGCCCCTTGTTGGCACCACGGCTGCTGCTGCCAGGTGGGATTTTCCCCTGGCTCCGGGGAGGTCTGGGCAGCAGGCACACCCCTCCCACCCCCCAATTCCCAGTGGGGTCCTACAGCTGTACCCAGTGGGGATGGCTCCATCAGATGTTCCAGCCAAGTGACGGGGAGGGGAGAAAAGGGTGGGATCTAAAAAATAAAAGACAAGCAAAAGAAACCTTGAAGGATAGGCTGGGAGAAGGTTTATGGTGGTTTGGGTGGTTCATGAGGAGCTTTGTGGGCATGGAAGATTTGGGGTTTGGGTTTGGGGGCTCCCTGCCAGTTCTTCCTGCAGGGCCATCCCTAAAAGCACCATGCTGTGTATTAGCACTTTGTCCAGGGACTTTGAGTACCCAAGATGTTTTGCCTCATAGAAAATGTCAAAATTCTATTGCTGGATGCTCTCCCATGTTTTTGGGGAGTCACTGCCTGTAAACTGGGACTGACTAAGCAGGGGTACACATGTGGGGACCGATACAGGGGGTTGAGTGCTGGGCAGGGTGGGATCCATCCTTCCACCCTAACCAAACACTCAAAAATCAATCTTACCCCCCCTCCCCGTGCTGAGATGACCTCTCATCCTGGGCAAACACCTCCTCTAACCCTCCATCCCCTCCGTGCCCACAGGGTCGCAGGGGACTGGGGTCCATTTTCGTCTGGGCGTCGGGGAACGGCGGCAGAGAGGGCGATTACTGCTCCTGTGACGGCTACACCAACAGCATCTACACCATCTCCATCAGCAGCACCACCGAGAACGGCTACAAGCCCTGGTACCTGGAGGAATGTGCCTCCACCCTCGCCACCACCTACAGCAGCGGGGCGTTTTATGAGCGGAAAATTGTGAGTTTTACCCCAACATCGAGTAGGGCAGCATCCCCTGGGTGTTCTCTGCATGGCTGGGCTGGGTGATGGCTCAGTTGTAAGAGCTTTGTCCTTAGCCTGCAATGGGTTTTGCTCTGGTTTTTGCTCTGGTTTTTGCTCAAGGATGTCATGTTTTGTGAAGGAGAGAACACAGTCGCAAGCTGTATCAAGGGAAATACAGGTTGGATATTAGGAAATAGTTTTTCACTGAAAGGGTGATAAAGTTCTGGATTGGCCTGCCTGGGGAGGTGGTGGAGTCACCATCCTTGGATATGTTTAAAAATAGACTGGATGTGGCACTGGGTGCCAGGGTTTAGCTGAGGTGTTAGGGCATGGGTTGGACTCGATGATCTTGAAGGTCTCTTCCAACCTGGTGATTCTGTGATTCTGTTTTCCCTGGTAAATGGGTGAAAGGGCTGGAGGTTTGCAAAAATACCCATGTAAATATTTACCTGTTCCCCAAGGTACTTGCTCACTGTATCTTGTTTTTTCTTAAAAAAAAAAAAAAAAAAAAAGTGAATTTTAAGGATTTTTAGCCTGAGAGAGAAAACATGGGGAGGATGGAGGCATTTAACAAGGGTGTGGCAGCCCCAAACTGGGAGATGAGACTTTCTGGAGCCAAGGAGCTGCCTGAAAGTGTGTGCACATGTGGATCAGTGCAGTTTTCCCTGCTACCCAGGCTGTATTTGCCCTGTCCCAACAGCTGCTGTGGCCTGGTCACACCGTGGCTGATTGTTACTGACATCACTGTGCATCATCTGAACCTTGGGAAGTAAAACATCTCACACCAACACAGCACCTTACCCAGCCTGGGGATTTCTAGCAAGTGGGGTCTTCTGACTAAAAATTGTGGGCTTTTTTTTTTTAACAAGTAAATTTTTTTGTGTGTGTGTTGAGGAGTGATTTCTTTGACCCCCAAAAGATTAATTTCTAGCCAAAAAACAGAATGCAAGTGCCATTTTCATGGCACTCCAGGAGTGTTTGTATGGCTGAGGCCAGCCCCAGTCCAGTGCTACTGGAGCACTGTTGGGCAAAATCCCAAACCAGCTTCCTATCCAGAAATCACCAGGTTAACTCAAAACTTAGGAGCCTGTTAAAATGAGAAAGCATCTCTTGGCCCCCCACCCCTATCCAAATTTTTGGCACTCAAGCATCATGCTCTGTCTAAAAAAAAAAAAAAGCTGGAAATGGCTTTTTTTTCCTTTATGCAAATGGCAATTCTTGTCCAAGACAGGAGCTGGAGGCTCTAAGGAAAGTGATTAATATGGCCCAGCTCATTATGAACCTCTGAACATGTACCCACACCAGCTCACACCGCTCCATCCACATTTTCCTCCAGCTGATCCACCCACAAATGGACTTTTTTCCCCTTTCAAATAGTTTTTGCACCTTTGAGCAAAGGAAAATGTAAGTACAGGGGTGTTTTCTCATGCACCAAATGTATCTGAAGCCCATTTTTGGGGCTCTGTGCCATCTGATGGCATTCGAGTCGTGGCAGGGGTTGGGTACCAGCAGGCTCATCTCCTCTCTAGCAGCATCCCAAGCAAATGTGGGGTGCTGGATGGGGTAATGGCCATGCTGGGAACATTTTGGGGGCTGCAGCTCCTCTCTCCACAGGTCACCACGGATCTCCGGCACCGCTGCACCGACGGCCACACCGGCACCTCCGTGTCCGCCCCGATGGTCGCGGGCATCATCGCCTTGGCTTTGGAGGCAAAGTAAGTGTGACCTGCTCAGGAGAAATGTTCCCACATTTAGCACCTGGTGAGCAAAACCTGAAAGAAACAAGGTGGTTTTGTTTCCTCTGGAGTGACCGAAATGACACAGAGTTGTTTCAAATCGCTCCTTTCTGGCAGTGTTGTTGTTTGGAATCTGATCTTCCCACAGGTGTTTTATTGATCTAATTCTTCACGTGTTGCCGTGTGTTGAAAAGTTTGGGGTTGGTGACATCAGTCAGGTTTTTCAGGAGGTACATTAAAATCGCTGACAGCCAGCTCCAACGGGAGTTTTATAAATACTTCCTGGGGGAAAAAAAAATCAGAAAACATCACAGACATTGGGAAATGTCAGCAGAAGAGATGGTTTTCAGCAAGTGTTACATTTCTGGGAGAAAAGGAGTACTTTTTCATACTGTCACAAACTCACAGAACTTGATTGTCAGCAACACACCCCTGGTTCAAACCAGCTGCTCTTTTCCTCTTGTCCCCATCCCAGTCCCATCCTGGTTCCATCATGGTCCCCCAGCCCAGGAACAGCCCTTGGGCATCCTTGTGCTTCATGGAGTGTCTTCTCATGAGCTTATTATTATTTTTATGGAGTGGAAATAAAATAAAGGCTGGAAATAAGAATAAGCCCCAGGGCAGTGCTGCACTCTCATCCAGGGATGGTGATTGTGGCTCCATTCCTTCCTCTCTGGTTTAATCCCAACACCCAGGTTGGGCAAGAGCATTTCCGGAGATGCAGTTTTCATTACAAATATATTAAAAGCTTTAGATGTAATTTTTGAATAGTTTAGCTGAGGCATAAACCGCAACATTAACTTACCAGAGCTTGGTGCTGAGGCATTCCATTATGACAAGAGAAAATAAATTGAATTTCTTTCTTTAAATGTTGCTCGAGAGCAATATAAATCCCAGCTCGAGATGCTGAACAACTGACTATAAGTAAAGCGAGGAAAATTCTCGCTTAGCAATATCCCTGAGCTGGGGTCATGAGGGGGCTCAGAAGCATTGAGCACTCAGTGTCCAGCACTCTGAACACACAAACTCAGCCTGGGGAGGTAGAGGAAATTTGGGTTTAATTTTTCTGTTTAATGAACAACCCAGGTTTTATTTCCAGCATTTTTTTTTGCTGATATTCCTATAAAGGGAAGGTTTGCTCAGCACTGTGTATCAGCAAGCTGCTGAGCCCACTGTTCTGCCTCAGGATGTGCTTTGCTCCCGTCTCCTTCAAAAAAAAAATGGGGAAAACCTTCCTGATTGGCTTCATTTCTACCCTAGAGCCTGAGAACTAAATGGCCTTATCCAAGAGTAAATACTGCAATTCCCATGGGCATGTGGCATCCCTTCCTGGGGCACACCACTCTGCTCGGGCTCCTCAAGTGGTGGAGGGTGTCAGCATTTAAATCATCAATTGCTTTTTTCTGAGCAGGAAAGAGGAAAAAGGGGTGGCTGGTGTGGTTTTTGGGGTTTTTTTTAACTCAGTGGGGTACCTGCTGCTGCTGGGAGGACTGAGAACAGCAGAGCCACCCCATGAGCCACGTGTCATTGCAGCCCTCTGCTCACCTGGAGGGATGTCCAGCATCTGCTGGTCAAAACCTCGCGGCCGGGGCACCTGCGAGCGCCCGACTGGAAAACCAACGGAGCGGGGCATAAAGGTGAGAGGCCGTGGGGATGGCAGGGCAGGAACGGCCAACCAAGGGAAAATAAAGGTCTCCAGAACTTCACTTATGGGGACAATTCACTGTTGGTGGCCACTATCACGTTCATTCCTACCTTCAGGCTGTTAAATGGAGGGAGGAGAGGGCAGTAATTCATGGAGTGAGATGCTTGGAGCTCTTGCTTGGTGGAGATTTGGAAAACTTGTTTGGTGGAGATTCTCTTGAGCTGCAGAATTTCCTTCTACTTTCCTTGGGCTGCTCTCAGCAATGGGTTTTCCATTGTGCCAGCGTGGATTTGGGGTGTAACTTGGCCAGGGTGAGGAGATCCGTGTGCTGAAATACCTCACACCCCAACAGGGTGAACTCCAAACCTTCCCTGATGGTTGGAGGATGCTCCACCAAGCACTGAGGAGGAGCTCCTGATCCCTGCTGGGAAGGCTGAGGGTTTCTGAGTCTTCTCTCTTTCCAGTTAGCCATCTATATGGCTTTGGGCTGGTGGATGCTGACGCTATTGTGGTGGAAGCCAAGAAGTGGAGGATGGTTCCTCCCCAGCACGTCTGCGTGGGAAGCCTGGACAGGGTGCCCAAGTGAGTGTTGTGGGGTCTGTGCCTATGGCTCGGCGAGGTGCAGGTCCCATTAGGGCTCTCCAGGGCCAGTTTTGACAGTGGGTGGTTTTTTTTTTTTTTTTTTTTTTTTTTTCCTTTTGCAAGATTTCACTTCCCAGATAAGTGATCAGCAGGGAATTTTGAGGGCTGACAGTGAGAGACCAAACCCACTCTGCCTGCTGGGTGGGTCCTGTGTGAGCAGTGATGTGTTGGTCTCTCTGCCCTTACACTGAACACTTTGTCTTGATGGAAGACACTAAAACCTGGTAAATTGTTGCAAAGATGATCAAATTTTCAATGAATTTGGCTTCAGGTTCAATCCAGCTCAGGTTCACATCTCATCCTTGGTAGGTCAGTCCCTCCTAGGTGAACAGTGGGATCAGGGATCTGACCAAGTGGACACTCATTTGCCAATGCCTGGCTGTAGAGCAAGAGAGCTGTTAATCAGAAAAGTCTTTTAGAGACTTGCATATGCAAAACAGGAATGAGTGCAGAGCCAAATGTGTTCATGAAGCTATTTATCTGATACAGACACTAATTACAGCCCAAAGAGGAGTGCTGCACTCGTAATTATAATAAAGCAGCGCCCTTGCAGCCCATAAGGCATAGATCTTCGAAGCACTTCAAACTCATCTGGTTACCATCCAGCAATTCAGCAAATTCCCGTGCTAGGACACTGGGAATCGCAGTGGCAGGTAAGATAATTTTTGCTGTGAAGCAGCAGGAGACCAGGTCCAAATCTAACAGGGTGTCCATGCCTGGGAGCCAGGAGCACTGTGTCCCCATCCTGACGCCGTGCCCCATCCCTGGCAGGTACATCCGAGCTGACCACGTGCTGCGGGCCAGCACCCTGAGCAGTGCCTGCGCCGAGCAGCGGGACCAGCACGTGCTGTACCTGGAGCACGTCGTGGTGCGGCTCAGCATCGCCCACCCGCGCCGGGGGGACCTCCAGATCAGCCTCATCTCCCCAGCTGGGACACGCTCACAGCTCCTCGCCAGGAGGTGAGAGCAGCCGGAGCCACGGCGCGTCCTTCGGGGGGTTGCTGTAGGTTTCATGGGGTTTTTGGGGGAAAGTGGGAAACATGAACAGGTTTCAGCTGCAGGAGTGCTTTGTGCACAAGGGTGTGTACGTGCAGGGATCCCTACAATCCTCAATTTAGGATTTCAACCCATCTACCTTTTCTGATAAAATACAACATTTCAAAGTCACGTTTCTTGGTGTGTGGCATTACCGTTGCAGGGTGTTTGACCACTCCAATGAAGGCTTCAAGGGCTGGGAGTTCATGACCGTCCACTGCTGGGGGGAGCGTGCAGCAGGGGAGTGGACCCTGGAGATCCACGACACACCATCCCAAGTGCGCAACCCTGCCGTGCAAGGTAAGGATCCCCCAGAGCCCACCAGGCCCTCTCGCTCCCAAATCCATTTCTAGGCTGCTTCTCTTGGCTGTAAATTTTGCTATGAGTACTGTATTGCCCAGGCTTTCAAACATGGGAATGAAATGTTAGCTCTGAACACAGGAGGCTGCTGGTCTGGCTGAGCTGGAAGCTGGTTTTCTCACAGCAGCAGCAGCAGTAGCAGTAAACTGGCTGCACCCAAGAGCCAGGTTTCCAAAATTAAACTGTAATGAGTCCAAACGAGGATACCCAAGAGCTGTAATTGTTGTTTGTTTGTTTTGCTTCGCTTCTGGGACATCTGGCATGTGGGTTGGTTGTGCAACGGAGCAAAGGGACGATGCCCCACGGGCTCCAGACGGATGGACATCCTCCCTGGACTGCCACCATGCTGGTGGGGGGTGGCTGGGCTCAGCCTGGCCCCCTGCATGTCCCCAATCCTGCTGTGTCCCCCTTGCCCAGCTTGGCCGCCTGCTCCCTGACCCCTTCCCAGCACAGGAGCCGTGTGGGCAGGATCCGGCCCCGCCTCGCTGGCTGGGGGCAGCAGGACGTGAAGCATCCTGCCTGGGGCTGGCGTGTGTTGTGGGGGTGTTAAATCCACACAATCATTGATAGGAAGCCAGGAGTATATTAAAAATTTCTCCCACGCTACTTTCTGGCGGGAGGTGCACGTGGGGGTGCATTGCACAGAAAGTGTTTCTGTTTGCTGCCCTCACCCCAAATCTTTTGAACTCAGAGAGCAGCAGCAAAGCGCCCACAGAGCTGATTTTGCCCTGGTATTTACAGTTTGTGGCTGGTGTTTCTGAGCCCCTCACGGGCATCGGGCTTGGCAAAACAAAATGAAAATGAGTGCCTTAATCATCCCCTCAAAAAGTCTGCACTGTGTTTGAAGCAGAGAGGGGACAGCAAGAGGAAAAAGAGGAAAGATGCTCCCAGCTTGTAGCAGAAATGAGTATTAAATGTTAATTTAATACCACTAAATTCATTAATTTAATATAAATTAAGTACTATGAGTGTCATGTCGCTGGTACTGCTGCACCCCCACATCAGCCTCGTGCAGCCTGGGCTTTCCTCACACAGGATATTTTAGATTTAAAGGAAATTCAATTCTTTTGGCAAAGGCACTTCCCCAGCTGATGCTGCCGGAGCTTGGCCCTTCGCAGGCTCCACACCAGCAGTGCTCAGTGCAGCAGGTGTGTCCTCTCCTGCCTTTGGGAGAGCCAAGGGATTTGGGTAATGCAAATTTTAAGCCCTTCCTGGTAACACAGAGATTAGGAGTTAAAGCCGAGCACACTGCGGGCATGAAGTGACTCGCATTGATGGGGAATTGGAAGAAAAACAGTGTTGGAAAGAAGGAGCAGCATTTTTGGACTCTCTCCCCAAAGCCATGTGGCTTGTGGAGGGTCTTGGTGTGGGTGTAAGGCCTTGGGGGAGTCTCACCAGGTGCACTACAGTGTTTTGGGGGATGCCAAGCTCACAGACTTCTGTTGTGTCAGGCAAAGAGAGGGCTGGAGCAACAGCAGCAAGAAATAATCCAGTGTGTGCCAGGTGGCTTTTGTCAGACAGAAATAATCCTCTATTGTGGAGCTTTTAAAATTACTGGTTCTCTCCAGTGTTGGACTCGGAGACTGTGGTGATGCTGCAGTTCCTCAGATGTTATGGAATTAAAATGAGTTATGGAATTAAAAATCCCTTGTAAGTGGCTTAAACAGCTGCATTTGTGTGGGCTGGAAGCGCAGGGGCTCATGAACATTTCTGGGTATCCAATGTTAACTTCTGCATTGCTGTGCCAGTGGTCCTGATGGTCCAGTCCATCCTCCTCCTGCTTCCCCCAAAACTGGGTCCCCCAGAGATGGGGGAGACAGGGAGTGGGATGGGTGACGTTGCATCTGCCCCGCAGGGAAGTTGAAGGAGTGGAGCCTCATCTTCTACGGGACAGGAGAGCACCCCTACACTGCCCTGAGCGGGCCCCAGTCCCGGGGGAGGTCACTGGAAGTGCCAACGTCGGAGATGGAGCCATCGAGAGCCGCCTTCCTGCAGAGCCAGGTGGAGGTGGCGGAGGAGGAGGAGGAGTACGCGGGTAAGCGCTGCCTGAGCTGCCACGTTGCTTCCCCCAGAGTACCCAGGAAAATGCAAACCCTGGTAGAAACTGGGGGAGCCACGAGGCCTGATCCTGCCTGGGGCTGAGGCAGGCTGGGAGGATCAGGGCCTGTGGCCAGCACAGGGCAGCAGGATGGTGAAATTAGAAGGTAGGAAAATGCCCCGTCCCAGCCACAAATTGGTGGTGCAGCTGTCTGAGGGGTAAAAAAAGCTCCTCTGCCCACCTTCCCTCCTCCAGCACGGGCAGGGGCGGGTGTCTCTGCTGCTCCCTTAGGAGCAAGTCCCTCTTTCAAAGCTGCTCTTGCACCAGTGTTCAGCCAGAGTATGGCTGGGTGGGATTCATTCTGGGAAGGATGAGCTGCAGGAAAGACAAGCACCCAAGGCCATGCAGCTCCATAGGATAGATAGGATAAAATTTAAAATATAATAGATATAGGATACGGAATAAGATGGGGGAAGGGTCCAGGTGTCCTTTAACCCAGGGAGGGTGTGCTCAGGGCATCCTGGTAGTGGTGTCTGGAGGGTGCTCAGCTTCTTCCACACTGTGCTGGTCTCTCCCTTCTCAGGCCCGTGCCACCCTGAGTGCGGTGACCAGGGCTGCGATGGCCCCAACGCTGACCAGTGCTTGAACTGCATCCACTACAGCCTGGGCAGTATGAAAACTGGCAGGTGAGGGGTCGTGGGGTGTCCCCATGGAGTCCCTGGGGGGAACAACAGCACCTTTCCTCAGGTCTCACAGCTTAGTGTGAGTGATAGATGTTTGCATAAAGAAAGAAGTGTATGAGAAATTAAATGGGTGGAGGAGATGTGAGGATCCCTGTCCTGAATTAGGGTACAGTGGGGTGGAGGACATGGAGCTGGAGGGTCCTGGAGGATCTTGACCACATAATCACGCTGGGGAAGAAGCTTTGGCTTTATGGGCTGAGGTTACCCACACCCAAGGGACAGCCAGTTGAACTGTCAGGAACTGGGGTTTCCACTCCTCAATCTCTTGGGATGGCACAGGGAAACTTTACCTACAGCTGTGACAAGAGATTCCCCATCTCCGTATTAGAGCTGTGACTTTCAAGACACTGTAAGCATAAGAATAAGAAATAAACGAGCTCAGATTGCTGCCAAGGCTGGGGGACACCCCAAACGCTGCGGGAGAGGGGACAGGGGCAGGTGCCTGAGGCGGGAGGTGAGCGGTGCTGGCACCAAAGCCCAACGCCGCCGTTCCCTCCCCAGGATGTGCGTGAGCTCGTGCCCCGCTGGGTTTTTTGGTGACAACGGCGCCCGGAGGTGCCGGCGGTGCCACAAGGGCTGCGAGCGCTGCGTCGGGAGGGGACCCAGCCAGTGCACGGCCTGCAAGAGGAACCTCTACCACCACCCCGAGATGGGCACCTGCGTTCTGCTCTGCCCGCCCGGCTTCTACGCCGAGGAACGTAAGGATGTTTATCGCTTGCAAGTCGCAGCATGAGGATGTGCAGGGGTTGCTTCTATTTTAAATGCCCTGGGTGGAGAACACAACTTGATTCTTGAGCATTGGCTTTGAATTTCCCTCTTGACACACTTTGCACGGTGAAGGGAGGGAAACCTCTGGGTGTTCAGAGGGTGGTGCAAAGCAGAGGTACTTGACTCAAAGCTCTTAATTAGAAGACTGCAATTAATGATCCTGGCTGTTTGCAAAGCATATTTCTTTTTAGCAAGTGGTGACAGATAAGGTCACCTGCAATAGTAGGGATCTGCTGGGGAGGGTTATGCCTTTCCACCCTGGGGTGCAGTGGAGCTTTGCGGCTCCAACTGCTGCTTGCAAATCACCGTCCAGATTTTATTCTCCCTGCTTTGCTTTGTTTTTTGAAAGGTCAGAAACGCTGTCTGAAATGTCATCAAAGCTGTAAAAAATGTGTCGGTGAAGCAGACAAATGTACTGCATGCAAAGAGGGATTCAGGTAAAACACCAGCATGGGAGGAGTTCATACCTGCAGCACTCATACTTCTGTTTAAATTTGGGAAAACCGATGGGAAATTAGAGAGTGAATTAAGTTCAAGACCAGAGATCCTGCTTCCATGGTGCCACAGCTGTGGTGCACTGTGCTGGAGGTCTGGGAATTTTAAGGTGGTGATTAGTGTCTCTTTCTTAGCTGAAAACCATGATTTAAATTTAATTTCATTTTTCCCAGCTCTTTCCAGGGTGGTGGGTAAGTGCTGTGTAGAGCTGGTACCAGCCTGAGCTGCTTCAGGCAGGCTGAGAATGCTCCCTGCAAATGCAGAAACCCTTCCCTCAGATTCATCCATGCTGCAAATTTTATTTGATGTACCTGTTGAGTGGGACTAGTATAGTACAGTGATTTTCCAGCACTGCAGGCAGGGCAGCCCTTACCCTGTGAAGACCACTGGGTGCCACTGCTGCTGGCC
This sequence comes from Taeniopygia guttata, assembly GCF_048771995.1. Classification (NCBI taxonomy): domain Eukaryota; kingdom Metazoa; phylum Chordata; class Aves; order Passeriformes; family Estrildidae; genus Taeniopygia; species Taeniopygia guttata. The sequence continues at coordinate 18,112,036 of NC_133035.1, read as the reverse complement.
CCACGGCATCTGTGGGACACAGAGCCCAGTGCCAGCACTAGGGAGAAGCTGTTTTCCATACCCAGTTGCTCATGGAAGTACAATCCCATAGCAGTCTGCAGTGTTCAGGCACTGTAAGTGAGCCAGGGCCACGGTGTAGCAGTGGGGCTCGCTCAGACAAAGAAATTCCCGCTGCCAAAAGACTATCTACTCCCTCAGAAAAGCACAAGTGGAGGCACTTGTCAGACATAATCCACACGGTGCTTGTTTTTTATTGTCCAATATCCTTTTAAGCCAGGACTTCAAATCATCTCATGGCGAAGCAGCACCGGCCCAGCCACGGTGCTGAACCAATTTCCTTTTATTCCAGGGAGCCCCAGTAGTGCAAAAGGTCTTCAGGAGAGCCTGGCTGGCTGCCCATGGGAAAAAAATACTTTTATTTCCTCCTGGATGCTTAATTAAGGAACCAGCAGCTGTCCGTTTGGTCCAGGCAGGATTTTAATTTCTCCTAAAACGCTGTCTGGCTTTCCAGCACCTCCTGCGCTGCAGGCTGAGGAAGCCATAGGACACTGGGGGATGAGGAGATGGGAATGGGCTGTGCTGAGTCCCCTATCCCATAGCTTTGGGTGCAAATGTTCTCTGCTTTCCCGGCAGCCTGGCAGGGGAGAGCTGTGTGCCAGAGTGCCAACCTGCCATGTACCTCAGCCGGGAGCCCCGGCGGTGTGAGACCTGCCCCGCCAGCACAGGTATGTCCTTGGCCCCACAGCATCCCATGCAAAACCCCAAACCCTCCTGCATCAGATGCCAATCCCCACTGCACCCACCCTGAGCCGAGGCAGTGAGTGCTTCAGGGAAAGCAATCCCAAGTCTCCAGCGTGTCCCCTGAGGTATATGTTCATGCTGGAAAGGTTTTTAGGGGAGTTTTTACATTTTTATTAGAGCCATTTTTTATTTCTCGAGCTCCCCTAAGCCAGGTGCTTCAGTTTAATAAGGTTGCAGGGGAGGCTGTAAAACCCTCTCGGAGTGATGGAAGGTGGCTTTGCAGTGGATAAAAATGTCAGGCAGCTGAGGTGTGTTAGCCTGTGTTATCCCATGTTATCCCAGCTGCCCCACGGTGCTGGGCTGGCTGCTTCTGGCTTCCCCCAGCTGCCTCAAGTTGATCAGCATTCCCTTTAAATCCTGCCTTTCTTACTTCCTGCAAGTCCAATTATTTTCCATTGTTAATGTTTGCGTCTGCCCTTGAAATCATCATAGATCTGATGATAATATGATCTCTAGACAATCCGTGTTCAGTGGCATGAACCTCTTCTATCATACATGGGCAATTGCCTTAGTCTAAATCCAAAATATTTATTGATCTTGTTGGCAAGGCTGGAAGGGAATGGGCTCTTAATCCCTGAAGAAAATGATTTCCCTTCTAATTCTTATTCCAGTCAGTGTGAACATACTCCACCACAATTATTTTTCCAGCCTTTTCCTTCCTCCTTTTCCTGCATAACCATTTCTCAAGCTTAGTGCGTGGAAGCCCTTTAATGATACCACCTCCATCACTGAGCTTTGCTGTCCAGCCACAGCACACAGGCATCAGAGTGGGCCCTCTGCTTTCCCAGCTCCTCTCTGGAGCACTTTCCTCCTCCAGCTCCTCCCTGGCCCAGTTCAGCATCTTCTCTTCCACCCTGGGGAAATCCAACCCTGTACATGCTTGGGAGCGGCGGCTGATGGCCCACAAGGGATTTTGATGTGCTGTTCCTCACCAAGCCCTGGTAGGCAGCTCTTGGCTCTGCAGAGAGACAGACACTGGGTCCCAGCTGGGTTTTTTGGGATGGAAGCTGAATTTTATGGGGTGGGAACCAAGCACATGTGCAGGACCCCATGGCAAAACAAGCATCTTGTTCAGGAGCAAGACAAAGCCAAGCTGGTTCCCCCATCACACGTGGGGCTATGGTCATGCTTGCACTGTCTCCAAAACCACACAGGTGCCATTTTGCCCTTTTCCCTGTCCCCACAGGGCCAGGCGAGGAGGACTGCACCCCCTGCACCCCCGAGGGCCCTGCACCCCACTGGCGCTGTGTCCCCGCCTGCCGAGAGGGTTTCTACCCCGCCGACAGCCACGGGCTGCCCAACAAAGTCTGCAAGAGGTAGGAAACCACCAAAGCAAAGCCAGGGCTGATGGAGGACACTGCCAGCCATGAGAGGATCATGCTGGAAGCAGCTTACAGCTTGATGGAAATTAAACAGGGATGAGGGAGCCAGGGCAGCTGTGGGGCTGGACCCCACATGCTCCTGCCCTGTGGATTTCAGAGCAGTGGAGCTGCACACTCTCCCGCCAGAGCCTGCCAAGGTGTCTTAGGGCTACGGTGGAAGGGGCTCAGCCTCAGCCCCGGGCTCTCTGGAGGAGGTGTGGGAGGAACAGCAATGTTTAAATAAATATTCCAGCTTTCAATTAAACCTGCTCCGTTTGCCCCGTGGCCAGGTTGGAGCAGAGTTCCCCACTCCTTGGCCCAGCACGGGGCTGTGTGCGGGAGACAGGGAGATGCCGGGAGGCAACAATTTGCTCCCACTCTCTCCGGAGCTCTGCACTTTAAGTGGGGAGTGGGAGTGGATTCAGCCTCATGAAAGCAAACATGAAAGGCAAGGATTAAAACTGACTTGGGAACACACAACGCCATCCCTGCCTGCTGGGGTTTCACTCACCTGCACTGCTTCTTCAGCAGGGAGGAACAAGGGACCAGCATCCCTTCCCAGAGATTTCAGGCACAATCTCCACAAGCCACTGTCCCCAGGCAGGAAGCACAGTGCTGAGCTCTTCACTCTGAGCAAATGGATGGGAGCAGCACAGGTTCCCTTTGCAGCTCTTTTTCTAGCTGGGATGGCTGGGAGGTGAGGCGCATGTCCCACTGAATCTTCCCAGAAGGCAAGAGCTTTTGGGATGTCACTAGCTGTCACTGGGCACTGAGCTGGCCTCACCAAACCCAGGGCTTCAATAACATTTCAAGCTTCAAATTTGCCATTTTCCACGTCCTCTGGTTTGGTTTGGCTGTCACAGTGCCAGCAGATGTCTTTTGGCTGACAGCCCATTTAGGGTGGCCTAACCAGGGTGTTGGTGCTGGCTCAGGCCACAGCAAGATCTCTGTCCCCAGGTGTGATGACCACTGTTCAGCCTGCGAGGGCTCCAGTGGAAACTGCCTCAGGTGTAAGGAAGGTTACAGCCTTCTTGGTGGCTCCTGTGTGACAAATGAAACCTGCACCAATGGTAAGTGGCAGAGCTGCTGGCAAAGCAGTGCTATCCTGGTAGCAAAAATGAGGTTTGGGGGATTCCCTTCACCATTCAAAGTGCTGGAGCTCCTGGGCTTGCTGGGGCATGGCTGCAACAGGCTGGGCTCTGGCTGTGGGGGGCAGGTGGCTCACCTGGCATTGCTTCTGGATATCTGCCTGTTGTTCAAACACATCCAAACACTTGTATTTCGTTATAGTTTAGTTTTGGGGCTAATTCTCCCACTCACTGCAAAGCCCCTTTATTCCTTCATTAAAACCATGTGAAAGATGCCCTTAAAAAGTGCCTCCTATTCAATTCTGTCTCCCGCAACACTGGCACAGTTGCTGACCCTGTTATGTGCAATGTTTGTTTATTTAAAATGTTAATCTGCTCTCATTTTCTCTTGTTGCTCACCCCGGCCTCCCAGCTGACAAGACTTTCTGTGAGATGGTGAAATCAAACAAGCTCTGTGAAAAGAAGCTGTTTGTGCAGTTCTGCTGTCAGACGTGTCTTATGGCCGGGTAAAGTTCAGCGGCTGCATCCATCCAGGACTTCCACTGACTGCCAGCCCAGTTTTGCCAAATGTTTAGGACAAAAGTTTATTTTTTCAGCTTTGGGAGAGTTTACATGGTGCTGTCAAGCATTCGCTCGTAAGTTTGATAGCTTTAATATCACTGTCGGCGCGTTTCTATAGCAATATGTTAAGCAGAGATTGGAGCGTACCCTGAGTGATCAAGGCCTGGAAGCAGCAGACAAGTGGTGATATTAACACTCTCAAACACTCCTGGTGAGCAGGGACCAATGCATGATCCATGTACACACACTTGGTTCTTCGCAGAAATCCTACTGATCCGCCCGCTCCCAGCGGCCGACGGGAGCCCTCGCCACGAGGGATGCAGGACTTCACACACCCCTGCGAGGAAAGAGCCGATTCTGGCTCATTTTTGGTACCCTTTTGTGCCAGGTGCCAGCTGAGCTAACCCTGCACTGCCAGCGCCGTGCTCTGTACATAGGTAAAACGATGAACCAGGCGGCTGCAGAGAGGGCCCACAGCCCCCTCGGGCACTCCTGTTCGGATTCGCTGCTTCCCTCTGGCCGTGGCAATAACTGGAGGTTTGAGGACCAAAGCCAGAGCTGCCCCGTGTGGCTCTGCAGGTGTGTCAGCCCAGCAGGGCTTTGCCCTGCAGGTAACTGCAGCCAGGCAAAACCCGTGTGCCTACAAGGAGTAGGGTTTTTTGGGGGGGTTGTCCACACGGACCAGCCTTACCATGAAATGTATTTCCCTCCTGGAACTGCTTGTGCATTGCTGATCAAGTCAGTTCTGGAACAAGCTAAATCCTTCCTCTAAACGAGATGTTGTCCCAGTTAATCTTTCTTGGCATTTTGCGTTATGATCCTCCCCCTGTTTCGCTGGGTACACCCCTCTCTCTCTCTCTCACAAAATCCTCCTGTTCATGGCAGTGATTTTTCTTGGGCATCTATTTCCCAAATGAGACATTCCAGGGATCCAGCCAGGAAACTTAATTCTACAAAACCCTTCCCTGAAACAAACCTTTTCATGCTCTCTCTTAATAGTAAGTCATGTGGTGTTTATATAATTGTGTTTAAAATATCCTTGGCTATGTTGTTTTACAGATTTTTAAAAAATAACTTATACAATCCTTGTTTTTTTTCTCTGTGGACTATTTTTTATATGGGAGTGGGGTATCTTTTTGTGTCTTATTCCTTCTCCTTTTCTCCTCTCTGACCCTGCAAAGCCACTCTTTGCACGAGACATATGTAAACACTCTTTCCTACGCTGCATGTTCTGATTTTCATTGTTAATAGTTTTAATGAGTTAAACCTTTTGCCAGTGAAATTGTCACCAGTTCCACACGGAACTGGGATAATCCCTGCTTGGTTTCGGCTGCAACGACACCTGCCCTGCCTGGGCTTGCCCACAAGAGCTCACCTCAGCCAGGTGAGGAGGAGAAAGCCATACTGTCTCCAGCCCTCACCTGCCTGGACCAAATCCAAGGAAAGATGGAGCTTTGGTGAACTGATCTTTAAGTTAATAAACTATTGATCTCCCCTGACAAATGAATCTGTGCTTTTTCCAAATTCAGGAAGTCCTGACTGGAAGCACTGCATGTCCTTACTTTGCTGGACAAAGCAGCTGCCCTGGCTGGAGCACCTGTGGGAGAAATGCTCAGGGACAGATGAGCTGCATCTGCAAAAACCTCACTATTGTTATAAAGGTCTTTTACTTCCAGAAGAAGCTCAAATCCAGAATACCTGCCCTGTGCCAGGCTGGGCTGGGGCACCCAGGGCCGTCTTACTGGGGTTTGGGGCTGTGCTGGGGCACGGGTGGGTGCATTCTGCAGTGTGGGGCATCCTGGGTGAGCTGGCAGAAAGGCTTGCTCCCCTTCCCCCCTCAGACAAGGAGCATCCTGAGCTCCCCAGTTCCCCACTGCAGCTCCCAGCAGCTGTTCCTTGGTGGCTGTCTGGGAAGGAGAGGAGCTGCTGGTGTGGTTGGGGATGGAGGGAGCTGTAGAACCCTTTGTTTGTCGTGTTGGTTTTGCAACAACCATGGGCCAAGTGCCCAGGGTAGTGCCTGGATATCTGGAACTGAGCTTTTTAAGTGCAGGAAAAAAATAAAAGTATTGGAGCCCTCCCACAGGGGAAGATGCTTTCTCAGGGTTGTGCAGCTGTGGGCTCCTGCATTTTGTTGGTCTTCACATTCATCAGATGATAAATGTGAATTCATCACATACAGAGATTCCTTTTGCTGCAGGATTTCCCTTTCAGTCTCAGGCCAAACCAGAGGTCAGAACTGGGGGTGACATGCTCCTGGCTTCTGCCCCTTTGGTTGGAAAATACCAAACTTCATTTCTCCTGCTGTGTTAGTGAGAAAACAGGAGCTGTGGATCAGGAGTACTGTGCCAGCCTTCCAGTTCTCTGGCTCACAGCAGCCTGCCTCTAAACACTGTCCCTGGTATATTTAGATGTACTGAAATGCTACAAAGAAAGGAAAATGCTTACTCTTACATCTTGACATGACTTAAAATACACACTGGGGAAGGCAATGCAATTTAAGATGACCAGTCCCCAGCAGTTCCAGCTCTATCCTGCTTTCTGCTGCCTTCCAGCATGCCAGGGAAAGAAAAACAAATTCTGCACATTGAATTCATGCAACAACATCAGCTTCCAGCGTTTCCCTCAGAAATCATTCTTCTAAAGTAATAAAATTCAGATTATTTCTCCAAGCTGTTGCAATACTTGCTCGGAGCTATTAAAGTCTGACTGGTATGCTCAGAGGATCAAAGTGGCTCTGTCTTCAAGATAAATGCATATTTAGGCAATTTATTAAAGCTCATTTCTCTGTTGTCTCTTGGCACCAAAGCCAAATCTATAATAGCTGTTTTCTGGAAAATCTTAGCGCAGCCTGACTCCTCGTTTGCAGTTTGGCCCTGGGGTTGCAGTCACGGCCATCTGCCATTGTGCAGTTGGCAGGTGGGGAGAACAGATCTTAAAAATCATTGCTTTGAGTTTTCACTGCAAAGAAAGGACTGTCGAGAGCTTGTGTGCAGCGTCTGAGACCCAGAATCCATCTGCTCGCAATTACAATTCTATTGTGGCTGTAGAGCTGAAGCAAACAGATGTATTGTGCTAAGGGAGACAGGTCCATGCTTTATTTGGCCTTGTCAGAGGCAGGGCCTGCTTTCCAGGAGGCTGAAAGAGTCTCCTTGTAAGAACTGCCTGAAATGACTAAAGTCTTTAACGCTGCATGATGCCTGAGTCATGTACAACAGCGCTGCTAATTCTTGGGTTTTTCTTGTGACAGCTCCCTCTTGTTCTTGCTCCCTCCTATGTTATAAAACAAATGCAGCTGTTATAAAAACCTGACTCTGTGCTTTCCCATAGGGCTTTGGTGAGGGAGTTTTGCCAGCAGGGAGCACAGGAACTGCCTGAGCCCAGCTGATCCCTGGCAGGGATCTGCAGTCCTGGGCACTGAGGCAGGCCCGGGGTGATGCCCTGAGAAACTCCCAAAAGAAAAGCACAAGCCATCCTTGAGCAGTGCCAAGCGTGGCAGCAGTGTTTAACCTGTTATCACATCCTCTGGGTGCACAGAAATGTCATGGCTCACAAAAAACATCCTTCCCACGAGAGCAGCAGCAGCAGAAATCATCCTTCCTCATCCTGCTCTGCGGGCCATGAAGGCCAGGGGAGGATTTCCCCAGAAAGAGCAGCTTGGTGACATTCAGCAGGTTTGGGGGGCCTGGGGATCCCTTTACATGTCACCTCCAGTCCAGTCACTGTGGCTCACCCACCAGCTGAGCCCTTCCCAGTGGTGCCAGGCAGTGCCCCAGCCTCAGCCCCAGACACAGCAGCCAGAGCCACCTCAGCTCCCCCAGCGCTGCTCCCAGCCCTTCCGTGCTGTTCCCCAAATTCCCAAAGCCAGTTAGGAGGATGTAGTGACGTTTGCAAGCACGTTTTGTCTCACAGATAAAGGGTGTGTGGTGCTGCAGCCTGTGGGGTGTTCCCACAGCACCTCAGACTCGGAATGCACATGGAAGTGGCAGGGAAACTGCCCCAAAACCTGCAGGGGGAAGGCGTTTATGGGAAAAGTAATGTCCAGGAGCAAAGGCTGAGCTGCTGCTGGGATGGATGGAGAGCACCAAGAGCTGTGGCTGCTGCAGAAGGTGCCCTGGGGAGCAGCAAGTGCTCGAACACGGTTCTGTCTGAAGGGGAGCACCAGCCATGGTGTGAAGCATGCTCCTCCTGCTCTGCCCGGATTTCTGCAGCTAAATCTGCGCCTGGAAACACCAGAAGGGTGGGAGGGAACTTCTGGGGACACCTGTGCTGACAGCAAAGCCAAATCCCTCCTGGGCTTGTGAGCCATGGCTCAGGCGTGGGGCTGGGAGCTGGCCCGGGAGGAGCGGAACGAGGGGATGGGGTTCTGGGAGATATATCAGTCCCTGAGGGGAACACAGGGATGGGGTTCTGGGGGATATATCAGTCCCTGAGGGGAACACAGGGATGGGGTTCTGGGGCTGTGTCAGTCCCTGAGGGGAACACAGGGATGGGATGTTGGGGGATATATCAGTCCCTGAGGGGAACACAGAGACGGGGTTTTGGGGGATATATCAGTCCCTGAGGGGAAGGGAAGGCAGGGATGGGGTTCTGGGGGATATATCAGTACCTGAGGGGAACACAGGGACGGGTGCTGGGGCTGTATCAGTCTCTGAGGGGAACACAGGGACGGGTGCTGGGGCTGTGTCAGTCTCTGAGGGGAACTCAGGGACAGGGCGCTGAGGCTGTGTCAGTCCCTGAGGGGAAGGGAATGAGGGAATGGGGTGTTGAGGCTGTATCAGTCCCTGAGGGAAGCGAACGCGCGGACGGGCGGGCAGGGGCGGGCTCTGCCGCTCGCTGTCTCGGCGCTCGGCCGCCCGGCCTGCGCGCGCTCGGCGCTCGGCGCGGTGTGCTGCGGCGGCGCGGCGCGTCCCGGCCCGGCGTGTCCCGCTGTGTCTCCGTTTATCGCCGTTTATCGCCGTTTATCGCCGTCTGTCGCCGTTTATCGCCGCGTGTCGCGATGGTGAAGCTCACGGCGGAGCTGATCGAGCAGGCGGCACAGTACACCAACGCCGTCCGCGACCGGGAGCTGGACCTGCGCGGTGCGCGGGCCCCGCGGGGCGAGAGGGCCGCGCTGGGAAGGGGCTGAGGGTGCGGGCCGGGTGGGTGCGGGTGTGTGGCGGGGCCTGGCGGTGGGGCCCGGAGGAGAGGCTGTGACGGGGTTTCGGAGGGTCCGTGATGGATCTCCCAGTGGGGCCTGGTGCCTTCTGCGGCCGGAGGTGCGGAAGGAGGACGGGGGCGCCGCGGGGAAGGTGCTGGAGGGGCTGCAGCGGCGGGGGTGGGGATGAAGAGCGCCTGAAGAGGCTGCAGTGGCTTCGGGACCTGCGGGGGATGTGAGGGGGTGAATCACAGAGTGCTAGAACGGTTTAGGATGGAAGGGAACCTAAAGATCATCTCGTGCCAACCACCAGAAGGGAATTCTGTGGGGAATATGGGAGACGTGTGCCGTGGTGGTGAAAGGTGGGTTCGGCTCGGAGTTTTGCTGAGGTTTTGCTGAGGGGGAGGATGAAGGATTCAAAAAGCCATGAGGGCTGTTGGGTTCGGGAGAAGAGTTTGGTCTGGGAGGTGTTTTGTCTGAGCCTTATCAGCATCCCCAGTGCATCCCGATTTGCCCCCACACACTGTTCTGCTCTGCTCTGCTGTGGGCACCATCTAATCCCTGCCCTGCACTCTCTCTCCAGGCTATAAAATCCCTGTCATTGAGAACTTGGGTGCCACTCTGGACCAGTTTGATGCCATCGATTTCTCTGACAACGAGATCCGCAAGCTGGACGGGTTCCCCCTGCTTCGGAGGCTGAAAACGCTCCTCATGAATAACAACAGGATTTGGTGAGGACTGTGCTTTGTCCTGATGGGACTCTGGGCAGAGGAAAATGCTCTTGGGGGAGAGGAGTGTGTGTGTCTTTCAGTGCTGGGCAGATGCAGGAGTGTTTGTTTCAGGCAATAAAATCAGCACTGAGCACTGTGTGGGCCCTCTTTCAGTGTCCTTCCTGATTCAGTGCAAAAGTCAGTGTTTGTTTCTCAGCCAGGACAACGAGATCCAGAGTTTGGGATCTGGCCACATCTTTGGATTTCAGTAATCAGCTCCAGAAAGACACGAAAAAAGGGATGCCTAAAAGGGAATGGATTTAAACCTCATATTGCCTAATATTCTTGCAGTGATTTATTGCCAGCTTTATTAGAAAAGTGTTTTGGATCCTCACCCAAACTTCTGCCAGTGTCAGACTGGGTTGTTGAGTTTCTCTGTATATTTGCACCATTGCTAATTCCTACCCTAAATGAAACCTTTGATTTTTCTTGTTCTTCAGTCGGATTGGTGAGAACCTGGAGCAGGCTCTGCCCAGCCTCACAGAGCTCATTCTTACCAACAACAACATTGCTGAACTGGTAAGCTGGCATGCAGGATAAAGCTAAACAAGCTTAAAATTTGTGGTTTTCATCTCTCTAATTGACCATTTTCCTGAGAGTAGTGCCACATCCTTTTGGTAATAGTTGGTTCTTTCTCTTTAGAGTTAACATCCTGCAGTTTTGGCAGTAGTTAATGGTGTAGATGCTTTAATGAACATGATTTGCATCATGTAGTGGAACAGCAGTCACAAAGCTTAGTGGTTTTCCTATTAAAATAATTGCAGTAATTTAATTAATCTCAAAAATATATATTAGTTCAGGAACTTTGTTTTCAAATATTTGATTTTTTTTGCTAAAGAGGCTTAAAATTTCTTGCTGTGCTCCCTTTACCCAGGGTGAACTGGATCCATTATCAAGTATTAAATCATTGACTTACCTGAGGTATGTAACCCCAAAAATAAAAGCTGCTCTTTCTCTGGTGTTTGAACTCTGCTGCTGGCCTGGCCCTTTGCTTTGGTCTGGAATGCTCTGCTTTTTATCAGCTGTGACAGATCCTTTATGTCTAAAAGTTGAATTGATAAACTTAATGAGCATCTGGTAATTAATATCTGAGGTTTAATATTACTGACAGACTGTTTCTAATGAGATGTAACATCTCTAGAAACCAATACACAAGTGCTGAAGTGAGTTTAACCTTCAAAAATCTAAACCCAAAAGGTTTAATTTGTTCATTAAAAAAAAGTTTAAAATACATGTAAACAAGGACTTTTCAGTAATAATAAAGTGATGATTCAGTTACTTTTTTGGGGGAGTATTATGATTATTTTGAGGTTGTTCTTAATGTCATCCTTCAGTTAAATCTACTGAGTTGCTAAAGTGCAAGTTTTTACTATAATTTCCATAATATCAAAGAACTGTCACTGGACTTATTTCATGGTGTTATTTGTTGCCTGTTACAGCAGGAAGTACATGAATGCATTTCAAGTATATTAATATATTTCAATACAAGTGTATTTTAAAAAATTTAATATTAAGAGCCTCTTTATAACCTTTATTTACTTCACAGCGTTTTAAGGAATCCTGTAACAAATAAGAAACATTACAGATTATATCTAATTCATAAAGTTCCCCAGGTCAGAGTGCTGGATTTTCAAAAAGTGAAGCTTAAAGTAAGTCTGCTTGCTTTTGATTTAGGTGTTTGGGGTTATTTTTTGGTAGGGTTTTTTTTTTTTTTTTGGCTTCTTTTTAGGTTTTTTGGGTTTGTTTTTTGGGGTTTTTTTTTTGTGGGTTTTTTTGGTGGTTTTGTTTTTGTTTTGGGTTTTTTTTGGTTTTTTTTTGCATTCTTGAAAATTCACCTCTAAGAGCAAACTTGTTGCCATAGTTGTAAATTTTATTGAAACTCTGTAAGTGGCTCTACAACGCTCTCATTGTTTTCTTTCATGGTTTCCTTCTGTTAAGGATATTTTAATTTTATTAAAATATTTTTTAAAAGCTGTTTAATTAAGTTCTATTACCTTTGTTTAGTGTTAACTCTTTCCTGTCCCTCTGGTGTTGGTAGGAGACACCTCTAGAGAAAGAAATGAGCAAACACCAGAGCCCTCAGCTCTGGGTGGGGGATGAGTGTGGGAAAGAGCTCTTCATTCTAAGAGCACGAGGTTGATACAACTTTTGAGTATTTGGGCAATGTTTATCTGTTTGTTCTTACATCTGGTCTCCATGTACCAGTTTCACTGATGAGGATGAGCCAGGGTGTCTTTCTTGGCCAAGACAGAAGCTTTGCAAACTGTGATGTTCTCAAATTAACTTTGTGTGTGTGTGGTATCGCTGTAGGAGCGACAGGAGGCAGAGAAAATGTTCAAGGGCAAACGGGGTGCACAGCTTGCAAAGGATATTGCCAGGAGAGCAAAAACGTAAGATAAAACAAACAAATTTACACTGGCATCCTCCTTCAGAAACACCACTTCCTTTGGGTGCAGTATCAGGCAGAAAACTGAAATATCAGCTGCTGGCAGGATGCCTCAAAAGCTTTGGGAGCCACAGGTGCCTTGTCCAAGTTTTGGATGGTGGTGAATACATCTCAGAACTATTTCTGAAAGAGTTAACTTGGTCAAGGTGGATTCACAGAAGTCAGCAAGCAGGAAACCCTAATTTTATTTTTGTTATTTAACTGCAGAGAGGTAGCCATTATTTAATTTGTGGTTGGTGGGGTTTTTCTCCTTGATGATTGGTTTTGTTTGGCCAAATTATTTTGTTTTATTTCCCAAAATGAATAAATATGTGTTTATTTTGGGAATAAACTGCAAAATCTGCTGTAGTTAGGAGATGAAATACAAATTAAAATCTTTAATTAAGGTATTCCAGTATATGTTTATTTAGTTTCATTGTTAAGTGGTACATCATCTGTTTTGATCAACCTATTTGGTAATGAGAATTCAGATCACAGCACTTCCAAATTAATGGTTAAATAGGAAAATGTCTTGAACTTATTTAGCATTTAAACCTGTAAGAGATGGATTTGAGCTTGAGTTTGTGAATAGAAAGGGATTCAGGTCTGTTACAGTTTTAGAATAAGCAGGTGATCTCCTTAAAGCAGCAGCAGCAGATAACCTTTTTCTTTTGACTGTTAAGATGAATTCCAGTTTAATGTAGGCTTTACTTTATGCTGCTGAAATACCAGATTTGACACATGGGAACAGAAACCCCATTTTCAGTTACTCTTTATTTATCCACCCTGGTTTTGTAATGGCAGCAGACCAGCAGAGTGTTCAGCAACATCCAAATTGAAGAGCTTTTGTCAACTGCCTGATGAATAAAGTTAAGTTCTGCCTCTGAGCAGATGAAAAGGTGGGGGGGAATGGGTCAGTGAGGACAAGTGGCTGGTGTTTCTGAAGGAGGCAATTCTTCACTGTATCAGTTTGTTAACAAAGATAAGATACTACACTTGATGGAATGAAATGCTTTCAAACCTAGTTTGGAAGCATTTCAAGTTAAGAGAAGCAGCTACTCTTCAAAAAGTGTAACAGGTCTTTTTTTTTTTCCTTTTGAAGCTTCAATCCAGGGGCTGGTCTGCCAACAGACAAAAAGAAAACTGGGCCCTCTCCAGGGGATGTGGAGGCAATTAAGGTAAATATGTCAGAAAAGTGGAGGGGAAAAGCTGTCATGGATCCAAACTGAACAAAAGTTTCCTTTGTGCTGTTCAGACAAATAGATCAGTGTGTCCTGGCTCTGGTTTAGGTTCTTTTTCTGTAAGTTTTCTTCTGACCTATCTGTATTTTGAAAACTTAAATGAAATGTTGACCTGAACTTAAGAGTTCTTCTGAGAGGGGAGGTAATAATTTGTCATTTGTAGAATTTTCTAGGACTAGAATTTAGTAGACCTTTCCTAGGTGTTCAGTGTCCCTTAACTGGTAGAACCCTGTGTTTTGTGCTGTTCTGAGGTGTGTGAGGATTCACTGAGCTCTGTTTCTCAGGCTGCCATAGCGAACGCCTCGACGCTGGCGGAGGTGGAGCGGCTGAAGGGTTTGCTGCAGGCGGGCCAGATCCCCGGCAGGGAGCGGAAACCAGGTCACTGTTCTGCTGCTCTTCCTAAACTGAGCCTCTCTCCCCCTTCCTGATGCTCTCTGATCTCTGTGGGGAGCTGGGCAGACAAAGTGTCAGTTTGTGCAGCACATCCCTGGCTCTGTGACGTGCCTGGCCTTGGGTGCAGCTCCAGGCTGTCACCTACCAAACAAGGTGCTCCAAAGTTCATCCCATTATTTAACCAAATGAGATAAATTGCAGAGCCTCTCTGGACCTCTGCTGAGCATCAGAGCTCAGCAATGAGTCTGGGAGCTCTGTGAGATGGATCTCAGCTGTAGGCTGGCCATAGCGCCAGTTTCTGTACATGGGGGCTACCCGATTTTCCTTTCTGTAGAGTTTTTAAACGTTCCTGTTATTTCTCTTCTGCTGAGGGGTGGGAAAAGAACAGCAACGTCTGCAGCAGCTGTCCTAAAACTCTGACGTGTCCTTTCAGGCCCATCGGAGGACGGTGAAGAAGAAATGGAAGAGGACACAGTGCCAAACGGATCGTAGCCCGGGCCGTGCCGCGCTCCGGCCCCCCAGGAGCCCTTTCCCGTCCCGTGCCGTGCCGGTGTCCCCGGCGGGGCCACCGCTCCGGTCCTGCGCATTTCGCTGTTCAATAAACGAGCGCTGCCTTTTTCTCCCGGTGCTGCCGCGTCCGCTTCCGGGGCGGGACGGGACGGGACGGAAGGCGTTTTGGCGCGCCCTGATTGGCTGCTTTGCGCCTGTCCGCTTCTCTCATTGGCCGGCGCAGCCTGACGTCATCTTGGGCACTCTGCCAGAGGTGGCGCGGCGCTTCCTGGCGGCGGCGGCGGACGGGGCGGTGATTGGCGGAGCGGGGCGGGCCCGGACGTGAGGCGGTGGCGGACGGGGCGGTGATTGGCGGAGCGGGGCGGGCCCGGACGTGAGGCGGCGGCGGCGGGCGATGGATCTCGGGGACGGCGGCCCCGCGGCCGGGCCCGGGCTGGGCCGGGGCGGGCTGGAGGCGCTGCAGCACACGGGTGAGGGGCCGCGGGCCGGGGGTGAGCGCGGGGCGGGGCCGGGGCCGCTCCCCCGCCCGGGTGGGCCCGTTGTGGTGCGGCCCGCGCTCACCCCCGGCCTGTCCCCGTGGCAGTGGGCTCGGTGCTGTCCGGCTATGGCTGGTACGTGCTGCTGGCCGCCGTCGCCGTCTACCTCCTCGTGCAGAAGGTGTCCCGCAGCCTGGCGGCGCGGCCGGGCGGCCGGCCCGGAGCGGCTGAGGCGGCGGAGGGTGAGTGCGGAGCGCCGCGGCCCCTCGGAGCGGTGTTCGGTTCTTTGTGCCCCTCGGAGCCGTGTTTGTTTGTTTGTTCGTGCCCCTCGGAGCGGTGTTTGTTTATTTGTCTGTCTGTCTGTTGGAGCCCCGCGGGCCCGGCCCCACGTCCGAGATCCGCGCAGGGCTCGGGAGGCGGAACCGGCCCCGAAGGGATCGGGCTGAGGGTTTCGATGGAGGGTAATGCTCGGGGTAACCTCTCAGCCCACAGGTCCTGAGCCCGAAGAGATCACCGGGAAGGGCTGGGCCGAGGGAAGTTTGGGAAAGGCTCTGAAGGAAAAGCTGTGTCCCCAAGTGACGTGTTTGGGAGTGAAGGAGTGCGACATCTGCTCTTCGGTGGGGCAGGAGCTGAGGGGATGGAGGCTGGAAGCACCTGTGGCCACTTACCAAATAACTTCTAGACTTACCAAACAAAGCCAAAACGCCCAAATCTAAATCCTTTATTGGTGAAATACTTCTATGTACATTCACTTTTTATTAATATTCATCACCCCCTTCCAGTTACTCATTCCCAGTTCCTGCTCTGGCAGGACTGTGTACGTTTGGGGTGTGACACTGTGTGTTATCTTTGGGAGTGTGGCACAGGTTGTAAATCTCACACAGTCACGATCCTGCTGAAAAGTACAGGCTGTGCTCATGGATCTGCCAAATCCATGAGTGCTTGGCACTGATCCCTTGGACACATTGGCCCCACGGTAAAATCTTATTTCCGTGCTCTTATCCTCCTGCTGTTCTTTTGTGATGATAATTAAATGGCTATTTAATTGCCCAAACTGTCTGTAAAATGAAATTATTGAAAATTATTATGTTTCTTTTTCATATTCCTCACTGGATTGTAGAAAAAAAATGAGGCAAACAAATATGGAGAAGCTTCAGCTGCTGGAAGAAAACAGAACACCATTTGGCTTTTTTGGGGGGTATAATTTTCCTTTTGACCTTCACAGGTCACTCATGAAGAGCAGTAGTGACTCAGTGTGGATTTTCTGAGACCTCCAGGTGTCTCCTGAGATGTGTGTCATGTTTGCAAATGATTTCTCTGCTGATGGAGGGTGTTAAATCCCTGCTGCACTGACACCAGCAGGACCCATTGCCAGAAGGAGTGGGAGTGAATGTGGGCTGGTTGCCTCATCCTTCTGCGTAAAAGAAGTTCTCTGGGTAAAAATGGTCCCTGCAAAGCCTAAGTGATATTTCTGAATTAATTTGTATCTAACAAATCCTTCAGAAATAGAAGGAAGTGTCCTTGAAGTGTGAGGTTTAAATTTTATGGTTAGGTACACTTATGTCCTTATTAAAATCCTGCTAAAGTAATTGCTTTAAAACAGTAAAACATGATGAAGTTTAATTCAGCATTATAAACTGAACTTGAGCTGTGATTTTCTGCAAAACAGCTGCAGGGAGAGGTGTGAGTCTTTCCTTATTACAATTCTTTGAGGAAACCATGTAGGATTTACTTTGAGTAGCTTTGCAAACTCTTTCCTGATTTTCTAGAACCTGATGTGGTGGTAAGAAGGCAGGAAGCTTTGGCAGCAGCTCGCCTCAGGATGCAAGAGGAATTGAATGCACAAGCAGAAAAATACAAAGAAAAGCAAAGACAGGTACCCAGAGAGCATTTCTTCCTTTATCTCATAAATTTGTCATCAAGCACTTTGCTGCTGTAAAAGACAGCAGCAAATTGTAATTGTGAGCCAGGGTCACTGTGGGCCTGGTGTTCATTTTTTCACAGGTAAATCTGTACCTGCAGGAGCTTTGTTGTGTGTGCAGTGAGTGGCTGGAGGGGTTTGTCTGGCCTTGAAATTAACTGTACCACGGCACATGTGTGTTTTGTGCTCTTAAAGGCAAATATAAGTGTTAGAAATGTAGCTTTGTAGCTACAGTTTGTAGCTGATGCTTGAAGTAATATTGGCATTAAAAACAAAGGAAGAGTCCTTTCTTTGTGCTGTAGAACTCCACGTTGTGCATTAAATTACTCAAATATGCTTTACTTAGTTCTTTTTATAGACTCAGGGTTTAAACTTGCCACTTGGTTTTGTTTTACCTTCAAAATCTTTTAAAGCATCAAGTGGCCAGAAGAAGTTGCAGATTCAGTCAGTACATCCTGAGGAGGGGGAGAGATGTGGCTGTATAAAAAGAGTAAATTCTTCCATAATCTCAGACATACTGCATCAGATAAATACAGTTTGAGGAGTCTGTTGTAGCTGTTTCTGGGGATTCTGTTAGCTCTGAAATCTTAGTTTTAAGATGAGAACTGAGATTAAACCTGTGTCCTGGATTTGTTCTGTAGCTGGAGGAGGAGCGGCGAAGGCAGAAGATCGTGATGTGGGAGAGTATGCAAGAGGGAAAAAGCTACAAAGGAAACCTGAAACTGAATCAGGTAACAGCCATGTTCATCAGGTCACAGTTGTGTTCCTGTGATTAAGGGAGCTGAAATTCAGATTGAGTAACCTTTTGCTTTTCTGAACAGCAGGAAGTAGAATCTGCTGCCTCTTCTGCCTCAGCAGTCCCGAAATCTAAACCAAACAAAAAGCCTTTGAGAGGAGGTGGTGAGTATGGAATCCTTCAGACACTCTGAGCTTGGAACAGGGCATTTTTCCAGATGTATCTATGGGCTCTGTACCTACTTTTTGTCTTTTTCAAGTACTTTTTGTCTTTTTCAAGGAAGAAACAAAATGTTCCTTACAAACAAGCTCTTTATCTCTGATCAACTGGACTGCTCTGTCCTTTGTGCAAAAGCTGGCAGGAAGTTTTGGGAGTGCTTTTACCTGGGAAAAGAATGTGCCAGTTTTTTTTTGTAAATATCCTTTGGCATAATTTACTTAGATTTTTGTCACTCAAAATTAGAGATTCTTACAGTAGTTCTGGGATCCATCCCCCATTATTCTAGAAGTTCAGTAATTTAGTATCTGGTCTGTCTTTAAAGCACCTGTAGTACTGACTAAATGCAGGAAGAGGGTATTTTACTGTGTATTATGTAGATTCAGATGATGAAAGACAATGTTATGTAAAATGTGATCTTATTTTTCAAATACCACAGTGCAGATCTATTGAATATCTAAATCCTGTTATAAACTCTTAACAACACTCACAAAGCACCAGCAGGTCTCACTGTTAAACTCAGTCACCTACTGGAACCATCTTGATGGATGAAGTGCTTTCTGTGGCTTCACACTGCCCATGTCAGGCTCACTGGCCATGCAGGCAGTCTGCTTCCTCTCCTCTCAGCCCAACAGCCCTTGCCATACCTGCAGGTGCTAATTTGGGTGTATTTTAATAACAATTTTCCATGGTGGAGTGGATCATCCAGCCAGCCTCCATCAGGCTGAAAAGGAGGCCCACTTAGGGTGCAGTGCTGAGTGACTTAGGTGTACGAAATTTGTGGATTCTTGATTAAGCATACTAAACCTCAATAACAGTGCTGAGATTTCTGCTTTGAGTATTGTTCCTGACATTTGAAGGAATCAAATAGATAGATTCATCTTTGGTTGTTTATTGTGAGGGTGTGATGTCTGATGCTGTCAGCTATCTTTGGTATCTCTGTCATGGGATATTTACCTCCCTGGGGGATGAGAAATGCAGGGGTCAGCTGTGCTGAGAGCCAGGATCAGGGCAGCTGGGTTTGGGCACCCTTCCACCTGCTACCTGTCCTAGTTTAATCCTCAGCAAAGTCCTTGCTTAAGTAACCAATTACAGAATTAGAGGTCTCAGATCTCCTGAGGTAGATCAGCATGAAGTGAAAGAACCATCTGTGCTGCTCAGCTGCTCAATTAAGCTAGAAAGCAAAACTTGGCTTTGGTATGAGAAAAACAAATTTCTAAGATGAAGGTAATGCTGGGAGTTTCAGTGGAACAGGTTCCTTTTAAATCCCCTGGTTAGCAGTGCTGCTAGGATTTGGGTTCTCAGGTTTGTGCAGAACAAATTGAAGATGTTTGCCAAGCTGTGACTTTCTGAGTGTGTTCTCCTGACATGAAGTTTCCCATGGTTACAGCATTAGGATGTTCAGCTAAAGTGTATTTGCCTTACTGCCTATGCTTGCCTTTCAAACGCTTTAAAAAAATACTTTGCAGTGTTAATGAGTGGATTTACCTTTTGACCTTCAGAGTATTCCTTGCAGGACTGCAATAAAGGATTGTTTTAAGTCCCTGACTGTTGGGGCTCTTGCAGAGCAGATACACTCTACAGAGTTTACTGTAAGAGCTGCTGTTGCTGCTCTGTCCATCCTGCAGACTTAGAAAAATTAAATGGTAATTCGTTTCAATTTTATTTAATCCAAATTGATCAAATTAAAACACAAGTGTTTTGCAATGTCTTTTAAAGAAATAAACCCTCTCAAGTCTGGATGTTTTCTGAGCTTCCATTTTCCCTAAAATTCTGCGTGTGTGAAGTATGAGCAAGGTGTAAATATTATGAGATCTGTTTTCGGTGTTCCTTGTGTGCTGGTGAAGGGCTGTGGAGGATGAATATTAACAGGGTGGATTTCTCCTGTGTATTCTAGGCTATAACCCCCTGTCTGGAGAAGGAGGAGGGACGTGCTCCTGGAGGCCCGGCCGGCGGGGCCCGTCCGCGGGTGGATGAGGCTAACATCCCTGGTGTCCCCAGGCCTGATCCCACCCCTGTCCCACTGCCTGCAGCTGGCCTGTCACAGCCACTCCTCTGGGGCTGCTTTAGTGCACTGATAACTTAAAACAGTTCTTTCTTTGTTTGATTTACACCGTTTCCAAATTGTAACACACTGGCTGCTCCCAAACCAGAAGAATAGCTGGTCCTCTTAGAGAGGGGAAAGAGAGAAGCAATTTCAGTACAATCAGTTCATTTTCACTCTCCTGTAGAGAGGGAGCATAGTCTCCAGCCAAGGAGATTTAACTGGAATTGTGAGATCTGGGCTTTCTGGCAAATTTAGTTATCTATGCTCACTTTACCTCTGTAAGATGAGGATATTTACCATCCTCAGACATGTTACCAGATTTACCTTCCAGCTAAACACAGTCATTTAGAGAGGATGGATATTATTGTTGGCAGACACCTTGAATTTAGGCAGAGGGACTTTAAGAAAAAGCACAGGTGATCTGACAAACGCCACGGATTTGCACTGAAGGCCAGTTATTGCAGAAGAGCCTCTGTGACAAGCCAGCTTGAATGATGTTTTCCTTATAAATGGTAGACAAACCAGTGAGGATTACTGATGCTAGACAGGAGACAGGGGGATTCTTGCTGTTATGGTTTTTTTTTCTTTTTTTTATTTCAACTGCTTTGTAAAAACAACACACTATTAATATTAAATATAACTGCAAACATCATAAATCTAGTATTTACAGTCTCGTGGTTTTCTACAGCATCTTTTTTATAGAAGGCATTTGTTCTAGTGCAATAAATGTGTATAAAGCAAGGTGGGAGATGAAGTGACCCTGCAGCACCAAAGCTGAGGGTGATGTGTGCTGAGCAGGGCTCTGGCCAGTGAAAGTGTCCCACTGGCAAGTGAGGGGTGCAAGGAGTATGTGGTGTTCATCCTCTGGTGTATGTCCAGCACTGAGGACAGAAAACAAATGGTCATCATAACCAAACTTTCCAAGCATCCCATCCCCTTGATTTTCTCTCTAAAATGCAGCAGAAAAAATGAAATCCAAGTTGTCTTTGGAGTGAAATAATTCCTGTTGGCCTAGGATAAATGTCCCTGAGTCCAGTTACTGCTCCTGAGCTGGTCTGTGGGCATTGGGGTAGGGAGCAGTAGATCCTTAGGGCTGTTTGAGCACTTGTTTCTGAATATTTACTCTTGAAATATTTGTACTTATCAATAGATAGGAGTGTCAGCTTTGAATACACTGTTTATATGCATGTTGATATTTTTCTTGACTAGAAATGCAGCAGGAACTTAGAGAGTTTTAAAGCTGGTAATGCAATTGAAAGGCCAAGAACCTTTTGTTTTAGACACAATAAAGTGTTTGGTCACATGTGCAGGAAGATGAAATGAGGCTGTTGATGTTCCTATGGAAATTCATTCAGAGGCCAGTGTATGTAACTTCAGGTTTTAATCCTTCATAAGGCAAAAAGAAATAGAGGCGGGGAAGGATATTTTCAAGATCTGAAGAGGGTTCCTCAGGAAAGAGGACTAAGTTGTAATGCCTTAGGGAACATTTTTCCCCTTGTGTTGGGGAAACAGGCAACAGACTGAGGTGCTGTCTGCAGAAAAACAAATGGGGGAGGTTGTTTTAAAGAAGCAGAAATCCTTGTGTTCATAAAATGGTCAGGGATGGGTTTATTTAATTCAGAAAAACATTTGCAAAATAAATAAGCAGGTCTTAACTGACCATATGCTAATCTTTCTCTGTGTCTCAAGACTTGCTTCTGGCTAGGACTAGGGATATGGCTTTTTGCCCAATTCTAAGGTTTAATAAGACATGTCAAGTAAAAATGAAAAGAAGTATGTATTTCTGGAAGCTTCAACCTTTTTTGTCTTTTTTTTTTAATCCTCAAGTTCCTGAGTATTTTTTAGTCTGACACTTCTAAGCTATTGAACAGGGTGGGAGGACAAACCTCATTCATAAAACTTTTCTTTTGGCTCACAACCTGCACAAGAGGGAAGGGTTTTTCCTCTGACTTCAAATGGAAAGCTCTCCCCTGACCACAAGCATTATGGAAAGGTGTTTGCTTGCTGCTTCATAGCTCGGGAGTGAAGCATGCAGAAAGCATTAGGTGAAAGTGAACTATTTAATGAATCCATTGTTCCTGGTTTGGTATGAATTCCCAAGAACTTGAATTATGAAAGATCATATTAAAAAGCCTTCAGGAGATTTCCCCCCCCCCCCACTAGAGCAGTTATGCAAGAAGCCTCTTGCTTTACTCATGCAGATGTTCTGGAAATACCTCTATCTGGAAAAAGCTGGGTAATAAGCTATTTAACTGCTGTATAATAGTGTTTAACCACTGAAGAATAATCTGGTTTGGGTGTTAAAAAATCCAAAAATCAAGCAAACGTTCAGAGGCACAAAAAATTCTGAAGATGTTACTTGCTTGTGAAGTGCAGCTAAGTATTTTTTGTTGCTTTTAGGTGATTTATATGCTGGAGGATCAGAGTTTTTTGTTTTCTTTAAATTGCAGATGAGATCTGGTTTGTGCATAGTTCTCTTAACTATTCATCAGGAGATCCGGAGCACTGGAGTTAAAAGTGAACAAAACAACCCACGATGTCAGACTCATAAAAATTATTTGGTTTTATTTGTGTCTTTAAAAAACATGGTGAAATGAGGGGAAGATTTTAAGAGTGATACTGCATACTTGGGTGTTTAAAAAATACCTTTCTTATGCTGGAAATTTTTAATAACAAACAGAAGGGGGAGTTGGGGGAGTGAGGGCAATGGGGGACTCTGTCAGCAGAGCTGTTCCCAGGTGTTCCAGAGTTATCTGTGTCTCAATCAAAAATCAATGTGAATGAAAATTATAATTGCACCTGTATCTGCAAGGAACTGCTGTCCTTGCAAAATCTGAGTGCAGGTGTGAAATGCCAGTACTTACAAATCTCATCTGTGTTTTATGCAGCGCTGTACTGGGTTTTATTCTGACTCAAAACTCAAGGAGCTGGGCTGTTGTGCAGTGGCTCTCTACTCAGACTCTGCTGATACTCAGCTCAGGTGTTTAGATTGTTTTTTGGCTTTTTTTTTTTTTTTTTTTTTTCCAGGGGGAGAGGTGTGTCTAATTGCCCTCCCTAGAAGATGACTTTGCATTCCAGAGTCTCCTGTACGTTTCACCAGCAGCCCTGTTGTTACTGGCTGCATTTAAATCCTTCTAATGCTCTTCTTTCTGCCTCCTGCTCAAGCAGGCAGCTCCCTTCTTGTGCAGTTGCAAGCTTGGCTGCACATCAGCACACATCTCAGCATCAGATCCACCTTCTGGATGAATTTTGCCCTTACACAGGCTAAAAAGTGGCACCTTTTCAGGGGTCAGTTTAGCCACAAGTGAGGCTCATTGTATTTCTGTCCATGCTATAGCTGAACAGTGAAACTATGCAATTTCCAGCTGTAAAAAAAAAAGCTGGTCTAGAGTTGGATGGGCTGAAGCTTTGGGGATTTTTTTTTTGGTTTTTTTTTTTTCTTCCCTCCTGTGTGGAATGAAAGCTTGGCTTTTGGAACAGCTCTGCAACCACAAAGGAAAAGCACACGGCTGCTGGCTGGGTGGTGTCCTGGCCCCTGCGCTGCTGTAGCTGATTTTTGTGGGAGCTTCCAAAGCAGTCTGACACACACCCTGCCCATATTCCCAGCTCCAGAGCCAGCGACTTCAAAACCTTCTGTTGGTTTTTTTTTTATGAGAAACCGATGTCTTCAGTGGAATAGGTGCCCTCAGCTCAGCTTTGGTGGGGAAAATACACATTTCTTGTTGAAGGTTTCTGTGGCAAGGCGCTGGCAGGGAGGCAGGTGCTGTTCTTGTGTATTGATTGCTGTGATTTTATTTTGAAGTGCACACCTGCTAAAAAGCACTTTCAGCACAGAGCAAGATCTCCACTGATGAATTTACAGTTTCACTCCTTCCTCTACCATAGATTCTTTCTGTGTGGTGGTTATTGAGCTGAGCTTCCAAGCTGGTTCTGTGGGTAACAGTCGTGGAGAGAGGCAGGGAAAAGAACTTAGAAAATTTTATTTAAAGAGAATGGAGGGGAAATGGATACCCTGAAATACCTGGCATTTAAGTCTAGTTCCAGTACCCTGCATTAAAATGGGGAGTTACTTTTGGCTTGGCCCGGAGGGTCAGCGGCACCCGAGGAACTGCGGGGAGCAGAGCGGGGCTTTTCCGGGGCTTTTCCGGGGCTTTTCCGGAGCTTTTCCGGGGCTTTTCCGGGGCTTTTCCAGGGCATTCCCGCATCTCCCGGGCCCAGGCGAGGCCGCTCTCCTGCGGGGCCGGGCGGTGGCGGTGTCGGGCCGGCTCCGGAGCATCCGCCCGGGCAAAGCGGGTGAATCCCTGACCTCAATAGGATGGGCAGGGGGAAAAAAAGAAAACACAAAAACAAAAAAAAAAAAAAAAAAAAAACCCAAAAAACCAAAAAAAAAAAACAAACAAAAAAAAAAACCAAAAAGAAACCAAAAAAAAACAAAACAAAAAAACCCACAAAAAATACCCACAACAAAAAACCCACCAAAAAACCGAAAAAAACAAAACACCAAAAAAACCCCACCAAAAACAAAAACCAAAAACCCCCCAAAACCCCCCCCCAAAAAACCAACCAAACAAAAAAACCAAAAAACCCCAAAAAAACCCCCAAAAAACCAAAACACCAAAAAAAGCCCACCAAAGCCAAACCAAAACAAAAAAAACCTAACCCCCCCCCAAAAAACAAACAATCAAAAACACACACACAAAAAAATCCCCAAAAAAACCCAAAACAAAACCAATAAACCCCAAGACAAAACAAAAACACCAACCAAACAAACAAAAAAAAACGCCCACAAAAACCAAACAAAAAAACCAACAACAAAAAAAAAAACACCAAAAAAAACCCAAAAAAAAAAGGTGGGTGCTGGAGCTGAGAAAGAACTTTCCACATCATTTGGGAAAATGCAGTGGTGCTGGAAATACTGTGACAGAGACAAATGCTACTGGTTGCCCAGTGAGATTTTTTCCACCATGAGTCTGTTATATTGAATATATGAAGTATGCTCATTTTCCAGTGCCTGGGCAGTTTTTAAAGTATAAGTTTGAGTACTGGAACATTCATAATTAAAGTTTCTGGATCATTTGGGGAGTAGTTCACTTCTATAACTATTATTTTTAAATGTGGTAAAGAATGTGTCTTTATGGAAGGTAAATCCTGCAAGTATTGGAAGTGGGCTTGCTGGAGATCAAATCAGTGGGAAAAAGCAGTGGTAATAATGCAAAATAGTCCTTTCCTCTAATGGACAAAGTCTTCTGTGTGGAAGAAACTTTTTCATTTGGTATTCAGGTTCTTTCTTCCACAAGGATGACATTTATTCTGTATGCACACACACACACACACTGGCAGCTCAAGGACTTGGCTTTTTCATTGTTTAAAAATAGGATTACAGTTTTGTTAATCTGATTATGAATCTAAACCATGTGGGCCTGTCAAGTGGGCCCTCACCGGCTGGTCTGGGTGCTAATCTCGCTGGAGGGAGTGGGATGGGAGCGTGGAGATGAGCACACACCATGTGCATCCTCTGCAGATTTTGGAGAACCCTTGGAATACTTCCTCCGGCCATCCCACAATGAACTGAAAACGTGCTGCATAAAAAAATGCTTTCATGCTTGTAGACTGTGTTACAAAAGAAAAATATCACATCTTTGAATATATAGTAACTATGATATATAGTGATAGGTATTGAGATCAAGAGCTGTATTAATAGGGAATGGCACTTAAATGTGATTATGCAGTATGACCTTTTGCTGCCATCCAGATTAAAAATACACTCTAGGCAGGTAACAGTATTATAATTCCACTGGAAGAACTAAGCTCTTCAAGTTTTCTCTAAATCTGCTTTTCCCCCTTTTTGTTTCCAGCAACTGCTCTATGCACGAGAAGGAGAGGGGGCAGAAGCAGTAAAAGAGGCATGTGCCTGCCTAGCACTTTGGAACATGAGTTTGGCACAATAAATGACACAAAGGCAGGCATGTGGATGTGCTGTGGGAATTGTGTGAGCATTGCAGCATTCCCAGGTGGCACCCCCTCTATACAGCTGGACATCTCAGCCTGAGAGCTGCTGTGTGATCTCATATGAAATCTGACTGTGCCTCTTCTGCAGGTCAAATCCTGGCACCAGGAAAGCTGCCCTTCCTTCTCCTGCCCCTGCCCAGGCATTCTCTGACCACCCCTGCACGTGGTGAGCTCCAGAACCACAACTGCTCTGGAGGTGCAGCGAGGTGGGAACATGCCCAGGAGAGCTCTGGGCTGAGGAGACCCATCAGGGGAACGTGCTGCTCTGCTTCATCATTTCCATGTGTGCTGCAGTCGCACGGAATTCTCAGTTCTGATGACTAACTTCTTTTCTTTGTGGGAAGAAGCCAACTGACAGCTCCTCAGCCCCAGCCCCAACCTTTTCCCTTTTTATTGCCTTTTAACCACGCTAGCTCTGCCTTTTCCTGTAATTCATAGGCCACAGTGGCTCTCCCTTAAATCAGGAGATTTTTACAGCTGATTTGAAGCAGGCAGAGGGTAATCTCATTCCTGCTCATGGACTTGCCACATGTGCCTCTCTTGGAAAGGAGTGGTCTTGCTTTTTTTTGTAGCTTGACTGTCTCTTGGTGTTGTGTATTTCAGGACCTGATGATCAGGCTTGTGGGGAGAGGAGAGAAGCACAGTTTAATGAAGAACCTTTTTTAAGTCCAATAAAAGATCCATGTGTGCAGAGTGGCACAGGCTGAGTATGATCTCGGGCTTCATGGAAAGGGTCGGTGCACCAGTAGTTAGAAATAATTGTGAAGCATTGCAAACCCTGGGAAGTAGAAAGGAATAATGTCCAGCTGGCCTTTGCCAAGCAGTGGTGTTCCTGCCCCTCCTGGCTTTACCTGCCTTGTGTGTATTCCAGTTTGGACTGTTCTTCCTTTCTCTCTTTTTCACCATTTAGTTCTCTTCCTCTTCACACAAACACATCTCACTCAGTAAATCTCTGTTCTGCCCATGAGCAAATACAAGGAGATGTCCTGCTCTTCTTTCCTGTTCACTGTTTGTATTTCTTATCTAGTTTCTATTTGTTTTCAATTTTATTGTTGTTTAATACCATAAATCCTGGTGGCACTTTCCTTGTGTTATTTGTGTTCCTGACATCATGAGTTCATCTGTGCTGACCTCGGTATGAGGGTTGCACCATCACAAGAGCAATAAACCCCAAACAAAAGCATTTTTTCCACGACATATCATTGAGCTCATTAGATAAGCAGTTTGTGTCATTACCTGCTCAATCCCAGAAGCGAGACATGATCTTGTGATCATAAAAAATCTGTCATGGATGTGTCTCTTTGGCTTATTACTGTAGAGTATTAATGTGGTGCGATATCCTCTTTTGCAATGGTTCTTGCTCAAGAGGTTGCTGCCGTTACACCAAGGCTTTCTTCTTCCCAGCTCGTTGTGGATGACATCATGATATAAATAAAATTTAAAATGGAAAAGACTGGCAATTGGAAAGGCCGAAGTGGGCAGGAAATGGAAGAAACCACAATGATAAGCAGGAGGTCAGTGGGTAGAACTTGATAAGTTTCTTCTGTTGAGACTGGAAGGTTTTTTTTTCTGTGAAATGTGAGGGGCTTGTGGCTGCAGCATTTGAAGCTGAAGTGCTCTGTAGATGAAACGCACGTGGAGATTCAGTGTGGACAAAGGAAAAAAAAAATCTGCATGCAATAAAGTCTTCAATCTCTTGAGCACTCACTATAGCCTGCGGATGGAAACAGACTGACCTATTTCTGGTTGGTTTAATTAGAAAGGTGGGAGAAAAACAGAGTGCCTGTGCCTTGGCTCCCTGTCACCACAGCCTGTGCTGCACAAATGCACCAGTGCCAGGCAAACAGGGCTGGAAGGCTGCTCCTCACTGCCTGCATCCCCCTGGGCTCTGTGTGTGCCATGGGGCAGCAGGGACCCGACCTGGTGCCCATCCTGGATCTGTCCCCAGCGTGTCCCCATGGCAGTCTGAAGGGCTGGGCTCCCAGTTCTGGCCCCTGAGCCAGGGTCCTGCCACGGGGTCTTGGCGCAGGTGCTGGGATGCCGATCTGGGGTTATGTCCAGCGTCTCAGTCCCTGTCCCCAGAGCTGAGCATCCACATTCTCCGAGCCTCCTGCTGCTCTGGATCTGGGCAGCGGGGCTGAGGTTCTGGCGTCCCAGTTTTGAGGCCCCAGTGTGGGATGCTGGGCCAGGTTCCCTATTCCCCGTGTGGAACGCTTGGTTAAGGTGCCGGTCCCTGTCGCACGTCTGGGCTGGAAGGGCCCTCAACACTCATCTCCTCCCGCTCCCTGCGCTGAGCAGCGGGGACACCTTCCCACAGCCGGGCTGCTCCAAGCCCCGTCCAGCCCGGCCTGGAACGCTTCCAGACACGGGCGGGAGGTGCAACGGAGCCTCTCCAGAGGGGTGCTGAGGGAGCGGGTCCCGGCGCCCCCGGCCCACGGCCCGTCCCAGCCCCGCGGGCCGGGGGCGGTCCGGCCCGGCCGGGCGGGGCCAGGGGCAGCGCGGCGGGGCCGCACACGGCGCCTGTGCCGAGGGGCAGGGCCGGGGAGGCGGGCGGCCCCCCGCTCCCCTCCCTCCGCTTCCCGTCCCTGCCCCTTCCCCCATGGCGGCGCTGGGCGCCTCGGCGCGGCTGGCGGCGGCGGCGGCGCTGTGAGCAGCGGGCCGGGCGGGCATGGCGGGCCGCGGCCGCCGCGCCTGGCTCAGCGTCCTGCTGGGGCTGGTGCTGGGCTTCGTGCTCGCATCGCGCCTCGTCCTGCCCCGCGCCTCCGAGCTGGCGGCGGCGGCGCGGCCCCACCGAGCCCGCCCGCAGGGCTGCCGCCCGCCGCCCGCCGCCGCCGCCGCCGCCCCGCCGCGCCGCCCCGGCCCGCCGGCACAGAGCTTCCTCTTCGTGGGGGTCATGACGGCGCAGAAGTACCTGCGGAGCCGCGCCGTGGCCGCGCACCGGTGAGCGGCGGGGGCCGGCGGGGATGGGGGTCCGCTGGGTTGCGTTGGGCTGGGTCTGGGATGGGCTTGGGGTCGGTTCAGGTGGGTTCGACTCGTCTCAGCTCGGTTGGGTCACGTTCAGCCGAGCCGGGCTTGGCTCGGTTCGCTCCCATTCAGCCGAGCTGGGCTTGGCTCGGTTCGCTCCCATTCAGCTGGACTCGGGCCGGTCGGCCGGTTCACTCGGAGTAAAACCGCCCGGCCCGGGATGCCCTTACAGCGAGGATGCCCCCGCCGGCCCCGGGGCAGGTGCGGGCGAGCCTCGGGGCGCGCTCAGCCCCGGCGCTCCGCTGCGGGCGGGCTGCGGGACGAGCGGTGCCCGAGCGCGGCTCCGCTGCCCGGGCAGCTCGGTGGGACGCGAGGGGTCCCGTGAGCCGCCTTGCCGCTCCCGCAGGGTCTGGCTCAGCCGGGTTCCACCGGGCAGGTGGCCCCAGTGACCCTGCCTGAGGGTCAGGCAGCCCCGCCGATGCGAGGGGACAGTGACTGCCGGTCACCGGCGGAGACACGGGCATCAGAGTGTGTCCCTCGGTGCCTCTGCCTCGGGCGCAGCTGCGCCACGCTGGTGCGATCCTTGGCTGCTGCTTGCGGAGCGAGCTGACAGCCTGACGGTAACAGAAATAAAGTTTGGGGACCGCTGTAATCCCCTGGATAGGGAAGCAAAGACCACTGTGCTGAGCTGAAAGCGTATGCTCGGGAATGAGACCCAGAAAAGGCGTCTGGGAACAAAGAGTAAAACCCACCTCGGCTCTCTGCAGCCGCTGCTGAGGCTGGACCAGGTAGTGAAAGAGCTCGGATGAGGAGAGTCAGCCTGGGTGAAACGCTCCGTGCTTCGGAGTGGTTGAGCTAATGCGGGAGCCAGGGTCTCCGAGCCGTGTGTTTGTTACCTGAGCACCCCTAATTCTGGAGCAGGGACAGTCTTGGTGCTTTGCACTGTGCAGCTTCCCGTGGTCCCCAGGTGTGGCTGGGCATGGCCGTGAGTGCCACGAGCTAACGGGAATTCTGTCCAAAGCCTCGGCAGCATCAGGATAATAATCTCTTCTGTGAGAGATGTGTCTGTGGCTTTGGTGCAACTCTCTGCTCTGCTGAAATATGCTGGGATATGCTCATTGCTCCGGTGTGTGCGCCAGCAGGCAGTGCTGGGAGGCTGCACGGGAAGCCTGCTTGGGAAATCGGGAAGAGTTAAGAGCTAAAATGTCAGCTCGGGTATACCCCAGCTCTGGCTGAGGCAGCACCCTCGGAGGAGCAGCCAGGACCTCTGGGGCAGATCGTTAATAAAACACCCCCTCTAGTCTTGTGGTAGAACAAACCCTTCTCCACGTTCTGCCTGCCCTGGCTGAAAAGTACTTGGCCCTATTGGCCAGTAAGAGCAGGGTGGCAAAATTATGTATGATAGGCCATCATACTATACTAACCCAGCTCAGCTCTGGTTTCAGGAAATCTGCCTTTATATCAGCATCCAACGCAGTAAAATTGCTTTATTTGGGCAATCTGAGGCGTATTGTCCACCAGCAATGGTTTTAATGGAAACTTAATTCCTTCTTCCAGCAGTAGACCTGTAATTAAGTTACAGAAAGCGTATGATTGATGCTTTGAAATGGGTGAAGGAATCTGTTTCTTCAGGGTTATGTTCTCCTTCACCATGTGGGATGGAGCGTTTTGGATTGCAAATCTCACAGGCTGTGCAATTTAGATTTACATACAGAGAGGCTGGAGTCGTGTTGGGACATCGTGTAGCAGGTTTTATGGCAGAATAGTTTGTCTAGCATCCATCAGATTTTGCGTCAAGAATTCTGAAAGGGGAAATTTATCACTGTGTTGTCCAGAGTGTTCTTTGGGGAGGAATACTCTTTGCTGGTGTGGGAAGGATTCCTGTCCCTGGTTTTTGCCTGTGCTTGCTGAACAGTCTGGTGCTGTGGCGGAGCTGGGTCTAGAGAACAAGATCTGCTACATCTGCTCTCACAAAACAATGGCTAAAGATGCAACTTAACAAATTCAGCGAACGGAATTGGGCTCTTTCAGCCCTTAGATGGAGATCTGAGTATCGCTTTTTGTTGCACTGCTATTTTGGTTTAACCTCTAGAGATGATGTCTGTTCTTGGAAGAGACGGATAAAGAGACTCTTAGTAGGGCTAAATGCGTTTTTCTCACCTCCGCTGGTGAAAGAAATGAGCTAATGTCCTGGTGACAGGAAGACATCGCTTGGGGAAGATGGGGAGGGGGGAAGAGGAAGACAAACCTGAAATCTTAAATGGCTTTTGATTGCCATGAAGTACTCAAGCAGACAATTGCTGGGATTACTACATTGACAAAGCATCCTGGTGAGCTGAATCGCTGGCACAGCCAGTGAAATGGGAAGCTGCTAGCAAGGCATTCCCGGGGTGGCAGCGTGTGCAGAGCCTTGATACCACACCGAAAGGAATTAGGGATTCAGAGGCTGAATACCTCCAAATTGCTGTGGCTCAAAGGCCATTTACAGACACAGCTAAAAGGGACCAGAGCGGAAAGCATTTGCTGATCCTGGCTGCTGTGAATCCAGATAGGGTCTAACAAGAGGGGAAGCAATCCACTTCCTGAACATCAATCATGAGCAAAATGACCACTGCAAGGCAAAACAGGCCTGCTGGATTTTCGGGAGCCGCCGGCTCTTTGTAACAGTCCTGCTTTTGTAGTCTGTGAGGCAGAGAATGAGCTTTAGATCCACAGGTTTTGGGAGGGCAGATTTGCAGCCTCAGCAGTGATTGCATCTGACAGCCAGGTTAGCACGGTTCCCTTCCAGGAGGCCGGTGAAGTGCAGCAGCAGGAGCCACGGTGTCACTTGGAAGGACAAGGAATAGTCAGGAACAGAGCTGGGCAGGAAGGAGTTAAAGGGATGGCTGGGGTTCAGGGAAAGTGCAACAATATGTGCTAATGCTTTTGCAGTGGAGGGGAGTTGTCCTAAAAGAGCTGCAGGAAGGAGAGGATGGGAATAAGCAGTCTCCCAGAAGATTTAAGTCTGCTGTCTCAGGAACAGAAATATCAGGCAGTTAACCCATTTTTTTTTTTCCGTTTGCGTAGCAACTAGATTTCCTGGGAAACGTGGCAGGAGAGCGGTGTGAATGCAGTTAATGGCGAGATGTCAGCGGCTGGCCTTTGGCAGCATCTCTGCAGGAGCACAGCCGCAGCAATTCTCTTTTTGGGACTGTCCCCACGGCACCGTCGAGTGCCACGAGGACATGAGCGATGCCCGGGGCTGCTGCTGAGCCATCCCTGCCCTGTGGCAGATGATGGAGGCTCCATTCCCAACCTGCTGCCTCTGTTTGTGTGGCTTACGGGAAGCTGGAATCCAAATACCTGAGTGCTCGGAAGAGCTTAAGTGAAAGGCAGCCAGAAGGATTTGGGTGTGGGGGAGTTTGTGTTATCTGTCTAGTGTTATCTGTCTAAGCCTGCACTTACACGTTGCTGTGCTGCTCCTAAATTCAGATCTGCATCTGTCGGGTGGTTTGGCCTGTTCTGGTCGCTGGTGAGGGGATGTGATGGATTGTGGAGCTCCTGCCTCTTGGGAGGGGGCCCTGTGAAGTGACTTTGGATGTCTTGCCAGCACAGTACGTGTTTTACTTCATGTGTGAATTGTACCACAGTATTGCAGCAGTGAGAACTCGGTGTCCTGCTCAGGTACCCTCCAGCAGACACATGATGTACTTGGAATTTCTGGCCAGTAACCTAAAATTTGTGAGGATGTTTAAGGAACGGTATGAAAGAAACACACAGAGCAACTGTCATTGATACGGGGTGGGGGGTAAGTAAAACAAAGTCATCTACGCCCCCCAAAATAAGCATATGGCCCAAAACTCTGAGACACTTGGGCTCTGATCTTAGCCTGGCCCACTGGCTGTCTGTGTGCCTGTGGGTGATGGATCCATTTCTGTCCCCGTGTCCTAAAGGAAGGTGGATATGCATGGACAGAAAACCAGCATCATTTAAAACTGGGGGAGTTTAGCTCAAAAGACTCCAAGAGCTGTGATATCTGCTTGGGTTCTCCATTAAAGCAATCCTGCAGAAACCTGAAAAGGAGCTTTTCCTCAAAATTCGAATTCTGTAATTCAGATCGTAGTGACAGAGATCTGGAAATTTAAAAAAAAATGCTTTTTTTTTTGGTGACCTCTCATGTGTTATCTACAATACCACATCAGGAGCAGTGTGCTGGTTTCCAAGCTCAGTTCTCCTGCCTAAGCTGTGGTTCATTGCTTCCCATGTAGCAAACGTTGGAAGAATGGGGCCTTGAAGAACAGTGATGCCAAACTAGCCTTAATTCAACATGGAATTTAGCTGCATTCAAGACATCAGTCTTGCATGTCTGTTGTCTTGCTGAGTTCTTCACAAATTATGATTTTCTTCAGCATAATTATACAAGATGACTATTTCTCAAAACTTTAAATGATTTCTCTGATCTCCTCTGAGGGAAACTTCCTGAGTTGCAGACAAAAACCAAATACATTTTTGTCAGTCTTCAGCTTGAGTCTCTACAAAGGGAGCACTGTCTGCATAACGCCACTGACTGTGCTTCAGCAGAGTCTGCAGAGTTGATAAGCAAGATAATACAAATAAATAATAAATACTGGAAACTGAAGATAAAACATTCCAGATCTGTGCTGCCCCTACTGCAAGCTGTTATTTTAAGCTTCTTTTTAAATGAAGAAATAACTCTGACAACATTTCAAGATTATAGTTGTAGTCACTTTTTAGAAAATATTGGGGTTTTTTAGCACTTTTGGTGTGCACAAGGTTTTCTGTATTTCATGAGTACCTGGCATCCAGGTAAAAAGATAAAATCTTTTCACTCAGTTTGCTTGTGACTTGCTTAGCCTAGGGTACATGTAGGATATCCAGTATGCAAAACTGGTGAGGGAGGGATGGTAAAATTGATTTGGTGGCCACCAATACTGGAGCATCACTGGACTCATGTCCTCTGCTTGGA
Source organism: Taeniopygia guttata (assembly GCF_048771995.1). Taxonomy (NCBI): domain Eukaryota; kingdom Metazoa; phylum Chordata; class Aves; order Passeriformes; family Estrildidae; genus Taeniopygia; species Taeniopygia guttata. The sequence goes on along the minus strand of NC_133035.1, from coordinate 18,078,417 downwards.
GCTTTGTTTCTGAGGAAGCATTACCCGTTTAGTGTGTGTTTGTTTAATTTTCACTTTGATTTCCTTGTCAACACAGCCTTCTGGTTTGTGGAGTTCTGTGTCCTGTGCACGGAGAGAAACCAGGTCACAGCATCGTGCAGGTTTTTTACCTCCTGGGGAGGGTAATGGAGAGCCCTGCTGTCCTGATTCATGCACATCCTCCTGCTTAAGCAGCAGATTCAGATTACACGGGGGAGATAAGGTTGGGATCTGTCAGGGTTTTTAAATGACCAGTTCAGTGCAGTATCAGTTGTATTCACAAGCTGATATTTCTCTTTGGACAGAGTTGAAATGGCTTTGACTGAAGCCCTCAGTGATCGATCACTGCAGCCCAGGTGGTCTCTGCAGGTGCAGATACAGGAGTCTGGTGGCAGAAATGCTGTGTCAATGTGTCCTTTAAACAGCTCAGGGTGACAGGGTGGTGGGGAAGAAAGAGGGTGTCAAATTTCAATAATTCTTTTTGGTTTTTTGTTATCAAACAAACAGTTCTTTTGCAGATACAACCTGCAGGTCTTACACTGAAGGAACCTTGACCAGGAGAGTGATGTCAGCTGGTGGAAGGGGGATGTTGGTGGGGCCACAGAGGTGGGGAGGTGTTGAGACAAGAGCTCTGTGCTCAGGAGCTGAAGGGTCAGGTTGCTGCCCATAACCTGAGAGCAGACAAGGTAAACTACAGTGGAGTTAGGAGGACTGACAAAAAAAGTAGGTTTTACATACTAAACTACAGAATTGCTGGGATGGAGCCAGGTCTGAATATTTGCAACAGTGGATAAAAAAGTTAAAAGCAGCTTTGATCAGAATTCATCCCTGCATTCATCAATCCTTAGTTCTGCTGATAGCTGGGGCCAGAAAAACCTGCTCACAGTTCATCTCACCCTCTGTGCTTTGGCTTCTTTGGCTGAGTGCAGCACCAGGTTTCCTGAGCAAACTTCTCCCTGTGTTCTGTCCCCAGAAAGGGCCACAGGGAGCTGTGGCTTCGACGTGAGGAGCAGCCTGTGGTGGCTCCATTGTCTCAGGCTGTGCCCCAGCCGTGCTCTGGTGACGCAGACACTTGGGTTGTTTTTCCATGTGCGAGGGTTTCGTCCCTTTGGGTTCAAACAAAGCCACGGTCACAAATAACACGTTGAGCTGTCTCATCCTACAAGTTGTGTTGTTGCAGGAGGTGAACAAAGGCTCAGTCAAGCTGTGCTGGTGCACGGTCGATGTGGTTGACATGAGATCCCAAGGCTGGAGTGACATGGTGGCCACACACAGGTGCTTGGGGTGTGGAAGCTGTTAGGGCACGATCTTTCTGTCCCCTTTGTGCTCCTCACACATGCAGGAATGTCTCTGTTTTACACCTGGTCTAATGGGAAACCTAAATATGGCTCATACAGAAAGATGGGCTCAAACTGGCTTTGAGGTGAGGGGTTTAGTGCTATAAGAAGACTGGGAATCAAGCATGCCAGGGTTCATGGATGTGCGTGCATTTTGTTCCCTTTCTGTTAAATGGGAGCTCTTCTCTTGGCAATTATTGGTGGTTCCTGAGGTGAAGGTACCTAGCTGGGGAGCAAGGAGTAAATTTAAACTGGGAATCAACAGAAGGGCTTGATGACTTCCAGAAAGGAGCTAAAGCTTGGAGTGATGGAAGACATCCTGTATTGCCCATAGATTATAGTCATGATAAAGGCAGATCTTTCAGGTATGAAGAGCAAGTCTGAAAATACATTGTCTACTTCTGAATAAAAAAGTAAATAAACAGAAATTTCCATAGGACTTTAGGCTGTAACTTCAACCTGGTGGTTGTCTGCAGAGTGTCCTGGGTCCACCCAAAGCTGTGTCTCAGTGGATGAGCTGCATTCCTCAGTAACTCCTTCTGTCCTTTCTTTCTGTCACACTAAAATTTAAATGCATCTTTAGTGAAGAAAAGTCTTTTAAGCTTAGACTGGGAGTTGATCCGAGATTATTTGTATGTGGAGTGTGGGTGTCCGAAAATGAACAGCAGAACTTCCTTAATAGTTAGTGAAAGTTCAGGATGTGACCATGTCTCCTTTTGAAATGGGCAATTCTCAGTGCTTTAACAGGATATGATTTATAACCAGTACTGTGCATTAATTGCTTCACTGATGATTAAGGCCTCACCACCTCTGTTGTGGAGTCAGTGGGAATGTTTCCATTTGCTTTACTCTGTGCTCTTCTGGGAAGCTTGGATCTAAACTTTTGCTACGAAACACTAGCCATGGCAGTAAGAAATCCAGGAGACAAAGCTTTTAAAGTAATTGGATGATATTCATTACACACAGTGGAATAAATGAGAAACTGTTAAGGTGTCAAAGTTGATGTTTAGGTAGTCTCACTAATAACCTCTGCATTTTCTGATGGAACTTAAGGAATAATTCTCCTGAAGTATTTTTACATTTCAGGCTTTATATGATAGGTAATTCTGGAGATTTCATATTTCAGATGGTCTGTGCTGCCCAAAATCTGCTCAGGTGTTGGCAAGGAGCCTGTGCTGACAGGCATCTGGTCAGAATGACAGTGATGTATTGAGGGAATACTGTGTCCTTTACCTTGAGAGTCTCTTCACATCAGCTTTAGGTTATATTCTGAGTATAGTTGCCAAATAGAATTATGAATTATTCTCCCTGTATATAAAAAGGGCAAAACCTGTTGGTTTACCAACTAAAATAGTTTTCTGTGAGTTTCTGTGAGGGGTATGTGATCTCTTATCCCAGACAGAATCTCAGAAAATGGTACTGCAAGTTTAAAATCAATAATTTTTGAGGGCAAGGCTGTAACAGTTACGTGACTGAAAATCCTCCTGGAGGAGGCTGTGCTCTGCCTTGAGGAATCATCCTGCAGCTCTTCCTGCTCTCAGTGACCCAGTTTGCCCACGCAGATGGGTTGGATTTGTCAGAGAGGAGCAGGGAAGGTGTGGAGCAGATGTTGCTGTGCTGCTCTGCACAGGAAAGGCTCCTCTTCTGTGCAGTTCCTTTCCACTAAAACCTGGAGTGAAGAGTCTGGAAAGCTGCTGGAGGTGCAGATGATGGGTAGCACCATGTTACTGTGAGAATTAGGAGTTTTACAGGGATCTCTTAGAACGTTTCTGGTATGGACAAAGCCACTTGAGGTTACTTCTGCTCTATGCTTTGCTTCTCCACACACCATCTGGAGAAGTTGCTGTTTGGTTGGTTTCCCAAGGGATGCCGTTTCCTTAAAAGTTCATGTGAATTTACTCTCTGGAAGTCTGTATTTCTGAGTGCACATTTGAGCTTTTGGGGAGGCTTAGAGGGGATGGAAGGTGGCTATGATGCTGAATAACTTGCAGGGAAGCTTTGGAAGCAGTAAATTCAGTTGTATGTGAATTGTTGGCCCTATTGGATCGCCTCCATATTTTGTGATCAAAAGCTGTTAGTGCAAAACTGAGTGTGCTTAAGGAATCCTGCTTCCCACTAGTGAACTGCTGCTATTGAATTATTTTTTAACATATGGAGGTGCAAAACTAGTACTCAGACTCTTGTCATAAAACAATTTTGTGTATGTTGTACCAGTTGCTGTATGTGCTATGTGAACGTCCTCATTTGTGTGGTGAAAAATGAGCTTTTAAGGTGTTCAGAAAAGAAAATTTGTAAAGCAGGTGAACCATAGTCTGTGGCAGCATTCTCTGCTCTGGTTTGCTATTTAATTACTCCTTCTTGTCTTTTTCAATCTAGAACGTGGTCCAAAACCATTCCTGGCAAGGTCGAATTCTTCTCCAGCGAGGGTTCGGACACGTCTATCCCCATCCCCATCGTGCCGCTTCCAGGTGTAGATGACTCCTACCCACCCCAGAAGAAATCCTTCATGATGCTCAAATACATGCATGACCACTACTTGGACAAATACGAATGGTTTATGAGGGCTGACGACGACGTTTACATCAAAGGGGACAAACTGGAGAACTTCCTGAGGAGCCTGAACAGCAGCGAGCCGCTGTTCCTGGGGCAGACCGGCCTGGGCACCACGGAGGAGATGGGGAAGCTGGCGCTGGAGCCGGGGGAGAACTTCTGCATGGGGGGGCCAGGAGTGATCATGAGCAGGGAGGTGCTGCGGAGGATGGTGCCGCACATCGGCGAGTGCCTGCGGGAGATGTACACCACGCACGAGGACGTGGAGGTGGGACGCTGCGTGCGGAGGTTCGCGGGGGTGCAGTGCGTCTGGTCCTACGAGGTAAGGATGGGGCAGTGGGGAGGTGTTTTTTGTGGCACAGCAGCTCCCCCAGCCCTCACCTCCCTCATCACCATCCAACTCAGCGTGTACGGGTTCTACGCTTTTTGTTTCCTGCGAGTGTCACCCTTGGAAAGACCTACAAAAATTAGGAAATGTAGCAGTAAGGAGGGAAATGGAGGAACATTCATTATTCATAACAGATATTTTTATTTAGATGGAAAGGGAATAAGCTGAAATCAAAATGGCTTTGAGTGCCTGCAGTTCTGACTGTCCAAGCCTCTTTTATCTTCTTTAGCCAAGTAGGTCTTGGTGTCAGCATGGAAAATGGATGATCCAATTACTGTGTTTCTTACTGCAGTTGAAATGTGTGAGGCTGACAGATGTTTGCCCTGACAGTGACAGTTTTTTCCCCAAACTGGAGATGTCTCGTGGTGGCTGGCACTGTAACCCTGCATGCGGAGCTGCCTCCTGGCAGCCCAAATCTGTTGCTGCTCCGGGCACTCGTTGGCAGCCCCATCCTGCAGGCGCCTGCTCAGCAGGTCCTTGACGTCAGCAGAGACAAGCCACCACTCTTACTGAAACTCATGGTCTGCCCACACTGATGTGCCTGCAAATTTGGCATTTTGGGGGATAAAAAAATTAGGGAGCCTGCTTGTGGCAGTTTCCTGCTGCTGTTTGTTGGGAGTTGGCAGCTCCTCCCTGGAGGTGACAGGGGCTTCTCCTGCCTGGGTGTGCTGGGCTCCTTGAAGCAAGTCCTGGGTGTTTACAGACTGCCTGGATGAAAGCAGCTGCTGGGCTTGAGCTGCACTTCCACCAGGGCAAATGCTGCTGGGTCTGCCTTAGAAATATGGGAGAAGTTGAAAGGAGAAGAGAGGGTGAACAGTTTGTGCACAAACATTTACGACCTGACGCAACTATGGCTTTGTCCTTTTATGAGATGTGGTGAAGGGGGATTCTTCTGCCTGTGTGACAGGAGCTGTGGTCACAGTGACAGATACTGCAGCTGAGCCACTCTATTACTGGCAAAGACTTGGGTTTAACTTTGACATTGAGTTCCTACCCCCAAAAGCTGTTGCTTTGTTTCAGTTCACAGTTCAGTGATGGGGAAGCCTTTGAGGAAGGAGAAGGAAGTTTCCAGCTGCAGTTATTAATTAATATCTTTTGTTCCTGGAGATTTTCTGGACTTAACAGTGCCTCTCCACATTTCCCTCTTTCAGACCTGGAACTAGTTTATGTTTTGCCAGCACTGTGGTTTAGCCATTTGTAGAGTCAGTAACTTTTTCCACAGTTTTTAGCAGCATAAAATTTTTAATATAGACATACAGAGTTGAAATGACTTCTACTGTGAATGCCTGTACCATCTGGCATTTGATAAGTTACTGGAGGTCAGCATTTTGGTCCTATTGAAACTGGCAAAGAGCTCCTAAATTCAATATAACCAAATGTTGGATTGGAATAACCAACGCTAGCACACAACTGCACTGGGGATGCTGTCTGACAGAAATAGATGGGCTTTCTCATAATCAGTTTTGTTTGATGAGCTTCTGTTATTAGCCTTAATGCTGGATTCTCCTAAATGCCATGAACTGTTAAAGTTGGTTTGTGTGAAGTGTATAAACTTCTGGGTGTTCAGAAGTAGCCCGTGAGTGTGGGGTGTTAGGGCTCAGCTGTTGGAGAGGGTAGGAAGCATTTAAATGATGAAAGTACACAGCTTCTGCAAGAAGTATGTCCACTCTCATTTAGTTGGGGCTTTTCAATTTAAATACCTGTCATCTTTTTTTATCTGGTCTTCTTGTTGCCCGGATGAAATGTGCCTGGTATTTTATTTCAGATAAAGCAATAGCTGTGTGAAAAAACACAGCTGTTGCAACAGCTGTTTTAGGAAGGCATCGTGTAAAAGTGACATTTTCCCATTTTCCATGTCTTTTACATTCATGAACATCAAGTAACAGGCCACTGTAAGTGAACTGCAAAGTGTTGTGTTTCACTGAGCTTCTGATGGAGCAAAAAGTTTATCTGTGCCTGCTCTGCTGGGGCACAGCCACCGCATGCTCCACAATTCCTGTCGGAAGAAAAGCTGTGACAGCACAAGGCTCAGCAGACAGAGCAGTGTTGGCTTTAGAAATCCCAAACCTCAGACTTCTCCTTTGCAGCCTGCATTTCCAGTTCTGAAGAGGCTCGAGTGGCAGCACCAGCGAGGAGCTCAGGTCTCTGCAGTGACCCCCCAGCTCGCTGGGTTTCGTTCGTAGCATCTCGGGCATGGAGTGCCCTGCTGGTCCTCACCACGGGTGGCTTTTCCCTGCACTGTTCTTGTGGTGGGCTCCCTGCCCAGAATCGTTTTACTCATCTCCATGACTGTCACTGCCTCCTTTCTGTGATTTTAGTATCCCACAATGTCTTTACTGTGCTGCTCATCTTCCCTGGCCCTGGCTCTGGTGGTGTGCCCGAGTGCATCACCAGGCCCAGCTCTGTGTGGCGTTTCTACTCGCAGCAGTTTGTCTCAAAGCCCCTTTTTCCCCCCTTCCTGTGTTTCTGTCACTCCTCTGCTCTCTGCAGTGCCTCTCAGGCCCCTTCATTAGAGTGGCATCAGTTATTGCCCATTTCAAGACTCCAGAGGATTTGTTCACGCTCTTCCTGCCGTCAGAAGCTTTTCAGAGTAGAGGAATTGACACCACCATTCTTTGGACTTCCTGTGTCATCTCAGCCCAGAAAAGCAGCAGCATGTGCAAGGTTGAGGACAACTGCAGCTCTCTGGGTTCTGGGCAGCTCTGACCCACCCAGGCTGCTGCTTTGGGAGCAGTTTGCAGCCCACAAGAGATTTTAAGCTCCTGTGACCAGGCTCAGAGCTGTTATTTCACACAGCCTTATTTGACACAGGTTGAGTGAGTCACAGATGAGACATGGCTGTTAAATGTAAGTTCTTTAGGGCAAGGATTATCATCATTGTAAAAACAAAACCCAGACTGTCGCTGCTGTTTCACAAATAGCTGTAAAACTCAGCACTCTATAGGGTGGAGCAGCCAAAGCCAGAGTTTTTATGCAGCAAATGATAAGAAAACAATCATGAGAAGCATGGAGCTGTGAAATCTCTGAAGTTTCCAGAAGGGAGCTTGAGAGTTGATGAAGAAATGTAGAGTGTGGTCCTTTTTCTTGAAGAGAACTAAAGACTTGGAGTGAACTCCCTCACAAGTGGTTCTGCATTTCTAGTGAATATTGGTACTTTAGACTTCTGGCACATTGCTGGGTGTTATTCTCAGGAAAAGATTTGCCTTCTTAAGTCTCCTTCCTTCTCCCCTTTCTTCTCACCAGTAGTTCTTCCAGTCCATCTCACGTGGATCACAGGGACATGGAAGTTTTATTTTCTCCTACATTGCCATGTGGTGCCACGCAGGGTCTTGGATTTCAGCCTGAGAACATGTTCTGGTTTTGATGACAAGCTCTTTCATTTGTGATTTAAACCATCCCAAAAGTATTGCTGATCTCAGGTTTGTGTCTGATATTTCCTTTAAATGCACCTGAATTACAAAGTCACCACTGTGTCGCTTGGTGGTGTTTCAGCCTTCACAACTCAAAACTTCACAACTTTATTACAGCCTCTTTGTAACTGCTAGAAGTCTAGACAGGGCTGATATATCTCATTAATTTCTTCAGTATTAAAACCTTTCTGACACATGCTGCTTTCAGGTGATCCCAATTCCTTCCTCTGTGTCCTACAGTGCAATAGTGGATCCTACAGTGGATCCAGTGGGGCATCTTTTGCTACCTCTGGCAGGTAAAAATAACCAGTTTTGTCTGTTTTATCTCTTGTTCTGATTGAGGTTGTGGAAGAAATTCGGTGAGATGCAGCAAGTGTGTGTGAAGAAAGCAATGCTTTCCTCCAAACTGCAACAAGTACTCTAAAATGTCCTGAAAGGAGATAAGATTTTTTACAATATACATGGAAAAGAAGATATGGCAAGGGCAGTGATCTCACCAGGAAATGTGAGCAGCAAGGAAGAGCAGGTCCAGCCTTTTGGGTGTTGGTGAGGGGAAAAAGTAGGGCAGTGGTGACCAGGGATAGCAGGGGGCTTTGGGAGAAGGGGGGCTTGAATTAACATTTTGTGTGGTCTTTCATCTGGAGTGACTGAAGATAATGGCTACTCTGAAATTCACTGAAGTTAAGAAAGCCCTTAAAGTGCACATTATATCTGCCAAGTACACTGGCAGTGCCAGAACATATACTGTGTCTGGGACTGATGTTCCCAAGGGCAAAACTGAAGTTTATGGTTTTCTGTAAGACAGCCGGAAGTAAAAAATAAAAAAAAACATATAGTCCTGCAATGATTGATCAGATCTGTAGGACTGGAAAGAGGTGCTGCTGTTAATGGCTGACCTCCAGTTCCTTTGCTTTATCCTCTGTGAAAACCTTCTCTCATGAACAGAAAGGAGATTGATCGTGTTGTGGCTGGGGTGAGTGACAACCAGGACAGAGTGTGCTCTCAGAGCAGGGCAGGATGGGGTCTGTGAGGAGGTGCTGGGGCAGGGTGCTCTGGAGCACCTCTCTTCTCTGCAGACACTGGGTTGTTCTTGCTCCATGAACCTCTCCTTGGAGTCTCAGACAGCAAATGAAAGATTTGACTTGTCTTTGTGGTAGGAGCTTCCAGCAGCACTCCTGAAGTCAGACATTATTATATGTGTGTATTGTCCTGGCTTCAAAGCTTGGACATTTTCCGAAGTCAGAGCATGGAAACTTGACAACCCCTGACAGCACAGACACCTTATCTCGCTGTGTGTGCAGCCCACTGCATCTCTTAATTTCAAGAAAGCTGTGATGTGAATTGTGTGTGTGAGAGAGGGAGGATACAAGCATGCCCTGATTTTTAGGGTGGATGTTTATAAGCCATCTTTCCTCCAGCACTAAATTTTATCTTTGGAACTCCTCAGAGATGTCTTTTGGCTTCAGATTAAGATGTAAGTGGGTGGCCATGCATTCTGGGGATGGATGGAGATTGAGCTCCCTGAAGGTAATGAGGAATGGCATTTTGTCAAAGGACAGACAGGTAAGTCTAGAGAAGAGCATTATCTGGGCAGGGGAGGTGATGCACGGGGTCAGGGTGAGACTGAAATACATGACTGATGTGACAGGGAGTCCATGACAACAGTGGGGGAGGCAGTGTGGTATGACCACTGTGGTCTAATTTTAGTGTTTGCTGAGGAGGAGGGCAGAGAGGTCAAAGGAGGGAGTAAAGGCTGCAGACTGGGTTTGTGAAACCAAGGTGTGGGTTAGGAGGATTTGGAAGGTTTGGAATGGGAGACAGGTCTCGGGTCTACAGCCAGGTCCTGACCTGGCTCTTTCACTTCAGAAAATAACTGAGTATTTGAGAACCAGATAATGCAAAGAGGGAGAACTTGACATTACTGAGTGGTTTCTTACTGACTTCTGAATGCAGGTTGGTCAAGGTTTATTCTGTGCTGTAGAAATGAAGAACAAGTGTTGTAACGAAACGTGAGTCTGGGTCCCACTCACTTTCTGCAGAACATCCTTTTCAGAAGGGAGGGCTGGGGGATTCTTGCTGAGAGGCCTTTCCAGGCTGTAGAGCCTGTTTGGGACTGACCTAGTTTTTGTGAGCACATGGTTAATCTGTCCTTAGTTAGCTGGATGACTTGACCTAATGCCTAAGCTGAGGGTTGCTGAAATGAGGACTTTGATGGTGTTGTGCAGACTCTTAGGAAGCTTCAGCCATGAATCCAGCAAACAGAAATATTGCTTTCTCCCCATTTCTGTTGTCTTGGAATGCAGTGATTCTGTTATAAATTAGGGTCTGTGCAGCCTGTTGAGTTGAGGGAGACATCAGGATTAGTTATTATCTTGAGGACAAGTCAGGAAAGGCTAATCCTTCATAGCATGACAGGACAAAGAACTCTAAGAAAACAGCTCATCATCCCAGTTTCTTAATTAAGGCATTCAGAAGAGAGATGAGGATTTGAGTTTGTTCTGTTGAACAGCAGTGGGGATAGGCAGAAGGAGGTGAGTCCAAGACTAGAAGCTTTCTATTGTTTATTTTTCTTTTGAACTGACGGGAGAGGCATCCTGCTTTTGTAGGGTAAGATCTTACTTTACAGCTTGCTGGAACTCTGAGACACTGGTACTTGTGCTGTGATCAGAGCTTCCCTGCCTCTTGTAGGGGAATTCCATCTGTTTGAAGGCCTTGGAAGGACACTGTTAAATTCCAAATCTAATCTATGTAAAGCCCAGTAATACCTTAGTAGTCAGTTATCTCCTATGGGTCAATGATATCTGACCAAACATTGAGCTGTCAAGTTTCCTTTAACATTTTCTTTAGTGCTAATTTCTGTGTATAAAAGATGAAGGCGGGGGGAATAAACCATTTCATGGATACCTCTGTATAAAACCAGGATGTCTGTAAGTGTCCTGTGTGACTAGACAGTGATAAAAATAGATTTTAAAATTGTCTTTCTTGACTGAAGGGGACATAAAATGTCAGCTGGGGCTCTCAGTATGGAAGTTTTTAGCTCATCTCTATATAGAGGGTAATTGTGGGAGGAGGGCAGACTAATTGTGTTAATTTGGAGAGAAAATTTGAATATCTCCCTTCAATCTATTAAAGCCAAGTTCTGTGAGCAGCTTAAAGCACCAGCAGCAAGGAGGTGTCAGAGCCTGTGAGCATGGGAGAGAAAAGCCAGACTTGTTTGGTGGTGGGAAATAAAAATGAAGTGCTGATGTTGGGAAGGGGCTTAGTATAAACTTAGCTGAGGTCACCAACAGGAGGGTAGGAACACACAGCTCAAACGCTTTCAGTGCTACCTGCTACTTGGAGTGTGGTATTTTAAGAAATACTTTTTTTTTTTTTTTCCAATAAGAACAATTGAATTACCACAAAGAAGAAACAAAACTTGGATTTTTTAAATGGATGGATACGATGGGTCTCAGTGTAATATCTATTTATTACTTCTAAAAAAAAACCCAACAACCAAATTTAGCATAATAAGATCCTTTTCTTTTGAACTTCCAATGAATGAGCATGGATAATTACCCAGAGCTGCTCTATGGAGTGGCTGGAGCCACAGTGGTGTGTAGCACTAACCTGCTCTGAAGGGTTTTCTTAATGCTTTGGGAAAGAGCATTTCCTAGCAGGCTGTGTGTGAGACACTTGCCTTGCTCTTTGGGCTGACAGTGTCCCAGGGCAGCGTCTGAGGATGCATTTGTCATCTGTACAGTCACATTTTCTCCAGTTCACAGTTTGCAGTCACTGGTCTGCTGCCTATGCTGGGAGAGATCCCAAAAAGAGCTGTTAACAGCAGCTGACTCCTCACCCTAGCCAGAAACTCCCAGTTCATCTTTTGCTTCTCCAAAATTCAGTGTCCTTGATGAACTTTACGGTCCCCCAGTGCTGACGAGGCAGAAAATGGCATTTGGAGCTGCTTTTTTCATAGTTTGCATCTGCAGTAACAAATGAGAACTGTCTTGAGTCTCCCTGTGTGCTGTCCCTGAGGGTACCTCACATGTCAGGACAGAGATTGGCCTTTTAGGCTGTGAGGGAGAACTGCTGGACCCTGGATGGGCAGGGAAGGGGCAGGATGCCAACCTGCAGCACTTTAACCTGCTCTGGTTGTGGCCCTGGGGATGGGGGAGTCTGTAATCTGACTGCACAGAGGATTAATTGTCCTGCATTTGTCCAACCTCATTTCCTGTAGACACCTCCCATCTCCAGAGCTGCTGTTTTGTATTCTAAACCCATCTGATTTGAAGCAGAGAACTCAATTCTACTTTGCTGGACTGTTACACCATCTTAATTGATCTTGAAAATGCTTAAAACAATTTCTCACTAATTTCCTGTGTTAAAAGCTTATCTGGACTCCTGGTGGTGTGAACTTTTCATGGTTATCAGCTGGAGACCTCTTAAAATCTTGCCAGAAATCCCAATTGCCTGGAGGGTGGGGATTATCTTCCTGCATGCCTAGGCCAAAATGACCTTTATGTGTCACAAGGAAGCTGGGAACTTAATTAGAAAAGTTTGGGGGACTAAATGGTTTTGTTTTCTTAAATTTTAAAGTTTCAGCTAAGAGTATATTTGGGAGCCCTTGCAAAACTGGAAGTTGAGCTCTGTTATTCTGGTTAGTTAATTTACATGAAAGTAAACTGCTGGTACCCTCAGTGAGAGCAAGTTAGTGTTTTTCTTCAGTTGTGTCTTGAGCAAGTTAAAAGTGGTGCTACAGTAATGAAACAAAAGTAAAAGTTGTGTCAAATTTTTATGGGGGGCTCTTGGGAACCCATTGAACTTCATGCCAGTTACGTGCAGCTTGTGTGGTAATGGTGACTTCAGGAAAAGAATCAATGCCTGCATATAATTTATATTGTTTTTAGGAATCCAAGCTAATAGGCACCATTCTTTTAAAGGTTCTTTGAATAGAAAATGTCTGTTTATCCATTTATCTCTTGTCCACGCTTCAGAGTTGTGCCCTGATGTGAAGTATTGGTGGTAAGAGGAGAGCCACTACAGTAAGCTCCCCTTTCCAGGTGAGCATGGAAGCAGTTTTTCCTTTTCACAGAGAGCTTTGCAGCCTGTGTGATGCCATTTTTACCTGAGCTGCTGGCAGGGGTTTGCTCCCAGGGCTGCAGTGCAGGTGCAGCTTCAGTGGTCAGCTTCTGTGCTTGGTGATCTGATGTCCTGGGAGCATTGCCACAAACAGCTTCATTTGAGTCTGTGCTGGTTTATACTGAGAGCACATGAATGTAAGCCCTGAATGTTTGTGCAGAGCTGTGAGATGAGGCTCCTGGAGCCAGTGTTTTGGAGTCATTAGCTTAGAAAGAGGTTTAGGAAAAGGCACGACATGCTCTTGTGTAATGAAGAGAGCACAGGTAGGGTCATGCCCACTGGAACTAAGTTGCATCCAAGTCTCTGGGTTTAATCCTTCCTACTGAATGGCTTTAGGGAGCTCCAGCTGAGTGCTACAGTTTTGTTCTTGGAAGCAGTCTTTAGAAGCATCCGGTACTCTTTGTGGATTAAGCACAGGTTCTTACACAGAGGCTAGGATTAGTGATGAAATAAATGGGAACCCATGGCTTGGACTCAGCCAGCAGTTCATTAGAAAGCAGAAAAGGGTAGTAGAAAACTGCCTGCAGTTCCTCAAGTGCCACTGTCACCTTCTTTCAGCTGCAAAGAAAAGCGTCTTATCAGAAAAATAAAGGAGGACATCACCAGAAAGCTCCTCTACCTCGGGGCTGCCCCAGCCCTTCTGAGGAGGCAGCCAGCCCTTGGATGCTGTGTCCTTGCCTCTGTCCTCGTGGCTGTGCTCAGCCATGTGTCAGTGTCTTCTGAAAGGCAGGCACAAGTCTGCTCCTGAAACTTGTTGCCTGCTCTTGTTCATGGTTGCCACTTCAGATTGGTGCAGCTGGTTGGAAAAGCGCTCCGAGAACAGCAGCGGGGTATTAATGAACGTTCCTCTGCTCATGGGCCTTCAATGGGTGTAATTACTTGGCAGTAACTTCTTTAAACCTTATTTGAATTAAAGCTACATGTTTTGGCTGGTTATGTCACCACTGTATTAGCGAGGAATGCAGGAGAGAGTGCTAGTTTGCATTAACTGAGCTGCCTTAATCCTTTGTAACCATACTTTTAATTGTGTGTTACTGTCTTGCAGAGAGAGAAAATACTTGCCCAAGGGACAGCAGAATTTGCTCCTTAGCATCTCTGCATAAGGGCAATGTTCTTTGTCCTCAGAAGTACAAAGTTCTTGGTGGATGGGTTGTTGAGAATTAACATTATGTGTAATTCTGCATAGATATTCAGCAGGAAACTGTCTGTATCTAATGTCTGAATTTTTTATAAAGCTTTTTTCCTATAGTCCCCCTCAATGTAAAGGTGCAGAGTGGGTTAAATGCCTGACCCATTTTTTTAAATGGTTTCTTACAGTCTTCAGACCATATGCTTGAAAAAAAGTCTTGTCCAACATGAGTGACTCAGAACATACACCTCTCACATTCATTGTCTAGGTCAGCAAAAATATTGTGCCCTTGCATGTCTATCTTTCCTGTCCTGACAAAAGAGAAATTTGCTTAACCTTATCACAGATGATTTGTCAAGAAACCTTACCCCTACCTTACCTTACCTTGTTTGTTTAACCTTATCACTGATTTATGAACTGGCATACTTGTTTTTATATCCTTTTCTTATTGAAGATACTTCCTAACATCTTTGGCCAAGGGGAACTTTATTTAAAAAAAGCAAACAGCCAACAACTGTGAGACAATAGCAGATTTAATCTTCATAAAGCAGCAGGGCTTTTGCTTCCCTGTGTTTGCTAACTGTGTTTTTTTCCAGGTTTTGGACAGAGCAATTTTTCTTTGACTTTTTCAAATATTCTTTCCCCCCTCCCCCCCGCTTCCCTGGAGTTGAAACATGCACTGCAGTCACTGCGAGAACCCTTTGCAGTTGGACTTTTTCTTGCTGTGTTTTACTGGGCCCAACTGGAAGCCACTTCTGATCCTGTGGAATAATGTGTTTGGCTGAATCCTGAAGTTTGCTGCTGCTGCTGTGTGTGCTTGTACTGAGGAAAAAACCATCCACATGGTTTCTTATCTTCCCTAGGCCAAAAATAACAGCGCTGCTCCTGTGGCCTTGAAGAATTAGCCTAATTTCAGAGCTGGAAACTAGGGCGAAGATGAAAAGTGTGTTTCAAAGTATATATAATAGCAGCTGGGTGCTTAAGCATGAGGATGAAAAGCCTTTGTCTGGTGGATCACAAGTATTTGTGATGATTTTTGCACGGACTGTCCTGCTCAATGGTGGGCTGGCTGTGCTTTAAACCAGGCCGTGCGCTCCTGACACGGACCTGTGAGCAAGGATGGCAGCTGAGGGCAAAGTCATCTTCCTTGTGGCTGCAGAGTGACTCCTGCAGATGCCTGACTGGGTCATTCCTCCATCCTGCCTTGTGCCATCTGCCTGGGGTCCCGGAGCAGGGGAGGTGTGAAATGTGTAACCCCGTTTATGCTGCGAGGTGCTCCGGCCGGCTCCCGTACAGAAAATGCCTTGTTTCTGTTCAGGCAGCACAAAGGCTCTTTTATGGCTGCTTGGCCATACATCTGTCGAGGTGCCTCAGACTGTTAGCACTGCTTACTGTTTGAGGTATGCAGCTCCCAGGCTGTGATGTACAGTGATATGTTGTTTATATGTTGCCTCCCTTTCCTTTTGAGGATAGGGAGCTGTGCTGTGTCCTGCCCTGAACAAAGCTGGTGTTAGTTATGGGATGAAGCGGTAGCCTGGAGATTTTCTCTTTAAAAGCAGACTGGAATTCTTCTGTTTCACACTTTGAATTAAACATCTGAATTTGGCAGTGACTGCAGGACAATAGAACTTTCTCTGGGAAAAAGTGTGTTGTATTTCTGTTCCAGAGATAGACCTGGCTAGAAGGACATTGTGTGCACCATAACAGAGGCACCTCAGTCTTTCACCAGGCACTTAAATGGAAAAAAACCCTGACTTCTTAAATTTTTTGAACTTTATTGCAGCCTTTGGATTAATTTCCCCATCTTTTCCTGGCCTCTGCTGTTACTTTTTTTTCCCTGCACGTGTCCTCATGCTTATTCCACAGACACTTGGCTGAAACCAGTCGTGCCCAGAAATGCACACTCATCTTCTGAAATGTAGGGGAGGGAGTGAGGGGAGGCTCTGTAAACTGACAAAGTCCTGGTGATTTGGGAATCTCTGAGTTTGTCTCCTGTGGTCTTCAGACATCTTGAGGTTTGCCATGTCCTGTCTCCTGTGTTTGGTTTTCTAAGTTGGTTTTTTTAACCCCACAAAGCTATCTGACAGCTCTTCAGTTCCATTCCCAAATAGTTTTCTGATGCTGTCACTGCTGGCTTCTTGACTCAAAGTAGAGCTTGGGTAGAAAAACAGCTTTTCATCAAATTACCATGAGATAGCTCTCATGGGATGGAGGAAGAGCACGAGAAGGATGTGCTGTTTCATGTTAAACTCTTTTGTTTTGACATTGCTCTTCCCTTCGGCTCCATTACTGTGGATAAATGGTGAGATTTGGTAGCTGAGTGTGGCAAAAGGTGACTCGGGGCGGGTCCATCACACTTTACACCACCAAGTCCCTGTCCCTTGGGAGCAGAGCTGGCCTTGGTGTCGACACCCAGCTCTGCCTTGGAACATGTGCCTGTGCTTGTTCCCCTCTCCAGGGAGTAGTTCTTGCTGAAGATCTGTTTTGGCTTTGAAGATGCATTTAAGCTTTTTTGTGGCCTGTTTCACAAGAGGGTGAGAAGTTACTTTTCAGCTTAATTTTAGACTGGCTGTCATTCTCGGGCAAACTTGAAGTGTGGTTTTGACCTTGCTCAGAGGGAAACTCGGAGGAACCTGATTCCTCTGTACATTGAGGGAGCTGTTACCCCGGGTCTTGAATTCTGTGCTTTACCATCAAAGGGGTTTGCAGACCTTTCCCATGCTCCTTCCACGCTGTGGAACAGCAGCTCTCCCTGCATGGCACGGGGTTATCCCCAGGGCACAGGAGGAGGTACTGTCAGGGCAAGGTTTAGAGTGTAAGAGGTCCTGACTCTGTGTCCTGCAGCCAAACCACACCTTCCCTCCCCTCCTTCACCAGTTACTGCAATTAAAATTCCACCATCAGGGCTGAAGTGAGGTGAGGCAGGAGCAGACTTGTTTCAGGAGGGCGAGGGAGAACCAAATTTTCTGCTGGAATGGACCTTTTCCTAGAGTGAGATCAGGAAATGTCCCCTCCCCACCTGTTTGGGGGCAGAAAAGTCACAGGCAGAAATGTCAAAAATAATCAGCGTGGCGTGCTCCGGTTCCCAGAGGGCATCAGAAGGAATGAATTGAGCTGGGAGCGAGGAGCCCTGCAGACAAACCTGCAGTTCTCCATCAGCCTTTCTGAACTGTGGCCCAGGGCAATCACTGGAGATGATTTCCTGATAAAACTGAGGGAGCCCAGCTTGCAGAGGTGCAGATGAGACTCTCCACTGGCACCAGCGAGCAAAGTGGAGCAATGGGAAAAAACCTCTTGGAGGTGAAGGGTGGTGAAAGCAAGAGAGCCAGAGTGAAACCCGGGGGGGGGGTCTTATTAATGTGCTGGAGCCTAAATAATTTCAAATATTCTAAACAGAGGTCCCGTGAGTAGAGATAGAGGGAACCAGATTCCTTTGGCATTTGCAATATCAGGCAGGCTAAAGTAAATGCTCTTGTGCAACGTTCTGCTGAGTGCTTACAGAGCAGATGTTGCTCCTTTTGTAGCTGCTGCTCCAAGTGAAGCAGTTTCTTGCCTGGTAAATCAGGGAGCTGTTTACAGGTGCTCACCTTTGCAGAGGACTAACAGAGGGGCAAAATTTGAGGTGGGAAGTGCTGAGGAGGAGGAGGAAAAGCAGTCACTTGCACATGTTGAAGGAATTATTTCTTTATGATGATGTAAAAGTTAAATATGCTTAACCTTAGTTGGAGTTCTCTCTGAGACTAGGGAGGGCTGGGTGTGTGGTGGGAGTGGGCAGAGGACTGAGATAGGCTTTCAGAAAGGAAGTTAGTCTAAAATAAATGCAGGTAAACAATAAAATGTTACAAGGTGCAAGCTAAGGAACAACCTGCTGTTTTTCCTGGCTCTGGCTGGGACACAGCTCTAATCCCTAAAGCCGGAAATCATATCTGATGGGCTACAATAATCTTATTTTTCCTAGATGTAGAACTCCCCTATGCCTGTCTCCCCTAGGCAAGGTGGAATACCTGCCAAGAAATCAACATGCTGTGAGCCTCAGCTGCTTCCACATGCCAGCAAAACCATCCTGCATGGAAGTGACAAGTGTGTTGCTGATGGGATGTGTTCTGGCGTGGCATCCGAGTTAAATCCAAGTGGGAGCACTTGTGCACCTGACTGATGGCCAACATAGGAAAAACACTGTGTTGCCTGAATTGTAGCTGCTGTAATTTCATGCCTAGTTACCATGTAAAACAGTAAACTCTTTACAGGTCTGAAAGTGACTTCTTAGAGTATGTTTTCTTCCTGTCCAAGCAGAGAGCGTGCAGTGAAGAACAGTGGCTTGGATTTTGTTTTCTTTGGTAGCCAATATAACGTCACTGGTTGTCTTTGTGTCTGCCTCTCTTTGTGTGGTGGGACAAAAAAGCCGTGTCCAGTTTGGGAATGCTGCCAGTTTTATCAATATGATGATTATATTCAGAAGAAAGGAGCTGCAGTGGTTCTTGTGGTGCCTCGATGGTAAATAATAGTAAAATATGGCTGTCTCTTAATATTCTGGTTAGATTCCCCCAGTTGCCACACACTGGAAAGCACCCCTTTTCATGGAGCTGTGTGCTCATGCACTCTGTGGTCAGCTAAAGTAAATGTGTGTGCTGAAATGTAGCAGAATCACTGTAAAATATTCCACACCCTGTTCCTGAGAATTGTTGCTGGGATGATGCTGTTGCAGAGTTGGGATTTTTAAAATTTATTTTTAAATCTTCAAGTGTTTGATGGACTTGCTGCAGTCCTTTCTAGAGGCTTTGGGGATAAAACCGTGGCTATATCTTTGCAGCTTGGAAATATCTGCACAGACTCAGTCCTGCACCTCACACCAGACAATAATGAGCACTGAAAGCTAAGCTGAGCCCATTGATATGGTGATGATCAGTACTTTTTTCTTTCTGATTAATATTCAACCTGTGTCTTCTATAACGTTTCAAACAGACCATGGGATTGTCCATTCTCCTCAGACCCAGTTGCCCCGTGGATTTGAGCGTGTCCTGCCAGGGAAGCTGTTGGCACTGTGTCCTGTCAGGGCAGTATCCCCGTTGGCCTGTGGTGCTGTGGGTATGTGGATGATCCAATTTGGGTTGTTTTTCATTCCCTGAGAGTGGGCCTGGGCTGAAGGTGACAGACTGCAGCGTGGAGGGAGTTCCTTCCATGTTTGATGTGCTGCAGCGTGGGGTCTGTAATCCCACAGGGGCTGCTGTGTCAGCAGGACACCACACAGTGCCATGGCCAGCACTAAGTGAGAAAGAGTAGAACCACCTATTTTGAATGATGTTTTAACCTGAAGCAAATTCAATTTACACAAACAGCTTGAGAAAGAGAGAACTTGTCTGTGCTTGAGGAGAGCTCTCTGGCTGCTCTGCCAGCTCTCATCTGCCCTGTTTTCCGTGTCCCCTCCAGTGTGGAGTGGTCACCTTGGTTCTCTCAGGGGATCAGGAGCTCACTGGCCACCAAAGGAGGCAGGCCAGGAGGCCAGCAGGCTCTCAGAGGCTGGGATGAGCTGTCCTGTGGCTCTTGGACATCAGATGGTGTTTGAACGAGGCAGTGTAGCATTGGGAAGGCCAGCACCCTCCAGCTCATGCTGGCTTTTGGTAGGAGTCCTTTGGATGTTGAGAGTGGGGACTTGGATGTACAAGTTAACCAGGCTTGGATGGAAAATTTCCCAGGTGTAACTGTGGGAAATGTAGTTCCTGCCTCCCAAAAGGGCGAGAGGAAGGGTGGAAGGGTCTGTGTCAGGTGGCCAAACACACCTTCCCTCCTGCCCCCAGCACTTTGGCTGCAGGTCAAGGCTGAGAGCTCTGCTTTCCATGCTGGGGCAGCCAGGGAAGCTCAGAGCCATGTAATGTCAGTGGAAGGAGGAAATTGGTAGGATCTGAAGGGGAATTAAACCACAAGGGCATTCAGGGAGTGCTGAGGCTCATCTCTGGATTGTGCACTTCAAACCAGAGCTGCTGCTGGGTAAATCCCTGCTTGCCCACACCACAGCAAATTTAACAGGATAATAGTTTGGAGAGATTATAGATCACTCTGTTTGTTGGTTTCTCTGGGGAAATGATGGAAGAAATGGGGATTTGCACATGTAGATATACCTAAATAGATCTGTATGTGTGCAGCCTTGCTCCCTGAAGGGAGAAGGTGCCCCACAGTCAGGGATGGGGAGATGCTCTCCCAGCAGTTCCACATCTTCTCCCCATGAGCTTTTAGGGACTGGAGGTATTAGAAGTAGCAGGGAAAGGAGGGAGAGGAGTGAAATACCATGTGAGGCTCATGCAGCCTTTATTTCTCACTCTGCAATAAAGATGACCTTGCTGGCTTGATTGCTTTATGTTTGCTGCAAATCTCATCCACTCAGCAAAGTGCTGGAGGGAGCTGCTGGCAGTGTCTCCAGGTAACAGTAATAAAACCCCAAGTGATTATAATATTATTTCATTTGTAACTGAATGAAATGCATCAGGGATCTGCAACAGAGCAGTTATTTGACAGGGCGTGCAGGCAGCTCTGCCTTGTGGGGAGAGGGGAGGGCTGGGGAGTGGCTCAGGCTTCCAGCATTCTCCATAGGCACAGCGCAGGATGTGAGCTTTTTTCTTCTAGAAAAAAAGATTTCTAGGAAATGCAGGATGAAGTGGTCTTTGTTTGGACTGGCCACACAATCCCCTCACGAGCAAACACTTTATCTTGCCAGTTAGGCTGTGATGAGTGATGTATTACAGTAGCAGGCTTGTTGCTTAGTGTAGCTGCTGCTGCCTTTATGGCCAGAGAAAACCAGGCAGAGAGCTTGCTTGAAGCAGTTCAGTGCTAAAATTGCTGTTACAGCCCTTTAAAGGGAAATTCTTGTGGCAAAAGGCTTTCACATTATTAATTAGTCTCATTTCTCTACCTTGTGAAAGACAGTTCCAAAAATTAAGAATCAAGTCCAGGTAAATTTTTATTTAATGAGGTTACGTTATAATGAAAGAGAATCTTGTAGTTATGCAAAAATGTCTTAGAAGTGCCTTTTGTAGTTGACAAATGCAGTGAAGGTATTTTTTTTTTTTTCCTTGCATTCCCCTTCCTCTCCAGCAAAACTTCACTGAGCACGTCTGGACAATGAATGTTCTTTTGTAGGGATGAACACACGATCTCAGAGGTTAAATTTGCCCTGTAAGATGTTTGCACTCACATAAAGCTCTTTTATGTGTGACATTTCCTGCATTATAGCAACCAGCTTCAAAAGATGGGTGTTTAACGAAGACTTGACTTCACATAAGCAAGGCTTGAGTTACCTTTTAAAAATGTCAGTGTCACTCAAAGCCCTTAATTTTGTCCTCAAATTGCTCCCAATCCCCTCCCTGACCTAGTGCTGGGGTGTCCAGGACTTCAGTGGGTCCAGCTGGGCAGTTCTTGCTGTTGTGACTCTGGGAATTGCCCATCCAGCCTGTGATAAAGGTGCATTTTCTGTGCACCCCAGATGTGCATCCCATACCTTGGGTACCACAGAACCTCCAGTTCGTAAATCAGTGCAGAAATCTCTCAGTTAGGCAAAACTTCACCCGGGCAGAAACTCAGCACAAGGCTCTTCTCAGCACATCCCTCCCAGGAGAGGTGCATTTTTTTTTTTTTTTTTTTTTAATCCTTTTATCCTTCCAAGACTATCACACTTAGGACTTTACAGTGCATGGAGCAGACCTTTTATGTTACATGGGCAGCTGTGTGTCCACTTGCTGGCTCAAATCACTCCTCTCCATGCATTTAGTGCCTTTTTTCTCTTTTTTTCCCACTTTTTCTTTCACAGATAGACTTTGGACACTGCTTTTAAACTGATGCAAATTTCCATCTTGACTAGAAGAGGCTGACCACTGAAGCTGCCTTACTTTTAATGCTATTCAGGATGTGTCTTTTTTTTATCTCTTCTTTTTTTTTCTTTCCCCCTTCAGTCAAGACTACAAAGAATACTCTGTTTTATGTGCTTTATCTGTATGATTTCTTCTTAAAGTACGACTCATTTCCGCTACTTTAGAGGTATTTTCTTAAATCTGTCACTTCCTGTCTCTTTCTTTGCTGTCTGATTTGCCAGTTTTTACATTTTTTCGTAACTGTTCCACTCATTAAATGCTCAGATCCTTCGGGAATTGCATTTTTGCCCAGGCAAGTGAAACTTCTTTTTTATTCTCTGGCAAGAAATATTTGACGATTAATTTAATTGCTAAATTGGCTTTTAAGCAGAAGCAGGCTTGGGAAACTGAAGGGGAATTAATTAATCACGCCTGGTTAACAGAAGGGATTGAAAACGTGAAGGCTGCACCAAAGACGTCAATGAAAGCTGAGGTGCACGGTAGCTAACAAGCTTTTAGTATTTTATCAAACTTTTTTTTATTTCTTGCTGGCTTTTGCTGCTTTTTGCGTGCTTGAAGAACAGACTGTTCCCTCCCAGGGAGAGAGGAAAAGCTCAGATCCACGTGCTCATGGGATGTACCAAAGTCTTCATCCTTCACCTGTCCTGCAGCAAAAGGAGTGTCTCCAAAAATCCTCATCCTGACAAATGTTTCTCCTGAACTTTCTGCAGACACTCCCAATTGATTTGGATTGAACTGTCTTTAATATACAAACAACTGGCAATTAATTCTGCTGTAGTAAAATGCTCAGTTCCAAACAGCAAGTTCTGTATCAGATGACATTTAAGATTATTTTGTAGAAAAGGTATTAATACTGTAAGTGAAATACAGATAAGTTACAAGAGGTACTGCTAAACAAGGCCTGGCATAAGGTTGCATTTTCCTCTGATGTAAATAAGTGTAACTTGATCAGGTAGCAAGGTTATGCTGATGTACATCAGCTAAAGATTAGAAATCTTGTGGATAATTACAAGTACTACTATAAAACACTGACGTCTAAAGAATAGGGTTCTCAGTATTCTGTTAAAACAAATTGAATCCCTGTTGAAAATGTTTCTTCCTGCAAGACTATTTTCCTGTTTCTTCCAGTCTTGAATGAGCTCAACTTCATGGGACTCCAAAGGCATTATTACAACTTCTGTAATTACCCAAAATAGCTGTTCTGTACATAAGATTGGCATGCTGTTAAAGCTCAGTGTCTTGGACTTTTGCAGGACTAGGCTCCAGTAATGACTCTTCCATTATCGAGCTGGGAATCTCCCTTTGAAATGCATAAAATCCTTTATAAATACTGGGGGTGGAGTGTCAAGCTGTAAAATGTCTGATTTTTATTAACCATGTAAGATCTCCTGTTGGTGAGAAATATCAATAGGGCCTTGCACAAAATGTGTATTGGGGGAAAAAATAGGAATTTAGGAAGAAAATGTGTGTTTGGAGAGGTAGGAGAAGCAGTTTCATTAAGGGTTGTCTGTTTTACCTGCTGTCTCCATTGACAGGGGGATTAGCACTGTTGTGGCAATACTAGGTTTGATGTTTGGAAGTTAAATAAAGTGGAGGGAAGAAATTAGGAATTACAGATGTGAAAAATGCTCCTACATAGGTAAAACCACATAAGTTATTCCATACATTAATAAGTGACATGTCTTGTAAAATGCACATATAATATTGACTTCTGCGAGATGCATGTAACTTGAATAAATATTTTCCTGCAACACCTAGATAAAGACATTGAGGTTTTCTGCATTGTTTGCCATGCATTAACTTAGACATGCAAATTATGACTGAAGAATTTAATTTCCATAGTACAGGAAGTATTTTCTGAAAAACAAGCAACCCCAAATGGTATCAGTATTGTACTGAATTTGGGCCTGTGCTTCGAAAATTACTTTTTCACTGGTTAAACTGGCTCCAGTCAAAAATCTTCTACTGAATGTTAATTATTTTTGCCTTTTTTTTTTTTTATAGTGAAAGTTAACAGTCTGAGAACTGCAGTCTGTTGATCATTTTCCCATGATTTATGTAGTAGCTAAGCAGAGCAAATATAAATCTGATTAATTTTGAGCATTTTTGTTTGGTTAGGTTTATCAGAGGTTGTAAGGTAAATGAAAACACAGCTGTGGTTCAGGCAGTCCTGCTCAGCTGAATGGTTTACTACTTACACAGGTGATTAATTTAACAGTATCTCGTGTACATTGGCACATTAATTGAGATCTAAAATGCCAGAGTTGTAAATACACACTATTGATGCACAAGGTTCTGATGTACCCTTGTGCAGAAGGGCTGGTAAAGTGTTGAGCAGCTGGTAAGGGCTTCAACTGGGAAAAGTAACACAAAAATATGCAGTAAACCTGAAATTTCCTAAATGGAAAGAGGCAGGGTGTTTTTCTAATAGAGAAGAGTAATTGGACTTGAGAGGACATCTGTAAACTTCACTTTTCCCCTCCCTTGAAATCCTAAGGGAGAGCTCAGGGCTTCTGTCTTGCTCATCCTGTAGTTGTGTTCTAGACATTTCTCAACCACTTTTGAGTTTTTCATTAGTCCCTTGGGAGTTCTGGATTTTTCCCTTTATAGTGTCTTGCCCTAGGGTCAGAGAAGAACACCTTAGTTACACTGTTAACTGGTTCCTTCACATTCAGGTTATTGTTTTACAAATCTTTGTCATATTTTCGTGAGTCATACCTCCGCTCCTTTCAAACCAGTGGCATTACTCTTTCCTGTGCACAGTCTGACTCGTACTTAGGTAGTTTGTTGGGGTCATGTCCTCCACAGACTTTAACTTCTGGTGCTTTTCAGTCTTCCCCTGCAACCAGATGACTTGTGGACCATTCTCTTTTTTGCTGTGGTGGATCTTCACTGCTTTCACTGCCTTGCACTGAGAAGCAGCATTTCATTTGCTACAATCTGTTTTCCTCCTCTTACTGCCATCCGGAGGATCCTGTGATCTCATTTACCAGCTTTCAACCTCTACTCTCTACCTGTTAGTATTTTTCTTTGGATTCCTACCATCCTCTGGAGCATTGCCTCTTACTAATTGAGAGCTAATGCTAAGTAGGGCAAACATTGTAAAGAGCAGCTTTTCCATGAAGAGCCTTTTTAATTGCTGGCAGGAGAGGGTAATATCTGCAGTGTTTCCTTTCCCTTTGCTAATGCAGGTTCAAGTATTGCCCTTCCTGCTGTATGTGAAAGCACTTTAAAAAAGGTTACTGCTTTGTACTTGATGGTGGTGATTAATGATGCTTCATGGCATTCAGGATTATTTTTGGTATCAGGTAAAGAAATGGGCATCTGGCTGTGTGTATTTCAGTAATAATCAGCCTTATGCTAATGCAAGAGCTTCTGAGGTGCTGGTGATTTTCTGGTTTTGGTTTGGGAGAAAACATTACTTGGACACAACAGACCAAAGGGACCCTCCTGTGTTAGGAAATCCTCAGGAATGCCAGATCAGTGGCTTTGGTTCTTACCTGGCCACTGGGCTTGGGCAGGTTTCTCAAGCAGTTGCCCAAACCCAGTGCCCAGTTGTATGAGCAGATGTTGTGTCTTGGTTTTCAGCAACAGTTCTTGTGCTCTCCTCCTCCTCCTCCATGTCCTGGAAACACAAACTGTTCAGTGGAAAACTTCCCTGACCAGATTTAAGATGTTAAATATTTTTGTCAGCTGAACGTTCAATTCATACATGGGGCTGGGTTGCTTTTAATGAGAGTGCCTCATCTTGTTTCTCTCCTCTTCCATCTCTTTAATTCTTTGTCCTTTACAGCACTCCAAAGGGCACTGCAGCAGAAAGAGAACACCTGAACAATGCAACATGCAGCCAAGAGCTTTTTATATTTAAAATGCTTTCTTCAAAAGATTTTGCCTGAGGCTAGGCGTGTGCAGGTGGGAAAGGTGAAAAGACACGTCTGCTTTTTCTACTGATGTCTAAAGGTTTGAGGGCAGTTGTGGGGTTGTTTGTTCTTCTGGTGATCAATAATAGTGATGGATTGGGCTTTCTGGCTCGTGGAGTTTTTGTTAGATTTGTGTTTCTCCTCCCTCCTGAAGGAGAACTTTCCATGCTTTGAATGGAGTCACACGGCTGGTTAATTTGTGCTAGCTGCATTGATGGGTTTTGGACTGGTTAATCTGTGCCAAGTGTTGGGTTTTGGGCTGGTTAATCTGTGCCTAACTACAGTGCTGGACTTTTGGGCAGGAAAATTTGTGCCTAACTGCATTGATGGGTTTGACTGGTTAATCTGTGCCTAACTGCAGTGCTGGGTTTTGACCTGTGTGCTTGGTTGGAAAACCCCAGCTGGTCTCAGCACTGGGGCTTGGGCTATTCCTGAACCTGAGAGGCCTTTCCACTTATCCCAAAGTGGTGATGGACCTGACCTTGAGCAAATCTAACCTGAAATGGAGGCTCATTAAAATCTAGACACTTCTTAAACTCTGGCATGGGCAAGAGAGCACTTGCACTTGGCACTTTCATCCAGGCTCCCTGAACTTTTTTCATTTGTTCAAAATGTGATTTCATGGGTATGTATCAGTATTTAGTTTTAAGCCAGCAGCTTTAATTAGGCTTTTGACAGAGACAAAGGCACTCCTGTAGTAGTTCATTAACTTTCCAAGGGTTTTGTAGACACTTGGATGTCACTTATCTCAGAAGGTGAGGAGTGTGTCTGTGTGGAATCCTTTTTACCTCTGATATACAAATCATCTTATCTTGCCCTTGAAGCTGTAGGTAGAAGTTAGGCTGGTGTTCATTCCAACCCTGCACTGCTCATTCTGTTTGTGTTTTGAGTTTTTCTTCTGTGTAAAAAGGGGAGGATTTAGTAGTTCATCATAGCTGTTAAATTGGGATTGTGGAAGTAATATTAAAATTAAAGGACTTTTTAGATGAGAAACAGTTTTGAAAAGTGAACAGTTTAGGAGTTGTTTCCTAAAAACTTGATGTTAATAATGATTTTTGTAGCTGGGACATGGTATTTTTATACTATTACCTTGATAATGTTCTCCTTTTTCCTTTGCCTGCAGCCTTTAAAATAAATAGTATTGCATTTTTATGGGAATTTAAATAGCAAAAAACTCACCTAAATTTTACTAATATTTGCAATTCCATATACTTTTCAGAAGGCTCTGAATGAAGTTACTCTGTGTCCTTAGTCCTTTTCTCTCCCGAGAATTACGTCTCTCACAACAGAATCAGACATGAAAAAGGGATTTTTGCAGCAGGGCTTTGCCTTTGCTGTATCTTAAGCACAAAGATAAGCATGTTTATGCTTGAACATGACGATGCTATGGAAAATAATTGTTGATCTGATTAACTCCATTGAGAGGGAGTTTGCCTTCCTGTGCTTGCTGGGTGTTCATCTGCCCGGGGCGGTGAGGCTGTGCCACAGGAGCTGCTGCTTCATTTCCACTCTGCAGCCACTCAGAGCATCCAACAAGTTTGGACAGCAGACAAAAGACAGGCCTGCAAGAGTCCCTTCTGCATGTCAGACTTTGACAAGTTTGTGTGTTTAAAGAAGCTGGAAATAATAAAGGCTGAACAGAAGAGGCTTCCCAATATCTTTAGGAAGAACCTTGTGTGGCTTTTTTTAATGCTGCTAGATTATTTTGTTGTTATTGTCTATCTTGGCTGATTTTTTTTTTTTCCCTGTGAAAAAATGGATTTTTATTTTCACCTCTTTTTCTTTCAATCCAGGCATTCAGGAAACGTGAAATTGAAATTGGCTTGTATTGATGGCTAGATAGAGCTGAGAAGCAGACAACTGGAATTTCTCTCTCAGAAAGCAAGTATTCAGTTAAATAAGTAAATCCCCCTATGACAGTTTAATCCTAAACTGAGCACAGAGTCTCATGCAATGAAACAAATGTCCACAATATTAGGAAGGACTCTCAGAAGCCTTGTTTAACTGCTGGAAATAAAGACATGTTAAAGTGCTGCTCGTTCCATAAATATTTCCCAGTTGTAAGCCATAATGGGCAAACACATTACCTTTCACCACAGTGGTGATTAAGAATGGCAGGATTGCTAAAGCACCAGCATACAAAAGTCTCCTAGAATGTGCACCCACGTGAGGTGGTGCCTGTCCTCTGTCCTTTCCTTTTGCCACAGCTGGAATGCAAAGCTGGAGGCAACAACACCTGATGCTGAGTCTCTGTAGGGTCAAACTTTGGGGAATCACTTATTCCCTAGCTGGACTCCATATTTTGGAAGGGCCTGTGCTTTATAGATTCAGTCTGCAAGCCCACCACATGAAAGGATAAGGTGTGGTGGAAGGATCTGAATTTCCTTGGGTTGATTTCATCTGGTTTTTGTCAGTCTGTAGCCCCGTTTCCTCTGTGTGTCCCTGCCAGGTGGACGTGTTTGTGCCTCACCTTTTGCCTTGTACTCTCCCTGCTCTGCCTGGACTTGCCTGCTGTGTGTCACCTCGCTTTTGGCTTGTTAAGTTTAGAGGTCAGACAGAGGTTGGGTTTTTTGCTGGATTTTGTTGTTTGTGTTTTCTTGCTGCTTTTTTCTTATCGCACTGTTACCAAACCTCATGGCTTCTCCTCTGGGGTAAGAGAGTGCTTTGGCCATCCCAAGACTATAAATTATAACAGAATTGTCTTTAACTTGCAGATTTTGAGCAAATCTTTCTTGGAGTAGCGCTGGAGGTGGTGATTAGAGCTGAGGTTGGTTGCCTGTTGAGTGTGAAGTTCTCACAGCTGTCTGGCAGAGCCTTGCTTGCTGCAAAGCCTTCTTGTACAGTTGGCTCAGGTTCTATGGTAATAAAGTATCTCTTCTGACAAGTTATTTTTCTTTTTTCTTTTCCTTTTAATTTTTTAAAAATTATTTTTATTTTAACCCTTTTCTGACTCTAGCATGTGGTGTCAGGTCCTGCCTCCATGACAACAAAATAGAGATTTTTTTTTGGCAGAGGGCATTTCTGACTTTTCCCCAAATCTCCTAGGGCAGGGACATTGTGCTTGGTTAGAGACAGCTCTGCCCAATCTGTAATACCACTTAAACAGGCTGTCATCTGGTTTATTAAATGCATGGGAAAGCAGTCTCTTATACCTGTCCAGTTTCCATTTCCAATTTCCATTCCTTGGAGTGGACATTTCCCATAAGTCATACAGGAATTTTATGACAAAGCCTTACCTAGAGCCTATTTTGGACAATGAATCTTGTCTTTTTAGTTTGCCTCTTTGTAAGGGATTGTTCCTAAAATGCTGAAGAACGCTCATTTAAATTCATCCCAGAAGTTTTGCATGCTGAAGAATTTCCAGTTTATTCCAGACACTTATCAGGAGGAGACTCTGGAAACAGAAATGTGCGTAATTGGATACGTGCACAGAGATCCCTGCAGGGTGTGTGTTTCAAACTCTCTTGTCTCTGCTGTTAATAACAGCCCAAAAGGCCTCAGGCATCTATTTAAGGCTTTTTTTTACTAAGGGGTGCAGTGAAAAATATATATTATTTAATACAGTATTAAAATGCAAGTCACATGCAGAATTGACCTTACTTATTTAAGGTACTGCTAGCCTGTAAGTCCTCCTATTTGGTCTTGGTTTTGGCTCATATTTTTTCAGGGAGGGATGGAGGCAGCTGATGTTTAAAATACCTCTTTAATTCATGCCTGTCTTGCAAGCGTTTGACAGTGCTGAGTCTCCCTGCAGATTGTCTTCACCTGGCACAGGTTTCAGTGCTGCCCCAGCCCCTCCTGAAGGCTGAGGGCAGTGAGAGGAGCCTCAGAAGCTCTCAGAGCTGCAGCTTTGCCTTCTGCAGGGCTGGGCTGGGCTCTGTGCTCCGGGCTGGCCTTTGGGCACAGGCTGAGTGCCCAACCCTGGGACGCCTCTCCAGGTCTCCTTGGAATCACAGCCAGCTGCTTGGCAGGGACATCAAACCCTTCTGAGAACTGCATGGGTGTGAGGCGAGACGCAGGGATGGGCACAGCTCTGGCTGTCCTTCCCCGCCCCTCACTGTGGTTTCTGCTCCTTCAGCAAGGAAATCGAGGAGCCAGTTGTCACAGGGCTGATGTTTTCTTGCAGCTTGAGCTGTCCAGCCGTGCCTCACTGTTGGAGAGGATCCCCTGGCAGCAGCAGCATTTGGTTTTTTTGGGTAGGGTGGCCAAATTCTGGGAGTAATAGGCCAGCAGGGTGTATCTGTATTTCTGCCTGTCTGTGGTGGTGGTGTCTGTAATGTGAAACCATCCCAGAATTTATCAGCCCATGGAAGAGACATATCTGGTGGCACTTTTTAGAAGCCTTCCAGTACCTAAAGGGGACTGCAGGAAGGCTGGAGAGGGAGTTGTGGCAAGGACATGCAGGGATAGGACCTGGGGGAGTGACTTGAAGCTGAAGGAGAGCAGAATTAAGGTAGATATTCAAAAGAAATTTGTTACTGTGAGGGTGGTGAGGTTCTGGCACAGGCTGCCCAGAGAAGCTGTGGCTGCTCCATCCCCAGAAATGTCCAAGGCCAGGTTGGACAGGGCTTGGAGCACCCTGGGATAGTGGAAGGTGTCCCTGCCCATGGCAGGGGGTGGGATGGGATGGTCTTTAAGGTCCCTCCCAACCCAAACCCTTCTGGTATTCTCTGGTTCTATTAAACGTGACCTCTGGTGAGGATCCTTCTCATATCCAGCAGCATCCTTGGCTGTCCTTGGTGGTGTTAGGTGACATCATTCCAAATGTCCCCAGCGACAGACAATTTAAAAGGCTGTGCAATATGTACAGAATGACTCCTTCAGAAGGCCAGAGGGGCAGCTGGGGTGTTCCTATCCTGGAGCCACCCCTCATGGTCCTGCAGTCCACAGGGGCAGACAGGAATTCCAAAGGCACATTCCACTGGGGTTGTGTTTCTCCCAGCACAGCTCCAGGGTGACTTTTTGTGCATTCCCTCTTCCATGCTCTTAGGGATGGCAGCATTTCCAGTGTGTCATGTGTGCAAGCACTGCTTCCTCCAGCCCAGCCTTGCTACGAGGCAACAGAAAAATGACTTTTCCTGTGAAGCTGTTACCAAAATCCTTCAAAAATGCAAGGATAAATAAAACCCTCTAACACTGTCTTTTAATGTTAGCAAGTAAGGCACTGCTTTGTTCTTGGCCAGGAGGTGTGTGAATGGCTGACAAAATTCTGGCCTCTACACAGACATGGATACAAAAATTTTTCACCTATTTATACTTCATTAGAAAACAAAGAAATTATTGTTCATGCTTCCTGAATTACATCATTCTGTTTCATTAATTAGTATTTAATTCT
This sequence comes from Taeniopygia guttata, assembly GCF_048771995.1. Classification (NCBI taxonomy): domain Eukaryota; kingdom Metazoa; phylum Chordata; class Aves; order Passeriformes; family Estrildidae; genus Taeniopygia; species Taeniopygia guttata. The sequence goes on along the minus strand of NC_133035.1, from coordinate 18,047,350 downwards.
TTATTGGTTATTGATATATTGCTATGTTTATGTTAATTAGTCCATAATTTTAGTCCTTTTAGTATCTTTTTTTTTTGGTATGGACTTTCCAAAACATACTGAGTCTTTGCCATTATCTTCTTTATCTTCTGGTTGCTGTAAAATGTCTTCTCCCAGGCTTTGCTAATTGAATCATATCAGAGTTAGCTTATCAAAATTTAAAATTTCAGTAATTTTCCCAAGCTGTGTTCCCCCAATAGCAGTTTATGACTTAATGACACAATTTGCTAAATGCTGGCTAAAAGTGATTTAAGACTTCAACACGGCTGCTTATCGTTAATTAAAATGATTAATTAAAAAGTGTAATAAAGCCATTAAAAAATTTAAAAAGTCATATCATTCCCAAGAAAGCCTTTAAAGTCTGGAGGAATAGGCATCTTCCTGGTGTTCCTGGCTGCTGGGCTGGGCAGGGCAGCACATGGACAGCTTGAGCCCTGGGACATTCCTGGCCCAGGATGTGCTGGTGAAGGACATTAGGCTGCCATTATATTGGGGCAGGGAAGCAAAGGTTGGCAAGGGATGACACTGTACACTTCCCATACATGGATTTAGGTTTTCTCTCGTTGTTTAAAGAAAGGATTTGCAAGCCTTTTGCTGTGTTCAAGCACACAGTCCAAAGGTACATTCATCATTTAATGATTTAGTGGTGAAGCCTTGACAGTTTAAGTGTACAAGTGAAGGGAATTTAGAGGAGGACCAAGTTTTCTAGTTTTTTCTAATACTATTTAGTCTGAGCAGATAGGTTTTCAGGCCAACAACCCATCTTCAGACTGGAAAAGAAGACTTAGATGTTGAAAGCTTGTCAGTCTCTTTGCTTTCCCAGCCCCTTGGGCTCCTTGTTTGTATCTGTTGGTCTAATAAAAGGTATTACATCTCCTGAAAAATGTTTCCTCGCTAAACATTTAAACACATTGGTTTGGATTTGTCAAAACTGTCTGGACGAATTAGGCAGGTTTCCATAACACTCCTGAACGGCCTTTAAATCATGAAGATGGATTTTGGGAATGCTGTCCAACTTTTTTTAAAGTGGGTGGTAAAGTAGTATGGACAGTACAGAGGCCTTTAATGTTTCAGTTATTGAAAACTTCTCATTTTGAAGTCTAGGTAGTGTCTATTTAAACACTAGTCCTGCAGCAGATGTTTGCTTTGCTTTTCTCCCTGCTAATCCAGCCAGACTTTTGGTTCCTGGAGCCTCTGCTGCATCATAACCTCATTTACCTGCAGCTCTCATTATGCATTTCTGCAGCAATCTTTGCTTTATTCAGTGCTGTTGTCAAATCAACCCATCAAACTCTTTCTTATTCCTTAGAAACTGCACATTCCTGTCTTTGGGAAGCACTGAGATGTCCCATAGCCAGCAGCTCCTGATGTATCATAGCCAGTTGCTCTCCTTCTCCACGAGGGGCTGTGCCCTGATGAGCATTTTCTGCCAGCAGATCAATAATTGCTCCAGAGCAGACAGCTCAATAAAACAGCTCCCAGAATCCCAGGGACAGACTGAAAAGGGCTGGGGCTGCTCTGGCTCTGCTGTCTGTGAAGGGCTGTGCTGTGCAGTGGTGACCATCCTCTCCTTCAAAATGTGAAATGTTCACATTCTGGGCTATTGGGTTTTTAGTGCTACCTGGGAAAACTTATTTTTGATCACTGTTTGTCAAATACTTCCTGCAGGTGAACCTAGAAGTTGATGCTGCTTTAAGGATCATGAAACCATCCACGTTCCTGTTTCAAATTCTGACCTTTAGAACAAAAAGCATTTGGTCATACCCACAGCACTCAGGGAAGGAGGAACGTGGATAGGCTGGTGCAGCCCTGGGTTTGTTCCCTTCCAAAATTGTGCTGCAGGAGGATTAAAGGCACTGTGAGGAGCTGGTTCTTGCTCCTGCTGCACTGCTTTTTGGTATTAACAAGCAATCTTTGTCAAAGTGACAGTGTACCAGAATCCGTGGTGCATGAGGCAGCTCAGCTGACTTTTTTTTTTTTTTTAAATTACATTTTTTTTAACCTGTATTAGCTGGGGTCAGACTACGCAGTGCTTGTGAAGATCTGGCTTTTCAAGCACTCAGTGCTCTGCTTTTCAGTGGCATTGCTGACATTACTGCATTTTAAAATTATTTTGGGTCTTTGGCAGCCCATTGACAGATCTCACTTTTTTTTTTCCTTCAAGTGGGTAGTTCCAGGCTCACAGATAATGGTTCCTGTGGGTGTCTGCAGTGCAGGGCGGTGTGAAAGCAGGGCCTGAGTGGGAAGGTTTGAGAAAAACACTTTCTTCCTGGAGTAAAGCTGTACCTGGGAGCTGAGCCGAGGCATTTCAAGTCAGTCTGGGTGTTGCTGTCCCACCATAAGGCAAAAACACCCCATGACTTCAGCAAGCTGCAGTGTTTGAAGAAGTGGAAGACATCTGATTTATCTCGTGCTGCTCATACAGCCTTCTTTAGAGGTTTCCAGCAGTGGGTTTGTCCTTGAAATGACATTTTTGCAAGAGTTTGGTTTAACTGTAATTCTTCAGTACTCAGTTGATTTGTTCAGCCCCCAAACCTTAAAGGAGCGCTCTTTAAATTGGCAGGAACATTTCTATTGGTCTCTGTCCCATTGTCTTCCCATTCCACACCAGCTTGCAAGTTAAATATGTAGGGTTTATAAGCTTAGCCAGTATCTCTGAGGAAAACAGGAGTTGGTAGACTGAATTCAGTGTATCTTTCTGAAGGTAGGAAATACCAGCTCTCCAAAAGGTGCTCCCTTCTCTTTGGCATCTAAGCAGGGAAATTTTTCCTGGGAACATGAGAACAAGGCCCTTTGGAGTGTGCAGTCTTTCCTCTGAAATCATCGTGTATTTTTTGGAGGAGAACAGAGGACTCAGTCTTCACTTTCTGAACCTCTTGACCCAGAGGAATTTGGCCTCTCCTGCTGCCTGCAGTATCCAGTTGTGCTGCCATGGGGCTGGGGTGTCACCACAGGAGGCTGGTGGCAGCTCCCTGCTCCAGAGGCAGTTTCTCTTTCTGCTTGGATGGCTTTTTTATTTTTTGAGTCCCTGAACTTTGCAGGAAGGAGTGACTGTAGGAGTTCAGTGGAAATGGCAAATTTAATGGTTTCTAAAACTAGCAAGCATCTTATTTCTTCACATCCTACCCTCTGTGGAGGTTTCCTGCTGGTACTGTTGATGACATTTATAGCTGTTGCTAACAGAGAAAGGGAAAAAAAAAAAGACTTGTTATTTTTGCTGTCATAGATGTACTCAGGACATCAACTTTAGGAAATTGGAACTGGAGAACTCTCTTATTAGCTATTACTCTTCCTGTCCTTTCCATGCCTGCTCCCCCAAATTTGTTTGCAGTATTGAAGAATTTGATAATTCACTTTAACCACAGCAACTGATTTACATGCACTTTCCTCCATAAGAGCTAAAAATCTTATTTCTTTCCTTAAGCAAGCTGCTTTCACATCTCAAAGCCACCATACAACTCCAGGATTCAGATTGTTTCAAACATGTCAGGAAAAATGAAACATTCACCTTCTGTTGTAAATTGAAGGGAGTAAGTTCTTCTGCTCCCTGGCCTTGTCTTTAATATCCAAATGGCTGCTAATAGGATTTTTCCCCTTCTGAGCCGTCTGTGCAGAGACCAGGAGCTCTGTGCTCTTCCCCCACATGGGAGATATTCCAAATGTTTAAAATGGTTTGAGAATGAATCTAGGAGTCTTGTAGCAGACCAGTAGAGCAGGGAATAAATGTGTAATGTTTAGAAATGCAGCATTTGGTGCGCAGTGTTGTTTTTGGTTTTTTTTTTTATAAAAACATCACAAAAGACTGAGGAAAGTTGGCAGGGAAAAGGAGACTGAAGATCACAGTTCCTGCATGGAGTAGTGTTGAAATCTGTAGGCTTTCTTGAAATAATGAGTTTTTAAAGAGAGACCTACTCTAGACCCTCACTTTTCTGCTCTCTGTACATCTTGCATGACCTGTGTTTTTATTACATTTGCCATGTCACAGCACTTACACAGGATTTTGTTCTATTTTTTATATTTTCTGTTCTTTATTTTCTATTGAAAGCAGTGGTAGAATCATGGACTGGGTTGAGTTGGAAAGGACTTTAAAGATTATCTCATTCCATCCCCTGCCATGGGCAGGGACACCTTCCACTGTCCCAGGCTACTCCAAGCCCCATCCAACCTGGCCTTGGGCACTTCCAGGGATCCAGGGCCAGCCACAGCTGCTCTGGGCACCCTCATAGGGAACAATTCCTTCCTAATATCCCATCTTTTTTGGGGCTGCTTGAGGTTTGCCCAGCTTTTGCTTCAGGAGGTGTTGCTCAGGCTTGCTGTCAAGCAATGATCTGCAAGGGATGTCTGATATTTTAAAAATATTTTTAATATACAGTTTAACATCTGGTCTGAAACCATCCTCCTTTTTCATGTCTCTGGTGCTGAACTTTGTCATCACTAAGAACAATGCTGCAGAATTTGGAAAGAAATCTTTTCTTCCTGCCTCATTGCCTTGTAGTTTGCATGATTTGGTTAAGAAAACCATGCTTTGTTGTGTTACTGGTGTGTATTTCTAAGAAGCTGTATAGAAAGGAGTTCAGTTCTGGACACTTGTAAAATCTAGGTGGGTTTGGCTACTTGCCTGAGAAGATGTCATGGGGAAGGAAGTGGTTCTGGTTTTGAGCTCACCCTCTCACCCAGACAGCAGAATTTCCTTAAGGGTCTCAAGCTTACTTTTTTTTTCTTTTCCTCAAATTAAAAGTAGTGCATTGCAAGGGCAAATTGCTACTTTCCCCCCATCATGTCTTCCAGAGCCCTTGCTTTGTTCATGCTTTAAATATTAATATAAGGATTAATTCCTATGGTAACATCATGAAAGTCTTGCTTTGGTAATTACTAAAGGTAACACTTCCAGTTTTCTCACTGCTGCTCCTGAACCTCTCCCTAATCCCCTTTGACTAAGTCTGAAGGTTGCTACTGAGACCCCTACCACGATGAAAAGGAGGGGGGAAGGAGTGACCCAGCTTTAAAATTTGGTTCTTGCCAGTTTTCAGCCCAAATCATTCCAGCACAACAGAGGAGGAGGAATGATTTCTTCTGCTGTGCAGTCACAGAAGAATAAAATTCTGTGTTTGAGCTTTAAATGGATTTGCTGGCATGCACTTACAAGATGTTAAGGCTTTGACAGAGGCAGCTTTTATGGAAAGGAAAAGGGGAGATGTGGTAGTTTGTTTGGCTTCCCTTCACAATTAGGTTTGGGTAAAATTAACTGGATTTCCCCCCTCCCCTTTTAATTTTGTTACATGTGCAGCGAGAAATCAAATAAGGGGCGCATGCAATTCAGTTTCACCTTTGGGAGAGCGGCTTTTGGCTTGGCTGTATTGGTCAGCTGGTGCCCTGCACTCTGGGTGAAGGAGCTGAGCATCCTTAAAGTCGTGGCAGCTTATGATTTTAACTCTTTTGTGCCCAGGAACTGAGATGTCTCAGGAAAGAAATGCTGCTGTGCTGTTCTCTGGATCTCTGGCACCTTTGTCACGGGGGCAGCACGGTGCTGTGTCCCTTGTGTGTCCTGCTTACTGGGGCAACAGAAGGACTGGAATTTTTAATCATAGTAATATAATTTGTCTTGCTTGCAGAGATCAAAAGGTTGTAATCATCTCCAGGAGACAGAATGCAAATTTGAATTGAGACAATTTTAATGCTGTTTGAGAGTTTTTTTTAATGTGCTGTCTCAAGCTTTGATTTGACTGGCCCTCTCTTTGTTACCTTCCAGTTGCCTTTTAAGCCTGCAAACAGTAATTGCTGTGCTAACACTGTCATTACATGTTGTTTCACAGTGTTATTTCCTCGTGTGCTCTTCCTCCAATGGTTCAAAGTGCATTTAATTACGCCAATTACAATGTTAGGCTGAGTTTTTGATCCATATCTGATCAGAACTTTGTACTTTTTGTACCCCAAGGAAAGGACCTTTCAGGTGTCACACTGGTGGCATTTTGTGACAGCTCAATGCAAATGGGTGAGGCTCTGGGCAGACTTGGGGGTTTGCCACGGCTGCGTGAGTCAGCTGCTTGCGTGTGGATTTTCTGGCTGTGGGAGTGCAAATACGGGCTGGGGTGGGGGGAATTGATGTGAAAAAAGGTTTGTAACTTCACTGAGTTCACACAGGTCTCAGGGCTCAGACTGGCTGGCTGGCAGCAGCATTGCAGACAGGGATGAGGGGTCCTGGCGGGCAGAGTTCCATGTGAGATGTCACCGTGTGATGGGGAGCAGCATCCTGGGATGCCAGCAGCTCTGAGGGAGGTGCCCTTCCTCTCTGCTCAGCTCTCTGAGGCACACCTGGAGTTCTGGCTCCAGAGCTGGGCTCCCCAGTACCAGAGAGACATACACAGAGACGTACTGGAGTCCAGTGACGCTCCCTGAGAAGGGGCTGAGAGGACTGGAGGGTCTGAGCTGTGTGCTCAGCCTGGAGTAAGGAGGCTCAGGGGAATCTCATCAGCACATATAATACCTGCTACAGTGGTGAAGAAGATGGATCCAGCCTCTTCTCAGTGGTCCCCAGGGGCTGGGGGAGAGGCAGTGGGTCCAAACTGGGATTCAGGGAATTACATTAAACATAGGATAGAACTTTGCAAGCGTGGTCAGTCACACAGCCAGGTATCCAGAGAGGCTGTGGAGTCTCCATCCTTGGGGACAGTCAGACCCAGAGAGCAGGGTCCTGAGTGACCAACCCATGCCAGCTGCCCTCCTTTGAGCAGAGTAGGACTTGATGATCTCCAGAGATCCCTGCTGGCCTGACTCATTCTGTTGCACTCACTGAAGCTTCTGAAATGGCTTTTGGGCTGGCGTTGGCCGTTGGGTAAACCAGTGGAAAATGCAACCCTTTTGCAATCCTTGTGCAATTGGTGGTTGCCTGTTGGATGTGCCAGTGCAACTCCAGTTGCAATTGCTCACATGTATCAGAGAGGAGTCCAAGCTGCTTGCTCATAAAACATTTGAGACTTGGGGCTGTTGACTGCAAATTGGGCAATGCATTCAAGCTGGGGTTGTGTGGTAAACCTCTATCTGTGTAATACAAGGGTAGGGAACCTTTTCATTGCTACTGGCCCAGTAAATGTTTTCAGCACTTTTAACAGGCCACATCTTGACACGCACTTGTTACTGTCTGTATTGTGCTGTGCATAATAAACTAGAACAAATACTATGGCTGAGAGCCATACGTTCCCTGCCATTGGCTTACTAGGACAGAGATTTTCAGAAGAGGTTGAAACTTTTGCCTTCCTTGTATGTGTATCCTTGCTCAATCATCCCTGCTTGTACCAATTAAAACTGTTCTTGTTCTTGGGGTTTGTGGTCTTGAGGTGGAGGCTGAAGCCTTAAAAGTTACAGGTCTGCCATTCTTTTAGCTCCATAACACACAATTTTTCCCCATTGGGCTGAGCATTTGTGTGTTCTGCACTGACACATCCATGTCAGCACAAGAACACTGAATGTTTGCTGGGGAGAGGCCCCAAACCTGCCTTCATTAATTTTAACTGTTGCCTCAAATGCATTCATATGCAACTAGAGCAGTATCCAGGAGGTCATCCTGCCATCCAGGCAAAATTACAGCCTGCAGTAAATAGGGCTGATTGTGGGAACTGCCTTTCTTGTAAGAAGACATCAAGATAGCAAATGGGTGACTTTCCTTTTTGGCCTCCTGCAGTGCTTTAAAATCCTGGGTGGCCACTTGCATTGTCAGCATCTTCCTTTTATAAGAAAAAGAGGAGTAAAAAGAACTTTAAACAACTGTTGGTTCAAGGAGTCATACAGAAGAACAAAGCGCTTGCATGGAGATGTGGTGGTGCATGGGAGCCCTCAGAATGACATCCTGATGCCCTGGGGTGAGCTGGAAGTGCAAACACATCCCTTTGGGGCACACTGTGGAGCAGCACACTCACTACCCCTGTGGGGAGCTGCCCTGTGCTGGGCTGGCACTGGGATTTTGCCTTCATTGCTTGAGCATTCCCTTATGGGAATAAGGGTAGGATGGGTGCCAGGGGCCGGGGCTCCGGACCTGCAGCTCCCAGCACAGCCTGCCTGGAGCTGAGCCCATCTGAGAGCGTAGGAGAGGCTGCAGGGAAGAACAGACAGGCATCTCTGCTTGGAGGAGGTGGAGAGGTGTGCCCCTTGCCTCCATCCCTTCTTCAGTTCTTCATCTCCAGCTGTTTTGGGAGGGCTGATGCATGACTACCTCTGGGCTTGTAGGATGTCAGCTGAAAGGTGTAGGATGAAGCTGAACCATCCTGGTAATGGATGCAATAATTCTTAACTCTGCTTCCTCCCCGCCACAGCTTCTCTTGATACATGAATTATTAACTATTTAAAAGGAAAATCCAACCCTCCCCACCCCTCCCTTGTTTTAGTTTTGTTTAGTTTCACCTTTCCCAGCAGCTGAACTAGCCCATGAGAGCAAAGGGGCTGAGGTGGTGCCTGGTCCTGGCTGTGCTCCTGAGTGTGAAGCAACCACAGAAAGCAGATGTGAGGTGGAACAGCAGATCTTTACCTTCCCCTTAAGGTGAACAACTGTTCTGAAAGAAGTCCAGTTCTTTCTTTTCCTAAATTAATGCAGAAAATAAGGAAGACCAGGGCTTTTGTTGGCCAAGTCTGATCATTTCAGTGGTTTTCCAGGATGCCATGCTTTGTCTTCTGTTGATTGAATGCCTATTTATAGGGAGAAAAAAAGTCATTATGGATTAAACTGCCCTGCTTTTTCTCTGATTATGTAAATACCAATATGTATATAGTCTAAAAGCAAACATGTTCTAAACTGAACTGTTTATAACCCTTAGGCTTTAAATATATTTAATACCCTTACAGTTAGTTTTAAGCAAGAAAGAGCACTGGTTCAGGGCAAGGCATTTACTAGTATTGTCATGTTGCTTTTTCATCTTTAGTGGCTGCCCACCAATAAACTTAAAATCATCTACACCTTCAAGGCAGGAAAATGCTGCTACACAGATTTTTGTGCATTTATATCTCTGTGCATATCTATCACTTCTTCAATAAGGAAAGCAGATGACAGGAGAAATGCTTCACTCTGGTGTCACAGATATCACTAGGGATTTAATGTGTGCATGTTTGTGTAGTGTTGGAAGCCTGGCCAGCAGGATGAGGGAATTTCATACCACCTATGTTTGATACCAGTGAGATACATCTCAAATAGTATCCCCTCAGCTCAAAAAGGTCATGGAGAAACTGCAGAGGGTTTAGCCGAAGATGGCCAGAGACCCATGAGCCACAGGTGCCCTCCAAGGACAAGGTGAGGGAGCTGGCCTTGCTTTTTCTGGTGAAGGAGCTGCAGAATCATCTAGAGGCCACCTGCAACTCTCTGAGGGGCAGATGGGAACGTGGTGGAACCAAACTCTTTGTGTGTTTGGGCCACATCATAAAGCTCATGGGGTTCAAGGCTGTGCCAGTAGCCCCACTTCCATCAGGAGCCTTCAGAGGTCCTTTGTGATCAGAGCTGCATTAACCCAGCGAGGAGCTCGCTCAGACCTCAGGGCAGAATGTGCAACAGCTGTCTACCACTGTGGTCTTGAAGCAAACAAAACCTGATCTGGCCAGCCTGAATGTGGCTTTGTTCTGATGTCTTCTGAGTGACTAATGCCGTGAGGAGGTGGGAGGGAGGGAGGGAGGCACGGACAGGGAACATCTGGGTTGTCACTGCGGGGCCAAATCTCCCACAACGCCGGCGTTGGGTTTGGCCACTTGCACCTCCTTAATGGGACTCTGGTTGTGGTGGGCTAAAGTTGCATTTTTGTTGAAGACTGAATTGTGCTGAGCCTTTTGGGGGTGGGTAGGGTGGATGTTCTCATTCTGATCTGGAAGAATGTCACTCAGGAGCCATTGTGTAAGGGGCTGAAACAAGACATCTTTTCTGGGCTTGTCTGCAGTGGGGACAGCTTTAGGATGTTGTTGTCTGTTGAATTTTGAGGCAGGAGGTGGCGAGGAAGTGAAGCAGATCTTGTTGTCACAAGCAGCATAGACAGTCCATTGCAGTCCTGGCAAGAATTCCTGCCTCATGAGTGATGCTCAGTTCTGCCCTCTGCCCTGCTCCTGGCCAAAGTCTCCTCTGTGTGTCAGCTCTTCAGGCTGACTCCCATGAACATTTCTCAGCACACAGCAATGCACATGGTCAAGAAAGTGTCTGCTAAGGATGTGGTTTTGCCCTGCCACAATATTGCTTGAGGCAAAATAGTTTCATTTAGGGTTTATCAGCTGATGTCAAGATATTTGGGCTCTGGCTGCTTTCAGGGATCAGCTGCACCTCGTTAAGATAGACTGACAGCTCCTTCTCCCCTTTTGGCTTGTGGGGTAAACTCTTCCCTCACAGGATATGACAAATTTACATTGACTCAGTGTGATTTTGTCATACTCTGTGGGAAGCAGTGCACCCAGAAGAAATGCTGCTTCTCTTGAGATTTTCCAGCAAAGATGCATAAATCTCTTTTGTTGCATTTCTCTTGCTTGCTGTGGTCCAGGGCCATGTCATCTTGGACTCCTGATCATGTCTTGGGTTTCCAATATGAAACTGTTAAGCTGACTTTAAAGTGAATATTTCTGAGAAGGTAAGAGGATGCAGAGTTAGTGTACATCTTGTGTTAATTAAAGATGAAGTTGTGCTTGAAAATACACTATTCAGAGGCACTTTGAGTGTAGGAAGGCAGAGCTTGGAGGCTTGCCACACTGCTTCACTGAGCAGTGGTGGTGAATGTCCACATGCTGTCCAGTCTGGTGCTGATGGCTTAATTTAAGGCTCTGCAAATGCTTGTAAGACCTTCCTGAATGTGAAATAACACAGTGGAGCAACGTTGGCAGTGCTGTTCTGCTTTGGCTTATTTTTGACTGGTTGGCTTAAACTGTCCTATCCACTGTCGTGGCTTTTTATGATTCATTTTTAGAAAGTGCAAGCGTGGAAATCTGTCTGCCTGCCTTACTTTGCTGCTGATGTCCAGGATTTTCAGTAGCTTAGATATGACCACGGTCTTCCTTCCTTCTGTCTGAAGGATGGCAGCCAGATTGAGGAGCAGCATCATCCCACTGACGCACATCCAGGGAAATCCGGGAGCTGTCTGCTGGAACAGCTGCTGGCTTTTTTTTTTTTTTTTAAGAGGAAACCAGAAAAAAAAAATTAGAAAAAAAAGAAAGTCCCAGGACAAAATTGAGCAAGAGTGTGCGATATTTGAGCCACCGGTGCACAGACTGATCGTCTCCACCGCCACCGGAATCAGACATTTGATAAGCAAGCTGGAGCAGCACTTGGGAATTTTGAATAGGGTTGAGATGTCCTAGTTTGTGAGGAGTCTTCTCAGGGTTGTGCCTGTGGGCAAATTATTCAGAATAATGATTATTCAGAATTTGAAACTTGCAAATCAGGGAGGAAGGGGAGGATATGTACCGAGGAGCTGAATTTTTTATTATTTTTAAGTGGAAAAATTCAAGTCAGCATGCTTTTAATTGTGCATGGTGCATTATAATGTTTCCATCAGCTCATGTTGCTGGAGAGAGTTATGTCCATGCAGAGAATCCTCTTTATCTTACCAGTTTGTCCAGAAGAGAGGCTTGAGTGGCTGATCTAGTTCCTGTTAAGATCCCTTTGCTGTGTTTCTGGGGGGCAGCCAGGCAGCAGAAAGCCCAGAACGATGTGAGAGCCTTTGCAGTGCTGCGTGAGGGATGTCAGTGCTGCAGGGTTTGTGAAGGGAATGATTAAATCAGCCACCCAGCACTGGACTTGCTACAAGCAGAAAAGAAAAGTCACTCCCTTCTCCTTAACCTCTTATTTCTGTCTCCTACATCAGCCCTGCTTAATTATTGCTAATGAGTATCAGGGAATTTAAATGAGAGAATTTCACAGAGTCTGTAATGAACTCAGCAGTTGGACAATAGAGGAATAAAATCTCTAATTACCCAGGCTGGGAGCTCAGCTGTGGTAGTATGGCTGTGTGTTCAGCAGTATTACATTTAAGATTACGTGTCCTTCTGGACAGATCTTTAGCTTAACTGGCTCTGTGGGAGGTGACAGGAATCAAGCCAGAATCCTATAGTATGCAGAATAAGTCATGCTAGGAATTGCAGATGCAGCTTCTGTTTTAAAGGGGCATTTTGTGAAGCGTTTTGAGGATGGAAATGTTTGAATTGGTGGTCAGTGAGGCAGTAACATAGCAGGGAATGTCACTAGGGTGATGGTAGAGACACATATATAAAACATGGCAAACGTGTGAAATACAGCTTGTATGTGTGTTCTTGCATGTGTGGTGTGAAAGGTTTATGGTCCTGGAAGCTGCATCTCTGCACTTCTTCCAGTAAAAACTCACTCAGGTGAGTAGTCTAGACAGAGGTGACGGAGGATTTCCCTCTGAACAGGAACCCAGGAGAAGCTGGAAGCTGGACTGAGTCTAATGGGAGAGAACAGGGCTTGGGACTCTTTTTGCTTATTTCTTTTTTTGTTTTTTATACTGTAGTTAGCCAGCAGTCCATCCAAAAACAGTTGGCTGTATTAATTCTCCCTAAGTGAAAGCTTTGCATGGGTGTAACTCTTTCTTTTCTTTGGCAGCCAAAGCATTTTTATTTCCAAAACCAGAAAAGTCTGGGTTTTTTTTTTTTCTTTTGGTGCCACTTCTAGGTAATGGAGCTTCAGCTAACCCTGCATTTACCAACATTTTAAATTAAATTAAAAAGAAAAACTGGGGAAAAAGGGACACAAATGCAAGCTGGGAAAGTGGGACAAGGGCAGTGCTGCAGCTGGCTGCTCAGATGGATAGCATGGAAAGGGCATGACATAGTGGGGGATGTCATAATGTTTGAGGAAAAACATGTTTTAAAACTTCCAAGGGCAAGCTTTTAATGGAGCACCTATTAACCCCTAAACCTTGTTGCTGCAACATGCTGATCTCCCAGAGATCTCCACAGGGCTAGGAAGGATTATGGCCAGATATCAATATTGGCCTTGGCAGCCATGCTACAACAAAAAATGTGCATCAGTTGTGAGCTTTCCTGGGCCAGGCAGTGAGTTAAGGGGGCTTAGGGGTGACTGGAGATGATGCAGAGTGGCAGTGACCATTTTTGGGAATCCTGGATCCCTGTCTGTCCCTGTCTGCTGCTCAGGGCTGCAGGTGGGACTGTGCTGCTGCTCCCGGTGTCTGTCAGGAGATGGGGAGCAGGTTTAGTGCCCAGAATCACGGGGTGGGAGGGTTGGAGGCGGCTGTAATGACCATCCAGCTCCAACCCTGCTTCAGAGACACCTTCCCCTGGACTAGGCTGCTCAAATGGGGGAATAAAGGGGCTTCACTGGAGGTGCTGGTTGAGTGTGAGCTCATGTTGGACACAGAGAGCCCACAGAAAGCAGAGCTCAGCTGAGGGGTGAGCAGGCGCCTGTCCTGTCACTGCCACAGGGGGGAAATCCTTCGTGTGAGCTCTTCCTCATTCTTTCCCCTTGATTTCTCTCTGGGAGACAGGAGACTTTGGTATTAAACCAGCTCTTCAGATCCTCTTTTCTCCTTGCCAGGTGTTGTGGTTTAGCCCCAGCCCCATACAGCCCCTGGCTCACTCCCCCCTGGGATGGAGGGAGCACGGGGAGAGTAAAAGTGAGAAAACTTCAGGGTTGAGATAAAGGCAGTTCAGTAGGTAAAACAAAAAGCCATGGATGCACACAAAGCAAACCAAAGCCCACATCACATGGGCATTCCCCACTTCCCATTGCAGGCAGGTGCTCAGCCATGCCCAGGAGAGCTGGGTTCCATCACGCCAAACAGTGAATTGAGAAACAAATGCCATTGCTCTGAGAATCCCCTCCTTCTTCCCCCAGCTCTGTGTGCTCACCGTGATTCCATATGGTCTGGAATATCCCTTGGGTCAGTTGAGGTCAGCTGTCACAGCTGTGTCCCCTCCCAGCTCCCTGTGCCCCCCAGCCCCTTCGCTGGTGGGATGAGGAGCAGAGTGATCCTTGACTCTCTTAAAAGCACTTCTAAATAGCTGAAACATTGCTTTGTTATCAACACTGATCCAAAACAGCCCCATACCAGCTATTATGAAGAAAGCTAACTCTATCCCAGCCCAAATCAGCCCAGCAGGATGTCTGGCAAGGGATTTTGTCTCCTTTCAGTCATGTTGCTGAGGCTCCTGCATCGAATCTTTCCTGGCGTCTTCCTCGCAGTGTAGCTGGAGACATTGCACAGGTTTATGGATCCCTACCCAGATTTCCAGAAACTGGCAGTCTTCTCTTCAGCTGTGTGGTAAAAAAGCCTGGAGTTGGGAGGCAGAGCCAAACCAGCAGATCTCTTCTGAGCAGCTGTCTGCATCCCGGGGGGGCAGGTTGGTTTAGTCTGTTTAAAATAAGTTTGTGCGAGCTCTGTAGGGAGTGCAACGTCTGGGTGTGCAATCTCTCACACGGAACAGCTCACACAGAATGTGCCTTTTCAACTGCAGCATCCTGCATTTCTCCTGTCCCCCAATCCAGAAACATCCTCAGGGCTCAGCAGGATGCTTCCTTGTAAAAGAGACCGAGTGTTTGAGTGTGACTTCACAGCTACAGGCAGGGAGGTGATGTGGGCTTTGTGTGTTCAGCGTGGGGCTCCTGTGATCTTTTTTGTGGTTTTTTTTATAGTACCTAGAGATTTTTTTTTAAATGCAGGGATCATTTCCCATCCTTGATGTCCCTGAGAGCTGCAGTGGTTCCCTGCAGGGGCTCAGCTCTTTTTGGAGCTCCTCCTGCGAGGGGTGCTGTGTGTGGTCGGCGGGTCTGGGATCTGGGAGCTGAAGGAAGTGAAGTTTGTGTTTGGGAGTTGAAATACTTGAGAAGAAGTAATTGACCATAATCTGAGAGCAGATCTAGCTATGCAGAGGACAGCTCATCACCATGTTCACAGTAACGGGCTTGTGAACGGAAATGGAGCTGATGGATGTTTTCTAATTATTCCCTTGTGTTGCAAATGTTAGAGAGACAGCTTGAAATCTCTGCCCAGAATTCAGAGCCTTAATTTGTTTGACCTTTCCCTTGCTGCAGACACAAGGCTCTATGAGTTGCAGTCATCTTCATTAATTTCTCTATTGTTCTGGGGACGCAAATGAGCGTGTTCTTCTGCAGATACCGTGTGGAAGATGGAGATACAGCTTGGTGTTGGGCAGCACTTCTGAGTGCTTGAGGGGGATGCTGAGCCCTGCCTTAGTGGAGGGTGATCTTCTGGACAGGTTGAGGGATGTCCTGGCTGCCTGGAGCTGGAGTTCTATTTAAATCTACTGATGCAGGAGAGGTTTCTCTCCTTTTCCTCGTCTTCCTTAGAAATAAACAGTTACAGCCTTTGTAGACATCCATTTTGACAAAGAATGGTACATTTCAGATAACATATCTCAAGGGTGTATAATGCTCCAGTATCATCCTCTTGGCTTGAAAATATTATTCCAACTAATCAGTCTAAAATCCTTTTGAGAACACATGTGTGTTTTCTACTAGTTTATCAGGGAGACCTTTTAGGCTGGTTTGCTCTCATGTTTTAATGACCAAAGATAGAGATGCCAGGCATCTGCTGGTTCAGATGGATGTCCTGGTACCAAATGTGTGTGTCTGTGAATCACCAGTGGGTGCAGCAGTAATTTTTGGTAAGTAGGAGGCAGACAAAATTGCTGGTTATGATTTGAAGTCTTGCCCACAGCAGAGCAAGCAAAAGGGATGAATTAGAGACAGGAATAGTAGCACAGCCTTTTTTTCTTTTTGTGTGCAGGAAACCTCAGAGCATATATAATAAACTATTGCCATTTTGATTACCAAAAAAGAAAAAAAAAAAACCCACCCCAAAAAACTGAAAGCAAAGATAAAATAAGAAAAAACCTCAAGCTTAATGGGTTTGCCAGTAATAAAAATACAGCCCAGAACAAAAGGCTGCAGAGTGGTTTTTTATATCTTGTATTCAGTGTGCTGGATTGAAAAGAAATTGGCAAAAGTGTATTTTTAAAGTCCCCACCTCGCTTTCAGTTTCTCCCAGGAGGAGGAGTTGCCTTCGTGGCAGCCAGCAGGAACAGTGGCGAGTATGAGAAAAGACATAATTAGGATAACATTAATTGTTCTTATCAGGGGATTTATTTTACAACAGCCCTTTAATTCAGGCTGCCCCACCAGAGTTCAGTGCACTCTGCAGCAATATCTCTTCTAGTCCTGGGAGCTGGGCCTGGCCGGGGACTCTCCCAAATCCAGAGCTGCTTTTTTGACTTCAGCGAACAAAGAGCCATTAAATTACACAAACACAAAGCTCCTTCGGGCTGTTCTGCCCGGTGGGACTTGTTTGAATCCTTATAAATACATTGAACTGACGTTAGCACTTTAAGTAAAGCCTTTCATGTCCTTTCTATATAATGAGTATAGCCTTGGCCACAGCCAGTAATCTGCTTCCTTCTCTCATCCCTTCCCTCCCCTTCCCCTGGTTCTGAACCTGCTGCTTCTCATTTAGGGAGGCTCATCCTGCTGTCTGCTGAGCTTCCCCACATCTCCACACAGCTGAGGCCTCGTGTGCTCCTGGCAGCTCTTCTGATGGGGGAAAAAAATGGTACAGAACACTGGTTTTCTCTGGACACAAATCAGGCTGCATTTTAAAGACACTTTGCTGAGTTTTGGTGCATTGCATTGATACATTTTCTCACTGTCTCAGTGAGCCCAAAAAATTACTTGTTCCTTTTCCTCTTGCTGTGGGTGTGGGAACATAGTACCTTTTGAGCACTGCTGGGATGTGGTGGGGCATGGGGAAAAAGCTAAAAATCTGAGTCAGCATTCCCTCTTTTAGACTCAAACCAGGAGTTTTTCGGAGTCCAAGAGGATCCAGCTGTCCTGCCCAGCAAAGTGCCTTTCAGGGATATCTGGCCCAGCTGCTGTGCTCCACCCAGGGTAATAGTCTAAGCAAAGCAAAATGCTGCTTAATCCCAGGACACTTTTTGTGCCCAAAGTTCTTATCCTTCAGGTCTGAGGCTTGGATTGCTCCAAACCCGTGTCATTACCGAAGTGGCGTAAAATGTGCAACTGGACTAGCCAGGAGGAATCTTGTGTCCCTGCAGCTCCACGTTGATGGGGAGGCTGATTCCTGGCAGGCTTTGGGGCTGGCTTAGCACAGGGCTTGACAATGGATTTTCCACGAGGTGCAGCACACGGCAGTGCCCGGCCGTTCCCTGTCAGGAATTTGGACGCTGCGGTTGGCAGAGGCGGCAGCGCTGCGGATCCACCGCGGCTCTGAGCCCGCTGTTCCTGCCCAAAAATTGGAGCAGGAGCGACTGGAAAAGCAGGCAGTGTTTGCCTTTGGAGCTGTAGCTTGTAGAGCACTCGGTCGTGTCCCCCCCTGGACTTTGCTCGTTGGATCTCGCGTGCTTCAGTTTCTCCCAGGTGTGCTTGTATTAACTCAGGAATTTCAGCCTAATCCAATTTTGCTCCAAAGGGATGAGGTTAATTCCTGGTTGTCTCCACAGAGGGATGATCGATTAGGGGAGAGATGCTTAAGTGGTCCTGGGAGAGAGGTGTTTCCCACACTTCAGCAGGAGAGGCTCATGGGGAAGGATTTAGTCTCTCATCTGCCCTGGGATAAGAATTGTTCCTGACATCAGCTCTGGTGACCTACAGTGACCTTCACCATGGATAACTAGCCAGACCTCTTAAAAAAAATTAATATCTTACTTGGGACTTGCTCTGCTGGGAGATGCTGAGCAATTTCTCAGAGCAAAGCCCCTGTGTCCCTTGACCTTCTCCACTCATATCTTTTGCTACCAGAACTACATTTAACACCAAACCTTCCCTGATCCTGCTGGAATCTTCTGAAGCTCTGAAATAAAATTTCATTAATACTGGACTATGAGTGGTAGGGACAAGTGGAGAAGGATAAAGACAGTTGTGTAAGGTAATGATTTGTATGGATAATTTAGGGGTTCTGGTCCAGACAGGATGGTTGGTCAAATGTAAAGCAAGTAGGATGCTCGGTACAACAGCTTCCAGAATATTTATTTAAAATACATCTATTTTTTTAAAATAGGCTTTGATCTCATTTTTAGGTCGGAGCATTTGGGCAGTGGTATATAATCTTGCCCGTTTTTTTCATTTGGGTGAGGTTGCTCAAAAGTTCAGCCACTTTGATAGCGTGGTGTCCTTGTTTTCAGCTCTTGGATCTTCTTACACCTTTAATTAATATGGAAGCTTATTTCCATATTATCAGATAGGAACCACACACACCTGGTGGTCAAATTTGGACTTTCTTTTAAGTCCCTTTCCTTCCTTGTTTCTCCTGTTTTATCTCTCATAGACTTTCCAATGGGCAGTGCATGTAGTGACCATTCTTTTCTGTGCCAGGCACTGAAGTAAATGTTGGTCTGTAGAACGTGATTTTTGAATGTGCCTTGCCCAATGGAAGTAGCTGTCAACAGCTCCTATTTCAGTTCTTGTTAGAGTTTTTGTATTGACTGTTTTGCCATCTGCCACTGCTGTCCCTCACGTAGCAGAGGCTGGTTCTGCTCTCCAGGACTGTTCTGGGTAGAAAAAGTGGCACATTTCTACTGCTGAGTCAATGGGACAGTGACACAGAGCAGCATTGCTCTGCCGTGTGGTCCAGAGAGCGTTTCAAATTGAATAAATCTTGCAATCCTGTTAAAACCATGCCAAAACACTTTTCAGACTGAGTAAGTATTAATAGCAGGCTGACGTGAGTTTTTTGTGGAGTGTCATCTCTAGCTTTAGCCACCTTGGGCAGGAGGATCTCTGAGGGGTTTCTAAGCCTCTTTCTGTGATGCTCTTTCTCTCCTTAGTGGGGGAAGGAACTGATGGTCAGATCTCCAAATGATGTTTAATATGTTTCCTGTTTAAGCCATCGATCCAGGAACAGAAAGTCCGTGTTCCCAGATCTTTTGGAAGAGTCACTCTTACAGGATAAGGTTGCCAAGTGTTCCAGAACTTTAATTATCACGCTGTAATTCCATCTGCGACCTTAATAGAGACCATGTCGTGAGTGGTGATCTGCTTTCGTCCTCCTTTTGCATACCATGGGCTGATACACAAATGTTTGCATTTTTGGCATTCTTGATTTTTAGGTTTTTCTCTTAAAATGAGAAGAAAGACTGCATGAAAGTCAAAAGAAGTACAGTCAGTCATCAATGCAGTCGAGGTAGAATTTGCACAGCAGCCAAAATGAGGCCGAGATATTTTACTGGGTGACACAAAATAAATGTTTAATTCATAGTGCGTAACACTTTAAATAAATATCTCTTGGCCACCCTCTAATGAGGATATGCTTGACCATTGACACCTCATATTCTGGCTGTAGTTTCTCTCACTTGTTTTTATGGCAGACTGTACATGTTTTAGAAAAAACAACATTCAAAATACAATTAATTCAATCTTGTCTAAAATGGATCTTCAGTTTTGTAACATCATGTTTGAAACCCTGCATTTAAATTGCTGCTTGCAAACAGCCTTCAGGATGCAAACTGAGCTTAAAACTGAGTTTTATGGAGCAGTAAACTGCAGTGTCATATACTTAGGTGATGGCAGCACACAGCTACTGTCTACTTTTGACTAAAGACCTAAAAATTTCTCCTCCATTTTGCCTTCTTGAGAGACATTTGCTTATTCCCTGCATCCCTTGCCATTCTGGACCCATCTGCATGCTGGTTTCCTAGAAGTTTAGCCAGTCAGTTTGTGAGCCTGGCTGCACAAAGGAGGCAGAGGTTTGGTTAGTGATTATTCTTTCTCCTGGCTTTTTGTTGCATAACCAGAGCTGTTTCTTGGACAAAGCAGCCAGAGAGTGAAGAGGAAGGGAGAAATCTCTGGGAATAATGGAACAGCTGGACAAGGCTCCCCCTGTTCCTCGTTGTAACAGGTGGGAGAGCAAAGGGAGTAGCAGGAACATGTAACCACAGCCATTGTAAATATGGATTTCCTAGGTAAACAGGGATTTGTGGAGCACAAATCTCAGCCACTGCAGTGAGTTATTTGTTGCAGGTGTAGCGAGTCCCTTCTGCTCTCTCCATAGCTGCTGTTTCTCACCAGGCTTGCGTCCTTTTCCTAAGAGCTGAGCATCTCTGATTTGGGGCAGCCTTAGTTCTTAAGGTGTTATCACGTTAGCACTGTGCTGTTCCTTCTGGGAAGGTAGGACGTTAGGGTTAAATGAAGGTAGGGACTTCGGGTAATGAAGGTAGAAAGTTAGGGTTAAATGAGGGTAGGAAGTTAGGGTTAAATGAAGGTAGGAAGAATTTAGGGTTAAATGAAGGCAGCTGAGGTGGAGGCTTGCCCACTGCTGAGTGCTTCTGGGGCTGTGGGTTCCGGCAGCTTCTCAAATCTGCTCCCCCCTGGTTTATGTCAGCAGTGAGACCCAGTTGGTGCTGATAAACCTTTGGCTATTTCAGTTTTGCTGAGGAGGGCTTGGCAGGAGATCACACACCTCTCCCAGAATCTTCCCAGACTGCCTCAGCAAAGAGGCTGCAGCTCTTCCATGATGTTCTTGGATGGGAAGTGCTGCCTGTTCTGCTGAGGAAAGCTGCTCCAGAAGCTCACTAGCACCACTCTCCTGTCTTCAGACACGGCTCTTCCTGCTGCTTGTGTCACTGCCAGGACTCAAACATCAGGGAAACCAGAATGTTTGCACTGTGAGCTAATCTACTCTTTAAAGATGTTAGATAATGTAATAAAATAGCTCAGTGGTGCATTGCAATTACCTTTCACATTTCGTCATGCTTCGAAAATTTTTGTCTTCTGAAACTAGGACTGTATTTTTAGTACAGTGCAATCAAAAATGTCTGGCCAAGAACCTGATATAGTACCTAGGAAAATGGAAATATTCCTTTAAATGTCTTCCAGAGCTGTGGTTTCCGCTGAGTATTAAACTCCGTTTGTTATGTCGTGATTACATACTTTGGTCCGGGTGATATATGGCTTGGTTTTATAATTCCATATATATGGACAGTTTGATCTCTTCCTTGTATTTTTAATAACAGAAAGCAGAACGTAGACTTTTATTTTAGCATGATGTAAGCATAATTATTTACTGGGCAAGAGAATCAAGATTACATTCTTTTGCTTGCCACTGAGGCTTACAGATTTATTATTGTTTTGTTATTTCCTTCATGGTTATGGCCAAAAGATTCATGCTGTTAAAACCTAAACCATTATATCAGGGTAATGGTTTTTGTAACTTGGATGTGAAGAAAGAAACTGAATCTAGAGTTGGCCAAGTGATCCTGGGTTTGGAGTGGATTTGACATTTGGATTTGATATCGTTCAGTAGTGGCATGAATTAGTGCATCTCTTAGAAACCTGCATCATGATTCGCAAAATTCACTCTTCCTGGCATTCTGCAGCATTCAGGGCACTAATTATTAGCAGTGGTCTCAACTACTCTCATAAACTCTTGCTGTCATCTGCTCTTTTCCAGTCTCCAGTATATCTCTTTTCCTGTAAGAAAATTTCCAGGCTGGCACCTAGCACGGTGTCTGTGCAGGACTGCTCAGCTCCTGCTGCCACCATCAGCTCTTGTGACCACACACTTCTCGTGGCCTCGAGCCATCTGATCCCTGTCTAGCTGCTCTCCTGTGGAACACAAAGCAAGCCCAGAGCAGAGCAGATAAATGTCTTTCAAGACAGCTCCAGTCTCAGTACAGTGCGAGTTGTCTGAGGGATGAAGATGAGAAGGATGTTGTGGTAGGGCTGGGTTTTGATGTGGGTTTTTTGATGCTGTGGGGTTGTTCTACTTTCCCTTTACTTCAGCCTTTTGACAAAATGGAGAGGCTGACATTTCATGGGTTGGGTGGTTTCGGTTCCCTGCAGAGTGGACATGAGGGCAACGCCACAGGAGAAATCAATGTGCAGGGAGCCCAGGACTTCCAGGGGGAGGAAGGTTTTCTTTGACCTAATTCTTGGCTCGTTGCAAATAACATTGTCCATCTGCTAAAATGATGCTGTTTCTCTGCTGGTGGGTGCCAGAACCTGGACTCTCATCCCTGCTGCCAGGGGACAGTGCCTGCTGTGGTGGGCAGGTATTGGCAGGCAGGCACCGACTCTGCTGGCTCCTCGTTCTGGCCACGTCGCTTCAGTGCCAGCCATAAAACCTCTTTCTCAGAAATCCTCCAAGTGTGAAATCCCAGTCCTCGAGAACAGGCAGTACTTTGGTTGCAAATCAGCATAAAGCAGTGAGCAATAGAACATGTTGTGTAAATCTCGTGTGTTTGTGTCCTCACCGCTTCTAAACAAGGCAAAGAAGTGTCCTTGGGAGTTGATGGATTTAGTGGGGTTTGTATGTGATTTCTTTTAATGTGCTTCAAATTAGTCACAGTGCTTTATTTCCTAGGCTTTGTTAAGCTTGTGGTCTGACCATATTGTGATAGTCACTCCTCACAGTTTACTCAATACTAGTTTTAATATCCGGATATAGATTTCTTCAATATCCTGCAATGCATTTTTCGGTGCTTTTCTGGATAATGCTAATACTAAACAGTCTGTGATGTACCAGGCCCCTGAGCTACATTTTAAGGTCAGCATAATGCTTTCCATCTCTCATCTTTGCGCAACACAGACTCCTGTTACGTGTTGAGGTTTTTTTAGGACATAAAGTACCCGAAAGGAGGTTCTTGCTTAAGTACTATGAGACAACACAACAGTGCTGCAAACCTGCCCCTTCAGGTCTGAGCTGTCCTTCTCCCTTCTGCTCTCCCTCTGTCTTTGCTCCTCTCCTTTTTTATCTGTTAGAAATATCCAACGATGCACTGTTTCCATGGAAAACAAATGTCCAGGAGATCATCTCTGTATTCTTCTGGCTTAGAGATATGTAGAAATAAATGCTATTCCAGAGGGGAGAATAGAAGTTTTCTTGTGATAGTTTGCTGAGTAAAAGGTGGCACCCTGAACAGATTCGGCTGGATTTGTCACCTCTGTTCCTGTGGCACTACTGAATTAGCTGTTAAAATTTCTGTGAAGGGAGGAAACAACTATTTTGAAAGTCAAGTGGCCAAACTCCTCTCAGAGGCAGAGATTTGTTAGTTGCTGCTGTGTATTGAAGCACTTCTGGAGCAGGTGTAGATTTGCTCTCTCCAAACAGAAGAAAGAGCCTTTGAACATATTATCATTGCCTTAAAAATAAAAAAGAAAACTCTCGCCTCAGGCATTTGACAGGAGGCCAGACCTCAGAGGACAGCTGAAGAGAGTCAGACAGGTTTCTAACATCTGGCTTGGGTGGGTGGATTATATTTGACTTTGGCATTCAGATCAAGACAAGGCAAAGGCAGGGCTTGATGAAGAGCACGGTCCCACAGCCTGCATTACATTCCCTGGCTCTGCAATGGAAAACCCCAAATGGGGATGGGCAAAACAGCCGTGAAACGGGGGTGAGAATCCTGGGCTACATGCAAATCTCTTTTTGGAGCCTTTAGAGTAAAGTACTGCTGGATTGGTCATTCCAAATCAGGCTGTGGCTCTGGAGGACGTCCCTGACAGACGTCCTTGAGCAGAGTGAGAGCTGTCCTCCCGCCCAGAGCTCTGGGGCTGCTCTGGGCCATGCCAGATGAGCTGTGTTGAGCAGTGCTGCTATTTCAAAACTCCAATAATGTGTCAGTACCTGTTTGGTTTTCTGACACAAGGTGCAGCCCCCAGGACTGAGTCAGCAGTGGATCCCTCTGCCACCACCAGCTGAGCCTGTCCCCAAAAGCTTGGTCTCAGAGAGATTTCCAAGCCTGCTCTTGGCCAGGAGTTGGGGGCACCTATTTGCTCATGGGGTGCACGTCAGAGCCTGGATTAGCTCGGCTCAAAACCGCACTGAACTCGAGAACAACCTGCAGTTCAGATGATACAAGTATATCTCAGAACAGTGCTGAGGAAAGGGCAGCAGAAAGTAGTCCTGTGTGTCCCTCTGAAAGCCCCATTGAAGGGCTCTGGCTCCCTCGTGGCCGTGCCCTTGTGGGACAGCAGAAGAACACAGTCCCCATCCATGCACCCTGCCCTGCCCGCCTCCGCCGCGGTGATTTATGACACCCCGAGGACACCAGGGCCCATTTCAATGCAGCTTTAAGCTGTCAGGCTGTAAATTGTCTTGGTTCAGGAGCTACTTCAAAGCAGCCCAGGCTTCCTGCAGCAAGGAGAAGGCTTTTTGGCAAAGCCAGCACAAGTCGTTTGCTATTCATGAGTCAAATCCCTGAAATGTCCTCGATCAGCAACTAAAAATGGGTCATAAGAAGACAAGGCATTGCTGTCTGCTGAAGGAAGCTGCAAACTCCACTGGCCTTCTCCATCTGTTGGCTAAAGCTCCTTCTGCATTCACAGCAATGGCTTTTCCTCCCTCCCTGCCTTTCTCTGTTGAGCACACGTGAAGTTGCTTGAAGCTGCAGGACTTTGACCCAACAGGCAAACCCACCCAGGAGATCTCCCATTGCCCCTGTCTCCCAGATGAGCTGAAAAATGTCAGTGGAGTATGGGAAAGTCACTACTGAAAATTATAAATTCCTCTTAGCTGCTTGGTTTCTAAATCTAGAAAGGCTGCAGTGGCCAGGGGAGAGGGAAAGGAAGCAGCAGCTGCGTGCAAGCTGAGGCTTGTAGGCTGCAGGCTGGCAGCTGGAGGGACGGAGGGACCAAGCTGTGGTGGCTGCAGGCAACGGGCACAAGGTTTGGAGCCAGGTCTGCTCTACCAAAACTGCACCTGTGCCAGCTCGGTTGCAGCCAGCAGAACAAAGTGGGCTCTAGGTTGGAAGCAAAGAAAACCCTAGAAAGACCCAAAAACTCTTTGTATGTGCCGCTAGTATTCAAAAGAGAGTTCACTTGTGTTGTGTGATTAGCAAATCCTTCCCCAACTGGGGAGTATTTGAAACAGTGGTTTTTTCCTTTCCATTTCTAATGCATTTACATTCAGCATAATTGCATTTATCGGCATCCACATCTCCTGTTTTAATTTAGAGCATTACAAAGGGAGCAACTGAATATTCTCTTTGTCAGAGCTGGATGATGGATGGTGAACATCAGCAAGGCTTAAACACCCATGTGGAGGTGAACCCCTGGCTCTGACAGACTGTGTGTAATGCAAGAGGCACTTGGTTACAGAGTGCTGCAGAGTAACGCTGCTTGTTCCTTGTCCAAACTGTGCCAGACAGCAAACTTCCAGAAAACCTCAGACCATATACAGTTAGCCAGCAACACTGTGTGAAATCTTTAACCATATTTGAACAAACGGGCTGACTTGGACACGGCAAGGAGGGAAATGCCAGTCTGCCTGACAGCTCGTTTTAATAATGAGAAAGTTGTTCCACTGACAGGAGGACAATAAAAACTGTGGCTGCCTAGAAAGATGTTGCCTTCCTCTAGTTCTGAGCATATGTGAAGCTGCAGAGGAATGGGTTGGTCCCAGACCTGTGCATGTGCAGCAGTGCTTTTCCTTTCTTTCATAACCTTTTCCCTTCTCTCACCATTTTTCTTTCCAGGGTGTTCAGTCTGAACCCACCTGGCCAACCCTATCCAAATGAGTAATTAGTAAGTCACTGATTTCTCCAAAAAAGTGACTTACTTTAAATATATTATCCCTTGTGCTTCAGCAAAGCAAGCAAGAAAAATAGGTGACCTTTGTAGTTAGAGCTATTAATGCACAATTTATGGTGCTTTGGAGTTACAGGGCATGAAAGGCAAATTGTTGAGAGATTTATCAGCCCTCTGAATGGGTGAACCTCGCCTGCTGATCCCTTATTGATCAAGGAGCTGTGTATTTTATAACCAAACTGCTGTGTATTGCTCTTACCTTAGATGGCAGAGCTGTCTGAGGCAGAGACCTTGTCATGGAATGGTTTTGGCAGTGCCACGTCTACGCTGGATGATGTACACATGTTTTCCAGTGATGAGACAAAGGGCAGATCTTGTTTTAAACTCAGCACAGAAGAGCAGGAAGGCTGTAAGTCGTGCGTGGTAATGGTACAAGCACTAGAGGAACCCTTGTGCAATCATCATCTCACTGTGGAAATTCTTTCTGCAGCAGCTGCATTACTGCATGGTGTTTGTTACCATCACAGCCTCCTAAAGCTCTGCTATCCCCAGGCCAGGGCTCAGCTGTGGATCCTCGTGGGCTGACTGAAACATGTGGCTTCTCCACATAAAACAAGGGTTTGTGACTTTATTTTCCTCCCCTCCTTGGAGCAATTGCTAAACAATTCTTTGGGCAAGAAAAAAAAATTGCACGCGTTTCATATAGACACTTGAGAACAATGCTGTGCAGCTTTGGTGAGCCCTGGAAGCTGTCACCCTGCACTGCTCCCCGTGTGAAACAAGCTGGTGATTGAGTCCAGGCCCTTGTAGGCAGTCTTCAAACCAGCTCCAGAAATGGTGGCTCTGGCTGAAAAAACAGATGGAAGAGGAAAAACTGCTCTGAGCTCGCAGGCGGGTGACAGAGGAGTGAAACCCTCTGCCTGTGTCACAAATGTTGTGTCTGTACTGGGCATTGGTTCTGTGGGAGGTCTGTAGGGAGCTCCATAGCTTGTTCTAGTTTTCTTCCAACAGGACTAAAAGGAGATTTCTTTAAATCCAGCTTAATTTGAGCTCCTGCTTCATTGCTGGATGCCAGGAAGGGGCGTACTGAGATGAGCTCAGCTGGTTGAGCATGGTGCTAATAGCACCAAGACTGTGGGTTTCATCCCAGTATGGACCATTCACTTAGGAGCTGGACTCAGTGATCCCACTGGAATATTCTGTGATTTCTGTGACTGTGATTAGTGCTGACAGCAGACCTGAGCAGGAAACCCAGCACTGCCTCGTGCTGCCAGCTCCTGCCCCGCTCGGAGAAGACCTTCGGCAGCACCAGCCATGGGCATCTCAGCATGTCCCTGGAAAACACAGCTGGAGAGCACCGTGTTGGAGCACCCATTGGAATCCAAGCCTGGAAGAGAGATGGCTGTGCCATGCAGTTAGAACAGTGATTCACCAGCACCTTGTCCTTGTGCTCTTGCAAACCAGGTGACACCGGTGAGACACGAGTGAACCTCGATGGTCCAGCGGGCCCAAGTGGACAGAGGGAGCCCTCTCGGAGTGTTACGTGAATGCTGACTGGTTCTGTGCTTCAGATAACACCACCAGCATGAAGTGGTGTGCAGCTGCCACCTCCTAGGGACAGGCCATCAGCAATTTGGAAGGAGCTAAGGCTTCAAGAGTTCCTCCTGAACAACTTCCCTTCTTCCCTGGCAGAGGCACAGCACAGCAGCACCCATGGAGTGGCTGTTGTGGCATCTGGGAGGAGGGTTCACCAGCAGAGCAATTAGAAATGGTATATATTCCCAGTTTTCTGTCAGTTTTCATCAGCTGATACTGATGTGGCTGGCAGAGAAGTGCTTTTACCATCAGTTGTTAGGGAAGCATAATGCTGATGGATTTATAAATGAAGTTATGGAAGATGCTCTCTCTCTTTGAGGCTGTTCTGGCACGCAGGTCTGAGGGGCTGCAGCTTTGACACAGGCAGTTGAGCAGTTGGCCTTGTCTTGGGGATTTAATTCAGCATTCCCAGCTTCCTTCCTGCCCCTTTCCAAAAGGTGTATTCCTGACACAAATCTTCTCAAGGGATCAGAAGCAGCTAGCATGGTTTGTTGCCATGAAAAAGGGGCTGTGGCTCTCCTCATCCAAAATGGTTCTGCCTAAGCTGGAAGTGATGAATGTCTTGCAAACGAATCTATTTTTTAAAATACACCCCCCCACCTTTTTACACACAGGGAAGAACTGCAGCTGTTGAGAGGCTGAATCTTTGCCTAATTAAATTCACAGTAATCTCCTCTGAAGGCTCAAGAGAGATTCAGAGCTTTGTGCTGACTGCCTCAGCCCTGTCCTTCAGTGCTGTCACTGTGACATTGTCCCCCTTTGCCTGCCCTGGGGTGGAGGTTCCTGAAACATCCTGCAGCAGCAGCAGCAAGCTGTGCTGGTGGGCACTTGTGGGCAGGACTGGCAGGGAGGGATCTGCAGGCAGACCCACTGGAGCTTCCCCTGGGCTTTTTGCAGAATCTGGTGCTGGCAGAGATCTGGGGTGGTGTGTGATGCAGTATCACTGCTGTCCCCATCCAATCTGGCAGAGACTAAGCTGCTCCAGCTTGGATTTCTGATGTTGGGCTGATGCTGAGATGGTGGGTGGCTGCCTGGGCTGCAGCTGAAATTTCTCCAAGCAGAGGTTTCTTCTCTGCTCCCCTTTAAGCAGCAGCTTTTGGTAGCCTTGCCAAGTGGACCAAAAAGGCTCCTCATCCATCATGGCTCACTGCTCCTACAAAACCACTGGATGTGGAAAGTAGCTCCCAAATAGGAATCTTTGAATTCCATGAACAAAAGTATTTCTAAATGATTACATTACTGCTTCTTGAAAACACATGGTGGAAAATCAGTCCAGAAGAGGTCTTCTCATCTGTAGGCTATGTTCAGAGGAGACTGCAGCCCCCTAACTCTGTTTTTAGCATCCAAAATACATTGGCCAGGGTTTCAGAAGCTTTCTGCTCATCATCTCCAAGAAACTCCCCTTCAAGGGTCATGTGCTGCTCCTCTGGAATCTTAGCACTTTGCATGAGGAAGAGCAGATGCAGACTTCCAAGGCTGTGGCTCTGGCTTTCATGGGCCTGTTGAAATTCATAATGAAAAACAAGTTTTCTTGTGCTCTGCCTGTACTGTGGAGTAAGTGTGGAGTTGACAACAAGGAAAAGAAATGCTGAGATGCAGCAGATTCAGTGGGTAAGTAATCTGGCCTCATCCCTGAGTCTGGCCTTTAAATGAGCAATCAGCAGGGAGTCACTGTATCCCTGGTTTTGTTTGGATCTGGGACAGAGGCTGGAGAGGGAGAGCTGAATCATTTGCCCCATGGGTCAGAGCCTTGACTTGAGCAAGGGTGAGCCCTGTGAGGAGCAGCAGTTTGCACCAGGACTCGTAATTTGGAAATTATGTTAGAAGCAACTTTTGACTGCAATTTCTCAGGCAATCCCAATGACAATTAGTCATTTGCACCTACAATGGTCTGTTTGTCCAATAGCTGTAGTGTAGAACATTTGTTAATATTTAGTGGTATTTCACTTGGTTTTGTTTCTGTCAAATCAGAACCTTTTGGACAAAAACCTGGCAATCACATCCAGCTCTCCTAAGGTTTACACACTTAAATCTAAATATCCTAACTGGCACGTTCTGATTTATCTGGTTTCTGTATCCTCATTTAGATTAGGAGGATGAAGCTCAGTTTAATGCAGGGCCAGGAGGAGGGAAGTTCTCTGCTTCCTAGCTGGAGGATCTCAGTTCCCAAGTGCCTTGGACTGCTCCCACGTGTAGGTTTTGGGTAATGAGATTGTGGAGCTCAGGGTCAGAGGTGAGGAACTCAATGCCAATTTTGAAGGCCCATTCATTTTTGCAGGTTTTCTTCTTTCCTTTGCCAAGCTGGAAATACTTTAAAGGCTACTTGGTTTGAGAAACTGTAAATGAATAAGTAATTTTTAAGCTCTTCTACTTGCTTAAACAAGAAAGGATTGGGAGAAAAACAGTTGTTTAATTAAACAGCTACTTGGTATGGTTCACAAAAGCTTGAACTCCAGCAGTAACTCTCCTAATTCACAGATTCCTTGGGAATTCAATGACCTTGAGTTTGCTGTGTTTGAAACTTGCCTTAGTTCTTGGCTTCCTTTCTGGAATACTTTGGAAGGGAGAGTGGTGCAGGAGGCACTGCAAAGCTCTTGAGTGAGACCAGCACTGTTCCACTTAGGATCATATAAGAAGAGGCATTTATGTTGTGCAGAATAAACCTCTTGCTTCAGAGCTTGCCTGGTCTTACTGCACCCAGAGGTCAAAGCTGGATCTGCCCCTGCTACCCCAGCCATGGAAATTTTAACTACTGGCTGCTCAGGATGATTTTCTTGCCCCTCTTTACGAAACAAAGCAAACGTGAACTGGCAGTACATTATGAAATTTGTGTGAGAAGTGACTTGTCTGAAGAATCACATCATTTAATCATGCTCCAGAGCTCAAAGCTGCACTTGCCAGCTGAGAGGGAAGTCTGATCTCCAAGCACCGAGTGGTGTTTCCTGCATCCTTTCCTGTAGTGGCGACTGGGGAGGTTAAAGCCATGAACGAGTGGCCAAGTTCACTGGAAATGAGTGTTTATCCATTCCTTCCCCCTGTTTGTCCCCACCATAATAGCTCTGTCTGAAGGAGTGGCTTCAGTCATGTCAGTGTTTAGCTGTGGGATATGAAGCATCAGGATTTAAACAGAAAGAACCCTGAATGTACAGAGTTGTATCCAGGAGGTCCCTACAGTCTTCCCCTCCCGCAGAGGGAAGTCACCAAACCCCGCTGCTCCTTTCCCTTGGCAAATTTTTTCATCAGTTGAGCTGTATTGGTGATATATAAATGAGAAAACTGGAGATCTGTTGTGGTTAATCAGTACAAAGGGTCAAGATGGTGCTAGTGCAGTTCCTTGGGATGTGGAAGCAGAAGGAATTTAATCTCACTTCAGCCAGCCAACAGGAGCTGCCCCCTTGGCATCAGCTGTGGCACATCCTTGGAAGGAGGAGATGGGCATGAGCATCCTGCCTGGGTTTGGCTGCAGAGCTGTGGGGCAGGGCAGGGGCTGTCCCAGCACCTGCATTGCTCCTGTGGCAGAAGAGCCCCACACTGGGACCCACATCCTCATCTCCTCCTGACAGAGGTGCTCTGAGCTAGGTGCCACTAACCATCATTTGTGCTTTTAATTAGCTGGGCTTTGTATTGAAACCCATCTTGGGCATTTTGAAACCTGCCATACAACATGTCTTATCCATGATTGCTTTTTGTGAGGCTTGTGGGGCTGTGTTTTCTGGGCTCTGGTAGCACAATCTGGAGCTGTGAGAGAAAGCCCTCGGGGGCTGATCCGTGGCTGCAGGCCAGTTTCTGCATAAACTGGTCTTATTTTTAAAGTCCATTTTCTCCAGTACACTTTTTTTTGGCCTGCAAAAGACTTCTTCATTTAAAACGAAGAACATAACACTCTCTCCTTTCAGTTGGTCTTTTGGACATGAGCCAGCAGTGCCCACAACAGCTGTACCACAGTTTAAACATTCAGTCTCTAATGGTTTGGGGAACATTAGGGTTTTTAAGGCTTCAACAGGTCTAGAGTAAATAGTGGTCAATAAAGAGTAGCTCTTCTTTGTATCCCTATGCTCTCAGTGCTCTGCACTAGAATAAAGCATGCTTAGAATATAATCATTGCAAAATTAATATCCATGAAAAGTTCTTTTTTTAAAAAAAGAATCACAGAGAAACCTGTTTCACTAGAAGAAGAGTTTGCAAGAGTTCAGCTCTCAAGACTGGTAGCAGGCCACGGAGAATTTGACACGTAATGTCTGTGGGAGATGTGCACGTCCTGGGCTCCTGTCACTCCCCACATGTGTGTTTAGTGACTGGGAGCAAATAAATCACAGGTATTCCTTTCTCTGTGGCCTTTTTCCACCCACCTATTGAATAAGTACACGAGAGTTAATTATGATTTTGTATTTTCCTTATGGCTGTCCAGTGTCACATGAAGTCAAAAGCCAGCTTATGCTAATTGCTGATATTTACCATAGTGGTTTGATCCCAAATATGGTAAGAAATTATATTAGCAATGATTTGTTAGTGATTGAACCCAGTGCTGGGGAGCCTTAATGGTTTGAGCAAATCAGAGTTGGTGGAGCTGTCAAACGGCTGGAGGGAACTGCTGATTTCCTTGGAGTTTGTAGGTGTGGGTGAGCAGACAGAATCCATGTGGGGCTGGTTTCTGGGACAAAGCCCTGGAGCCTCACAGCCCTTCTGTGGCACTGGGTCCAGTGTCTGCCCTTGCCTCGGCCCGAGAAGGGTTAAACTGCTCTGCTGGCCACTGGCCACTTGGACTTTGTGTGCAGCTCTTGGTGTCACTGTGAAGAAACAGTTTGTGACTCCTTGTACTCTCTGTAGGGAGTTGATTAACCCCTTCCAGTACCCTTCTTTGTGTTTGCTGCTGGGATCAGAGCTGCGGGATCCTGGCACCCCCCGTGCCTGCTGCAGCCTGTGAATGCCACGGGACAGGGGGGACACTGGGGTAGGAGTGGGGGAGACTTCATAGGAAAAACATGGAACGTGCCAGCCTGGCAAGGCACTCTCCTGAAAAATGGGATTATATAAAAGCCTGGCTACTGTGGTGCTTCTCATTAGCAGCTCTGCAGGGCTGGCCAGAGCAGGGCTCGGGCAGTTGTCACCTGCTTGGCTGGAGCAAGGTGGATGTTAATAGATGTTTCAGTGGTAAATTGCTTTGTGTTGAAGCCCTGGTAGAGGCTTGCTGAGATGTTTTATTTTCAGTTTTTGGAGCAAGCTAGTTTTGGGAATGGACAGGAAGGAGTATTAGAAGGTAACTGGTCTACCTAACTCTCCTGAGTGGCAAGCCAGAGCTTTAAAATAGGCTTCTTCATTTTAATTTGTGCCATTTGCTAGGGGTTCCTATCTTTACTTCCATTGGGAAGTTTCATAACATTTTCCTACCCATCAGTATTCTATTAAAACTTTGTTGTGTAATCTGAAAGCCTTTCTGCTTGTCATGGTTTCCTCTTCAGAATGCCCTAGGTAGCAATTCTGGAGTAGATGCATTCAGGCTGAATGGTCTTGATTTTGTTGTCTTATAAATTCAAAACAAGACTTGAAATTAAATCCTATTGTCAATTTTCCTTTAAATAATGGCCATCTAACGATGCAATTTAAGAATTTTTATCTGATGTCACAGGACTCCTGGAAAAGCCTCTGCTATAGTTGTTGTGAAAATTGTGAGTGAAATTGGTTACCATATATATGCATTTAATACTTCTAGTTTTACATGTGCATAGTGTTAGAGGATAGAACAGTGTTGTCAGTAAAATAAGTGGGTCCTGCAGTGTTGGGCTGATCCTGTTCTTCCCATGAGAGCTCTCCACTGCAATAAATAATGCTCACAGGACTGACCCTAAGTGGCTGTGATTTAAGGTCTCCAAGAGCCTTTCACAGCAACAGAAAGGTTCAAAGTGACAAAAAAAATAAAGCTTTATTAGTAGAGGGAACAATACAGGGATACAAATGTAGAACAGTCTCTTGGGTGAGTGTAAAAAATGTGTTTCTTGGGAAAGCATGAGGTTCATTCAGTTTGGATAACTCTGCTGGACGTGGGATTAGAGCAGCTAACCTCTGCCCGTAGCGCGCTTTTAAATCTTGCATGACTTCTAAAGGGATGTTCCACATCTCGACAGGCAGCTCAGCTGGGGCCTGCCAAGGGGCCATGGCCAAGATGTTCTCCTTTGGCTGCGTTGCTGTGCAGATCCATCCATCCATCCCCTGGCCTGGATTGCTCCCAGACAGCGTGCACGCAGCAGGGATCACCTGGGGAGAGCGGGAGGAGGTGAACCTGGAGGAGAAGGGGGTGGGGAACTGGTGGTGACCCACGGAATAAACGTCCTTTCTTTCCCAGTCCTGCTGAAATCCCTCCCTCGCTCCTTTGCAGTGATTTACGTTTGCTCAGATTGAAATCCCTGCTCCCAGTGGGCTCAGCTTGCTCCGTGCAGTCGGCGGCGCTGCGCCGAATGTCAGGTTTCAGCATGCACACAGCCAGCTTGTTAAGATAGCAGCAATTAAATCCAGGTGTAAGTTTATCCCTGAGGTTCAGTGTCTGTCCACAATAATGGGAAAAATGCAACCAAGGCCTAATAAAACAGGACTTGTGCTGGCTCTGAGCAGCTGGTAAAAGGAAGGTTTCTGTGCTGGTGATTTTGGTTTTAGTGCTCTGTTTGATTGCCATCATATTTGAGATCTTCTCCCTGGTTCTTTTTTTGAGTTTGGCTCTTTGGTGACCTGCACAGCCCTTTTACACAAGCTTTATTGCTGTGTTTCCTGTGGCAGATTCCACTGCCAGGAGCAGAGATTGGATCCCATATTGATGACTTTTCTGCTGTGACTTAGAATCTGCCTGTGGTCTTTTTAAATTTCCTTTTTCTAAGCCGGTATATACCTTTGGTCTCAAGGTTTTATTTTCAGTTTATTTTCCACATTGTCATCCTGGTTTGCCTTTCACAATATCAACTACTGCCTGAGCTACTTGAGGACTCTAAAGCTGGTTGGTGTGCTTTCCTAAGACTTGTGAATCTAATCTCAGCTCACTATCTCCTTGTTTTGAAATAGCAAATGCCAAGTTAAGGATGTTTTTATTCTGGTGTACGCATGCATCCTGTATTACCTGACTTCTGGAACTCTAGGAATCTCAGGTGCACTTCACTGTCCATTGACATTTTAAAATGACAGCTGTAGCTTTGCATTGCAGCACTTGAGGTAACATATTTGGCATGTTGACTAAAACATTCAGCAACCTGCATTTTTAATGCCTAAACCTGGATTTTTAATGCTTAAATGGCATTTGGGTATAACGGAACAGGTCTTGTAAGATTTGCTTAGTATGTACATGGCATCCCTTTTTATTCCTCTTTATTATTAATATGAAAACAATGGGAAACAAATGAATAATGAGAGTTTTGTAGTGAACATTTCATGGTGTTATTTTCCTGGTGATGTTGTGTTGCTGTGAAGAAATGAGCTTACAATGGACTTACTGCAGAATTGTTTGGCCGCCGGTGATACCTCTAGAATGGGCTGTAGTAATCCCAAATCCATGATAGATGTTTCTTTCACCAGTTCACAATGAATAATCCTCTTAATTTCCTTGAATAGCAGCCGGTATTGCTACAACCTGTGCCTAAACCCAAGAACAGCTTATTCAGAAATCCTTCTGGCCCTGTGAGCGAGGGGGAATTCTCTCCCAGCGGGGTTGCGTGGGCAAACTTTCACAGGTCAGCTCTGCCGAGACTCTGACTTCTCCTCTCTGTCTCTGTCTCCCCTAGATGCAGCAGCTGTTCTACGAGAATTACGAGAAGAACAAAAAAGGCTACATCCGGGACCTGAGGAACAGCAAAATACACCGAGCTATCACTCTGCACCCCAACAAGAACCCCCCGTACCAGTACAGGCTGCACAGCTACATGCTGAGCCGCAAGATCGCCGAGCTGCGGCACCGCACCGTGCAGCTGCACCGCGAGATCGTGCTCATGAGCAAGTACAGCAACACCGAAATCCACAAGGAGGACCTGCAGCTGGGGATGCCGCCCTCCTTCATGCGCTTCCAGCCCCGCCACCGCGAGGAGATCCTGGAGTGGGAGTTCCTCACGGGAAAATATTTGTACTCGGGTGCCGACGGGCAGCCGCCTCGGAGAGGGATGGACTCGTCCCAGCGCGAGGCGTTGGACGACATCGTTATGCAGGTCATGGAAATGATCAACGCCAACGCCAAGACGCGGGGGAGGATCATTGATTTCAAGGAAATACAGTATGGATACCGCAGGGTGAACCCCATGTACGGAGCAGAGTATGTGCTGGACCTGCTGCTTCTCTACAAGAAGCACAAGGGGAAGAAGATGACGGTCCCCGTGAGGAGGCACGCGTACCTGCAGCAGACCTTCAGCAAGATCCAGTTCATGGAGCACGAAGAGATGGACGCCAAAGAGTTGGCCAGCAAAATCAACCAGGACTCTGGCTCCTTGTCCTTCCTCTCCAACTCGCTGAAGATGTTTGTCCCCTTCCAGCTCAGCAGGTCCAAAGCAGAGAGGAAGGAGCTCAAAGACAAGAAGATCAACATCCTGATCCCTCTCTCCGGACGGTTCGACATGTTTGCAAGGTTCATGGGGAATTTTGAAAAGACGTGCCTCATTCCAAACCAGAACGTCAAGCTGGTTGTCCTGCTTTTCAACTCCAACTCCAACCCTGACAAAGTGAAGCAGATCGAGCTGATGAGAGATTACCGCTCCAAATACCCCAAGGCTGACATGCAGGTTCTGCCGGTGTCAGGGGAGTTCTCAAGGGCACTGGCTCTGGAAGTTGGATCTTCTCAGTTCCAGAACGAGTCTTTACTTTTCTTCTGTGATGTTGACTTAGTGTTTACCACAGAATTTCTCCAGCGGTGTAGAGCCAACACAGTTTTGGGTCAACAAGTATATTTTCCCATCATTTTTAGCCAGTATGATCCAAAGATTGTTTATAGTGGAAAGGTTCCTAGTGACAATCATTTTGCCTTCACTCAGAAAACAGGTTTCTGGAGGAACTATGGCTTTGGTATCACCTGTATTTACAAAGGTGACCTTCTTCGAGCGGGTGGCTTTGATGTCTCCATCCAAGGTTGGGGCCTTGAAGACGTAGATCTATTTAACAAAGTCATTCAAGCTGGCTTAAAAACTTTCAGAAGCCAAGAAATTGGAGTAGTCCATGTGCATCACCCTGTTTTTTGTGACCCTAATCTTGATCCAAAACAGTATAAAATGTGCTTGGGGTCCAAAGCTTCAACGTATGGGTCCACACAACAGCTGGCTGAAATATGGTTTGAAAAAAACGACCCAAATTTTGGGAAAAGCAGCAATACTAATGGCTCAGTGAGGACAGCCTAATGTCCAGCTATGCTGGAAAAGACTTTTTTTTTAATTATCTAATTTATTTTTGGGAAAATGTTTTTTGATAATTCACTTTTAAAAGACCACACAGGATATATTTTAGAAATCATCATTGTTTTCTTACAAAGCGCTCGTTTTGAGAAGAACAAGGCCCTTGGGTTTTTTTTGTTGTTGTGTTTTTGGTTTCGAACAAAACTGTGATCAATATTTGCCTTCAAACAAAAAAAAAAAAAAAAGAAAAAAAATATTGTTTAAGAGTTATCTGATCAGCGGAAATCTGACTTGAATTAGAATTTCCTTATGAACAAAAGATTGTTTCCTACCGTTTCCGTTGCCGTTTTCATGGCTGGGATTCTGTAAATGTGGACCTGAGCGTGCAAAGCCAAGTGACAAAACGCTGTGTCTAAATGTTTTTGGTGTGACTGCTACCGTGCAAAGATTCTGCTCCTTTGGTTCAGGATTAGCCATTAATTCTCAAATTGCGTTAGAAAATCCGAGTCGCTGTGGCGATGAGAAAGGGTGGTAATTACAGGAGGGGTTTTTTTTTCCCTAATAGCTGATTATTTCAGTTTAAAAATACACCTCCACTTATAGGCGAGTGAAGGAGGTAAGCACAAGCCGTGATCCGAGCAGTCCTTGTGGAAGTTGTTGTGTTGGTGTTTGCTCCGGAGCCGGGGAATGCGCGGGGAATCCGTGCTGGGGTCTGGGCTCGGTCCTCAGCGCCCTCCGAGGCTGAGCCCTGCCACAGGGAGGGGAAGGGGAATGGGAATCTCTGGCAGCCAAACCACAGCACACAAGGAACAATCCCCAGTCCCTGAGGAGAACTTGGAAAACTCCTCTGCACCGATCGCATCCATTTCCTTCTGTGATG
Organism: Taeniopygia guttata; assembly: GCF_048771995.1. Classification (NCBI taxonomy): domain Eukaryota; kingdom Metazoa; phylum Chordata; class Aves; order Passeriformes; family Estrildidae; genus Taeniopygia; species Taeniopygia guttata. The sequence goes on along the minus strand of NC_133035.1, from coordinate 18,010,011 downwards.
TTAATGGGAACAATTACTACGTTTGATTGCTAGTTTTGTTTTGGGATTTTTTTTTTTTTTCTGTATCTGCTAGACCGTTAATTTATTTAATATCCACTGTTTTAGGTTCTTGACCTTTCCTTGAATATCTGTTAGTCATTTTAATATTTTATATATATATATATGCGTGTGTAAATATATATATATATATTAGGAATGTATTGCATCTTCTCACTGATAAGGTAGTGTACATCATACTTATAGTAAATGATCTCCAAAGATTACTTTCTAAAATATTTTTTCATTAATCTTTTTTTCCCCCCCAAATTTCTTTAACATTTTTGGAATGACTTCAGTGAGTTTAGTAATTTTTTTGGTATTCTAAGAGGAACTGGGGATGAGGAGACTGAATACAAGGAAAGTGTGATCCCTATGAGTTAACACCTAGCAAGGTAAGAGAAAATACACAAAATAAAGTGCCTTAAAGCCAGATAGGGAACCCTTTACAGACTTAGACAGTGACTGGACATTATCATTGAAGCAGATGATCTCTTGGGACCTATGTACCTGTAAATATCCTGCTCAGCAGAAACAAAAAATAAAAACCAGCGAACAATATATTTTTCTATCGTATCCTCCAGCCCCATTTCATCCCATTGCCCTCAGTTCCACCTCACCTGCACTCTGGGAAATGGAGGCAAGTGAAGGAGTGGAGAAAACCCAAGGCTTTGGTGGTTGTTGCCACGTTTGAAGGGATCTTACAGTGCAATTGCTATTCCAGTAGAAGAAATAACCATTGTTTACACATGTATGGAGTATGAACTGCAACTAGCATAGAGTCTGTGTCTTACAATGTTCATCATTTTCTGGTGACAGTCCCAAGGATGTAGGTGCATGGAAAATTTTTCTTTTCTTTCTCTCTCTTTTTTTTTCCTTTCTTTCTTTCATTTTTTTTAAGACTTGCTTCTAAGATGCAATAAAGATTTTTTTATTTGCAATGAGAGCTGCTCACGTCATCAGTCCGTGTCGTTCCACCCAGCAGAGGCACAGAGTAACACACTTTGGGAAGTAAGTCCAGGTAAAAGGATCGATCTCTTCCAAGGGTTTGGACCTCTGTGTTGTGTTGTGGCCTGGGATGAGCCCAGTGCTTAAACCTTGGCTCTGAGGGAAGGCAGAACAAACCCATTCATCAGAGCTGGTGCTGCTGAGCTGTGCCTTTCCCTGGTTTTGCCTTTTTCCTCATGAAATTGCTAAAAGTACTTCTGCTGCCTGAAAATACCCGTAAGTGTACATTTCAGATGCATACAGTGACAAGGCTGCATGGTGCCCTCATGTTTGTGTGTTCAAAACACAGTAAAAATAATTATTAAGTGGGTTGAGCACTTATTTTTTAATAGCTCTAGGAGTTGTTCAGTATTGAAGACAAAATTAAGTCCCAAAGCAGGAATCTTAGGGATTGCAGAGGTATTTCTTCACAAGGGAAAGGGGAAAAGAAAAAACCAAACAACTTGCATCTGTGGTACAGAAAAGAGCTTAAAAAATATGAACCCCAAAGAATGGCAGCAAAACAGGGAGAAAAAGCCCTGTACTTGTACTGTATTTATTAACATTTATGATTATGTAGGACTTTTTTTAGCCCATAACAGCTGGTAAAAGCAGAATGTAACTGGAAAAAGCCATTTTGAGAACAGTACCCATGTGGTATTGGGTTTTTTTTCTCAGTTGCTGCAGTTCTAATTCTGTTACCAGATCTCTATTAAAAGTGAGTTTTGTACCAAGCTTGCAGGCAGCCCTCGAGGGCTCACATCGCAATTGATCACATATTTTATGGACTCACAGCTTAAAAGTAGTCCATTTAAAAGTGAAATTTTAATTATAACCCTTTATGACAAAGTCTAAATACATAAAGCCCATTTTATACTAAAGTAAGTGGCATTTGCTGCCCCACTCGTAAGGAACTGGACAGAAATGGAAATCATCAGCTGGTAGGTGCTAACCCAGCCTTGACAAAAATCCCTTCTGGGGCTGGGACATTTCATCCTCAATTTACTCTGGTTGTTTGCTTCAGACAGAAGTTTCCTTCACCCTGAGGAGAAAATCATGGAGAGTTTTCCTTTGGGCCACAGAGGTGTGAGAAAATGAGATGGTGTCATGCTGAAAATGAAGAACGTGGTGCTCAGTCGTGTCCTGCCTATAGAGATGCTTCTGTTCTTTATTTAAATAATTAAAAATGTGAGACACTTCTCTCCCTCATTATTTGGGTGCAGATAACCTGGTTGGTTGCTGTGGCATCCTCACAGCAATAAAACTCCCACCCAGACAGAGCTTTGTAGCCCCTGGGCACAGGGTGTTAAACCCTTCACCTTCCCTGGGCACCCCTGGGTGAGGAGCTGGATTTATTAACGCTGTTTCCTAAAAGCTTTTCCCTCCTGCTCAAGGATCCATGATGGCAAAAAGAGGCCAAAGGACATTGGGGAAAATGTGGGCCCAGAAAAAGGCAGCGGGTACTCCTGGTGACTGTCATGCTGGATGTCACTATTTCCACGTGACATTATTTATCTGTCACTTTGCAGAGTCCATGGAAGGATTTCAAGTTTTGGTCCTGTGGGCACAGTGGGGATTTATTACCTGGAAAATTCAGTGCTCAGCTCCAGCCCCATGTAGCTCCCCTGGACCTGGCTGGATGGTTCCTTTCAGCACAATCAGCACAAAGTCCCGCTGACCCAAATCTGCTTACTCTTGAGTTTTTGAGGAAGCCTCTAACTTTACATTGCAAATTATTATCCTGAGCAGTTTCACATGAATACTTGCTAAAAATACTCGGCTCGACAGCCAGCCGCAGTCGGGAGCTTTTTGGAAAGAATCTTGCAGAGGCATTAAAAATGGGGAGAAAGTCCAGGCCCCACTGGGCTCCTCCTCTGCTCTGGCCTTGGTGATCCCTGGGCTGGTGGGACACAGCCCACGTGGGACCTGTTTTAATGAATGTTTTTGTGCCCAGTGGACTCTGCCAATGTGAGTTGTTGTGCTGACCAGAGCAAATTCAGGGGTTTGACGCCAGCTGGAGCTCAAAAGCCAACTCCTTCCAGGCTTAGGCAGCCTTGGAGACAACCTGGGCTCCCCAGCCAAGGCAGTGCATCTCATGAGGAATCCTTTCCAACTATATTCCTGGATTTTACCTGGCTGCTGCTGCCAGAACCACTTTTATTCCTCACGCCCGAACTGCTGCTGACACTTTCCCAGGTGTAAGGAACGTGTCCATGTCCTTTCCAGGCTCCAGAACCATCTCCCAGATCTCTTCCAGCCCAGGAATCCATATCGCCTTCTAAATCACTTTTATGAGTGGGTGAAACAAAATTAACATACAAAAAAAAAACCAAACAAACAAAAAAAAAAAACCCCAAAAAACAGCCCAAATACTGGGCTGGCTGTATTTCCTTTCACACTTTAATTCAATAAAAACGTCAACTTTAATTGACCTGAATCGGCTCCAACATTTCCAGCAGGCTGTGCTGGAGTCTCTTGGAAATGGGGGGCTTCCCCCTGTTTGGGGTGTCAAGAGGACTTTGCAGGGTCCTGCTCCACCTTTTAGAAAAAGAAGACAAAAGAGTGATGCCGCCTTTGTGCTTTGCTGACTGTTCACCTAGAGGGCTGCCAAAAGGAGCAGAATTTAAAGTAGTTCTGTGATAAACTTCCAGTGCAAACAGGCGGGGAAGTGGGGCAGATAAAGGCTGTGTGCTCTGCCAGGATGGCTCTGAGTGCTGGGTAGGACCTTCAAACAGCCCTGGGAACCCTGAACCGCTGGGAATGTTCCACTCATGGGTTGGGGGTGTGCTCTGTCCCTCTGCCAGCATCCCTTGGCAGTGATTCCCCAGTGCTGAGCACCTGTCCCAGGTGAGCTCAGTCCCAACCCAATCCCTGGTCCCATCCTTCCTCATTTTCATTTCCACCTCCAACTCCATCCCTGGCTCCATCCTCACCCTAATCTTCATCACAATCTCCACCCTCATTCCCATTTCCATCCCAACCCCATCCTTGCCCTGCTCCACCTGGGTTAAGCCCCTGAAGCCTGACCCAGCTCCATCCCAGAGGTAAACCGAGGACAGGCCTGAAATAGCCAGGATATTTCCTGTGCTTTTAAAGCTTGCTTAAAGAAAACTCATTTCCTCTGTCCTTTCGGTGGCAGAATACAAAGCAGCCAGCGCTGCCCCTTTCCCCACCTCCCTTAAAAATCACCTTTTTCCTTATGCTGAAGCTGAGAGCCCTCAGTGCTGTGTGGGATGGGGAGCATCCAGCTGGTGTGTCAATGTTCACCTGCCCCCACCCTGTCCTGGGGGCACAAGAGGTGGGGTTATTCTCTAATATATCAAATTACAGCAATTCCTGCCCACTGTCCAGGGCCCTGTGTGCCATGAGGCAGAACCAGCTCTTCTTTCCTTTCTTAGCAGAATGAGCTGTAATATTCCCATTTTCCTACACGTGGAGGGGTTGGTTGGGTTGGGACAGCCCCAGGCTGGTGGGATCTGTGCACCCACAGTGTTGGGGCCCCAGAATGTCCTGAGTGAGCATCAGGATATGGGATGCAACCAGTGGTTTGCCCCTACATCATGCTTCCCTCCAAAAAATACTCAGGCCATGCCCCAATTCTTCATCCCAGGGCCTGACTCTGCACTGATGCCAGCAAAGAAACAGCCCAAACCAGGAACAGGAATCAGCACCCAGTTGGGAATTGAACATAATCCTTTCAAAGCAGATAAAGGACCACGGAGCACTCCAGGGAAAAGCCCAGGGATGTGTGTGGCTCTGCTCTCAGGAGACAGCTGAGTGAGGGAGTAAAGCGGGGGGGGGCTTTTGGGCTCAGTTAATCCCAGGCAGGTCCTGTTCATCACTTTTTGTTTCCTTGATGAGTAATTAACAGCTTTGGCACCTGCTGCCCTCCCACTGCTGGTGCTGGGGGTTAATCCAATCCCAGAGCATCCCCCCCAGCATCGAGCCCAAAGCTGTCTCTTGCCTCTCCTCTGTCAGCTGAAGGAATAACCCCCTGCCAGGGCCCTGCTTGAGCTTATTTTTATCAGCTGAAATAAAATAGTGAGGACTGTGATAGGTGCAGCTTCCCCAGACTCACGCCTGGGGCTCGAGCTGCCCCTTGTTCCAGCTCTGGAGCTTTTCCTGCCTTTGGCAGTGACCCCATCCCTTCCCCCAGGCTGCCTGATGCCCCTCACCGTACCTGCCATCAGGAGAATGCCTTTGCTGCTGGGAGAGATGGAAAGGAGCACTGAAATCTCAAACTGTTTGAACTGGTGGGTGTTGTTTTAATTTTGTTTTTAATGTCTGTTTATTCCTGCCCCCAGGGAGTCATTCCTGCAGCACGTGCAGTGCTCACTTAATGGGGCCTTGTGCTAATGAGGTTTCAGGTCTGCTGCAGGGGGAGATTTTGTTCTTTTTCCAAGGTAGCAACACTCAGGCTCTCAGTTGCTTTTGGGAACCAATCCCCTGCTCCCAGGAGGTTTTGAGACACACACCCACCACAGCAGCATCTCTCACAGGTCCCATGAAACCCAGGTGCCAGCCCCTTCTCTTCCCTCCCCAGCTGAGCACCCTGACCCACCTGGCAAGGAGCAGGGATGTCTGGGGTGTCAGGAAGGGAGTTGTGCAGCAGCAGCCCCAGGGCACTGAGTCCAGCAGAACAAAGGCCTTTTTGTGCCCAGGCCTTGGCCAGGGCCCACCAAAGGTCTGGGAGATGCTCCAGCTTCCCCCATGGGCACTGGGCTGGCTTTGGAAGCAGCACAGCACCCAAGGTGTTCTGCTCAAGAGGGACAATAAGGAACTGCTGTGGTTGTTCCACAGGGTGTTTCCTCAAAGGAAACCTGCAAGGCTGAATGAAAGATTGAACCCCTTTATAGATCCTATTGGGACTTCAGGTGTCATGGGAAGAGTTCCTGCAAGTCAAAGGCATCTGGCAGCTGGAGAAGGTGACAATGAGACCTCACCCCAGCCCTGAGAGCTGAGTCCTTGTCCTGGAAGGAAGGGAAATGTTGGTGCTGCCATACCTGATCATGAGCTGCTGGAGAGGCACAGGGTGACAGTCACAGGCAAGGCCAGGTGTGGAGACAGTCTGTTCTCACAGCCCTGATTCCAGCTGTGCTCATCACAACCAGCACTTGAATCACCTGCAAACCCCAAACCCCCAGTGCCAGTTGGGTTTCCAATAAAAACCACCAATGCAGTGCCATCCTGGGGAGGAATCAGTTTATTTTAAGATACACTCTGTTTCTGAAGAAGGGTATTTTAGCAGCCTGCAACAGAAATGTGAACCAGAGGGTTAACCTGCCCGTTCGGCCTTGGCCAGCCTTGCCGATGCTCACACGAGATTCTTGGGATAAAAAAAAAAAAAGAAAGGTCCAAAATTCAAACTGTACACCTTTATACAGGGTGCTTAGCTGGGGGCACTTTTTACACTGCTGTACATGCTTGGGATAATGAAGTGCAATTGGATTTAGAGCCAATCCAGCATCCCAGGCCACTAATGAAGATAAAATACAAGCTGTGGTGGGCAGAAGCTGCACAGATACACAGGCAAACCGAGCTTATTGTGTTCCTGCTGCTCCAGAGTGCATTTCCCAAGAGAAAGGAGTGGAGCAGAGACAGCTTATAAACCTTCCTGGTCAGGGGCTCCCTTGTTTTCCATCAGGAACATCTGTCACACCCAGTGGCTTTCTTCTCCATCAGCTCCATTGACAAGCCAGCAGTCCATGAGCCAGCTCACTCATCCTGGTGCAGGTTCCTGGCAGTTTGGTTTGGGCTCCCTCACAGGAGCACTGCACCACTACAGCTTTCAGGAACCAGAAATGCAGTGGCCAGCCACAGCTTCTCACTGGTACCTACACCAGGGTGTCTCTACAAAGACACTACACCTGCAGTAGGACACACACCCTAACTAATGGGTGTGCAGGAAGGTGGGAAGCAGCCCCGCAGTGCCCACAGGGTTTCCAGCAGTGCATTCCTCCTGGGACAGGGTGAATCAGCCCACAGTGCCCGTGCTGCCGGCCAGCAGGCAGCCGGGACTGAAACGTGCTCAGGCTCCCAGGGCAGAGCCCACAGAGCTCTCCTGGCTGACACACACACAACAGCAGCAGCAGCAGCAGCCAGGGCATGCTGAAGGTGAGGAAGGAATTCAAAACGGGGAAGAACAAACTGGAAATCGGGGGATGAGCAGAACTGCAGCCACCTTTGCTTTCAACAGTACAGGTGTGACGGAGCAGGGAGCTGAGAGCTGGCCCAGCTCCCAGCCCTGCTCACAGTGGCTTCCTCATCCCCCAAAAGCCCTGGTGGGGCTCTGGGAACCCCACAGTGCTCACTAGCAGCAAACCAGACACACAATCCCCCCATCAGCCCTGGTGTGGGCCGTGTCTCTGAGTCCAGGATGGTCCAGCGCCACGGGCACTACCTTCTCTTGCGCATGCAGGTCTCCAGCCTGCCCAGCTCCTCGTAGGCCTGGTAGAAAATGTCAAAGTCTCTGGCACCCCAACCCCTCCACACAGCCAGGCAGCGCTCCGTGTTCTCCTTCTCAAAGCAGCACACAACCGTGTCCTTCCCCACGAGAGCTGCATCCACCAGTGTCCTGGGGAAGGGAGCAGAGAGGGAAGGGCATCACAGGGAAGGGCATCCCAGGGAAGGGCATCACAGGGAAGGGTATCACAGGGAAGGGCATCACAGGGAAGGGCATCACAGGGAAGGGCAGCACAGGGAAGGGCATCACAGGGAAGGGCAGCTCTGCGAGCACAGCATTGGCTCATGAGCTTCCTTTCCAGCTACACAAGCTTTTTACAAGCTGCAAATCCTTCAGCAAGGAGAATGTAACAAAGAGAGGGATCAGAAACTGTGTCACGTCAAAACTAAGCAGCTCAGTGACACGGGGAAAGGTTTTTAAAGGATTCAGGTGCCTAAACCTGTAGGTGGGGGCTTAAGTCTGCCACGGCATTTGAAGTTGCTGCTAATCTCCTGATTTGCTAAATTCACAGACTCTTGTTCCTGCTGCCAGCTGGGCATTTTCAGAACAGCTCCATCATAACACAGCTTCCACAGCCTGGAATAAAGCATGGAAGTGGGATGGAGCCTGCCTGTGTCAGCTCAGGGGCTGAGCCCCGAGCCCAGAGCAGCAGGCACAGCTGTGGCAGCACTCAGGGATCCATGTGGTCCGTGCTGTATGTGCTTCCCTTCATGTCTCTGTTGAAGCTGGCCCTGCAGGGGCCTCAGAGGGAGGTGGGGAGGTGGCTGGGCAGACAGTGACACTTTTCCTTTGCAGGGTCCAAGGGACAGGAGTCCAGGCCTCACTGGGCTCCTTCTACCACTCCCATAGCAGGTGGAGAAGGTTGGTCCCTAAGTGTTTCCCCAGAAGGGTGCCCAGCTGGGAGCACTGGCCACAGGCTGTCCTTGGCCACTGGTTTTTATTACAAACTGCCCCTACAAAGCCCCCTCCCTTTCCTCCCCTCCCTGACCTGCTCTGCCATTTGAGCAGCCCCTTCCCTTTCCTCCCCTTCTGCTCTCCATCCTGCTGCTCACACGGGGAGGGTCACTGGCCATGGTGCCTGGCCCAGCCAGGCAGCAGGGCAGGACAGGTGTGAGATGTGGTATCACTTTGCCTGAACTCCACACTCAATCCAAGTTAAGCAAAACCAACCAAGAGTACCTGTGACCAATAAAGAGAATTCTCTCCTCCCAGCTAACTGATAAAGACAGTCAGTTCTGAGTAGAGGAAATGCCAGGAGCTTTTGATCTCCTGCTGTGTTTACCTGGTGGTAATAAACGATCATTTATAATCCTTAGCACTGCTTAACCTGCATTTGTTTGGACATAAATAGTACAATCCCAGACCAGTATTTAAGTGATCAGCAGGAACACCCCCACCTCTCTAGCAGCTATTTATTTCCTTGACTCTCCTTCACTGTATGAAACATTTTAATTTAACGTATATAACTGCTCTCCCCTGTGCTCCAGGAGCCGTCCCCTGGCCTGTCACTGCCCACACAGCACAAAGGTGCTCATTTAGAGCCAGAACATCAACCTGACCCATGTGAATGCAGCCACAGACAAGCGCCGTGCTCTGCATAAATACACCTCTTGTTCTGAGCGCGGGGCCGAGTCTGCCAAGCTGCTCTGACCTTCTGCCAGGTGCCCTCAGAGCAAAGGGAGCCAGCACCAGGCAGGATCAGGCCAACTCTATCACATTGTGCACGGTCCTGTCTGTGTCATTATGGGGTGTTCAGTCTCTGTGGATTTTGGAGACCAGGCTGTAGTCACAGAGCCTTCTCCTCGCTGTCTGCCCCGCTCTAAGAGCGTGCCCACACCTTGATGTGCAACAAGCAGCTGTGTCCTCCCACTGGGAACTCCACAGAGGCTGCTGGAAGCCAAGAGGAAACTCCCAAGGGCTCTGAGAGCCTGCAGAGCCCCCTGTGGCCCCCCAGCCCCCTTGTGCCCCCAGGTGTGCCCAGCCAGCCTCACCCGTAGGGAGCCAGCTCCCCTGCCTTCAGCACCGCGATCACTCTGCCCCGCTGCGTGCCCGATTCCTTCTCCAGCCCGATAACGATGATGTCCCCTCCTCTCCTGGAAGAGAAACAACGGAGAGGTCACATCCTCAGCACTGGGCATGCTGTCAGCTGAGGAAGATCCATGCTGGATATCCATCCTCTGCTCCATGCCCACCTACAGCCATGGGGAGGAGGCACCCTGATGCCACGGGGGCATCCTGAATCCACTGCAGTGAGAGATCCTGTGACAAGCAAACTCAGCTTCCCAGAGGGTCCCATCAGCTCTGCAGGAGGCAGCAGGACTTGCCAGGCAAGGAGGCTGCCTGCTGATCTTTGTTTCCTCAGTAGCTGGGGAAACATGGCTTGGAGTCTGACCACCCCCTTCTCATTCTGCTGAAACCAACCCAGCAAGGCCTTCCACGTGGTCACTCTGCTCAACACTGCATACTTCTAAAAGGCATAGAAAATCCATGTTCCATGATACTGGGAACACAATTTCTTAATGATAACTTGACTTTGTGGCCAAGTGAATCATACTGGGAATGCAAAAGCTGCTGAATTAGCCTGAGTTAATCTCATGTTCAGCCAGCAGGGATTTTGGCTAAGTTGCCTGGTTAAGTGACCCGCTTACCTGGGGATCCAGATGAGGTCTTTTACAGGAAGAATCTTGACTGCTTGGAGATGCTCTGTGTTATCACAGGCAGGCAAAGCATCGTGATCCAGGGAAGCTTTCAGCTCGTGGAATTTCTCAGACTCCTCAAAATCCGTGAAGGGTGCACTGGAAGAGCTCAAGGGCGAGCTGGGCAGGCTGGAGGGGCAGCGGGTTACTGCATTGGGAGGCGAGGAGGAGTAGGAAGACACAGAGCAGTAATCTGTGAGCGAGTCCTGGTGGTTCAGGATCTGGGTGCCCACGTCTGGGCTGTACACGATGCTCATGTCCCCCGGGGGGCTGCTCTCCATCGCCTCGTGGCTGAGGGGGGCTGTGGCCGGGATGGCGGCCGAGGGCTGCTGGATGGTGAACATGTCTCTGAGGGGGCTGCAGTCCCCGCAGAAGTAGCGTGCGCAGAGCTGGTAGCTGGTGGCGTGGTACATCACCAGGAAGTTGCTTTTATCGTCCAGACACCAGACCACCTCCTCGCCGTGGCACTCGGAGTTGCAGGCGATGGATGTGATGACGGAGGGCGGGCTGAAGGCCTCCAGCCTCCTGCTGATCTCCATGGAGGCGCAGCTGACCACGAGGACCCCGGGGCCGTTGCTGTACCACACCTCGGCCCCGCTGTTGGTGACCTCCATGGCCCTCACCGGGTACGGGTTCTGCCGCGGGTCGCTGTCCGGGATGTTGAATTTGGACCTGTTCGCTGTGTGGGAGCACAGGTAGGAGCAGTTGTCCCCTGGCAGGCCCTGGGACACTGAAAACACGGCTACGAGTCCATCTGACAAGCCAGCCAGCACCACATATGAGTTCTGTGAGAAAGAGAGAAAAATTTCATGGAATTGTAGAACAGTTGGGTTGGGTTGGAAGGAACCTACATGATCATCTCATTCCATCCCTCTGCCATGGGCAGGGACACCTTCCACTAGACCAGGCTGCTCCAAGCCCCATCCAACCTAGCCCTGAACACTTCCAGGGACAGGGAGTCCAGAACCTCCCTGTGCCAGGACCTTACTACCCTCAAAACAAATAATTTTTTCCTATTTCTGTAGTTCTCTATAATAGAATAGCTTTCATTCCCAGAAGCTCTGCCTGCTTCTCACATTCTGCAAGAACACCAGTAACTCACCCCAGAACAGCGATAACACAACATAAAAAGAAGTCACTCCTTAGAAGCTGTCGCAGAGCCACACTCCTTTCACCCAGTATTACCTTTCTCTTTACTGGCAAGGGTGGACAGATGGACCTGGCAGCCTGCCCTGAAGGTTAGCAAATTCAGGCTGGAGTATGTTCAGAGACAGCCATCATGATCCTAGGAATCCAGCTGTAGAAACCTGGCTCACTTCCAAACAGGAGTAAAGCTATTGCTATCAATGTAGGTAGGAGAGGAATGGAAGAAATGCAGTAAAAATGGAAAGCAGGAGACAATATTCTCATGAATTGCTCCACATCCAGAGTCTGCTGCTCTGAGAGCTCTGCTCCTCCCAGGGATGTGCTCTGGGTCTGGGATCCTTGGCAGCTCAGACATCCCAGCCAAGGGCACAGAAGCAGCAGCAGTTCACCAAAGCACCTGCCAAGTGCCATGAACAATTCTGCAGGTGGGTAAAACCTGTCCCTAAATGTGCAGATGTGCTGGACACAGCTCCAGCTCCGTGGCCATGCATCCCTTGTGTCCCAGGGGCAGGAGCTGCTGAGAAGGCCACGCCTCAGCAACTCCTCCAGTTAATCCCAGCGGGGCAAAATGCTGTTAAACAGACTGGGAAATTGATCTCTTGGGAACAAAACTTCCCGTGACCTTGGGCCTCTACCAGAAACTCCCCCATCTGTGAAGCAGATAAAACAATACTTACCTCAAAGGCCTTTCTATTTCCTCCCTGTGGAGCAATAAATTCTAAAAAAAGACCATTTAACCCAGGACTTCTTTACTGTCTGGACTAAGCACAGCTAATCAAACAGAACCAGACAGAGCAGCACAGAGCTGACACAACCTCACCCCTCCTCAGCTTCTCCACAGTGGAAAGCCCTGCCTTTGGCATGCCCAGGGTGCCAATGAGATGGGCTGAGGGCTCAGTCACTCTTTGCTGGGAATGCAAAAATTAAATTAAGGCATCCCCGTGCCCTTCCAGGGATCTTGATTCTGCCAGGCTTGGACAATAGTTCCCAGGCTGTAAATCCACAGAAAAATCAGTATCTTGATTTACCCCAGCTATTGAGGGGCGGGTAGTGCTGGGTAAGTGTTATTTAATTGACAGCTCTGCTTGCAAGGCTCATTTTGAGTCCTGGACAAAGAGACACTCTCTGCACACCAAGTATGAGTAAAACCATGAGAGCACTGAGCCCCTGTGACTAATCCAAATCACAGCAGAATTTTACTGTAATGGGAAAAACTAGGAAAGCAAGTGGAAAGTTGTGAAACGGGGCTTGGACTAACTCAGTCCAGTCCCAATTCTCTAACCACTAATTAAAAGAAACCCCAACGACCTGCAGTGCTCAGTGCCATGTTCCTGCTGCCATGTGGATCTGGTGCAAAGGCTCCTGGAAGTGGCTTTGCCAAGGAGTTGCATCAGTAGGTTGGATCATGGCACAGTGCTTTGCACAAGCTGGGTTTTGCGTTACTTTTTCTTTGGAAGGGAGTTCAATTGCTTAAAACTGAATAAAACAAAGCAGAACAGCCCACATTTCTCTGGTAAAAAATGGCCCAACTTTTTCAGTCCGAAGGACCCTGTACAAGAGGCATTTCTTACCAGAAATGGAAAATTTAAATTGCAATGGGAACATCAGATAGAAACTGTAATGTGGGTATGTCACCCTGAACTGCTCCTAGTGTGACACAGGCCACTACTAAAATCTTCAGAGGTTATAATTTTGTTTCATTTGATTTGATAACGCTGAATTATCCAAGTATAGTCTTCACAAAAAATTATTTTGAATTCCTTGATTAGTGTCAGCTACTACAGAACAGAATCCCTATTCCCTTTTGGGTTCCACAGGCCAAATTTCCCTGGCACAGAGCAGTCAGCACCATAACCAGGCAGGGGTGGGTCACTGACTCCCTCCTGGTGTTAGCAGTGGAGGGATAACAGGCCAAAGCCTGGCCTGTCTGGGATGGAACAATGGTGGAAGCAAATTTGGAAGGTATTTTTTCCATTGGAGTATTTATTGATAGTCTTAGCTATCAGGACCTGTTTTTATCCAGCCATTGCTGTTATCTCTCAGAGAGATAAGAAAAAAGGAGCAGGAATTCAAATGCTGAGAAATGCCCTCAACCTGTCATCCCTCATGTGACTAAGCTGAGGGAGTGACCATGTCCAAAACCACCTCCCCACACATGCCATAATTAATTCTTGCCAGATTTTATCCAGTGCTGGTGAGGCAAAACCCCCCTGATCAGGGTATTCCAGCAGCAACCAAAGGCAGGCAGGGCTGCAGCCTCCAGAAACCTTAAGTAACTTTCTCAGAATTCATTTTCAACATTTGGGCTCCACGAGGAGCCAACAAAAACACAGAGCAACAAAACTGCATTTGAAGGCCCCGTGCTGCCAGCAGCCCCGCCGTGCCAGGAGGAAGGCCCCGAGCGGGGCCGTGCCGTGCTGCGATGAGCGGGGATGAGCGGCTCCAGACGTCCTGTCCCACTGCCAGCAGGTCAGCAGAAATGGCAAAGAATCCCACACCAGGGCCTGGTCGCCTCCTCTTGTCCCTGCAGGGTCTGGCACTGCTGGCTGCAGCCTTTAAATGCAGCTTTTGTTTCCACGTGTTCCAGGTTTCTGCGCGAGGCTGAAGATTTGCACCCATTCAGGTTTCTCTCTCCCTCCACATCTCTTCATAAGAAAGCTGCAAACCAAGGCAGAATGTGTCTTGGTTTGCCCCTTTTTAACCTGCTCATTTGCCAATCTGTTTTCTTTTTTCTTCTGAAAATTGTATTGTTTACCAAAAAGAATCATCCTGGTGACAAAAAGCATGCAACAAAAAGTTTAAATTGTACAAGACTTTTCCTTGGCGGGTGAGTTTCAGATTCTGGGCCCTCCTTGCCTGCTTTCGAATTTCCATGATGCTTCCTTTGGATGAGAAACCAAGTTTTGGAAACTATTTCTTTTGGATCAACCTTCCCAAGGCAGTCGTAAAGAATTCCCCTTCCCAGCAACATCCCCCGGCAATTCTCTGACTAAAAGTTACCTCACATCTCACCAGCTAAAGGTTTTCTTCCCAGGGAAATGCAATTTTTTTCTCCACTGACAGCAGTGACTGTGATAACTCTGATAGAGCTTGCTGGCCAGGCAGTGAGTGTGACAAGTGTAAGCTTTCCACAGAGGTTTTTTGGAAGAACTGGCTGGTTTAGTTCTTGCCTGTAGCACAGACATCCCTACACTTGCCAGCCTGGTCTGCACATCCCCGGGCTGCCGCTCTGGCCATTTCACTGCCAAACTCATTCACAGGAAGGAGAGAGGAAAAAGTAAGTCCAATAAACTAAGAAGGAGTGAGCTAAAGGGAGGTGGATTTCTGCAAGGTTGGGTAGGGTCGGGGGAGGAAGGGAGGTGTCTAGACTCAATATTGCTATTGTAGGGCCTGGCATTATTTATGACATTTTCTAGGCAAGCCACAAACTGGAAATAGAAACCAGGAGACATAAAGCCACTCGTAACCCCTGAGGAATGGCTTTGCAAGCTGTGTGACAGTGGAAAAGCTGAAAGCAAAAGACTCCTTCGACTGTCCTGCATGGAACCTCAGCCAGTATGAAAAAGAAATTTGCCCTACACATCAGAAATGAAACTCCACAGTGGACAAATGCTGCAGGTCCAGGAGCCAAGGAAAGCCAACAGATGCAGAGAAATCCAGCCCTGTGCCAACTTTACATCAATGCCCTACTTTAGCCCTACTTACACCATGTTTGGAAGTGCAGCAGCACACCTTACACAAACCATCTGCCTCAGACTCAGTCCATGCAGCAATCCCAGCAGACCAGCCAGAAATGGACAATGGCTCAGGACAGGCCTGGTATAAACCAGCAGCTCCGAGAGCTGCCCCGTGCTGAGCTCTCAGACACATCCCAGTCTGCTGGCATTTGCAAAGACTACACAGTTACCAGTAATGTTGGAACATAATTATATGTTTTCACTTGAGGTGGCTGTAAGCAAACCGGAGGTAATTTAGCTGGCAAACAGTTTTTATACATCTCCCAAGGCTTGCCTTCAATAGGCATCCAGGTTCAGATTTCTCCTGCCAGAAATGGGATGGTGGCAATTCCAGGGCTAGGCAGATAACATATAACTTGCTTTAATGCCCATAAGAGTAATTATCCATGTTACCCCTAAGAGCATTACCCAAACCAGCTGTATTATCTAAGTGTTCTCATTCAAAACCAAAACAGGAGTGTGGCTAAGCCCAGATAACATTTAAGGATGACTGTGCACACAAATGACAGCACACAGCCCAGGAAAACAAGAGTGGGTACAAGAGGTCGGATGTACCCATGTCCTGCATTAGCACTTAACAAATCTCTATTCTAATTATTGCTTCATGTCTTCTCCACTTTGCTTGATCAGCCTAAACCTTGTGTGCCAGTGAAGTGGAAACACAGCTGGAAAACTTCCTTGCCGAGGAATTTGATCTGTTTTGACTACTCTCCCAGCAGGTTTGGAAGTGCCAGCTTTGGTCCCCTGACTCAGGTTCTTGCCCACAGGCAGAAAGACCTGGAAACCTTCTCCTCGCAGTGCCAAAATGTTCCTGGGCATTGCAAAGTCTTTCAGCACCAGCTGAGTGTGGCAGCTTGGCCCAGCAGCGGAGTCTCACTACTGCCCTTTTCCTATGGGTTGTTCCTTACCCTTTTGACAAGAGGCATCACCAGGAAGCAGCTCACAGTGGCAGGAGTATCTAAACCCTTCAGTGGAGTCTTTAAGGGACACATGCCCTGCAATCCATACACAGAAATCTTCTGGTCCTGGGAAAGAGCACATAAAATTCTATAAATTCAAACCACTTCCCTGCTTTTCATATCTCGATACCTGAGCAAGATCTAATTGGTTCCAAAACTGGTTTTTATTTGTACTTTTTGATATCCAAAGTGTGAATTTCTGTTTTCCATGGAGAGCCTTTGGCATGTGGGTGGAAAACGGGTGTAGGTGCTGCATTCCCCAGAAAAGGGTGTGGACAATATATGCATTATCCAAAAGTCACCAAAAATCACCAGTGCAGGGATTTTATCACCACATCCAAAAGCACCATCTGACAAACCTGAGTGCAAAAATCCCAAAAAACAATTGAAGCAGGTTGTACGTTACTTTGCATTAACCTGTCTATTCAAGGGACATTACATTTTATATGAAATCACACCTGCCCCACACCTCCTAAATCTACTAGACTTTTCATTCTGATCTAAAAGGTGGAAATACAACGCTTTAAGATCGTTGAATTTTAATTTTTCTATACTTATTATTATATTAGAAAAAGAGTATTTGAGCTTTACCTCTATTTGAGAACAGAAAAAGTCAAAATACCTTATTTTCTTATGGGGAGGAAAAAAAAATCACAGCATCCATGCCAGGGCAGAGTGAAATAGCCAACACAAATTATCTACTCAGCGAGTGTGGCCTTTTTTCCCCCCTACTATAAAACACTGAACTTCAGGAACATTTAAATTTTTTGCTGTTTTTTCTTTGTTTTGTGGGAAATGATTGTGTCAGCACTGGCTGACAGTTAACAGCCCTTTTTGATGGGTGGACAGGGGCTCTGGGGGATAAATCAGCCACTCTTATCTTTTTAGCTGCCATTCTCCATGGTGAACACAAAACTCGGGTACCCATTTCCCACCAACCTTCAAATCCCTCAGGCCTCTTTCAAAACCCCACCCTTAAATGCATGTTTTCTGTCCCTGCCTCCCTTTATCACCCATAGATAAGGACATTTCCCAGCTGAACCCCTGGGCACAGATTGCTCCAGCCGAGAGTTTCCCCTCGGAAAGCCGAGGTTCCCACGATCGCTCCGGGCTCTGGGAGGCACAGTCTGGATCTGTGTGTCAGGTAGAAACAAAACACCTGGAGACAGCAGATGCAAAATCACACTGCTCATCTGAGACGCCCTTTGTCTCACACACTCTTGGCTTTACTAATTTAACAGGCCCTTTCTCTTCGTTAGTGTCTCCCCTAACGAGGCCCCTCTTGAGGGGAGCACAGGCAATGCTCACCTCCGTGGCTGCCCACAGGGAATTCTGAAATTTGAGTTGGCAGCACAGCTTCATTCCTGGGCAGCTCATCCTCTGCACTTCCATGACTCCTTTCTCCAGGTTGACCACCGTGTAGTTCCTGAAAGGAGCAAGCAACAATTTCAGCCAGCCAGCATTCCTCCTGCAGGGGGCCGAGGGACTTGTGGCACTTGTGGCCAAGCCACGACACAACTGCCCAGATGTGGATAATGCTGCAAGGATCTACACCCCTCCAAACTCCTCATTTGAAGGAAAAGAAAGATGTGCCATGGCTCTTCCTCAGGGGCAGATGTGCAATTGCTTCTGTGAAGATTTACGCTCAGGTCTCTGACTTTGCACAGGGTTAGGAGGATGTATGTGGTCTGTTCCTGTAATTGAGCTGTGAGACAAACAGATCCAGCTGAACAGCAGTAATTAATAGCTGGGAAGTCTCAGCCCATCTTGCCCATTAGGTTCTCAAGGGAATAGCTGGTCTCCAAGTTCACTGCCTTGCTATTATCTGGCTTCATTGTTATTCCAGTACATAAACAGAGGAGCATGATTCTACAGAGCAAAAATGTGTAACCTAATAAAATTATTTATAAATATTACTAATTAGTAGCTTTTTGTAGCTAAAAGGATTTTGTCTGTTTGGGGAAGTTTATTGATTTTGGATGTTTGAAGAATAACTGGATATTCACAACCACATCTGTGAGTCCCAGATGTTTTACCAACTGTGGCACAAGCAATTACACATCCTGAAATCTGTCACATGTGAGTAAACTTGTTATTCAGCAGTTTTCAGCAAGTGGATTGTCCAGTCAGGAAGCAGATTCACTGAGATATATTGCTGTGAATATTTGGACAACATCCATGTATTCAAAACACATCTGGGAGTGCCATGTGCTTCACCAGTTCAGCAGGAAAAGTTACACTGCCTGCACTGAACAACTGACCAAGGACCACAAATGGCAAAGCAAATAGTTGAGCAACAAATCACGTGCCTTTCCCATTAGCTTAATGGTTAAAAATAATGAACACATTAATATAAAATTGAGATCAGTTTGTGAATGTTTCCAAATAAGACCGAGGCTATAAAAATCAGCAGCATCCATAAAAATGAACCTAACTAGCTGCAGGTCACATATGACTGAGCAAAATGCCATCACCTCAGTCACAATTTAATAACATTTTAAGCACATGCCTTCAGTCCAGAACACATTTTACTGGCAGTGCACACTTGGATGCACACACAGCTCCAGGCATGTGGTTAACTCCCGATGATTGCAATAGGATTTAAGCATGTGCTTAATTGCTTTGCAGAAGAGAGATAGAGCTGCAGCCTCAATTAGGAAAGGTTTAGTGTTAAATGGCCTCATTAGGAAAGGCAGAACACGTCTGTTCTCATGTGCAAATGCTTCATCCTGTGTGTGTGAATCATTACACTGCCCTAATCTTCTCCCCATATTAACTGAAGCAGAGTTAAGCTCATTAAATATCCTTTATAAAGCAACCACTGTTCCCAATTAAAAGAGTTTGGGAAAACAGTGTTCACTGTATTCTTGGCATTCATCCAAGTTCACTTTCACCTTCTTTACCTCCCTCCCAGAGGCAGAAGTGAAGATGCTGAAGGATTAAAAAGGAAAAAGAAAAAAAAGGAATTGCTAATGTGAGCTGTCTCACCTGGTGTCCTCCTTCCCATCCCAGAGCACCACCGTGTACTCCTGCCCCGGGGAGCAGAAGAAGGAAGACTGCTTCCCACAGGGCAGCAGGTACATAAACGTTGCAAAGGTTGGATCTTTCATCTGCCCCACCACAGAGATGGCCAGGGGACGCTGAAGGGGAAGGAAAAGAGAAAAACACATCACACAGGATGAAACAGGAGAACCACAATGAACAGGAGGTTCAACAAGGCTAAGCACAAGGTCCTGCACCTGGATCAGGGCAATCCCAAGAACAAGCACAGGCCAGGTGTCCCTGGAACTGGATTATATTTAAGGTTCCTTCCAACCCGAACCATTTTCTGATTGTATGATTATTTATTAAAGCTTGGTCTGTCATTCTTTTACACATTTTACTGATTCATTTCTTCAGGCTTAGGAATTTTCGAAGCTGACCCATTGCATGACTGTGTAGATGTTTGAGAGTCAGGCTGACCTTTGTTTGAAGGACAGCAGCTCTAAAACACCAACTGAAATTAATGAAGAATGTAATGCAGCATAATCCTTTTCTTGCACTTTGAAGCTATTTCTTCCTCATACCTCCTTTTATAATCTTTGGGATTTTGAAGTCTTTGTAGTTGCACTCACAGCATGACACTGGAGCTGTTTCTAGAAATTATGGGTAATGTCTTGCCCTGGTGAAATCAGCAGTCTAACTGCCACCGACATCAAGAGACCTTCAAACCACCACAGATGTTTAAGGCCACAAATCTGTCATCATTTCATTCATAAAACTCTCATTTAAGTCAACAGAAATTCTGGGCCAAATCAGCAGGAAGGGTAAATGGGCAATGGAGCTGCTGTGCTGCACCAGGAGCAAGGTCAGCCCTCCTGCACAAAGAGGGGCAGCCAGCTCAGAGAACATGGCTCAGGAGGGTGGTCTTGTACCTTCTCTGGCTTAGTGTCCCAACACTCCATCATGAGAGCCTGCATCCTGTAGAGCTGCACCTCCTCGGGCTGCCCGAGGACAGGACGGATCCCTTTGGACAGCTTCTTTGCAATCTGGAGCTGGTGCTGTCCCAGCACAGGCCGCTGCCCCGAGAGCAGCTCGTACAGGACCATCCCATAGGAGAACATGTCCACCTAGACCAGAAACAGGGGAAAATCAGGGCAAGGCTCTGTTGGTGGGTGGAGAGGAGAGCAAGGCAGGCCACAGTGGGAAAGCCAGTGCCAGCCCCACGCACGGAGAAGGGAATTGAGCCATGGGATGGTGCCAGCCCCCCAGTGCCACCACAGAGCTGCCCCACAGCCTCCCCCAGTCACCTTCTCGTCGTAGACGATGCGGGGTCGGATCTCGGGGGCCTGGTAGCCCGGTGTGCCCTCCACGCCCAGCGCGCCCTCATGGAACGACTGCCGCGAGATGCCGTAGTCGGAGAGCTTGATGTTGATGTGCTCCCTGACATCCAGGGACCACACCAAGATATTGTCCGACTTGAGGTCACAGAAGATAATGTTCTTCTTGTGCAGGTAGGCCAGGCCTGTGGCGATCTGGTAGGCTATTTTGTGTGTCAGCATGTGTCCCAGCGGCACAAAGGAGGACCCTGGCACAAAGGAAAAGCTCGTCTCCAGCTCCTGTCATTGCCATAACTGCTTCTTCTCCCCCCCTCTCCTTCTCTTTTAAACTCCAGAGCAAAAACTGACAACCTTTTGAAACATCACTCAATGGCACCATTTGAAATGACACTGTTTATGTTACTGTACGTGTCTGACAGTCCTATTAAATTCTTTTTTTAAACCCTTTCACTTCTAGGCCGCTAAATCTTCTGGTGAAAATTAGCGTTTGACTGAAAGTTGACATGAAGCCAAGGTGCCAAGAGGGTCAGATGGCCTCAACTTATCTTGGAATTAGTGTTGCTCATTTGATAATGACAGCAATACAGATAATTATGAGATAATTTAGAGTACCAGACACCCATCTGCAGGGGGAAAACCACAGCACCATCCATGCAGCACTGAAGAGAGATGCACTCCATAATAATGTGCAGAGAAATTGAAAATCCAGGTCTCCAAAATAGTTCTGAGAATCCTGAGCATCAATTTTTACTAGGCTCCCAAAAGCACAATACAAGAACAATTCCATCCCTCCCACTTCCCTTAGTCTGGAAAAAAAAATCCCCTCCAGAAAATCAAGCAGTAATTTAAACACCACTGCCCATGTGTCAGTGGGAGAGGGGTGGGGACAGAGCCTGGCTTTACCTTTGGAGTTCTCAGCCAGGACAGTGGTGAGGCTGCCCAGCGGGGCCAGCTCCAGGGCGAAGCAGAGCGGGTGGATGCTGATGCCGATGAGGGACACGATGCAGGGGTGCTGCAGGGAGTGCAGCATGCTGGCTTCCTGACGGAACTCCGAGAAGTTCTTCATGGCATCCATGGCCCGCAGGTGCTTCAGCATGGTATCTGGCAAGAGACACAACCCCCCCTTGTCACTGCCCAGCTCAGGAAATGAGTCACAAACTCTTTGGAGGAGATCACCGAGCAAGGGCTGCAGGAGGAAGGCAGCTGGTGGGATTATGTCGACAGCAAGGCTTTAAGTTGAATCCTTATGCTGATGTATGAGCCACTAAGAGACACTGGCTATAAGCAGGATCTGTCTGGTACCTTGGGAAGCAAGAGCTCCCTTGGCCCTTAAACACCAGGCTCAGGTGTGTCTGGCATATGCTGTTCTCACATATCCCCTGGATGACTTTGGAAAACCCGTGCTCCCAGCAGGGAATCTGTGTAGATGGCCCACTGCAGACCCTTTGCTGGAAGGGCTCTTCCCTACAGTTTCCCAGCTTCCCTGCCAGAAGAGACACTCATCACAGTAATGGTCCTGCTGCCACTGCTCAGGCAGGTCGGCTCTTCCCGAAGGTGATTTGTCACTGGGACAGCAGCTGGCCTCCCCCACAGCTCAGGGATTCACCACATCCTCCCGACAAAAATGAGGAATGTGAGGCACTTTCTCCTTTCCCCTGTGCATGGACTGAGGCTCTGCAGCAAAGCTGGGCTCCACAGGAGAGCCCATCCCT
The DNA here is from genome assembly GCF_048771995.1 of Taeniopygia guttata. Lineage (NCBI taxonomy): Eukaryota > Metazoa > Chordata > Aves > Passeriformes > Estrildidae > Taeniopygia > Taeniopygia guttata. The sequence goes on along the minus strand of NC_133035.1, from coordinate 17,987,956 downwards.
GCCTGAAGAAGCTGGTGGGCTCAGGATTCCCAGTTTGCTTCCTCCAGCTGCTGGCACAGAGTGGGTAAAACACTAATTCAGAGATGGGGACTCACAAATCCTCAATGCAAACCCAAGCAAACCTACACTTCTCATGGCCAAATAGCATGGAAAAAGGAGTTGAAATCTCACCCCCCTTCCCAATCAAGGGCTCTGTCTTGGCACCATATAAATCCAACCTCTGATCTGCAGGAGAGAAGCCTCCTGCAGTGCCAATGACCTTCATCACTACAAATGTTCATGAAGAACTCTCAGATGCATCCTCCTCCTCCACTGAAACCCATCAGTTTTGCTATCTATTTCCATGCTGTGTTTAATCAGGTGCTGTCAGCACTTTGCAGACTCTTTGGTCTTAGCTTGGGATCCCAGACTGCAGATTCCCAAATTCCTGACACCAAATCTGTGCACTGTACCTGCAGCTGAAGTGGGAGAACCCTTGCATTTTTTAATCTGAAATCTCTTCACAGCCACTGGTTTTCCTTGGTATCGTGCCCGATATATAACAGTTCCACTTCCACCCTGGCCAAGAACGTTGTTTTCATTTTCACTGCATTCCAGTTTGCTATTTTCCAGGAACAGTCTGCCAAACAGAAATTGGGGGTTTTTAATTAAAGTTTCAAAGATGTGGCAAATTAATGTTTTTAATGTGATTTCCATTTTCACAAATGCCTAATAGGTTCTTGCCTTATCTACCATGAGGACTGGATCACCTGAACTACCTTGGTCATCTCAGTGCAACTCCATGCTGGCTCACGTTGTACAACAGATTTCCCACAGAAAAAAGTAATTTGAGCAAAGAAGCACAAAAAGAAGCACAAAGAAGCTTTTTCCTAATTTAACCCACAAGAATCAAACAGATCTGGAAAGCACATAAGCTCCTTTTCCAAGCAGATGACACAGATACTGATACTTGTACTATTTATCTGTATTAATGATTTTCTTTTTTGCTTCATTTACCTCCTGTTCCTCTTTTTTCCACCGAGGCAGGACAGGATGTTTATGAACAGCCCCACACTCTGAAACCTGATTATTCAAATCAGCTTAGTGTTCCCAGGCTGCAATTCATCATTTCCCCACTCTCCCAGAGACTACTTTTACAGATGTTCACACTTCAAACATCTCCACTCGCCTTGCACCTGCCAAATAAATCTGCAGGAGATAACAGTGTGGGGAGGGCTGGTGTGATGAGCTGATGGGGTGTTTGCCCAGAAAGAATTACCCCAACAAAGCAACAGGGGCCAGTGAGAGCACAGAGAGCTCTGACAGCAGCCAACAGGACCTGGTCTAGAGCTCCTGCATTGGGCACTCAGAGGTCTGAGAGAGCAGGAGCCAAAGGAGACATTGCTCTCCTGTCCTGCCTGCTCTCAGGTCTCCTGCTCTGCACATCAGGTACTGAGGGGTGTAAGACTGAGCCCATCTGGGAATGCACTTAAGCAGCTTAAAGATTTGGCAGTGCTGCAGTGGGTAGGGAAGAGTTCCTTCAGCTGTTCAGGCCTGCCACATACCCAACATATCCAGCAGTCCAAAGCTGAGCAGGAACCCCAGCTCAGTGTGAGTCCCCCTGTGGTGTCCATAAACTCACCCACCTACAGGCCCCTACAAAATTAAGGCCATTTCAGTGCCAATTTTGTGATGCAGCAGCACTTCCTTTTTGTTTTGCCACATTAAAATCTCCTTTAGTGGGATCCCAGAAAGGCTCCAACTACAGAAAGTCCTGGCCAGAGTTCTGGGCAATGCAGGACAGCTGTGGCTTTAAAAAGGGACTTTCACATTGCACCACAGTGATCTCAAAGGACCCCTGGTGTGATGACTCGGTCAGCACACAGATATTGTCTAAGCAAGTTGCTGAACACCAGGGGTGCAGCTCAGGATGAGCTGCCAGAGCACGGATTGAGAGCAGATGGATTTATTTCCTGTGGTCAGCACGTCCCTCTGGCAGAGGCGACTCAGGAAGAGGGACCAACAAAATCACACAGGTACACTGAAACTCAACCAAAGGCTATCACACGTTACCTGGCAGGAAAATCAGTCATGAAAAGCTCTGGGACCAGCTCCTGGAGCGACACAGGGATGTCAGGGTGGTTAGGACACGTGATGTAGTCCAGCTCGATGGCAGTCAGGACACAATCCTCCATGTTGAAGTACTGCGCGTCCTCCGCCCTCTCGCTGCCCTCGCGCTGCTCTGGCCTGGCAGCTGCGCAGATGTGGCAGGGCACATACTGCTCCATCAGCAACGTGCCATCGCTCTCCATGGCTGTGAGGGCTTCAGAGAGAGCAAACAACAGGAAACAATGTCATCCACGCCAGCTGAGAGGGAACAACAGCTCCGAGTGCATTCCAGTGTCCGCAGCACGACCTGGACCCGCCGGCTGGAAATGGTCACGCTCACACAGCAGCAGTTTGCTGCAGGATACTGACTGGAATAGAAAATAGCTTTGCAAAGTAGACAGGACAGTGCTGGGGAGACAGGGCTGTGGACAAAACCCAGCACTCACCCTTCTATGGCCACAGGTAATGCACAGGCTTGTGAGGCAAATGTACTCAGGACTAGCAAAAATTAGAAGTATATGAATAAAGCACTGGAGAGACCCTTCTGCTTGCTGGGTGTCTCTGTCTCTGCCCAGACTGCAAACTGCCAGGTGGTTTGAGGTGGGAATGGGGTTGGGAGCAGGCTGGCAGGCACAGCACACAGAGCTCAGGCTCAGCACTCACCTGCAGCACCCAGGCTGGGAACACAGGTCCTGTGGGCTCCCTCATGGGCAAGGTGTTCAGCCCCTCCAAGAGAAATGTGGGTTCTACCATGACTAAGCCTGTGGGAGGTTCACACCTTTCCCATAATTACAGAGAGATTTTGTGGTGACAGGCTCTGTTAAATCCCCACAATTAGGGTGAACACAGGCTGCAGCCTTTGAAGTCATGGCTCTTCGCAAGCTTCACTGATTACCTTTAGCATTATTTTAATCCAAAGGCAAATAAAATGTTCTTTTTATCTTCAGAACACATAGAACGTGAGTATGTGAGAGTGCACCCCTGTTTCCTCCACAGAGCCTCCAATTAAGAGACTTTGGCACTGCTTTCTAGACCAGAGTAGGATGACAAAGAGCACTTCAAATTTTGTTTTGGTTTCAAACAAAGTGTATTTGGGCTGCAAAGAGCCTGCTGGGTAACAGCAGGATCTGTGCTGAGCACAGGAAAAGCAGCTGCAGGAGTCACGGAAGTTACCTTGGCATGGAGTCCTTGGTACCATATTCACTTAAGCCTCTAATATCAGAATTTTGTAACTCATAGAAAGTTAGAAATGATGGGCAAATCCACATCCCAGCTGATGCCAAAATGAGTTCAAGGGACAGCACCAAGCAGTTTAGGCCAAACCCTAGCCCTGCTACAAGCACTGGATGAATCTCTTGAACTCCTGCAGGTCCTGTTTGAACTGCAATGTTTCACCTGTGACAGACTGGAAGACACAATGTCTAGACCAAAGGATGTTGGCAACTAATCTTGATCTGTCTGCAGGTTTATTAGCTTTTATCAAATGCTATTGGCTTGAGACTGTCAGAGCCTGAGGGGTCTTCAATTAACACACAATACTGTGCACCTGGAGAGCTCTGTCAAAGAACCCTCTGTTGAAAAGATGTAACACTGCACAGAAAATTACAGTTTTTCTCTTACCAGGGAACCACTGGTCTATCAAAGAGTTGACATGATCTGTGATGAATGCCATGGCTGAAAAGTCTCTTGCTTCTGACTGGGAAATTATTTTAATTCCACCACTTTTTTTCTTTTTCCAGTTCACATCAGAAGACTCGACGCTGTGTGAGAAAGCCAAAAGACAGACCTGTGAAGCTTTTCTGAAGTATCAGTGTCAACAAACTTTCTTTCTGGCAAGAAACCTGAGTTACATAATAAACACAGCTCATGAGTCATCGAAACACAAAGCAATCTAGCTTCAACGGTGATTTTCAACTCAGTCTGTTCTGAAAATGACTTTCAGAAGAGAATTCTTGCACAGAAATGCCAGTTCCTCACAAAGGGTAACTGCTATAGAAGGTCAGGCCTAGGGAAAACTGTGGCCTAAGCAAGCTGAGTATGAGAGCTTTGACAGAAATGCCCTATACAGAATGATGGAAGGTTGGGAGTTGTAAAATCAGTAATAAAATTCCAGTGTAATAATAATGGTATTTCCAGAAACCATTAGGAAAAGTTTATGAACATAATTTTTGCACAATTCCCATGGAAATGCAACTCCCTGAAATACATAGGGAGCTAACAGCATGACCACTACCACAGTCCAGAATTCAGGATTCCAGCCTGTGGTTTGCAGTGTCTGGGTTCAAGTCTCTGCTGAGCTTGGAAAAATGGGAAGGTCACTGTTTCCTTCTGGCCTCCAACCATGCAACAGCACCAATGGTTCCTCCCTGTCTTGCCAGGGACTGAAGGAGCGAACGTCTTAAATGTCTGCATTTGTGAAACAACATGGACAGGAGGTTTTCCCCAGGCTTGCAGCCAGCAGACATTCTGCCTTGGCCAGGTTGAGGCACTTGTCCACAATCCCTGCTGCACAGAAGCACCTCCATTGACCTGGATTACTGCCATGCAGTGGTGAAGTTTTAAGATTCAGTGGAAAACTCATTGAGGTAAGGAAATCTTTGCATGTGAAAATGCACCATTTTAAGCTACCAGAGCCCTACTCTGAATTTCACTTTCTGTTCTCAGGCCTCTTCCAGTTTGTGGCTGCAACAACAGATAAGGTTGATACATTCAGACTTGCCAAATAATCAGTTATTTGTCATTTCTGTCCGCAGTTGCTGTTACCAGGTGAGTTATGTCCAATAGAAGAGCCTCCTCCTCTCCTGATGAGCGAGCACACAGCCTGGGTCAGGCCCATTCATCTCCATTCAGCTGATGTGTCTCATACACTCTATTAGTCCCCTGTCACACATGCTGCATTATGAACACAAATTACCTAAGATAGCCTCCATCAAAGGTAACGAACAGACCTTCCTGCCAGTAAACAGTGTGAGTCCTTTTGACTCGGAACGTGCTGCAGCGGTTCCTTTGGGTGCCTGTGAAGCTGTAGATGGTCACCTTTTTGTTTCTTGTCTTCGTGTTCTTCTTGTTTTCAAAGAGCTGAAACAAGCAGAAAAGCATGAAAATCGTGCTGAAATTTCTCATAAGGATGTGAGTTTTGCCTGTTTTAATCAGGCAAGAAAGTGATTTCTTTTTCACAGGTGCTGTTGTACCTTTTCCAGTAAAAGTGACTTGTGCTCATATAAAATTTTGTGATGGAATGGAAATACATGTGGTAAAATTGATTTTTCCACAGTGGAAATCTTTTTCATGCCACTCAAAAAAGAACAATTTCATATCAGTGCATAAAGCTAATTCTATAACTGTGACATTTGCTGTATTTATTCTGCATTCACAAAAGTCTTATAAACCTAAAGCACTAAATGTTCTAGTGAATGATGAAGTCTGCCCTCAATGCAGAGAGTTAACTTTTCCACCTGTTTTAGTGGGAGGAAGATGGCTCTTCTCCAAGACACTTCAAACCAGCAAAATGTATTTCTGTTCTAAAACCAAGAAGTTAATCTGCAGGACTCCGCTGTACTCATTGCTCCAACATTTATTTGCCTGCAGACAGGTCTGACGCCTGGCATCCTTTCCACTCCCTTCATGAGGACTGGATGAAGCCCCTAGGAAAGGTGCTCTAGGATTATGTAGTGCCCAAGAGGATGTAAGCAAGGGGTTGCCAAGACAGCCCATTAAAAGAGGTAAAGTTATTAAATAGCTTGAGAAGCCTGGAATACAGAGGACCTTCCAAAAACAGGTATCATGTTTTCCATGTTCTGCACATCACTGACAGACCACAGTTTAATGGAGAGCTGCTAAGAAGATACCAGAGCAGTACTATAAATATTTTGCAGTTATTTATTACAGTTTCAGATAGAAACTGCTGCAAACACATCTGCAACAACATCAAAATTCACTGAGCTCTCAGAACCTTGCAAACACTACTTTAATGTCACTCATTGCACTTGCACTAATGGGGTGCCTCATTAAGGCAACAGTCATGTAATTTTCTTCCCATTTAAACCCATAGAGATTCAGATATTTGGCTTTGCTGGAGCTATTCCAGATCTCCTCTGGCAAAGGCGTGAGGGAGTCTGCCCTGGTGGAATGGCCATGGACAAGAGCCACAGGCAGAACTCCAATTACTTGTAATTGGAAGATGCTGGAGGAACTGAGACCTTCCAGGGGATCACGTTATAAAGAGGCTGTGGAGAACTCAAGTTTTCTCCCCCAGTGGCAATGTGTCGTTCTCAATGACACTGACTGCAAAAACAGAATCAGACTTTCAGTGCAGAGCCTCATCCCTCCCTTTTTACTCACATAATGGTGCTGAAGTCTGTGTCAGAAGCGAGCGGGATGTGAAGAGACATCCCACTCACACTGAACCCCTTCAGCTGTCTGCTTTTGTTTGCAGACAGACACAGTAACCTACCTGGAGGTCCATCTCTGCCAGGCTAATTAACATCCGGGCTATGAACCTTTGCCAAAAGCCAACGGGGACAAAACTCATCTTGAAGACCCTCTGGACCGTGTTTGCGGTCTGGTGGCAGAGCCCGTGGATATCTAACGCTGGCTTGGTAGGAAGCAGATGTGGGAGGAGGTAGCTGAAACACATCAAGTTCAACAGCTCAGATTTTAGCTACAGCTTTTAACAGTGAGTACATTGTTAGCAGATAATAGGGCGATTCAGTCTCCAAAGAGATTTTTAATGGCACAGCCTACTGCATATAAAAAAGCTTTTAGACTAAAATGCTGCAGCAATACATGGAGAAATTAATTTACACTATGAAAGCAAGCAGAGGCAAAACAGACATTACATAATTCAGCCAGGGCTATTGGAAAGGGCTAAAATTGATGTAATGAGCATTTGTGTACTCACAAATTAAATGCATTAAAATATAAGAGTCATTAGAACAGCTGTGATGTCGGGACTCATTTTTTTGGTACTATTCTGCCCTGGTAGTAAGCAGGGAATTCAGAGCTGTGGAACAGGAGATCAGTGCAAAAACAACCTCCAGCAGCTCAGGTTCTGGAAGCCCAGAAGTGGGAGAAAGGAGTTCCAGGCTGCAGAGACTGGGCTGCTCTGCCTCAACCCAGCCCCAGAATGAAAGCACCTCATGGGTCAGCATGACAGGGATTCCTGCAGCTCCATCCTGCAGCTGATGGATCCCTGTCACATCCCTGACAAACCTCCAGAGCAAGTGCTCACTTTGCCAGGCTGTTGCCAGCAGAGAAATCACTTGTCTAGCTCAGATTCGTCTGCAATCAGATTGTTGGGTACTTTGCCCAAGTGTGAAGGAGACTTGATGTTATCTGTGCCTGACCAGTCAGCAGTAGCAGAGTTAATGCTGGTATAGGGGACCACAACGTTTTCAAATTATTTTCAGATCTCCCAGTAATCCCAGAATATTCATTTGTCCTATCTGTTGTATTTGAGAAGTTAAACATCCTGGAACACTGCAACTGTTTTGAAAACCATGAGCTTATGGCTTTCAATACTTGCCAGTAAATCTCCTGTCAGTGATACTCTTCTGTACCAAACACATCCCAGGACACCTGTACAATCTAAAATGTTATTTGCTTATAAGCAGACACACTGCTGTTTTATCAGTGCTGGGCCTGAGAAAATGCGTTGGCATCTGGGGCTTATCGCTGATGGGCACAACGACAGCAACAAGGCACATGGCCAAGAGATCTGACCAAAATAACACTGGCAGAGACTTGACACAACCAGAACTAATGCTGGGTCAGAATCCACTGCTTTAAAGCCTCTCATGTTTTCTCTCTAGAGCTGCAGGATTCTGTAAAATCTGAAATATCAGCTCAGAAAAAACAGCCATCATTAGACAACAGCTCTCTCCATAAGTCACACGTGATGACATATTACATGATCAAATTATCTGTTCCATGAAACATCTTTGGAATGTAAAACTAGCAAAAGTTTCAATTATAAACTCCAGTAAGAATGGTCATACTTTTAAGTGTATTTTAAGAAGCAGAACACAGTTAAGTTACATGCACCTTAGGCAGAAAAGCAGAGGGCAACAAACTAAAACTTCTTGCTCTATAAACGTAGTGGATGCATCATCAGACAGCCAATAAATTTTCTCCAGCACATCCAAGAAAGGTCTAGGAGTGTAAGAAGGGCCAGTGAGGCCCTTCTGGGCCATAACTATCTAGTGGATTATAACACAGATGGTGATTCGACGCTCTTGAACAACAGCCAATGCAAATTTTGAAAATATGTGAAACATGCCCCCATCCACCCTTTCAGAACAGAAACTGGCAGCTGCTTTCTCTACTGACTGCACAGAAACCCTATCTGGCAATCTAGACAATAATTGCAGCAGCACAGTAACAAATAACTGCTCTGTGTCTGGCTAGTACATTAAATTAATCCAACCTGCTATAGCTACAGCCCGTCAGTGGGAAGAATATTCTGCTAATGTGGCTTGGATCGCTCAGAAAAACATTGGGCAGGCCATGAAAAAGCAGTTTCCTTGCTCCCGAGGCACAGACAATATAATTGCCCTGGTGAAAAATGGCAGATAGCGACAAGGAGTCCAAAAGGCATTTTGGACTGAGCAGAAACATTGCTGCTTTATCTGTGTTAAGCCTGAGAAAATTTGTTGGCATCCGGGACTGGATAAGTGACAGACATAATGACAGCACAGAGAATGCTGCACTTGTGCTGGCATTCAGAGCTCCCCAGAGGCTCAGGGCGATGCAGCCGCGCTGTCCTGCAAGGGCAAGGAAGTGAAATGCAAATGCCACATCAAAAGTGCAACACAGCCCTGGTCTCACCGCTAGCCCAACAACAGGGCTGTCGCCAAGCAGATGGGAGAGAGAAAAATTGCAGGGAACTCTGCCCAGAGGAAAAGGGACTAGGGGGCAGAGGGGAGGAGGACTCATTAACATTTAAAGAGAATGAGGTTTCTTAGAACATTTCTAGGAAAACTATTGATCAACACCTATTGAGGTTAAAAATCAAGTAAATCACGTTGCTGCTGGAGCTACGCAGTTTCCCAATTTCACCAGGAATAAAATGCTGCTGCTTTAAGGGCTGACACAAGTATTGATTACTCAGAGTTTTCTGCCACACTGAAGCGAGAATCCTTCACTGGAAACAGATGACTCCAGCCCATCTATATTTCAGGCCTGGCAGCTGTGGCCTCACATCCTCTCCCGGCTGCAGCTGCGCCGGCTGAGCCCCTACAGCTTCCACCTGCTCGTGGCCACATCCCCGGCAGTGTCACTGCCCCTCCGGGCTGGTGGCTGAGCCTGTCACAGCCTCAATGCACCCCACTGGACAAAGACTGCTCTGGGAAAGCTTTCACGTGGGCTGGTTTGGCCCAGAGGATGCTCAGCTCAGGAAATACAGCCCAAAGGGATGGGTGCCTTCCATGACACTGCTGAATGCCCTCAGATATCTTCTCAGCACAAGAACCCTGCCAAGACAACCACTTAAGAGTGGCAAAGCCTGTTAATATCCACTGACTAAATGGGCATTCTTCTCCAGGCTGAATAAATCTCTCTCATTATCAACGTACCTGTTATTGGCCACAGGCAGAGCGATCTCAAACTTGGCCAAGAACTGGAAGTACTGCTCTTCGGTCTGCTCGGTGAAACCCGTCCCAACCAGCAGCATCCTGAGGTCCTCTGCTCTGATGACTCCATTCTTAGCTACAGACTTGGAGCTCTTGATGTTGAAAATCCTCTGTAGACACTCTGAGAGCCAGACAGGGTCAAGGAAGTAGAGGTTCCTCAGGCCATGGCTCGTGTCTGGGAAGTGCAGCAGTGTCCCTGTTTCTATGAGAAAATTAATGGCTGCAAGAAAGTAAAGAATTGGGGGTTAGCAATAGACCAGCATTAGGAAACCATGTAAGACTATGAGGCAGTTTGTGCAGTTTTATGCATTCCAGATACATCCAGCATGCAGCCAAGCCAAGAGAGTAACATCTATCTGAGGAGTGCTGCTATCTGACACTCCACTTGTAAAACCCATATCTCACTTCTTCACAGCCAGTATTTCTGTTCCCACGACACCTCCCCTTCACCCTCCTCCTGCCATCCTCACCAGGAAAGGCTCTCTCTGCCTCCTGCAGAGCAAAGTCTCCATAAAGATCACAAATTTGGGGTCCTACAGAGAAGCCAGACTTGAAACTATGGCAACCCTGACTCTACACAGACTAGAAATGAGACACAGCTTGTTAAAAAAAAAAAAAAAAAAAAAACCAAAAAAAAAAACCAACCTAAATTAAATCAGTAACTTCAGACAACCTTAGAAAATTCCCAGTCCTGTCCCCAAAGTTCCACTACTAATTTTATATCCTACCAATTTCCAAAGTCACTTCTGGTGTAATTTGTATTTACTATTTGTGGAATGTTTCAATTGGACATACATACTAATTTCCAAGAAACTACTGGTCTGCTCTGACCTACCAGTTTGCAAGTCTTCATAGTCTTTGATATCATTTCCAGGTGTTTGCTCGATCATCAGCTCTATTTGTCTGTCTGTTAAATACTGCACATCATCATTCTGACTTCTTCTATGCTGTTCTGCAAGGACAGCTTCTTGGAGGCTGAGGTAACTCCTTGGTATCTGCAAGCCATGTGAGAAAACCAGCAAGATCAGGATCAGCCAGTAAGGTATGAACTGGCTGCCATCTTCCTTCCACAGGGATCTTTTAGTGCTGTCTTCTCCCAGAGCCAGACTGCCATCTTAAATATTCACAGGGCTCCTGCATCAACCCCTTACTCTGTCAATAACTCCCAAAGCTCACCTCCCAAGCCTCCCAAAAGCCCTGCATTGGTAAGGATCACCAAGACAGTTCAGTTCTCACCAATCTCCCTGCAAGTTTCTGGGAGCAAATTGAGCTGCCAACATCCTTCATGTTGCAGGTGACGTGAAAAATCAGCTGCCGCAGTCCCTCGAGGCCTTCCAGAGTCTTACAGGAGAGCTCACTGGAAAAGTCATGCAAGGGGAAGGTTATCAATCCTTATCAGCACACTGGCTTCCTTTCCAGGCTCACTTTCTCTTATCACTGACTTTAAATTTCCTGTGTCAGCTGAATGGGAGGAAGGCTCTCAGTGAGTATTTTTAGAATACTTTAGGGAAAACACACAGAGTCGCCTGGAAAAGATGTATCAGGCCACATCTGTATTAGCCCAACCTCTGCTCTGCTTTTTTCACTCCCTGCACTGCTGTCCCCTGTGCACTGGGATGTCTGGGGACATCCCTGGCAGCCAGACCAAAATCATCCCCCTCTGTCCCTCCTGAGCCACACACATCCTGCAAGGGGCTGTGGGGAGAAGGAAAGCTCTGTGCCCCAGCAGCCTCTAGAGTCAAGTTCAGTCCTCCCTGCCCCAGATCAAAGAGGCAGGATGATGACTACCAGACACCTTTTCCACCCTCATTCCGGTCCTTGATCAGCTGGATCCTGCAATCTGGGAATTGATGCTTAGATCCTAAAAGCTGGCCTTCATTATCTCTTCAACAGCTAAAAACCTGCTCTCTTCAACTCCTACTAGTTTTAATCTTTTTGTGGGCTGGATAAGAACAGCTCTGTTCCACTTTCCCCAACAAAGGGTCCTTCTAACTGATCCTACACATGTTCCCATGGCAGACAGAAGATCCTTCTCTAATGAAAATATGCTTTATCTTAAACCTCAGGCCTGCATGGCACTGGGCAGTGTGCAGCTCACTGGGATGCTGGTTGACCCTGACCACTGACAGAAGCACCCAGGGTCACCCACACAAGGATTTCACTCCTCCAGCCCCAGAGCTTAATACCATGCTTATTCCAGGTGGATGATGGGGTGTGGAGAGGCACAGGAGGAAGGAAGTATTAAATCAGGCTGGGAAGAAATGCAAGGGAAAAGGAAGGTGAAGAGAAATGTTCAGGATGCCTGTCAGGGTGAAAGAAAGTCCCCTTGAGAAAGAATGATCGAGATTGTGTTGTGATGCTCTGAGGTGACAGCAAAAGAGGCTTGAGGTGACACAAATAAAGTTTTCTCCTTCTCATGGTGAGTCTTTGAGCCTCACAGTGGGCCCCTGGTGCTTCTTCTAACGGGGAAGAGCTGGCTGGGATGTCTGACACAGCCTGGGATGCCTGACAGTGCCTGCAGAGCAGTGTGTGGGAGGTCAGCTGATGCCTTTGCCAGGCAGCAGATGGGGAGTGCTGGGGACATCACAGTGCCCTTCCTCACTTGCCAGCTGCCACCTGCTCTTGCCCCAGGCAGATATTTTCACATTGTTTGGTGCCAGCCTGCTGCATCCACGTTCACCTCCTAGCTCACAGGCACGCTCTGTTCCAAGCTGGAGCAGCCTCCTCTTCCCAAGGGCATTCTCTTGGAGCAGTGTCAGACTGTGTGGCCTGAGTGACACCCACCTCCCAGCCAGCCCCAGCCCTCTGTTGTGACACCTGGAGATGGATGGGACAGGTTTGGACTGCCAGGGGCTCAGGGGACTGACCCCTCCTTGCCCAGCCACGTGAGCCATGTTCCCATGGCAGGTACCACCCACAGCCTCCCCTCAGCAAAGGCCCTGGCACCCACCCTGTGACAGTCACGCTCTCACAGCATTAATTAGTCAATCTGCACCTTCCCTCCTCGTGACTAATGTGTCACCATTAAACAGGGAGAAACCTGAGTGAAGGGGGAACAGTAAACAGGCTGGTCAAGGTCATGACTTTGGAGCTTCCAGCTCTCAGACTCATCATCAACCCCCTGAGCAACACTGACCTTCTCTCCCATTATAATACATTATCTCAGTCAAAAATAGATGAAATGCAATGCTGACGAGTCTCTAAATTGGTTCCGTTGCCAAGGAGATCAAGTATCTCAAAATTGTTAAAATGTCATAAAACAAAGAGTGAGTGACTGAACTTCACAAAGGCACAAGTACTCACTGCAGGTGCTTGAAGGTGATATCTGGGAAGCCAGTTGCTCTGGATCCAGAGGGAGAGCGACACAGAGCCAGGACATAGGCCCTCAGGGTTGCTATCCTCTCCACACGGAATTTCGTTTCAATCAAATCAAGGTGTGTTCCTACCACCAACACCACAGAGTTTGGAGCCTTGGCCTGCAAGAGAAAACACTGGCAGTGATCTCATCAAGATTACATCAGTAAGGACAGGTGAAAAGTGTAATATTTAAGAGGAGGGAGTCACACATATTAATAAATGGAATACTTATATATATTTATAGAATAAAGGCAACCTGTCATGGCAGCTTGACAACAGCTACAAGTGATCTGGATATTACAGAAGTTCTGCAGAGCATGGCTTAATCATCTGCTGCTACTGCAGAGCAGGAGACTGTCACTTTGGGTTTTTACATCAGGGTTTAACACAAAGGGAGTTGCTGTGAGTCAGTAAAATGAAGGGAACCATGTCTGCCCAAAGTTAACTTAATCTACAGCCAGAAGATCTGACATCCTGAAAAAATCTGATCTGGAACAGATACCTGGGGAAGTCACACAAACTTTTTCACTGGAGGTACATGGAGAGATGATATAAACTTCTAGAAAAGTCTCAATCTACTTAATCCTGAATCAGAGCAAAGGAACTGATTAAGTGATCTTGTGGTTTCTTCCAACCCTTCCATGAGTGTTTTACGACCCTGGAAGGTATCCAGATCTCAGGGAAAATGTTGCCAAATACAATGGGATTGCACAGGGATTAAGCAGGGATCATTTGCCCACCCAAATGACTTTGACCACAGAAGAATACTCAGAGGCAGAAAGATTTCCTTGTTTGCAGACATCCATTTCCCTCCTGTGATGCCCACTGAACTCTCCCAACCTGAGTGACACCGAACAAGCCCAGGAGTGGTGGCTGCACCAAGCCACACCAAAGGGCCCCCTGGCCCACTATGGAGCCAGCCTCTGGCTGCTGCTGGAGGCTGATGGAGAGCACAGGCACAGGCCAGGATGGAAAGATGTTCCCTGGTGTGTTCTCCCAGTACCCAGTAGCCTGCAGCTCACTGACTTCCTCAGTACAAGGGAGTATCTCAGAATTAACTGATGGAGTTTTCATTCACCAGTTTGTCTTTCCAATTTCTGGTAACCCCAGCACACTTTATTTCCAGTAAATTCTACAGGTTAGCCATCCAGTGTGTTTAAGATACTTCCCATTGTTCGTTTCAAGCTACAATTTCACTTGTTCTCTCCCAATTCTATTGTAAAGGATCACGAACAAAGACTCTTTTATGGTTTTCTCCTTTCCCCATCACGTCTACATAGAGCTCTGTGCACTTTTCCCTTCTTTTAACCATCATGATCATATTTCTATGCATTTAATGTTAAAACAATTATCAAATAATAAAGAGTTACAGGCAATTATGAACATGGATTTGGAAAAATCAATCCACAGCAATTAATCAGCTGTGAGTCTAAATGAGAGCTGTTTTGGAAATACCCTCCAGCTTACCTGAATCTAAAGTGTTAAAAATATAACCTCAAGACTAATGTGCGTCTAACCCACACAAGAAAGAAAATGCTTCAAACCCCCTTTGGAGCACAGTGTGGTCAAACACTAATTCCAAAATAAGTATGTTCAGCCTTACTTAGCAAGGGTTTATAAATCAGCTTTTGTTTCGTTCTCTGCTGTGTGTGAGGGAGAACAAAGCAAATGATAAATTTAAACCATTAAATATAGCGATACGCCTACAGCGTAATGGAAAATGAATTCCAAATGCTGTGCAAAATTCATAGCTTGGGGAGCTTTTAAAAGCAGAGCAAAAAGAATCTGCAATATCACATATCTGTGTGCTGAGCTGCTACTTGATAAATAGATATCCCAGAGCCCACCACTGACTTCTTACCTCAATGTTCAGCAACCAGAACTGTAAGTTTGCCACAGCTTCTTCCCCCAGTGCCAAGTTCCAGACCACTATGTACAATGCTTTGTCTGTGAAGAAACACTGATTGACTGTAGACATGCTCGCTGGGCCTCCGATATCCCAGACATTGAACTCCACTGAATCAACCTACTTAGACAAAGAGAAGTGTTCAAATCAAACCGTGGCAGTAAATCACTGGGAGATAATAGCTGAAGTATAAACCTACGCCTGCATAATGTATGACACAAGAAGGGGTTCAATGTCCTAATTGTGCCTCCAGGAAAGATAAATCAACAAGCAATTGTTAAGGACGGCTACCACTTCCCCACAGGAAATCAAGACTAATTACTTGCTGCTAAAACGATAGAGGTGCCCTTGATGCTGGTAAAACTCCAGTTAATGCTGTGGATTCTCCAGTCCAAACAAGGGTCTCATTCTGAGCCCTGCATTTCACTGCATCTGCAATAAAAACTGTTTCATCCTTGCCTGTGCCATACTCCACAAGACCATTGAAGCTGCTTATCTGCCACTGCTGTGGGGAACAGGAAACCCCTGCTGAAATCACTTCCACTGAGCTCAGACCGAGCTGAGCCAAGCAGAAGGGAGATGCTCAGGAGATGGGAAGCTTCTCAGGCCTTCCATAAACACCTCCTACATGTTGCTCCCAGGCTTCTGACGTCTGTGCCACGCCAGAGATGGGCTAGAATCACAGTTGCTGTGAATCAGACTCACTGATTTCTGGGGGAATGCTTAAATAGAGGCCTCTCCAGTTCTGGCTCTCTTCCCAGTATCCCTGCATCCATTCCTCTGTGCAGCCCCATGACAGCAGTAAGAGGGAGCCTGACTCTCTGCTTCAATGCTATTCAGGCTCCCAGCTGCAGCAGGAAGTACCTGCACACCTGGGAAGTCCTGTCCCTAAATCACTTGGCCCCGGAGAGTCAAAAACCCTGAGACTGAACGCAAAACCAAACCCTCCTCCAGCTACCTCAGAGCATCACATAACACCCAGTGGGCTCTGTTCAGGGGGCTGGGGCCAGGTACTGACTGATCCCACGTGGAAGTTACCCTATGAGAGTTCAGCCAGGAGCTCAGTACCTCAGCAGGGCTCTGATTCTGTGCAATCCGTGTGAAGTCTCCCAAAACAGCTGGAAGAACTTCCATATTGTTGAAACCAAGCTCTAACCAGGACAAGGACTGCTTTGTTCATCCAAAAGACCTTCAGCTGTGAGTGTGTGTGTGTGGACAGACTCAGAGATAGGGATAAAAGCCCGTTCATTGTCTTGATTCCACTCCAGGTCCCTGGTGCTGTCCACACTTTTATTCAATTACTCTTCAACAAAAAATGCACAAATCCCTTCTCCCACCAAATTCTACCCTTTAAGGAGTCAGCCTGTGTTGCTCTTTTCTTTCTGTCTCTAGCCTGGCACTCTTTGCTGTGGAACAGCTGAACACAGCAGGCTCCTTTCCCCTTTCCAAAACAGTCTGGCGGTCATTGCTCTCATCTGGGAAAGGGGAGTGATGTGTTTGCCGCCCCTCAGCTCTGACAAGACCTCAGGATGAATTCTGCAACCTCTAATTCCTGGGCTACTCTGCAGGCAGTGGACAGTGCCACCTACAAATGCTTGGATTAAATCAGCGCTCTCCAAATGAGTTCAGTATGACACACTCCATGAATGAGCCACCTGAGATCTGGGTGTTTAAGATATGCCTTAGACATCCATGGATCACACCTTCCACCCACATCCCCCATCTAGGACAGGTCTAGTATCAAGGAAGTCCAGCTTTAGGTACTGATGTCCCAGATGAAAGCACAATCTGCTGCAGAGAAGCTGATTTAAAGCACTCTCTCAAATTAGTGCCCGCTCGAGGCGGGAGAGACAGAATTTCAGCCTAGCCAACACACGGCTCTCTTCAGAATACAGTCAGGAAAACAGAACTGCCCTCTAGTACCAGCTGGAAACAAAACAGAATTGCAACGGGTCTAAAACCACATCCTACTGGCGAGGCAATGGAAACTGCTCTTTGCAAAAGGCCAATTTCAAATTTCAGCCCACACATCCCACCAGTCCTGCAGATCTCCGACCGCTTTTCACCTTTGCCTTGTGCCCCACGGGCTTGGGGAGCTCCCACTTGGTTGTGCGGATGGTGGCATCGCTGTGCATCATCTGGGGCACCTTCCCTGTCTGCAGGATCTCCACCAGCGTGGACTTGCCCTGCCGGGGGGGGCCGATGACGATCATCTTCATCAGCTTGCACTTCTCGGCGCGCCGCAGCTGCGCCCGTAAATACGCCAGCACCGTCTTGGGGCCTGCGAGCGGCACAGAACGGGGTGGGCACTGCAGCCACCAGCACCCAGGGACAGCACCCACCCCACCCTGCACACACACCCTGCCTGTCAACTCATGCTTCCCCTGCGGGCTGGCTGTGGGCTGAGAATAAACAAAGAAACCTCCAGCACACAAACCTGAGACAGAGACCCCAGGAAAAGGTCACTGCTCGGAGGCTCCACAATGGAGCACTGTAAGGAGAAACAAATGCTGGGGCTCCTATGCTTCAGAAGCTGAAAGGAAACATAAAATACTAATTTAGTATTGGAAAATACTCAGTTTTTCTCTCTGCTTTTATGTTTCCAGTTAAAGTGAGACTGAGGTTTCAACAGTATACTGCTGGAGCAGGAATAATTCCTAATAACTTTGCTCCCACAGGATTTTCTGATTAAAATGCAAAAAAGAAAAAAAGACAGCATAGTAATAGATCCAAAAACCTAGCAGCTCACAATAAAGTCACTTCAATGGGACTGTGACTGCTCATCCTAAACACTTCAGTCTTTACAGAGACCATCTAAATATCCTAAAATATCCACATTCAGGAAACAAGCCACAGAACTTACGCATACTGCAAATGAAATACTGCATTTATAAGTCATAATTTTAAATTGTTATCTGCCTTAAACTGACCATTACAGCCAGAGCTTAGCACTGATAATCAAATTTGTAAATACGAGTAGGTTTCCCTGTGCAATTCCAGTTAACCTCATGAGGGCTCAGGCATTCACTCTCTGTTCCTGCTCTTGACCATTAAAAGGAAGAGATTTTATTGCATGTTCAGTCAATTTAATAAAGAATACACAGCATTGGCCTTACCCTCTTTTCTGATCTCTGCAGGAACATTACTGATATTTAGTTCCTCGATATCCAGCTGCCAGAGATTAGCCAGCTGTCCAAGTTCTGGAGGAAGCTCTCGGATACCAGGGTTACTGTACAAAAACAAATAAATCTACCAACAACCAGGCTTTGTGTGTAAGTAGCTGCTCTCACGGACTCTCAGATTACGCTATTCTATCCTTGCAGAAATCTTCCATTAACATTTTAATAAGACTACTCAGCACTTTAATAGCAATTTCCATCCTAAAAGTGATGTATAACCTCAATTTATCCTCCGAGGCAGACAAATGTAATCATCTTTGCTGGATAGTTGAGGAAATAAAGGCAAAAATGATGAGTTATTGAATGTAGCACTACAGAAACTGACAGCAAAAAGCCAGAATGAACTAGAGGCACATTAGATTCCCAGGCCTGTGTTCAAAGCATTAGATCATCTTCCCTAACTCAAAAGACCAGCCTCCTCCTTATCTAAAGCAAACCATGGGCACAGCTCTAACAAGGGGCTGACTATTTCCAGCTTTCTAACTTCAAAAGCACTGGACATCAGGGGTGGGGCTCCACAGAAGATTGGTCACTAAAACAACATGGAAATAACACTGCAAAGCTTTTCCAGGACCTGGACTTACTTTCCTAAATAAAGCTCTGTTAAACCTTTCAGGAGGCAAACAGACTGTGGGACAGAGTCCAGCTGATTGTCATTCAGATAAAGAACCTCCAGAGAATCGCTCAGAAATGCTGGAAACTCCAAAAAAGGACCTGGAACGAGACAGGAAACAAAATGCACCTTTAAAAAAAGAAACAACAAAACAGGCATCAAGGCTCTGAACCAAGAGCTTCACCTGAACTTTGTGGGCAGGACATGAGGTCATGTCCATTGGCAGGGGCCACCAGCAAGCAAGAGCAGAAAGGCAATTTGCCTTCAGTGACAATGAAACATCAATGTTCACATCTCAACGTCCTAAAGTCACAGTGCTGGAAGGTGACAGTGTCCAGGACTTATGGGGTGCTGAGGGAGGAACTTCAACCCTGCCAAAACAGCTCTGGGGATGAGTGGCACCTTATCTCCTGCTGTTGAATACATGGTAATACTTTGTGAACTGCCCCTACTGCAGCCTAACAGCTGGCACTGAGAGAGCACCCCATGGGCACTACTGGTTCTCAACATGGCACTGAAAGGGTACACCCAGTTCTCAATGTGTTTTTTTCCATATTACCTGAGAAAAGCCAGTCAGAATTTATGTTCAGGCCCCCATGTTGCATCCCACAGTAATTTATGGTGGATCAAAGTCAGCAACAACAGAGAAGAAAACCCAAACTGGAGCTGAGAGACTGACCTATGCTGTCTCTAAAACATGCTGGTGTTTGTTCCTCTGTTTTGTTTTAGATAGAAGGACTCAGGGAACTTCCTCCACGCCCAAGGAGCATCTTGTGTATTTTGAGAGAAACCAAAGCAGTAAGAGCATCAATTGCATGGCTGAGTTGCTGCTGCTGGAGAGGTTCAAACAAAGGGAAGCTCTTCAAGTCCCAAAGAGCACCAATTCACTCCAGAAATGGCACCTGGGATAGCAGCACAAAAAGCTGCCGTGGACTGTGTGGCTGTATTGAGGGTGTCACATTTACCTACCAAAGAGCATCCTGAAATGAAGGAAAACCAGGCAGGTTTGGAGTCTGAATAGGAAAATACAACCAGCACCATCTGCTGCCTCTATGGTCAATCAAAGCAACTCCCTGAGATGCAAGACTCTCCGTTCCTGAGAGATGGGACAGTTCCACTTCCACCAAGATCTTTCTTTACAAAGAAGATGTGAGGAACTGTAATTAGACTTAGTCAAAAAGAGGAAAAAAAACTGGAAGAGGTTTTCTCAGGAGAAAACTCCCCAGTTCTTATAATAACACCACTTGCAGCCTGAGCTGTGATCAGAAAAGGAGCAAGATAGAGTCCCACAGTCTGCAGAGGTGTTTCATATACGTGACAGGACTGTCTGGTGTGGGCAGTGTCACAGTCTGCCTTTTGAGTTTTCAAATTTAAAAAATCATCTTTGGGATTATTTTAGGACAACAGCAGGCTTATTCATGGATACAACTCACTTCCTTTCTGGCTCATCGCTGGACTTAAACTTTGCATTGTTGCTCTTCAGTAGGTACCTGGGCACAGACAGATTTAGCCCCTCTTGGACACGCAGAGGCAAACTCCTAAAATAGCAGCAATACTCTGAATTCACCAGAGTCCCAGGTGGAAAGGAGTGTACTATATTGGAAGCAAGCTTGAGGTGTTTATGAATTGTAATTATTTATTCATGAGTTATTTATGATTTCTCTGGCTTCAGCTCAAATTTTATTTTAAAGAACTGTAGAAAAATTAAAACAAATCCCATCTTGAAAATGTATTTTTGGACGAATAAACGCTACCAACATGCATGTGCAAGAAGTTATTCTGAGACTTATCAATCAAGTATAGCAAGCACCATAAATTATTCTCTTTAAATAACCTAGACTTCAGTAAACAGCTTTGTTGGTAAATCGTATGAAAACCTGTCCACCCCCATCTCACCAGGAGACTTCTGTGAGCAGCTGATGTACTCCAGCTCCTGTTTTCTCTTGATGTTTAAATTCTTGGCCACATCCTCTCGTCTCACCAAGCTACACTTGGCAGAGGAACACAGAGAAAAGGATGAGCTGGCTTTGCTCTGTCTCTGTGGCTGCTCACCCACGGCACCAGCCAGGTGGGCTACTCTGTGCCCCCTGCTACCTGAGGCATCTCCAGGTTGCACCAGGGTGTAAAGTGGCTGTTCAAATGTCACTGATGCAGAGCCCATCCTCTCCTGCTTTCTGCAGGGGGTTATGCTGGGTCTGTAGCACATAGAGATTTTCATTAGGACAGCAATTCCCTTTTGGAGCTGGTTTTAGCTGCCTTCACCTGCTGCTCCTGCCCTTTTCTCCTCTCTGGGAAATGCTGCTGCAGCACTTCACAGCAAGGCTCTGAGGATATGTCAGACTCCACAGATCCTCAGACTCCTTTTCCAGTTGTTCCGTAGTCCAACAATGTCACAGAATTTCCATTTCCATTTCCTGCCTGTGAAACAGCACAGACCAAACTCTTCTCCCACTCAGAGTGCAACACACCTCACTCAGCACAGCAGCCTCCACTGCCATGGACAGGAAAATGAGGCAGGATCAGCCTGGCCCAGAGGTCCAGGTAGAGCCTCTGCCTCCCA
The DNA here is from genome assembly GCF_048771995.1 of Taeniopygia guttata. Classification (NCBI taxonomy): domain Eukaryota; kingdom Metazoa; phylum Chordata; class Aves; order Passeriformes; family Estrildidae; genus Taeniopygia; species Taeniopygia guttata. The sequence continues at coordinate 17,966,625 of NC_133035.1, read as the reverse complement.
GAGCAGCCAGCTGGAGGTGAGGATCTCCAGCCCAAACCTGCAGCTATGGCTGCACATGGTTCATTTACCAATTTCACCCCAGGCACAGTTTTCAGGGGAACTGAGGGAAGGATTTGCTGCAGGAGGGCCTCTTCCTCCCACCAGCAGTCGAGGGCTGCTGGGATGTGATGCCGGCTCTGTCTCACTCTGTGACTGGCAAGGAATGCTTAGAGCCAGGCATTCTGCAGGCTGCCAGAATGAGAAAACTCCCCAAGTGCTTTAAAATAAAACAACAAACAAAAGAAATGCAGATGAATCCCACAGAGAGCAGGAAGCAGTGCAGTATCTTCTGATATCCCTTTGTTCTCTCTGGGATTTCACGTGCATTTCATCAGCTCTGCCCCAAACTGAGGGTACAAATCACAGGCAGGGGAAAATGTGCCATTTACAAAGTAACAAAAACAATCCTAAGAGTCAAAGGGATAATTATGGATTAATTTCCCTTCAATATGCCATTTAATGCTCTGGCTAAAAGATATAATCTTCATGAAGGAGCAAAAAAACCAGGTTTCTCTCCATCTTTCTATATTGGTGGTACCAACCAGCTGCATAATTTCTTTAGGAAATTTTATCTGAACATATTTCCTCTTAATGAAATGCAGTTGCACTTTAAATTGCAGAGGACTCTACTCTGCTTTTCCTCCAGCCAAACTGCAGATTCCTGCTCACCTGGCATTGCCAGCACTCGCTGTGTGCCTTACCTGCCTCGGGGCCACCACGCACCCTGTTCTTCGTGGTGAAAAAGGGGATCCTCTTCGTTTTAAACCCCTCATCACTCCTGTGGGTCAAACAAAACAAGGACTCATGGGGAAAAGATCTTGGAAAGGTGCTGAGCTACATGGGGAAGAGCCTGACCATGCTCACAGCTCTCACACGATCCCACCTGCTCTGGAGAGATGGGATTGAAACCTGCTGTGCAATCAGACTCCACCAACACTTGTCCAGCCCTGTGGTTTTCTCCTGGCAAATCAACAGAGCTCCTCAAGGCAGTGCTCCCAGCTCCCAGGGCAGGAGCACTTGACCCCTGGCTTTATGGGTGTCAGGGTTAAGTGGTTGTCAAACAGCAAATTGAAGGAGTTTCACCAGAAGCGCTGGAGAACCGACCTGCTGCCACTGCCCGCCTTCTCCAGTGAGTCAAGGAGAAGTTGACCAACCAGCATGACTCTGGAAATGCACTGGGACATTCAAAAAGTAGTAATTTATCTTTTGCAACTGACACAGAAACTCCTAAGGACTCCAAAAATTATGTTGGACAGGCACCCAAATGAGAAGATATCAGCATGACACAACTCAGTGCAATTTTGGACATGATAAAGGACCTTTAACTCTCTATGTTAAACATCCCTACTGGAATTTCTAAACAGAAGAACATCACTCATTTACTGGACGATCTTATTAACATCAGTCTTAGAATCACCAAATTTTTTAGCTTGTAAATCTTCTCTATGAACTTGCAGCTGGTTATACTTCCATTTAAAAAACAAAGACTTTTCATTTTTTCCATAACAATACTCCCACACTAACTAATAAGTGCAATCCAGCCAGATGGTTTATGGTTAAGATATGATCCCCACAAACTTGTATTTGTAGTGATGAACCATACACTGGGCTGAAGAAATTCCTACATGCTCAGAAATTAAACTGCCATTATCAATAATCTATCCACATAATAAATGATACAGTGTGTTAAATGCCCAAAGAATTCAGCACAGGATAATTCATCACTGTCACAGACACACAATATACTTGGGGACATGGTATGTGGGTATCAATGCCTTCTATGCAGGTGATTAATTCTCTCCTGACACCCTTTGTGTTACACAAGGGATTTGGTTTGCTATTATTTCTTCAGCTTTTGTTTCCTTAGCCAAATCTTGAAAGCAACACTTACTTCCCAAGCTGGTTTTTTGAAAGATCCAGCGACTTAAGTTGTTTGCAATTCCACTTATCCTGCGAAGGCAATGTAACTAACTGATTTCCCAGCAGCTTCAGGGACACCAAAGCCTAGGAGAGGAATAGCCTGGAGTTAGGGAGCACCAAACATACAGAAAGAGCTTTTTAAGCATGGCTATTAAATAACAGAAATACGCAGAAAGTACATCTTATTCATCAGAACATCCTGTCCATGCTGCCCAGCATGCAAACATTTCCTCCCTGTCCCCAGCAAGTTCTGCACGGAGCAGCACCACTCACTCCAGGGAGATTATTGCTCCACTTGCTGACAGATGCACTTGGAAACAGCCCATGCAGGAGGACATCTTACTTCTTAGTGAGGAAACCTTTCCAAGTGGAAAAGAACACTCTGATTTACCAACACAGCATGCCACGTATGGACTACAAATATATGCCATAAATGTGTGTGTCTGTACAGAGTGGGCTTACACCTGCAGTACATGCACAAAATCAAGGTGCAGAACATGAACCATTTCACACAAGGAAAAGTTTTGATTGTTTTTTTCTGACATCTCTATTAAAATGGACAGGATTTGCATTCACTTTCTGAGATTTATACAAATTACACATCTCCTTTTTTTTTTTCCCTCCCAGCAGAAACAAAAATTTTAAGAACAAGTGATACTGATTGATACCATACAGTTAACACCACAGAGATAGGACTCAGCTGGAAATACCAAGTTAAACACAAGATCTCCTTTCAATTTAACTGAAATATAAAAGAAAAAAAAATGCAGTTCCCATTCAGCTTTGTAAACTTTATGCTCTTCCATCTGCCCTTAATAATGCTGAGGCTCAAACGATCATTTTCGTTTGGCTGAAAATCCAATTTTCCACTGAAAAACAGTGTTGTCTGTAGAGTTTCCAACCAGGTTTATCCAGCAAGTCCCCCCACCATGAAAAACTGAGATAAAGCAGAATGTCAGCTGAATTATCTCCTGCCAGAAGTACAGCAATATTAATGACTTACACCCCATGGAAATCATGTTTTACCAGCAGAGACTTCAGCATCGAGTGTGTTAAATGTTTTATGTGCTCCACATTAATATAAAAGGTTCATGCCCCTTTTCATCAAGCAGGATTAACAGGGTCTCACAAAGCAGTTTGTTGGCTTCCTCCCCTTTTTTTAAGATTGGAAAAATATGAGGTGTTCATGTGACATAAGTGATGGACAACCAGCAGCGGCTGGAATGGGAATCACCGTGCACAACGCTCCCTCTAGTGATGGAGAGGCGCAGAACTGGGCTTTGCTGGAAGGCGGAGGGAATACAAAGCTGCAGGCAGAGTGAGCCACCGAAGGAGAGGGAAAACTGTGAAACTGAAAACTGACAGCCAATGCTTTTACCATCATTCGTGCTCCCCTGGAAGGAGGACCCAGGCTGCCCTTGGCTCACGGTGTGGGGCTCTCTCCAAGTGTCAGCATGGGGCTGTGCAAGGACAATGCCTCAGACTTCTCCCCAAAACACCACCCCTGGGCAGGGGGAGGGAGCAGAGGGAGGCTGCACATCCCAGAATTAGCACAAACTGTGTTCTGTGGGCTCTAACTGGGGTGTTTCTTTTTCAGTCACTGTGTCTGTGTGCCCCCAGACACTGACCAAGGCCACTCTCCAGGGAGCTTAGAGCCTGGGCAGCTTCTCTCCAGTGGTTCTGTGCATGGGGGGAGAATTAGTGACTGTCAGCTGGCTGTGGTTCTTCATGACTGAAACTCTGGAGATCTCTAATCCTTTTAATTGCCTCTTCTCTCTAATTTTCCATTTTTACTGCTTTTCAGTGTGAGAACAGGGGCCTCCAGAAGGGACACGAGAGCAGTGGCAGACAGGGTTCCTTCACAGCTGCTGTCACAGCATGCAAAAGAGTGTGAGATGACATTTGAGTGAATGGATTGCAGCATCCAGATTAAGGTGCCTCAGTCAGGCCATGATGTGGAAAAGCTGATCAGAGTCTTATCTGAGTAACTCCACCCAGAGGTGGCCAGGTGTCTTCAGGAGAAGCAAAATAGGAAGAAGCAAACTAGTCTAGAGAACTAAGACATGGCTTGGTTGGCTCCTTTAGAAGGCAACAGCCAGGAAAGCTGAGGAGGTTTCTGTTTCTCTCAACACCACATTTCTGGAATACACATGGTATTAAGGACTGAGCTGGTCCCAGTCTTGAAGTTCCTCTGCAAACCATGCTAAGGCCAGAGATAAACTACACTACACTGCAGCTACAGTGACAAATGGCTGTCCCATGATATGTGCTTTCAAGTCACAGGCCTCCTCTGCTGTCTGCTTTTCCCAGGGAGAAAACAGTTCACTGCTCTTCCTACACAAAAATAATACATTATCTGTAGGAATACTTCACTTCCCATTTCTCCCCCTTCCCACATGTGCTTCTGGAGAGGGCTGGAGCATGAGCACAGCCCTGTTCACCCACAGCAACTCTACAATCAAGGAATAGCCCAAGCCAGGGTTCCTCCAGGGATGGGGTTTTACCTTCAATTGCTCACCACACTCTGGCTCTCAGGGCACTGAAAATACTTGGTATTTATTTCTTTTATGAATAAAATGCTGAAGAGATACAGATAAGAACTGACACTATTTAGTGCAGCCAAAGCTCACTAACTTTGAGAATATCAGCAAAGATTGTGCTGAGGTCCCTCCCTTTGCACTCTCTGAGCAGCAGCACCCAAGAATTGTGCCCTGGAAGCACCACCTAGTGTTTAATATATCTGCCATGGTGGCTCCCACTCCCTGGGATGGTTCTCAAAACATTCAGAGAAACCAAGTTTTGGAGACAATAGTCCATAGGATTTCTTCTGTTTCAGGAGAAATGCCAATTGGATACAAACGGCCACCAGAAAGCAAAACCAAATGTGCAGAGATCACTGGAAAGAACTGAGGGAACTCAACCCTCTTGCTCCAGCAGGAGTAAAAGGCACCTTTGCAGCAGATCCTGAGATCAGGACTGGACATGGATATGAACCATCACTTCTGCATCCTTCCTACAGAGGCCAGTAGGAAAAAGCATGGAACTTCTTCACAGATTTACCTCTGTTTCTTTCTCCACAAGCCCGAGTTTCACAATTTTGCAGGGAAGCTTGGAGGAAACCCCAAGTTCTGCTTAGTTTCACATCACCACTATGTGAAAGCAGAAATTCTGAAGAATTTTGACAGAACCCATGGATCTGTGGTGTCCGCAGGAAAGAATTATTTAATCTACAGCCTTTGAGATTACAGAGGTCCCAGGCAGCACTGTTTAGGCTATTCAAACATGTTATTTTCAGCACAGAAAGACTAACTCCTAATTACACAACACTTTTTTTCAAGAAAATGCACAATTATTTGTGAGTGCACTTGAGTACATCAATATTTCAATGGCTGGAGCTTGGAGCTACAATGCAGAGCTTGTCTTCCAAATTGTGCTCCCAAATTCTGCAAACCACAGACATCCAGAGAGTTCTCAGAAGTTCTGTGTCAGAAACTAGATCTATCTCACTGGATGAAGGCCTGAATGTGGTGATTCAGGGGGTGACAGCTAGTTCAAACCAGCACATGGGCTCCTACCTTACCCAGGCAGCTAGTTTCAGGTCTGAATCTGTATTAGGAAAAATAATGTGAGAACTATGAAGAAATGAACTTACTTCAAGTTGGAAGAGTCCCGCTGGAACTTCTTTCAGTGAATTCTCAGAAAAATCCACTTCTCTCAGGTGATTTTTCCAGAACACAGTCAATGCATCAGGTAGGAATTCTAGTGCGTTTCTAGAAGCTTTACAACATTTCTGGAAAACATAAAAAGCCCCACACTTACAGAGCAGTAATTAGCTCTTTAAATAATGTGTTAGATCAGCTGTCACATGTCAAAAGCTTTAATAAATTAATTCTAGGTGGTTTTTCTAGACACCTTAATCTAGATAAACTATTTGGCATGCAGACACATAGGTTTGCTAAGGAGATGCATTCAACTGCTGGTCAAATTCCTTGGTGGGCAAAAAAATTTCAAAAACTATTCTGAAAATCACCCACCCCCATTTGCTTTTCAACCACAAACAAACATTTCCCCAAAGGATACTGTTCCCCTGCTGCCCCTGTAAAAATGAGGAATAAAGTCACTGTGATGGTTGCTGATACAGATGTCCTAGTTTGCCAGGGGTCTGGGCAAAGCTACCTCTGGTGAAAGTTGGGTGTTTTGTAAAATGATCCTAACAATACTTCTGCTCAGTGGAACTACAGGGAAAATTAATAAATCCATGTAAAACACATTTCTAAAACTTCTCCACCAATGCCATCAACATGGTGACAATAGTGTGGAACCTCAGAAAGATTGGATCTGAAACCCATCAACCAAATTTGGTTTATGGGGCAGGGGCACTCCTACAGAACAGCCTTTTAAGCATCTGACAGCTTTTTATGCATCACAGTCAATTTTTTTTTCTTTTTTTTTGCATAGTTTCAACAGTTTTTTCAGCCTCTGACTCTGTCAGAGCAGTTCAACTTACCAGGGGGCAGGCCCAGGGATCTGGAAACACTTTCAGCTGATTTCTGGAAACATTCAGTATGTTTAGGGACTTGAAGCAGTATAGAAAAACGGTTGGAAGTTCCACCAACCTGTTGTCAGAGACGTCAAACTCCTGCAGCTTCCTTAAACCAATCCAATTAGTTGCTGGAAAACATGAAACATTGTGGCCTTGGTATAAGCATGAGAGCTTTTAAGCCATATAAGCCATTATTTTAACATTTTGGGGTTCTTCCCTACAGCCCAGCCTTGAAATGCAAGCCAAAAACTGGACTGTACGTACTGTTTTCCTCGTCAAATAACTTCTCCATATAGTTTTTGGAAGCGATGAGTTTTTTAAGGTTTTTAAGATGTAGGAATCCAGTAGGGAGAGTGGAGAGCCTGTTGCTGGAGACATCGACCTCAAGTAACCTGAGAGAACAGAACAATCTCAGTCAGGCATCAGTAAAACACTAGCAGAGCCTCCTGTTGCCACAGACATCTGTTTTACCAGGACAGCTTCAGTCCTGAATGAAAGCAGCTGAAGTGTGCCTCACAAGGCAAAGCATAAAACCCTAATTAGAAAATTAACCCTGCCTGGGAACAGGGAGAGGTGCTCTGGATAGACAGCAGATTAAATCTTTGGTATCAGCCAGTAAATGTCACTCTGAGCCATCTTAGAGGAATGGGGCTCACCAGAGCTGGAGAAAAGCAGAAGCAACATGAGACAACACATGAATAAAAGTCCCCACAACTGTCCTAACAACAAACTTAGAAACCCTGAGAAAGCAGAGGGGCAAATCCTAAGCTAAACCTTGCAGACCAAGAAGCTGCTGCAATGTGCTCTGCCCTTACAGAGTCTCCCTCAAGCCCAGCCTGAGGCTGCTCTCCCTGCAGGCTCAGCTTGGTGTGGAGCACACACCTGGTACAGATGATCTCATCAGAGGACTGCACACTGGGTAACTCTGTCAGCTGGTTGTCAGCCAGGCTCAGCTTCCTCAGGTTGATCAGCCCCCATGGGATCACGGAGGGGAGGGACACCAGGCAGTTAGCAGAGAGATCAAGCTCAGTTATCTGACAGGAGATATCGATCAGCCAGTCTAGATCCACCCAGGGCAGTTTGAGGTTTGACCAGTTCACACACAAAGCCTGCATGTGTCAGAGAGAGAAGAGAAAACCACATTAGTGAAATCCCAGTTGGTCTCAGCCTGTGCTACACCACTGGGAATCTGGCAGAGCAGAGCACAGGCCATAAACATTTTGCTCACTTTCCAATCTGCTTCTAGGAATTAAACTGACTCAGAGATGAAATCATGCCTGGATATCAGCAGCCCCTGCTGTATCTGCTCAATGATTTCACTCCAAAGACCATGAACAAGCTCAAGCAGGGAACCTGGACCTCTTCACCAGTCCATATTATTCAGGGTCCAGCTTGGCCAGAAGAAAGTGTGAACACAGAGTGGTCATCAATGCAAGGAAACAACCCAAGGCTTCATTTTCAAGATCACCTCATTGCATTCCAATCCTTGTCCTGAAATGCACATTTAAAAAATTATATTTCCAAAATGTTTTCATAAACGTGTTGGTTTTGACATTACTCATCCCAAAACCAGGCTCAATTGACTAATTTTTAATTCTCCACCAGGAGGCAGCAAGAACCCAACAGCAAATTTAATTTGCTTTCTTTTCCAATGCCCAGTATTTAGCTCTTTGGACTTTTAACCCCAAATTTAGAATTCAAAGGAATGTATTTGAGAAAGGGAGAAAAAGAAAAAGGAAACAAAGGCCTATCTCAAATGCTTATTTGAGACTCAGGACTGGTCATGTAGATCAGACAGTTCAAATGTTTTGGAGAATGGAACAAAGGGTAAGTACAAACAGATGCACTTTTTAGATATTGACAGTAGTTGTACTTAGTGTAGACACTGTGCTTTTCAAACCTTCACTTGTGATGCCTCAGGACAGCCCTGCAAATACAAATGGAAATATTATGCCCATTGTGCCACTGGAGAAACCAAGGCAGGGAGCTCCAGCTGTTTGTTCAAAGCTACATCCACTGCCATGCCACAAGGCACCCCTGTGAATCACAGCAACCCAGAAGCAACAAGAAATCAAACTAAGCAGAGTCTCCACTACCACTGCAAATTGCACAGCACCCAATGGGAGCTGCACTGCAAAGCTTTCACTCTCACACCAAACATATCCTGTTTTACTGCCAGATTTCCCATTCTGCATATTTAACAGTTTCCTGCTTAGAAACTCTTGGTTTAAATTCAGTATTCAGTTTTCTGAACTATTCTCTTACCTGTAACATGTACCACAAATCCCTTGGCTTAGAAAAAAAGTACTTGTCCTTGAGTACACAAACAGTGCAGTAAAAATACCACCTTACAGCCTTCTTTTAGGGGCTGCAAGCAGGACCTTGTGTCTGTGCTGCTCCTCTTTGCAGACTGATAAACCATCTCAGTTTTGCATTACGATTGCTGTGTATCATTTCCCTCAAAAATGCAGAGGCATGGCCTCAGGGTATTTAATATGATAAGGAGATACCTGTAGAATGCAGATAATGACTTCTCAAACCACAGACAAGATTGTGAAATCCAGCACCTGCTATCAGTGCTGTGGGTTGGTGTCCTGTATCCAAGGCAGCTTTTTGAATCCCAGCAATCAGTGCCCTCCTTCCCATCCAGAGACAAGGACTGACAGTCTCTGCAAACTGGGGACCAGCCAAACCTGATTATCTGACTTAGACAGTGAACCAAATTCAGCTGGTACTACTAACCTGGTATCAGTGGAGTTACCTTAGGGGTTTGGTTGGCTCAGGATTCTGCAGTGAAAATGTTAATTAAGTGAAAGAAATCCCGACAGCAGTGCCACAAAGAGAGGGGATTTACTCCCCAACTCATACTTCATCATCTGCACTGTTTTCCCAGAAAAGCTGTTTCTCTGATGCCAAAGGTCTGTGATGCCAAACTCGCAGTGCTCAGGGCTCAGCCCAGCCCTTCTCAGTCTGGGGCTGGTGGTGAACTCTGTGCTAAACCAGGGACAGAGTTCAGAGGATGTTAGCTCAGGGCCGACTGCAGGCAGCTCACTGCTCTTCAGAAGGCCAAGGAAAACCTCTGCAGACTCCCCTCTCCTGCCAAAGGAAGAATTTCTCAATACAAGCCCTGAGGACTAAATTGAAATCTACTGCAGCAATGCCAAGGGATGCACTCAGGCAAAGGACTGGAAATTGTGCAGGAGCAAGAAACCCCACTGCTCTTTGGCAAAGGATCAACTATAAATATGAAAAATATTTACTTAAATCTGAGGCTGTCTGGTAAGGTGATTAAGAAAGGCTGTTGTGCATTTCTCCTAAATGACGTGACGTGCTCCAGAACCTCACTCCTGCTGCAGATGGGATAATGTGAGGACAGGGATCTGCTCCCTCCATCAACAACCCTGCTCTGAATCTTGTGTGGGACTGCTTCAGGGCTCTGTGCTGCTGCTGATGTAAGTGAGATTACCAGGATAAAGAAATGAGAGGAGTATCCCACACACACACATACATTTGTATGCTTGAATAGAAAATTATTGGTAAAATATTTCCTAGGGAAAATACAGCAGACAAAGCTCTTCTCTGGCCCGTAATGGAAAAAATAAATATATCTCACACTGCACACACTGGAAAGTTACATTTATCTCTCTGATGACTACATCTATTGAAGTTTGGAATCTGTGTCTGGCCACTTCATTGCCAAGGCTCTCTTTGGCATTTGTTACCTGTTCCTGTAAAAATGGATCACTTCCCCTCTTTAGCAAAACTGTGGTTTGCTGTGGGTATAAATTTATGCCAGGAAAGAACACAAAAAGGAGAAACAGATATTAGAAAAATGAGATGTAACTTCTCTTGCTCGAGAAAGGGCAGCTGAGCTGGGTGCAAGGGCTGTCTGGAAGGTGTGGCAGCCAAACCAGCTCTCAGGCACATTTTATGCATAACTGCATTCACTGCTGCAAAATCGATTGGAGCTCAGCTGTGCTCAAGTGTTTCCACTCAGAGATAGCACAGAAGGGACAAACCCTCCTGAAGTTCTGGGCTCACTCTGAAATGATCACTGCTTGGTTTGCCCTCCCTACCCAAGGGGAGAACTTTGTGACACCCAGCTGGCTGCCACACAGCCCAGTTTTGCTTCCTCCCAGTGCAAAATTCATCTCAGGATGAACCCTCTGAGACAAGGAGACAGTGCCAAGGCAGTTTGTCTGCAGCTGCCACAAAGTTGTGTTTTAAGAAGTTATCAGGGTGTGTGAGTGTCACTTCCCAAAGATCTGAGCTCTGCAGACAAACTAGGACAGATCCTCCCAAATCTGTCCCAGTCTGCCAAAATGAATTCAAAAGAAAGCATTAAATAAGCAAACATATTAAAAATAAACAGCTACTAGGAGAATCAAGGTCAAGATTCTCTGCTTTTACTCTGCTTTTTTCCTTTTTCTTTTTAAACCAGGCCCTTCTGGCAATTAGCTGATGTTTGAAGACTGCTCTCTTCTTTGCTCAGGGTGTGACAACAGCAAAGCTGAGTCATTTTTAGAGCAGCTAAGTTAAATATTTCCAGCAAATTCACATGGAAAACAGACCTCTTCCCTGTGATTCAAACATTTATTCCAAACTTATTCAAGCTGAATTCTCCAGTTGGATTTCTTTTTTCCTTCTTAAAGACATTTTATCAACTCTTATCCACATCTAAAATTCAGATTCTTTTTGTTTATCTGTCAACAAAATTAAGAGTAGCACAATGAGTGTTCAAAATCTACTGAGTGAACCTAAAGAAGTCAAGTTCACTTATGTGGTCTAACACTCAGGCTAACAATAGGAACCCAGTGAGAGGATTCTGGCAGAAAAACAGAGAATGGAGAAGTTTGTAAAGCTACTAAAACCTCTCTCCTTATTTTTACTTAACACCAAAGCAGAACCAACAGCCTGCAATGCTGCAACCTGAGCAGACAGATACTCAGCTGGATGGATGAGGGATATCTTTTCACTGGAAAATTTTTGTGACCTGATGAAAACTGTAAGCATTGAAAGCTCAGGGATCTGATGCTTCTATTCAGTGTGAGTTAAACTACATGTTGAGGGAAAAAAATTAAAATACCTGGTAATAAATTGCTGGAGAACAGTATAAATAATACAAAATATTGTGTGCCCCCCTATAAAGTAGTAACAATACCAGTGCGAGACACTTTTTTACTGCTGAGGATCTGAAGTAGGGAAGATACTTAGTAGATCATTGCTTTGCTGATGCTCCTTGTTAACAAAAAGCCACCCAAGCCCATTTTTACCTTTGTCTGACAAAGAAGGGTTCCCATGCTCAGCTCTGTGCCATGCCAACACTTGGGGACACCACAGAGCTTGTGGCATCACCCTGCAAGCAGGGGGCACAACAAAAACCTAAAGGGAGTGATGACCCTGGTGGCACAGAGGGGATCTGTGTTAGAAGCAGCTCAGCTTCTTCTCTTTAAGGCTTTGGACCCAAAATTGGTGTTTCCTTTCCCTAGCACACACTGGCTCACACGATGGTGTTTAAATTGCCCCACAGAAGCTGTTGCTGTGTCTTGCACAGTGATGCCATTCAACGCCTTGATGTTTCACACCCTGTAATTCAGCACCAAAGCCACTTGCAGGGCTTTCAAAAAGGGCAGCAAACCACAAGGCTCTTAGTCGATGAGAAGAATCAGCAGCCACATGGCATGCAAGGACAATTATCAATTATTAACATGATGCCCCTTCAAAACAACATCTCCTCAGGCAGATAAATGGTTACTTACTGTTTTTGCTGGAGCACTACCTGGTAGTGGGGTTGTCTCAATGAAATACTTCCTCAGAAGGTGTTTGCTGGATTCAGGACTGTCCATCAGGATGTAGGAACAAAAGAAAGCTCCATTCCGCAGCAAAAACACGGCTACATCTTCATTCCCTTGGGAGAAAAGCAGACTGTTTGCTCCCTTCACATCGGGTAAATGAACCAGCAAGGAGCTGAACAGAAATCCTGGGAAATAACCACTTCTGAAAAAAAAAAACAACTGTGGGGGTGTGCAAAAAGGAAACTGAACTGTGTAAAGGCTGTTTCCTCCAGCAGCAGGACTCAGTTTGGTCAAACTGAGACAGCAAAGACACTGTGTAAAAGTGCTGGCCCAGGCTCTTTCTTTTTTCTCTTTATTCCCATCTTATTAAACTATGCACACAGCTGTCCTTTGAAGTGCAAATTATTCAGCCTAAATCAAGCATGTGTCCCAGAGTGTCCATAACAATAATGCTTTCACTTGCAAGGATTCTGGTTTTAAGGGTCTTTTCCCTAGGAGTTTATAGAGGAAAGTTCAGCCTCTCAGTATTTAGAGCAATCTAACTTCCCAAGGCCCTGACTCCAATTTGGCTGAGTCGACAGATTCAGAGCCAACTTTACTTTAATTCATCCTGCTGGAAATCCAACTCCAGACAAGCCATGGATACCATCCTGCGTGTGAACAGCTCAGCCCATTCTTTGAAGACCTGGCAGAAGAGGGGCAAAACGTGGAAGCTTGCAAATACAGACCTGCCTTTATAGCAGCGTAGAGGGGAAGGCGGATGAGGACGGGGAACTCGTTCCTCCTGACTGCACAACTCTCTGGGTCAGCACTGTAGGCACGGATCAGGAGCTTGACAATGTCCAAATGGCCCTGCTGGCAGGCTATGGCCAGCATCCAGTTCAGGAGCTGCTGGCAAGTATTAGGACCTACCAAAAACATACAAAATGTGACTTAGTTGGTGCCACGGGGCTGTGATGTGAGAGGATTTGGGACAGGGTGAAGCTCCTGATGACAAAAGGAACAGATTCCACTGCAAAAGTGTGTCAGAAAAGGGTCTTAAGATGATCAGGCACAAAGTTTTCAGCTTTGCTTAACTGTTGTTCTTTACCCACCCAGCCAATGGGTAAAATGTTTTGTCTGTCCCTGACCTAAGCATTCATAAGGCAGCAACATTAGATCCAAACACTTGAGACTGGTCACTTCTTCCAAGTTCATGAGAGGGGATACAAAGAATGGGGAAAACCAGGTAAGCTTTCATGTTACTGGATGAATTAAAAAAAAAAAAAAAAAAAAAAAAAAAGCTTCAGTCAACAAAAAAGGAATTGTTTTAGCTTGTTTTTGCTTCAACCTGAAGTCTCCCACAAAAACTTTCATTTCCCCTCCAAGTATTTCATTTCAGGTCAATTCTTTACTATTAATTCATAGTAAAGTCAGGCAAATGTAATTTAAGGCTAAAAACTAAAACACCATGTTCTGATTTTTGCATTAATTTGCTGATGTTTTAGTCATTCTCAAACTGCTTTTTGTTTTCAGAAATAACATTTTCCTGTAGAACACCACTTTCCTCTAGGTGTGACTAATTCTGTAACTAAATACCCAGGACAGAATTGTTTCTGCTAACAATAAGCAGTCCCCAAATCTCCCCTGATTCCCAGTAATACCTCCATATACTTTACAAATTCACATCCTGTCTGAAACACTTACAAGAACATCCAAGTTTTACATGTCAAGGCTTTTTTGCAGCTTATCCATGTGGAAATTACATCTCTCTTTGCATTCTTAACAACTCCACTAAATCCCTCATCCTCCTGCTACAAAAAATGGGCTCCACTTAAGCTGTAAGCCACAAGTAGTTCTCACCGTTCCAGGGAGAATCACTGCAGTGCAAAAGCCAAATTACAAATTTAGGCAATTTATACCTAAGCCCTGTGATTGGTTTCTCTGTAACTTCCCAAGAAAACAGCTGGAAGGTCCTGCATTAAAATTTCTGGAAGCTGCTGTTTGTACAGAGCTCCTCCCCTGACCCCCCCGAAGCAAGAGTTGGAGAGAATTTGGTCACTTCTAAACTGAGCTAAATTTCCAGAAACTACTTAAGTCACTTTTCATTACTCAGTGTATTATATTAATATAATTTAATTTTTGCTACTAGGTTACTCAGCTTCCTTTCTGGCTGAAGGTAATATTGCATTTAATTGCATCCCCCAAACTGGAACATTTATTTTGCTTACCAGTGCTCCAACAGGACACCAAATAAGCAGGTTTCCCAACAGGTTATTCCTGTTCTCAGTGAGGCCACTGGCAACAATTTAGTCCCAGTGAGGAGCTAGACCTATATTCAGGTTAAATATTGCAGAAGGCAGCTTAGCTCTTGTGTTACTACAGTGTTCGAGGTCAAGGATTTACCCCAGATGTTCTGGAGGACCTCTGGACCCCAAATGCATGTAAGGTCCCAGGGAGAAGCATCTGCCAAGCTCACAGAACACTGAGAGAGCAACAGGGACCCAAACACAGCTCCTGGTCCTGAGTCAGAGCTGTGCTCTGCCCCCCACCCCTACTGCTACCTTAGGAATCGTGTCTGAGTCAAAATACTGTCCCTGATCCAAAATAATTCCTATAATAAAACTTAAGTAAAATATAATTATTATTCTAAAGAAGGAATTCCCCTGAAAGTCAAAACAAAATGTCAAGCAAAGAACAAAGTGGGTGCCAGCTGTGCACCCAAAGTGTCCCTGACCAGTCAGGCCACTCTGTGCCAGCACCACTGAGACTGTTGGATCAGCAGTGGGATGATGCTGCATCCTGGAAATCCCCTAATCTCACTGTAGGGTCTGGGATGTTACCCAGCTGTGAGGCCTGACAGGAATGAACTGTCTCAATGGCAGCTTCCTCCACTTCCAGCCTGCAAACATGGAATATTTTTATGTATGTGTTTCTCTTCTCCAGGGCGAAAGTTTCCTTCAAGCACAGCAGAGATCTGATCCCTCCGTGCACTTTCCCATGGCTAAACCCCTCCCTTCCCAAGGAATGCCAAAAACCCCAAATGCCTGAAAAACCCGAGGAGAGGCAGGGTCAGCCCAGGGCTTACCACGCAGGGAATCCAGCAGCTCTTTCACGATGTCCTTGTGCCCAAAATACGCAGCCACCACCGCTGCATTGTCGTCGTTGGGCTCTGTTGGTAACACCACCAACGCCTCCTTCAGCAGGTACCTCACTGCCTGCAGATCCCCATATGCTGCTGCAATGCCTAAAAGCTGACACTGGTGAAGGAAACACAGCAGAAGAAACTCTCTGTTAAAGGCAGCAGGCAGAGAAAGAGCATTTCTAGGGCTGGATGGGTTTATTTGTGCCCACGCCAAGGCATGTCCACTGTCGCCGTGGTTAATTGGGAATGTCATAAACACTAGTGGCCATTGTAATCACTGTTGATAAATTTATTATTTTAATTTGTTGGGTTTTGTACTTTAGTTTTTTTAATGGTTTTTCACATAATTTGTTGGTGTTTGTATTTTAGTTTTTTGTATTGTTTTTTGTATTGTTTTTGTATGGTTTTTCACATAAGTGCCTGAGGCACAGAACAGTGAGTATAAACTCATTTTTCATGGACCAACAGAAAAAGCATTTGCACAGCTCAGCTGCAAAATGCAGTATTACCTGTTATGAAGATGGCCACTGTGGTTGGACTTGACATGCAGGGACCCTCCCAAAACACCCACATCAGCTCTGTGCAAAGAGCAGGTTCAAAAGGCAGAGCAGTGCAGAAGGTGGCACAGAGTTTGTGATAAAATTCCACACACAGGCAGTAAAATCTTCCCAGGAGGCCACTAACCATCTTTGCACTGATGGGGGAATACATTTTTTTGGTAGGTCTATAAACAGCTTCCTTTTTCAGGGAAAAAATGCATTTCCCTGTTTTGGTGACCACAGCAGCAGCACCCCTTCTCACACAGCCTGTGTTCCTACAGACAGTGCTCCCTGTGGTCTGTCTCATCGTCCTGATCTGTGTTTTCAAGGGCAAACAGAGTCCCTGAGCATGTTTCTGCGGGGTCCCACACAACCAATTGGATTTTCTCCATGAAAAAAACAACAGAAGACAGTAGCATCTTGAAATTCTGGCATCTTTGCCAATAAAATCTGAGAGAGAGCAATAACCCAACCCAACCTTTTCCACTTGCAGCGCAGTCTCCTCACAGGACAACCTAATCAACTCTTGGGCCTTGCTGGTATCCCCAGCTTTGTAGGCATCCTGGATGCTTTCTGTCACAGGGGTCTGGGTGACAGAGACATCGCCACTTGTGGACTGTTTGCCACCCATGTCCACAGTTCCTGCAGGAAAAACAGCAAAGAGAAGTCAGGGAGAAGCACCTGCTTGTCACCCATGCACAGCTGCAAGGTCAGTGAATCCTGGGAATAAAAGAAGTTGGTGATTTTCAGTGGAATTATTTATTTCATGCAATTAAAAAAAAAATAAAAAGAGCCTGATAAAAGGAAAGTGATAAAATGCTAAAGTACTTCCCAACAGGGACATGAAACTGAGAGGGACAGAGTTCCCCAATGGCTCACAGAGGTGGTTTCCAAAGGAAGGTGTGGAAGCTCACACACAGGAACCTTCATCTGCCTGGCACACTCCTCCTCCTGCTGAGGAACCAGGGAAGAGAAGGAATTGCATGGGACTGGTACCTGCAGGAATTCTGACAAAGTCAGGAATTTGAAAGGCAAATCTAGCATTACTGGCCTTGCTTTAGTCACACTTCACTCCTGACAACAGCCTGATAAAATCCCACTGTCCTCCAGAATTTTCAATCAGAATTTTAGGCACCTCTACAAGTGTAAAATGAAAGAAATTGGAAATATTTACTCTGGGAAAAAAAAAAAAAAAAAAGGTAAAAGGAGATTTTTCAAGATGCCCAGTGTCACCTTAATCAATTCTGAAGAATCTCCTAGACCAGACTTTCTTTTCCTAAATGGTGTTGGGAGCCAGAAGAGATTTTAAGTGTCAGAGATTAAAAGCTGCAGCCATTAGAGAAAGGCTTTGGTGGGTGGCTAATGAGGCAGGCAGGAAGTCTCACACCCAACCATTCCCCAACTACCAGTACAGGGAAAGCTGCATTAAAGTCACAGAAATACAAGATGTTTCCAGGTCCACTCCTGAACAACAACCAAGACAGAGGAAGAAAGCCTTTTCTACTTGAAAACAAAATGTATTTTTCCTGTTAAAATATCATTCATTATTATTGCTTATTTGCAACTGGTTAAATACAGCATTTAAGCCCACAGTTCTTCACATGTATTAACAAGGATTTATTTATTTTTTAAAATAGTCACATATGTCATGCAGGGCCTAGTTTAATGCAGCCTGCAAAGAGAAGTAAATTTGGAGCAATCTATAACTGTCAGTAAATATCTTTGAATAAAGCAGTCTGAATCACCAGTAGGTTCTGACTAACACTTCTCATCAATTATTTAAACAAGGCTCAAATCACTCAGTCATCGGAGATGGCTCCAGAGCTTGGTGCCATTAGAAGTGTGCCCTCACCAATAACCTTTCCCAGATGATGCAGAACCTGTGAAGGACAAGGAGCAGAAATCAAGGCCCATGAAAGTGGGATTAAATTACAGCACAATAAACAGCATCTCAGAGTACACATTAATGGTTCTAGTGCTTCCATAATTCTGTAATTTTAGGGAGTACTTGGGAAAATAAATTCTTCCTGCATTTGGATCAGTAAGAATATCCCATATGATTTAATCTTCATTTTCATGGACACCAAAGATAGGAAAAAAATATTCTTAGGCAAGTGTATTTAAAAGATGATAGAAGGGAGAACTTTAGAGCAAAGTAGTTCTCCAGTCAAAACAACTCAGAACTGGACTAAGAAATTTCAAGAAGTACAGATCCAAGCAAACACTGCAGTTACTGGAATAAGCAGCCTCCCCACTTGGCACCCTGTGATGAAATCCTGAACCTAGAGAGAAGCTCTGGAATTCCCCTAGGAGGAAAAAATGCCTCACATCAGAGATACAAAACAGCTGGAAAGCTCCTCAGCTTCCTGCTCAAGGAGGCCAGCAGACCAGGGCTGACAGAGCAGAGCACAGAGCAACTTCAAGCTGCTTCCTAAAAATTGCAGAAAGGAGGGACAAATTTTACTCAATTCCAGCCTCAATCCTGATTTTGGGGACTGTTACTCAAGGCCCACACCTGCAGCAACTCCAGATGTAAAAGCACATCCTTTCTGCCAAAGGACTGAGCAGGACCATCTCTCTTTGGTTTTAAATCATGGCCTGGGAGGGTGGAGATACAAGAATCTCAGGGTCAGAGACTCATCAGATCCTGGTGTCACGTTCCCCTCGAGCAGAGAGGTCTCCAGCCACCCTGCCACAGACAGAACTCTCCTTAAAGGAGCATTTTCCACCTCTCCTGCTGGAGCTGCACCACTCCAACAACCACAAGAAGGGTCACAGGGTTGTAACTGATGGAAGGAGGAACTCTGTCTGCTTGACCCAAATCCCAAAACCACTTCTGTGTTTTGCCAAATGACTACTTCACAAAATAACTCAGCCAATGTGTTGGGCTTCCCCTTACATTTTTGGGCCCCCCAGAATTTCTGAACTCCTTTGTAGTGCAATGGCTCAGTCACAACCCCGGTGCCACCAGCACTGGAAAAACATGGGCTGGCCATGAGTTTGGTGCAGAATTCTGAGATCTCCAGGAACTGGAAGGTCACAACTGGCTCTATGGAGTTTATTCCCAGAAGAATCTTCAGTATATTCATTTTAGTCCTTAAACTCAATTTCAGTCTTGTTTTAGGCAAATTTGTATTGATCAAATCAAAACTGCTCAGTTTTGAATATCTGGACATTCATCAAGTAGAATTTAATAACGGTTTCACTGAGTGTAAGAGATCTGGGCAATTCTAATGTTTGAAACTAATATTTTTATATTAAATATTCTTGGCAGCAAGATAATGCTACCCATCTCTCAAATTTCTTACACCAAAACTTCCTTCTATGATTCCATTCTGCAGGGTAAATTGACCTCCTGCCTTAGGCCTGAGGGAAGAAGCTGCCAAAGGTCTCCAGCAAGAAACAGTCCTTGTGACTATCAACTGAAAGACTGAAAAGAGCAAAACTGGGGAGATACAGATAAAAAAGTTTGCCCTTAACCAACAGCTGTACTCACATGGTGTTGTCAGATTTGAGTAGACCTTTCAGAGGTTAAATGAGAGAAGGTTGGCTATCCATTCCCAAATTCCCAAAAAGTACAAATGCCATCCAAGGCAAAGCTAAACATCTCAGCAACAAAATTACCCAGTTCACAGAAGACTTCCTGGTGACTTAGTAAATGATATACTGGCTTCTGAAATACTATGGCAAATTAAGAAGCTGCATGTTCTATAAGGTTAATTTATACTCAACAGTGGGGGGAAAAGAAACAAGAAAAACTACATTTTACTGACTAAAGGCTGGTTTATTTCTACAAGATGCATGACTGACCTATCATCAGCAGTGGCATTCATGTAGGCTGGGAATAAAGTTTTGCCAATACATGCACCAGCCATTTTTAGCAGAAATCTGGGCCGAAATCCAAAGAAATTCTGCTCTGCTTTTAACCTCATATGTCTCCTGCTCCTTGCCTGAGCTCTTCATGGCTCTCCTGTCAGAGTCACCTCACTCACACCCAGCCTTGAGCAATGTGAAAAATAGGAAAGCAATACTGGAGCTCAATAACATTGAACCTCTGGTTTTGGATTTGATTGTGCAACATGCTGAGCATTTGAGCCCAGATGCAGAAAAGGGTTTTTAATTCTTAGATTTTATGGATTTAGGAACCAGCTCGTGCACGTTGCACAACGGGGTCTGCGTTCCTGCACAATGCACATCCTGTGTGCAAGGGATGATATCCCAGCAGGACTTCTTGGATATTCCTGTACTATCCAAGAAACTCCAGAAACTTTACACACCCGGTGCCATCTTTTTTAGTTTCTGCTTTATGGCACACAGATCTGGGCAGTTCCTGTGCTGGCACAGGTTCCTCTGAGAGCACTGCCATAAAGCAGCACCAAAAAGCAGATTAATGAAGCCTATTTGAATTGAGGAACCTGTGGGTTTTTTAACTCTAACACCTCTGAACATCTATGAAAACAAAGCCATGGGGTTTAGTCCTTAATATGCAGCCTCTACATCTCTGCATCATATTTGTTTAACCTCTCCATAGATCCACAACTTCTTTTCTTTCCTTGCTTTCTACTAAAAAAGCTGTAAGCGAACCCAGGGCTGTTTGTGAGGGGAAAAGGGGAGGCATCTGCTGACACTAAAATGCATCTATTCCTGGCACAACAGCTTGTACAAAAACAACTAACTTTGGAATTATTTCTCTCTTCATTTCAATGATTTATGCTTTGGAAATATTTTTTATGTTTAGCTTTGCTGTAACAACCCTTTATAAAAGCTAAGGGCAAGTCTAATTTTCTTTTAAAAAATATCCCAATGAAACCATAGGTTATCAATAAAAAAAGCAATGTTATTTTATTGCCATTAAAAGGGCACAAGGCATCAATTTTAAAGTGCAACAGACTGCTAGTCCAGCTCAGAGAAACAAAATAAAAATAAGCCTTTTTAGTAATAAAGAGTACCACGAGAATTTTAGGGTCATGTGTAGTTAGACCCTGTCACAGGCCTTATTATTACAGCAGGTGAAAAAAACCCTCTGAAATTCCTAAATTGACAGTATGCCATTAGTAAAAGGGGAGGGTTTGCAGATCAGTGCTGTGAATCAGCAAACAGCTGCATAACAAAGCAGCACAATGCACAGATGATTATTGTCTTTACAGCCCAAATCACTGCATCTCTGACACATAAACTCACAAGAGTTTGTAAATGCCACATTAGGCCCTTCTATAACCAGCAGATCTAACCAGCAGCTAGGTAGGATATTTTTATTTAACAGAGGAAGATATAAATTAGATGTTCTGCCCAGGATAAATCAGGAAGGTAACCTCCTCCAAAACCAGCATTACAATAATAATACAACTTGAAAACTGCTACTGACCTTGTCATAATGTGTGCAGGTATTTCCAGAGCCGGGAGCAATCAAGCTGATGCTTTAACACAGCATCCCCCACTGCGATGCCCAATCCAGCTGTTAATTCCTGGGACTGATAATCACCCACCTCTGCTCCAGCACCAGCAGCTCCTGCAGTGGCCACTGGATGGAATGGCTGGCTGCTCCTTTGTCTGAATTAACTACCACAGCTTAGCCTTGACAGATATTTTCATCTCCACGTCCCATTACAGTGAAATCCAAGCCTCTGGTGCAGAGGATGTGGGGATGGGGGTGGGCAGGGAGGCTGAGCTCAGACATTAATTCCTCAACAGCACCAGATGGCTACAGCTAACCCTCACCAACCATTTTGACTTCTGAGCACTGCCACTGCACAGATAAAAAATGGAACAGGGATGAGGTTGAAGATGTGCTGAATATTTAAAGCCAACACCTCCAAAAACTCCAAAACTCACTGGTGTCACTGAACATTTTTCAATACTACTCCACAAAAGCTCTGCCCAGCTGGTTTGCAAAATTAATGGAAAACCATGTTATTTCTGAGTCTCTGCAACAGATTCATGCATCTTGAGCTGCTTTGGAAAACTTCAAGTTAACAAACTGAGCAGCAGCCAACAGGAAGCCTCCAGTGATTTCAAATGATGATGGATCTGCCCTACATTGCACTTTCCAATTAGATAGGTAAGAAAAATTTTTAAGTCCTCTGGAAATTTTTGAGATACTGAAAAATACCATCCCAAACCAGGAAGAAAACCCAAGCCCCTGGGTTCTTCAATAAAAAATAAAGAAATAATTATTTTAGTCAGCCCTAGTGGGTAAAAATGCTTTATAAAGCAAAGATATCTTTTGTGTTCCTTCTCTAATTGGCCAACACTTCAATGTTTCCTTTTTTAAAAAAAGTTAAAAGATTTTGTTCATTCATTTCTTAGAAGATAAAGCCACAGACCAAGATCTTTTGTGCCTCCCACGTGCCCAAATTGCCAGAAGCTGCCTCAAAACAATCCTGCAGCAAGAAGCCAGTGATCTGCTTCAAATTTTATCAGATTTAGGTAAAATACATGTGGCTTAACCAAATCTGCTTTGAAATGTTCCTGTCAGGATTCAAAAGTGGCCAGAACTACCAATAAATCTCCCTGTGAGAAGGCACTGAGAACAAGGTGGTTTATCTGGGAAGTTCCAAAATCCCCACTGGAGAGCCTGTGCCAGAACTGGGTCATGGCCCCTCTGACCCTAATTAATATTTCCCATAAAAAGTGGGATGTGACAGCTTCTCAGGACAGTAGGAGCCCTCCACACACTTTTTCTGCCTATTTCCTGTGGTTCCATTTCCCCCAAACATCCATTATTTCAGCTAATTAAAGGAGTGGCTCTGCACTAAGCTTTGCACTAAGCTCTGTCTGCCAAAGGCACTGGAAAAGATGATGTACTGAACACAAAAGCCACCCACATCTACAACAGAGCTCACAATCAATGCTCACTGCCCCAAAAGGAGACTTAAAACCCCAAAAGAAACCAGATATGGAACACAGATGAATGCTTCAAAGGCAAAAATCCAGTGCTGAAGGGATCTTTTTCACTATTATTGCAGATTTTTGAGAGTGTTTTGAAACTGTATGTGCCAGCACCACACATGCATTGTGCTGATCTGCACTGAACATTTTCCAGCAAGCACCCAGGGCACGCTGACAATTTTAGGTACACTTGTGTCAAGTGAACAATTATCACCAGAATCATTGGAAATTTTCTATTTATAACATTTTTAACCTGCAAGGAAAAAAATCATTTGGTAATGCAAGCCTGAAAGGAAAATATTAAGTCCCGGGTGGAAAAATGCTCTGGATTCCTGCCTTTTCTCTGGGCTCCACAACAGAGTTATGAGAAACAGACGCCTCCAAAGGCTTTAGTTCCACACTTACACAATCATTTTTTCATCATCCAGGATAATGAGGGAAGAGAGAACAGAAAAGCCTCAAATCCTGGTAACACCAAGACTCAGCAGTATCTGGGCAGTGCCAGCACTGCCAGACCTGGGCAGGCTCCTGCATTTGTGTGTGCACCTCCCAAATTCCCGGGACTCTGGGAATTGTTTGTGCTGTCCAAGAAGTTACAATGGAACTGAGCTGGATATTCTTTGCTGAAGTACAAAAGAGGCTGCACAAAGGCACTATAAGGCAATGGGGTCAGAGAGAGCACAAAGAATTACACTGGAATATGAGTGTCAGAACAAACCCCTCACGGCACTGTGCAAACCAGGCTGGAAGTGCAAAATAATCCAGGGTCACTAATGATACCTGCAGCTATCCATGGAAAAGGAACAAGGGGTTGGGACATGTCTCTTCTCAGCAAGAGGACAGGATGTTCCCCACTAGTTGGTTGTGAAGAGCAGTTCCACTTCCACTGCTCTGGGCTGTACCTGGTGGGAGAGGAGCAGGATTCCCTCTGGGCAGGGAAGGAATGGGGCAGGGATGTCCTCCAGCAAGCACAGGGCAAAAACTGGCTCTCACAGAGGGTGAGAATGCCCCCAACCCTCCAGCAATGCCCTCTTTGGGGTGCAAAGCATCAGCAAAGCCCACAGAGAACAGTGATGCTGTTACTTCCACCCCCAAAGAGAAGCTATTGAGAGCTCCAAGTGGCCAGAGAGATGCTGTATTGAAAATACAAATGACTCAGCTCTGGAGTGAAAGTTTCTATTTTTGTTTTTTGGCCTCAGTGATTTGGTTCCCATCCTACAGCTTGAATCATTCAAAAATGTGCTTCTGCAGGCAAGGCCAGCTATGCCACTCTTGCTTTCCAAAATTTAAATTGGAAGATATACATTAAGCATGCAGAAGCATGACAACACTTTTGGATTTTCTTTGTGTCCGCTTCCAGGCACGGCTGGAAATGAAGGATTGTTAAATGGTGAAAGGTGTCTCCAGGGAGACCACTCCTGTCCAACTGAATCAAATATTACAGCCATGAAACCAAACCAAGATTGGATTTCATCTGAAACGTCACAAAATAAAATTTCATGGCTAACTTTCTTCTGAACCTTTTCCTTTTCCCTAAGCTTTCATCAGAAGGGAAAAAAAATCCCACACACCAATGTTTTCTCTCTTTCAGAGAGAAATAATTTGCTCAAAATTCTTCTTCTAAAGAAATTAAAGTATTAATTATTCACCTTGGGGAAGCATTATCTCATGGCCAAGCTTGTGCTTCACATTAGTAACACATGTAAACACCTTCCTTAACAAAAAACACACTCACAGCACTGCAACCCCACTGCTGGTCAAAAATAAGAGCACAAATGCAGCCAAAATCTGTCTCTCCAGAAAGGCAGAAGGTGTAGGAGTGTGACACCAGGACACTGACCCACACATTCCTTCCAGCTACTTTGACTAAAGTTTGGAGAATGAGAGAATATTTTTTAGCAAAAGAACGGATAGGTTCAGGAGATACATCTAAGGGAAGAAGCTTTTCAAGAGATTTGAGGGGGCAAACATCCCACGCAGCAAAATCCAAGCATAGCACATGTTAGACACAGTTCAATGAGCTTCTTTACTGCGCCTGCTTGACTAATAAAATACTCCTTGCTACCCTCACTTCTCATTTATCACTAAGACAACCACTTTGGACCAGTTTAAGTGAAAATGTTGCATGCAGAGAAAAAGAAAATGCAATCAAGATATTGGATATGATTGGCATGAAGAGACTTGAAGGGACAATTTGGCAACAGCAGAGCCAAGGGAAGTGCAGAGCTGGGAAGAGCTCCAGGAGGAAAGGGATGGATTGGTTATTCTGGAAAAGAAAACAAAAAATCCACACAAAACAGTGAAGAAAGTGGGGCTTCACTCCAGCTTCTACTGAACTCGGTGTGAGCACTTCCCACTTCTGACTGTCCTCCCACAGGAGACAGAGAAGATCCTGGTTTCCAGGACAGGCTGGCTCAGAGGGAGGATCACCTGAACAGCTCTGTCTGCAGCAGAAGAGAAACCTGATGGAAAGGCCTCTGCTGTTAGCCCAGACAGCCCCAGAGCTTTAATGGGGCTACCAAAAAAAACCCATAAAACCTTCCCCTGCTTGTGACAAAACCTGCAAGTGGCAGAAATGCCTGCTTTTGCAAGGAGGTATTTTGTCTTCCTGAGAATATCAGCACCCATTTCAGTGAAGGGAGGACAAGGACTCTGCTTGGCAGGCTCCTGTGTCCACGCTGTGACCCCACTGCAGCTCACAGCATTTTTGGATGTCTGCTGCAAGGCAGAGACGGCAAAATGAGGAAGGGCACAGTTCATCCCCTTCCCATCAACCTTGGACAAACTCCAATCCATTGCATCCAAGAACCTGGTCCTATCCATGCAAATGGCTTTGATTTGGCAGCTTTTACTCCCACCCTCCACTGTGAGAAAGGTCCAAGGTGCAAAACATGGGAGAATTACGACCAGGATTACAGGCTCACTTAAGGAGCCAGGCTTTTTGTTTTTCAGGCTATGAGATCTGAAAAGGGATCCTGTCCATTAGTGTTGTAGAAAAAAAATTTAAAATGTTTCTGTTTGATGCAAAAATAAAAGCACTTTCAAAGGCTCTTTCATGTGAAAGACAGAAAGACGTGCAGGCAGATTCTGGAGGAGGTCTTGTCTTCAGCAATTACCAGCTCTTTTTGAATCCTACTCCCCAGACAGAACTTTTATATGAAGTAGATAATTTACACTGCAGAGTGTATAAGCTTCAAACCTTGTGGCTTTTCAATTAAGCAGCAATAACCTCCAGTTCAAAAACTCCTTAACCAAGACAGGAATAAAACAAACAACCCCCAAAACCAATTAACTGCAGGTGAAGCAATTCCAAAGACATACTTGCTTTTAAAGGATTTCATTTTGAGCTCTTCTCAGGTAGGCATGTCAGTTTTCCAAGCAATATTTTGATCATTAAAACAAGAAGTGATGCAATTTCCACAGTGACCACAAACATACCAAGAATATTTGAGCTAAATTTATCCAGACTTCTTGTTTGAGTCACTGCTTTGGTTTGTTATTTTTCCATGATTTTCAGCTATGCACAGAGAGGAGCTGGGGACAGCCTGGGACTGAGTTTTCCCCAGCAGTATCTGAAATGCCAACCTTGATGCCTGGGAGCCACACTTTGACTATCAGAGAGGAAATGAAGCTGCTGCTCCAGCTCCCAGCCCCAGGTTCCTGCTCCTTCCCTCGCCTCCTACCTCCCACTCTTCCTGTGGCAGACTGACCCCTTCCCTCACCCCTGGGTGACTCTAATGGGGCTTGTCTCTGCAGATGAGAAGTTCCTGAAGTTCACCAGGGATCTGCTGCCCTCTCCAACTGGAGAGGGAGAGCCAAAACAGAGAGGATCTGCCCCAGGTTTCCCACTGTGCATCTCTGTGGCAGACCCCAAGTGCTGCCAGCAACACAAACTGCTGACTCCCACAGTCCCTCTGACTGCAGAAGGGATTTTGGAAGGGTGAGAGCCTTTCCTAAAACTTAAAGACTTTTTAAATAGGTCCTCTAAAGTGAGGGTAAGGTACACACTAAAAAACACAGAGACACTTCTGTTGTGAAAATAGCAGCAGCTTATATAAAAGAGCTGCTGCTGTGGTGATACATAATCATGCAAATAAGCAATTGCTGACCCACTAATGAGCACACAGATTTGGATTAAGGGGAGGAATTAAATATCAGCCTGACTTGATGTAAAATCTGAAACAGAACCTATTAAGAGACAGACTCCACGCTTGAGTCACCATCCCCTGGGAGGAGTTAAAACCTGTGTAGATGTGGCACTTGGGGACACGGTTTAAGGGTGGGCTTGGCAGTGCTGGGGGAACACTTGGACTCGGTGACCTTGAAGGTCTTTTCCAGCCTTAAAAATTCCATGATTCTATGATTTTATACAGCAGATTGGGAGCTGAATGGTACAAAATCCATCTCTCCCCCACCATCTGCAATGCAAACAGCTCCTCCCAGCTCGCTGCCTTCTGCAAGCACAGTGCTGACAGCCCCATTATTGATCAGAGCAGTGAAAAACAAACAAACCACAGACTTAATGCTGTAAGGATCCCTGAAGATCCCATTATGTCAGTGCAAAGAATTTAATGGGTTTTGGATAAGGCCCCCATAGGCTCTGGGGAGAATAAAACCCCATAATTCATAGCATTTTCTTAATGCAACTATAAAATCACCTGCAACATCTCTGTCAAAACAGTGTCAATTACAGGCCTGGTAAAGGCTGAGTTGGTGTGAACACTATCAATTGCTTTTTTCCCACTGAAACAGAGGACAGCAGTTCCATGACCCCAGAATCAACCCTCACCTGAAAGCTCCCTCATAAATCACACCTCAGGAACATTGTAAAGAACTCCCTGTGTACAAGTGCTAAGGGCAAAGGATTTTCTTTGCTACCTTATCACCTTATCTTTGGTATTTTCCAGGCTTCTTGATAGAGTTGTCATAAGTTACATTTCAATGTAATACACCACAAATACATTTTAACATGAAGATGTAAAAATAAAGCTGTAAAGCAGCAGATAATTCCAGATGCAGCTCAGTTGAAGATCAATGCTTTACTGCTGCCTGTAAATCAAACTGGCTTTCAGGTCAGACTCTCTGCTCAATTAACTTCCCAAGGTCTTTACTGCACCACTGGCTCTCCCAGCAGCTCTGCCCTCCTTGATACAGCCCTCAAGTTCAAGAGCAGGCTGGCTTTGATGGTTTGTGTCAGGAAAATTGTAAATGCCTCAGCATTCCTTGGCCCTTTTTGACACACAGGTTGGTTTGGAGAGATGTTGTAACACCCAGCTCAGCACAGGAGGGCAGGTTTAACCACAGGCATGCTCAGCTGCAGACCAGCCTTCCGCAGGAGCCCTCGGCCCCTTGTGAGATTGCACCACTTCTGTATGAAGAGTTTATTTAAATATTTAAAAATACACGCCTATTACTGCCTTACTGGTGTACTTCCTATTCCTGCTGAGCATTTCCTACTTCTCCTTCTGCAGGGCACTCTGCAGTGAGACTGATTCACATACAAAACCTGTTCTATTTTCTGCTTTTTTAGCTTATAGGAACCTTTTCAGTCTGCTGTTTGGACTTGAATTTACTCACAGCTTAACAAGCAGGAGGAAAACCAGAAAACCTTCCAGGCTGACTTAGTCTGATTATAGAGAACCTCACACGACTGACACACTCTGCAGCTCTCCAGTGCTCTGTGTGCTCAGTTCACCTCCCAGATCCTCTCCTTGTCCTTCTCACCCCACACTGTCACAAAACACTCAGGGTAATGTTACTACAGGGTGGTGTGTGGATGGAAAAGCAGGGCAGGGGCTGTGAGCAGATTTTCCCTGTTACTCAGTACAACGTGCCCCAAGGCCCAGCTGCTGGTCCTGTCCCCACACATGGCTGATGGGAAGGTTTTAAGGTTTACATGGTGATTTCATGAGGAATAAACTGGTATCAGTGTGCTGATTTTCCATTCCTCCTCTATTCAGCAGGAAAGATTTTTAAACAAAGTTATTCACTCCACCAGCTCCTGCCCTTCACGTTTAAGGCAACAATGGTGCAGAACTGTGAGGAAATCATAGAATCAGAGAACAGGCTGAGCTGGAAGGGACCTATCAGGACCAGTAAGTCCACCTCTGCACATATCCTGCCCTGGTGCCAGCCAAGAGCAAAGCTGGAGGCACAAAGTGTGTCCCAGGAGGATAAACTGCTCCATTTGCTCTCAGCCAACCTTGAAGTGTCACCACTCAAACTGTTGTGAAACTTTCCCTGTAAAATTGCACTTGCTCCTGAGCAGTCCCTCCTGTTAAACAACTCTTTAACTTTTCCAGTTCAACTCTTGCTCACAGCAGAGCCTTTTCCAGGATCCAGGAAGCAGCAGGGCAGGAGCAGCTTTCCCTGTGAGTCAGATCTGAGCTGAGCCATGAGTGGGGTTGCAAAGGTCACTTCCATCGTGGGCAGAGTCTTTCTGATAAAATAGAAAGCCCTGTGAGCTGCAGGGTCACCACAGCACCTGCAAAGCACAGCTTTAGGGGCCTCTGGTCCACTCCAAATGACAGCTCCAGTCCTGTGTTCTGGTTACTTGTCTGGTCCCTTTTCCAGGCACACTGTCCATGTCAATCTGTGCTTCTCTGGACAGTGGGAAGTCACCAAGTTACAACTGATTTGCCTCAAAAGAAGTTGTGAAAGTGCATTTAGTTAATATCTGCAAAGCTACTATAAAGCTCCAGGCAGCTCTCCTTGGCATTGTTGTCCCTAATCATGTAATGTTAGACACCTTCCACCACAACACCCCTCTTCAGGGCTCATTTCTAGATTTAGCAGGGGAGAAGAGACACCCTCTGGCATGTTTGAAAGATAATCCAATCCCACCTCTGAGACACACACCAGTGGCATATGAATGTCCTGTGACTTTGAATAAAATTCCCAGTAAGAAGGAGATAAGCTTTTTAAACAGAAGTACCCTTATGTTTCAGAAGACAATGACTGTTCTCCTACACCTCTGAGGAACTCCTAGAAAACCACGCAAGAATTAAATCCTAGCTATGAAATTTTTTAAGATTCAAAGAAATCAGCCCATAGAAAGGCAAAGAATCTTTATGCTTTTCCACACATTCATAAAGTGATGCCTCTGGGCTTCCATTGTACTTCCTACAAAATTCACATCATGTCACCTCCTCTGGATTATGCAGAGCTCTTTAACCAAGTTTTTTAAAAAACCCAGACCCTCTACTTCATGAGAGACTGCAGCCACCCCCATACCCCGGCTCAGTTTCTTTTAATTAGGACAAGATGAACAAATCCAGGAGAGGGGGAAGTAGGGTTTGAGGAGGCAAGGGAGATGCTGAGTGCACCCACAAGGGAGTCTCACTCATCCTGTGCTCTGGTGACAAATCTCCTCTGGGGGCTTGGTCAGCACCAGCAAGTCAAACCCAGCACCATCCCCAGAGGGCAGAGAGTGTCCAGGTCTGAAACACAGCTCACCCATGCCATGGGAAAGCTGGCATCCTGCTGGGATACAGGGAAAGCTGGCATCCTGTGCTGGGATACAGGAAAATCAATGGCAACCAGGAGGAACAGCAGAGCAGACACCTGAGCAAGGTGAGCCCCTGCACCCCGTGTTACATTTTCTAAGAAGGATGCTGTGAGTGTGATTTTCTCTACATACAATTGGCCAGGGCTTTATAGCTGCCAGGGAAAAAAACTCCTAAAAAATTCTAAGGCTTCAGATAATGAAAGTGCACAGGGAAGTGCAGGAAGGGGCATCCAGCCCTGCTGATCCAGCTGACCCACCCCAGAGCCCCCGGCACCACCGTGCTCTGGTTAAATCCCCCACAAGCCAGTCCCTCCTGCCTGACAAAAACAAAAAGACTCCAAGCTCTGAGCACTAACGAGGTCATCGGCATGAAAGAAATGATCCGGGATCTCACTCCCCTTCCCAGCAGCTCCCGCTGAATGGGAGCAGGAGGCTGCATCCACATTGTTCCTCACCGGTGTAAAGCATGGGCTGGCATGAGGAGGCTGAGTGAGTCACCGCGCTCCTGCTCCAGCCCCTGTAATGGGATCTGAGCCAGAACAAGGACCAGTAACTTAGGGAGTGGACCAGTTAGCTAATGACAATCATTCTTGGCAGGACCAAAACAATGAGTTTAAGCATGTACAATACCCTTACAATCAGCAACTCCACCAAGGCAGTACTGGTGCCTTGTACAGGGATATTAAGCTTTACAAGGATGCCTTTCTCAGTTTTCCAGCACTGTAGACTATTTTAATATAACCCAGATATATCCATATAGAAGAGTCTACCAGAGATTTGCATGCTTCCAGCTAACCAGTTTAACTGAATATAATTACATAACAGCAATGTGTAATAAAGTTCTCAGAAAAAAAAACTGAACTCAAAATGTAAAAAATTTCACTATCCCACTTTCCACTTCATTATTCACTCCTACAATAATTTATTTATTGTATCTTTAAACAGAGAGAAAACTTGTCAGATCACTACTGCAGAACAAAGATTTAGCAATTCTGAACAGTTGCAAACCGTTAGCACAGATTAAAATTCTTCTCATGGCTTATAGCTTAGTATTCAAGTGGAGATAATTTCTTCCAGAGAGAAATTCAGAAGACAGAATTTAAGAATTTTAAGAATATTCAATAACCAAGTGTTACAGAAAGGTACAGTCCTAATTGCCAACAGCAAACAGAAAAATCAGTATCACAGAACAAGCAGAATACGTACGGAGAAAGGAAAGAGTTCCCAGAGCTCCCTGTGACGCTGGTGAGGAATGTCTTCAGACAAGACAAGGAGGCCTCTGAATAAACTATCAGGTTTTGCTTCATAGTTGCTGAAAAATTCCAAAATAAGGCTGCAAAAACATTAGCTTCTGCTGGAGCCTGCTTACTCACTACAAAGCGTCAAACACACCTTCTTCCCACACTTCAAACGCAGATGCTGCCTCCTAATGAAGCACTTGCTGCAAGGGGGAACACCGTTACACAAGAACAGGAGGCTATTTCTTGCTGCAGAAACATAACTGGGGTTTGACTCAGAGAAAGGCAGCAGTGCCTGGGAGCTGAGGGTTGCAGTGAGAGAAACCATCCAAAAATAATTTGCCTGCTCAGGAGAAAAAAAAAAAAAATTCACAGGAAGCAACCTGAAACATATGTCCCTTCTAAAAGGAGAATTTCTTTATTACATAAACACAAATGTTCTAATCTAGCCCAACATAAAATCACTGCAAGCCACTGAATAGGAGCTGAGGGTAAAACTGGAGCAGGTTAATATCTGTTCAGGCTGAGAAGAGATGCTCTGATTTTAGCAGCTTTCATATCCTGAATGCCCATTGCATCAGTGACTGGGAACATATTTGCATTCACACACTGAAAAAGCACAGATCTTGTAAAACATATTTAGGAACTGGGGAGACGTGATACATATATTGACTAATTCCGTAGGCCTTTGGAGAACATCCATCTTCAGGGGAATGCTATTCTTACCACCTCCATAGTTCAATATCACTCTCCCTGGAAATAAAATTCCAGACTGTAAATTTCCAAAGACCAGGGCTGAAAAAACTTTCACATTTTTAAACTTCATCAAAGCCCAGTGGCTACTGAGTTCTCTTAGAACCTTTTGTTCCCAATCTGAACAGGAAAGAAACAAATCCTGCTATTTACCATTTTGTGGATCCATGTTGCTCTCCCTGCAAACAGTGGATTCCTCCGTTCCCACACACCAGTACATTCTGGGTGGCAGTTGTGAAGGCCCCACAGACAAACTTTCCACAGCACTTCAGACTGAGCAGTGTTGTCAAAGCTGGATGATCCCCATCATGTGAATGCAGGAGCAGAGGCTGCTAGTGAGCACCATCCTGAAGAAACATCATTTATTCTGTTTAAAAACAAACAACAAAACAAATTAATCATTCCACTGTAGAAATGGTGAGATGTTTATTCCTCTCTACTATTAACACAGTTGTCCAAATGGCACACTGCAGAAATACTCTTATCCTATAAATATAATTATTTTCATAATAGCTTTGTTAAGAGCATAACATGAATTAACAGAGGGGACTAACAATTTCTGCACTACAGAAAGATAATGTTCCTAATTTTTCACCACCAAAGCTGCTCAGTCTTTGGGCAGAGGACAAGGGGGTGGGCAGGGGTCACAGCTGCAGTTTCAGATTCTCCACAAGCTGGTGTAAAGGCAGACCATTGAAACCCTGCAGTGCAGCTGGAAAAATCCTAAATGCAACCTCAAAACCTCTCCCATCCACAAAGACAACCACGGCTCTTGTAAGACTGTGAGAAACTGAAAAACACTGATGTGGTTACTGAGATAATCCTCTGTAGGAAAGAGAAGAGGGTGAAGAGAAACACACCAGCTCTTGTCCCCTCTGCCAGTCCTTTTTGAGAACTCTCTCACCCTGAAAGCATCAGGCTTCTTCACTCAGGGAGGCAAATCAGGCCCTTAGGAGCTATTAAAGGTTGGCTTCTTGGGAACTGCAGGCAACAGAAAATTGTACAGCTCAGCCTCCCGAGGCACTTCCAATCCTTCCCTTTTCACAGCTGCACAGCCACCCTTCAACCTCTTCGTACAGAGGCTCAGACTCCTGGAGGATTTGCAGTGTTTGTCCAACCACCATCAGAGCTCCTTCATTTTCTGCTTTCAGTTTCAGTCAGTAAACGCCTCTCAGATGTGACATGATGCACCTCAACTGACTCTTACTGGTTCTTCTCACGTCTGGTGTGTGATGATGAAGTTCTGATTTGAGGCTCTAGCTCAGCAAAGCTGATAACCCACCTCTCACTCCAGCCAGCAAGGCCCAAGACCTTCCCTGACTCTCCCTGAGCAGAGCTGGCTTCCTGAACTGGGATCAAAGGCCAAGGGGAATATAAAAATATGCTGATCCATCACTACTATCCGGGAAGCTTTCTGCTCCTCCCTCCTTACACAGGGTTTCAACCAACAGCCAACAACACTAAAAATCACTGCATCCTATTTCAGTTGTTTTTTTAGGCAAATATTTGAATTTTAGGGGCACTCAGCTTCTGCTGACCTTGACTGTGCAGTGCCTGGCAGCAGTGAAAAAGACTGGCACCTCTGTGCCCTAGTCTGGGCACTGGGTGCTGCAGAAGGCTGACATGGAGGTGATCCTAATCCCAGATCCAAGCCCACAAACTGGTGAATTGCACTGTGTTGGTGAAGGACTGAATTCTGCCCTGGAACTGGTGCTGGGCACCACCAGACTCATCTTCTCTCCTGGCCTCAGCTTCCCTTGACAACACTGGCAGGAGGAGCTGGGACCACACATTCCTCCATGCCACAGGTGGGATGCCGCAGGCAGAGGTGTCAGGAAGGCTCTCACACCTCTCCAGAGCAGTCCAGGGTGTTCACTCTGGCAGTGGAGGGGATATGATGCTTCCAGCATCTGCCTGCCCTGTGCCCTTGATGCACTGAGCAGCTCCAGGGAGAGCAAACACTTCCCCATGCACACTCTGGCCCACCAGCTCTGCAGCAGACGATGGTTTCTGAGGCACTTCCTTGCTCTGAGATGGGGACAAACCATGTGCACCTACAGCAACTGTACAAGAAACACTGAACGGGGGCTAGCATGGTCCCCTGAGGCTTGAAAACCACTCCACTCCTGATTTTTTGCTGTCTACTCAGCCTATTCCCCAGGCTGAAACTTTCCTCTTATAAAGTGAAAGGAAAAATAACTTTTAGGAAAAATAGTGGTGTGGTGCTGGTAATCAGTTCCTTTAACTGCAAGTAAATGAATGTGCTGTAGCCATGTATATGACTGCCACACAGTGCCCATGCAATGAGGATTTTTGTATTTCAAGACCTTTTTGTATATAATTTCTTAAAAACCCCTACAGAACTTTACCTTAAGCAAGGTGCACTTGCTGTAAGGCTACAACTGTAACATGCAAACACCACGTGTGGGTTTGATTTAGAGAGTCTATGTGCTCTGCAGTCTCGTTCAGAAGGAGAGGGGCCAAGCAGAATACACCTGAACAGGTGTAAATGGGATTTACATCCCATTTCACACATTCCCAGCCCTGACACCTGCTACTGCACACACCTGAACCACCCACGCCTCTCCCCTTCCCCATCCCGCCCAGTCTGACCCTGTGCCTTGTGCCTAAAAACACACAGGCCGCCAGAAACATCACGGTTAGCCCAAAATCGCTTCTTAATTGATAAAAAATCCCTGATAAAACCTCAGTGCTTTACCCAAACCACCTGTTGTTTCTGGCAGTCCCACTGGGGATCGGAGAGGCCCATGTGGAGGGCGCTGGGGCTCTCCCGCCCGGTGTCCATGGCGAGCCCGGGGCCGAGGTGTCAGCCCAGGGACCCCTGCCCGCCCAGGGACCGCATCCCTCGTTCCCAGCTGAGCAGCGAGCACCAAAACCCATCCCCTTCTCGCACCCCCCGGCCGGCTGGGGGGTCACCAGGCGCTACACCCCGTTTTGGGGGGGTCTCTCAAGCCTTTCCAGCCGCTTCCCAGCGGCCGGGCTGAGGCGTCCCCTCACAGCGCGTCCCGCCGGGCGGGGCGGCCGCGCTGCGCCCGCGAACTTCTCTCCGAACTTTCATTTTCTTCAAAAACAAACTCCCACTCGCTTTCCCCCTCATTTCCACCTGCAAAGCGCCGGCAGCCCCCCACACCGACTGCCCTGGCAGCGGGGCAGGTGCCCGAGAAGCGGCAGCAAAGCCACGGTACCTCCGCGTCCCGGGCCGGCGCTCCGGGCGCTGCCGCCGCCGCCTCGTCCGGCGCCGCCCGCGCTCCTCGCTCGCTCCGCGGCCCGGGCGGCGGAGGGGGCCGGCGGCAAAGGCGACGGGACAGCGGCTCCTCCTCCGGCCCCGGCCCCGGGCGAGTCCCCGGCACGGCCCCTCGCTGCCCCGAGGGCAGGGCTGGCCCGCAGGAGGATGGAGCTCCTTCCCCAGACCCGCCCCACACGCCCGCCTCGGGCTCCGAGGGTTTGAGGTTTTTAGGCAATGCCAGCGTGGGAGTGGCGGTGCTGGGGACGAGCGCTCCCGCAGCGCTGCCCACCGTCCCGGCAGGGCCCGGCCTTACCGCGGAGCTCTTTGAAAGTTGCTCCTTCCCCGGATCGCGGCGAGTTGGGTCCTCGCTGGAAGAGCAGAGCGAGGTTGCCCCCTCTCTTCGGAAGGAGTCAGCCCTTCCCCAGACTGACCCATTCCTCTCCAGGAGCCTCTGACAAGCCAGGGATTGCTCCATTTCCCCCACTCGTCGGATCAACTAAGGAAAAAACCCCAATATTTCTGCGTGCCTTTTGCTGTTCGTAGCCATTCTGTAAATTAAACACAGAGGATGTTTTTAGCCTGCTCGGTACCCAGCAATGGGTCACTGCTGGTCACTTGGGGGTGGATGTGCACCCACAGAACGGCTGCGGGAGCCTGGGGGTTCCTGTGGATGGCACAGATGGGTGTTCGCCGGTGCTTTTCCCTGTGTTCAGGTCCCCATCACTCTGCGTCCAGTTGCAGGCATAGGTAGAGAGCTAGAACGTACCAACACGATTGTTTTCTGACTTTTAACACAGCTAAAAAACAGTGTTACCTGTTTTCAGCACCTTTCCACCTCTTACCCAGCCTGCTCCCTTTTATGCCTCACAGCCCAGCTCTTATCCAGACCTTTCTTACCTCATTTTTAGCACAATGTTTGAAAACACCCTTAATTAACTTTTTCCTTTATTATGATAGAGCCTCTAATTTCCTCTGGCAATAATTTACCCACATATTCAAGCTAATTTTCCGCTTTTCCCCCTCCCCAAATCTCATCCCACTCTTCCTTTTGTCTCCATTGACTATGTCACTCACGGTAATGCCTTTGTATCTTCAGCCTTTCCTTCTCTGGAGTCTGAAAGCTTCTGAGTGATGCTGTCAGTGAGTGGAAAATTCAAGGAGTTTGGCTTGGCCTGTGTAGGGAGCCCATAGGAATTTCTCACACATCAGACGGGAAGAGAGTTAAAAGACAATGGAATGTTCTTGCTCTGTATCTACATTGCAGATGAGAGAAATAAAACTGGGCTGGGAACACATTCAGCAGAGCCACACTGGTGCTGGATGTGTCTCAAGGGGTTTAGGGAGCAGCCATAGCAAGGCAGGAAGCCCCATCTGGCTGCAGGAGCCAGAATGTCTCGAAACACTTAATTTTGAGGCTCACCTCAGAAGGAAAAGAGGATCCATCCAACTTTGTGCTTGCCCCTGCCAGCTGCAGCTCTGCTCTCCTCCCTCTGCTTATGGTAAATGGCACAACTCAAGCTTTTATGTGCAGAACACTGACTACACTTAGCACTGTACTGTTAAAATTGGCTGATTCTTCCCAAATTGCAAAAATTAATCCAAGCGCAGATTCCCTCAGTCTCCCAGTGAGATACTAAATCCTCAGATACACCTGTTTCACAAAGTTAAACATTTATTAGGAACAAGAACTATTACAAAAATGATATCCATAGTCTAAATATATACATGAGGTTTAAACATAACATTTTCATGTACCTTTAGCTATAAAAATACATTAGATTAACTGTATCCTAATTTATAAATATAGTTCTTTTCTTTAAAAAAAACAACTAGTATTCATATGAAAGCCTTACTGTGCAATGGAGGAATATATATACCCTCGAAGGGGTTATTTTAAAGTTAGTGTCTAGTGTTACATAACTTACAAAATTCAGTGTGTAGAGTCAAACCCTGATTTATACAATAAGAGATACATTGACTTTTTAAAAACTTGATAGGGGGGAAAAAAGTGAAATATATATCATACATATAAAGCCAGAAGAGAAGGATTTTAAGAATTTCAGATTATTTAAGTTTCCACCACTGTTTATCAAAAATACAGATACATCAAGATAAACAGCCTTTTACTGTTTGCCTCACCTCTCTGCAGCCCAAGGAAACCCTCAGGTGGACAAGAGTAAAACATTTGTCTGAGAAGATGTTTGCACTCTTAAGTGTCTTACAAAAATAGAAACTTATTTACAATGATCCCATTTGGCCTTTCATGGGGAAGGGAGGACATTTTCATCACTGGATGGGGAGATTTTCCTGCCTCACACCCTGTGGGAGGACAGGCTCCTGGTTACACTGTTGGAGGTATGTCATGTCAGAAATAAAGTGATGTTGAAGTGCAATTTCAACATTCACCAACTAATAAGGAAGTTTAGGCTCATGCAAACTTTTTTCCTTACTTATCACCGCCCACCTTCCTTCCTCCTCCAAAAAAAGCTCCACTCATGCAACAGAATTTGT
This sequence comes from Taeniopygia guttata, assembly GCF_048771995.1. Lineage (NCBI taxonomy): Eukaryota > Metazoa > Chordata > Aves > Passeriformes > Estrildidae > Taeniopygia > Taeniopygia guttata. Next base: position 17,928,521 of record NC_133035.1, on the reverse strand, counting down.
TACTGTCTGAGCCTATCTGTGGGCAAAGGAAGGTACTGGGTAATCTTGGCTTGCAGCAGAGGAGAGGTTAGACCTGCATTTCTGCTTCAAGCTCTGACATCTGGAGCAGCAATCCTTATCAGTGCTCCCTGGAGATCTGCTGATAAGCCATAAGGAACCTCAGTGGGTTTGTTCTCAGAAGACAATCCCAGAGGGATCAGCTGAACTTCCTAACAAGCTGTCACCACTAACTCCTGCAGACCTGGGACTGGCTGTGCCTTTGCCAGGGTTCTCCAGCAGAGTCAGGAGGAGAGGAGCAGGGAAAGCAGTGAACCCAGGAACTGAAGACAGCCTGTGGCTTGTCGTTCATCTCACGATAATGAATCTCATAATAATGTCTGGGCATGCAAAGAAGTTACTGCAGGAGGTGCTAAGGCATGAGCTTGGTGTGACAGCTACTCCATGGACAGCTGTGAGCAAGGGACAATCCAAGGCAGTTTTCTCAGTGAAGGATCAGCTACTCTGTGCTGGCCATGAGATGACAGCACTCACAGGGACAGTGCCTGCAAAGCTGCTGACAAACTGAAGTCCAGCCACAGCTTATTCCATGGTAACTGGCTTGTACACCCTCCTCTTTAGCACTCAAGGTGTGCTTGGGAGCACCTGCCTCTTCACACTGCACTTCCAGGAATGTATGTTAAGCTACATTCATACAGGATAAAGAAGCAATGTGAAGAGTGTTGGACAAAGAGCTTCTAAGTTTTACTCTCATAGTAACAGTCCTGGCTCAAAAAACAAAGAGATGTTCAAAAAGCCTGAAAGTTGCAGAGAAAGAGAGTGCAGGACAGTTTCCTGCAGCTCTTCTGCTCCCTCCCCCAGATCAGGACTGGTATGGGAGATTTTCTGTGGGGTATCTACCATACTACATGCTCAGCATCCAACTCGGTGTCACCATGGTAAGTGCAGTGCAAATTCCCCTTGAGAAAAGTGCTGTAGTGAAGGTTTGAGATACAACTGTGACTCACTGGGAGCCAGAAGGGTCAGCAAGTCAGGAACTTGCATTTGCAGCATGTGTAGTGTGTGCACACCCAAACATCAGGTTCCAAGGACACTTGAAAGTCTGGCTCTGTTGGGTGACATAGTGGCCCCAAAGGAGTCCTCTAGGAAACTCCCACAAATCTCATTCAGGGCTAGAATATCACCAGGATGGAGAATGTACATATCTTTAGAGAGACCGTGATAGCTCTTTCAAAGAGAATTTCCTTACAGATTCTTCCATGAAAGCTTGCACTCCCATTCCAAACTCCAGCTGCAATCTTCACACAGACTCTACCAACTCCAGTCAAGTTGTTCTAACCCTTACCACTCGAGTCCATCTCTGCCAAGGGAAGCCCAAGTGCCTCTGAAGGTATCTGCCAGTAGCTCTGGTGGTACCAGCAGTCTCTCTAACATGCCAGTGATGTCCCTGTCCTTCAGGGGTACTCCTGCCAACACTGTGACTGACCAGCTTTTGAGTCACAGGGAGCAGGCAGACGTACAGCCAGGGACTTGTGGAGTACAAGTGTGTACTGCCAGTAGAACCAGAGTCAGTGAATCAGTTTTTGAAGAGCCAGTTGGCAAAATGCAGCCCAGCAGATTCAGTGTTTCTAGAGGAATAAAGACAGGTGTTTCCATTTTCCTTCCCACCCCTCCCCTCCCCCTTGTCTGAACACGTCCCCCATGTGTCACATTCAGAGTGTCAGCATTTCAGGCCTCCTGTTTTCATGGACTCTTCTGGGAGAGTTTAATGGTGACTGTTTTCACTTCGGTGTATTCTGCCAAAGCATACTCCCCACTGTAAAAGAAAAGAGGAGGAAAGGGACAAACAGTTGTTGAATGTTAATGTCCCTGAGAGAAGAGAGTTGTACTCATGTGCATTTTTGACATCAGGTCATTAAAAACAGATCTGAACAATTTACACCAGCTATCCACTTGTCCCACCACCTCTAATAACCACCAAGGACATGCACATAAGTACATACAATTACACCCTGTTGTGAGAGAAACACAGAATGCTTTGGTCACTGTAACCTGCAGGATGACACTTGTGACCCTGCCTATGCAAACTAAGTGCTGCTGTGAGAAGCCATACCAGAGACAGCCACATACACACAACTATTGGTGCTTTGACAGCAATTAAAGTTATTTTTTCACCAAAAGAAAGCTTCTATCTACAAGATACCATGTCATCAGGAGGGCACAGTTGCTCCAGAAATGCATATTGATGAGAGAGCCCACCACTGCATTATTTCTTGGTTGGTGACAATTGGCTCTGTTCCCATGACCCTCCCATGGGAAACCTCTGACATCCTTTAATTAGCCAGGTAGTCAGGCAAAGCAAACCATAAGGTCTCAATATATCTGTGTCCCATCTGAGGATTCATTTATTTGCTGTGCTTAGCAAATGAGGCACGTGAATGTCTCAGAGCAGCAGATGTACCAGAACAGTTACTGGAAATGGTTTCTGGGATTAAATCTGGCTTGTGAAAGAAAAGGTGTGTTAGATTCCTTTGAGGAGTCTGCTGAATGGTCTAAGCAAACCTATCTCCTATACAAGATGAAAATTAATATTTAAGACAGTGTCTCAGCTCTGTGTCTAACCAAGGAGTGACCTTGGTTTGAAAATGTCAGCTTTAGTAACTATCAAGAGCTGAGGTGTCTGGTAGCCCCTCTGTAACAGGCCAGGCTGGGGAAGAGGGACAGAGGGTTCTTGTGTAATTTAGCAGCAACCTTGGAAGGTGGGATGGAGAATGATTTGGGAGATCATTCCTTCCCACCTGAACAAGGAGCAATGATACAGCAGCCAGGAGAGGCACAGATACCACCATGGAAAGATGGAGCAGGTTTGGGGGGGGTCCCCAGCCATGGTGCCATACTTCTCCTTTTATCTAAAAATCTAACTAGTATGGAAAAATGCTTCCAAGTGGACTTGACTGAACTGCAGATATTAAAAGCTTATAAAGCAGATGAAGATGGTCCTAAAGGAATGCTTTACATCCACGCTCTACTGGCTTAGCACCTCCCTGTGGAGCATGCCACAAGCCTGATTAAACTTTAAAAGCAAATTCAACAGTGTTTTCACAGTCACAAATGTTATTGCATTCACCACCCACACAGAAACAAAATACTGAGAAAAACTTACAGTTCTCTGCCATTGCCTGACATTTTAAAGCCACCAAAAGGAGCCTGAGCATAGAGAGCATTGTAACAGTTGATCCTACAATAAAAACATCAATTTTAAAAAGACAATTCAATACCAAGGAAAGGCAAGATGATGACAACAGCAACAATACAATAAAAGTCTGAAATCTCTCAATTTTCTCTGTCATACACTTGAGAAATCAGATTTTTGCAATAAAATCTTCTTTTGCTGCAGAAACAGAAAACATCTGAGTAGTTCTCAGTCTGACCTACATCTCACCTCATATCCTATAATGGCAAAGACATCCATGTTTGAGCTAGAATTTATACCATGTTCAGAGTCATGATTAAAATAAATAGTTCAGGCTATTCCCTAATTTGTTAAGCACAATCTGTAATGAACATGTTTACTCAGAAAGCTGTCTAAACACTCACAATGAGGCCCCAGCATCCCCTTCCAGGTATAGAAAACATTTGGACTGTATCAGACAATTGTGTCACAGTAAAATAAAAGCCCTGGGCCTATTTCTATGGATACTTGGTAGAAAAAGCTGATGCAGACACTTCCCCAGCATCATAGTATGATCAAATGACTGAAGGTCATGCAGCACAGGTATGGCTTGTGCTGGAAGTGTGCACCTCCATGTTCAGCACATGTATCCTTCAAAGCTCAACATCCCATTTTTATGTAAATATTTGAGGCTGATTCTTCTGGTGCCAACTCTTAAAATTAATCCTCTGCATCAGAATCAGATACCAGATCAACTTCCTGCCTTGAGTGGGAAAGAAATCGGGATTCCATCTTTAAAACCATTCTAATATAAAATAAGAAATTTTGTATGCAAAATTAGCTGCTTTTCCTTGTGACAGTGGTGTGTTGCCATCTACTGTCCATACTGGTTTGTGCAGCAAAATCCCATCTGGTGCTGGCTAAAGATCATGAGAATTGCTTTTTGCTACATACAGGGTTTTGGAAGTCACAGTGTCTGGTGGAACTTACTACAACCCCAACAAAGAAATACCTCGACTGAAGGAAAAACCAGTCCATTTCTCAACAGGCTGCCTGGGCCTCACCACTTCATTTTGAGGAATGGATGTTGCTTCTGATCAGAACATGAAGAATTAGGCAGGCTACTAATACATCTTAGCTGCAGCATTTAGAGAATCACAGATATTCTGAGTTGGGAGGGACCCACAAGGATCATGAAGTTCAACTCTTGAATGAATGGCACATATGGGGATGGAGCCCACAACCTTATCAGCAATTTTATTAACTTACCAACATGATTGCAAGCCCAAAATCCCTCTCCCCTCCCAGGAAACAAAGCTGCAGCCCACCCTGTGTTCCCAGCCTGCTCACCAGACTGTTCCTGACTGCAGAGCTGAAGCCAGGGTTAAGGCTCTGTCCAGGTTCTTGGTGAACACCGCAGCCGTGAGCCCATACTCGGTGCTGTTGGCTCTTCTTATCACCTCTTCTATACTCTTGAACTTCATAATTGGCTGAACTGGCCCAAAAATCTGCAGATATCAATGAAACTTTAGTACAGGAAAGCATCTGCTAATCATGGTAATTTTGAAGTAATCAGAATCAGATGCTCTGTTTGGATAATATATTTAAAATCTTATATCTTAGCCTTCTGGGGTCACTGATAGAGTGTCTTTAAAACTAATTAAACTTCAAAGGAAGCGTTGTGATGTGCTGTAGTAGTTAATAAATGTTAAGATCCAACAAGTAATGGATCATCTGTAACAATCAAAATAAGCAGAGTTAGATCTGGACAAGTTACAAATGATTCATTCTTACTCCATTTACAACTCTCCTTTTGAACTCTGAAGCTGAGTGTGCTCAAGTAACAATTAATTTATTTCAAGGACTGCAAGTTTTCTTCCTTGGTTTTAATCCTGATTTTGTCACTGTATGCATTTTATTTGCATGCAGTGCATTAACCACGTCTGTGTTTGACCACAAACTTGGCTTCCCAGGCTGCCAGTAGAGACAACAGCCATACAGAAGGCTTCCCAAAAAGGAGTCTCTCATCAGGCACAATATCAAAGGTGGAGCCCCTTCTTGGTCTGCAGGCTCTCACAGCACAATAAAACCCATTGAATGTGAGAAACAGATTAATTTAGGCCACTTTTAAGCTCATACAAGGGTTTATAAATGCCTTTGTAATAAAACCCATTGAATGTGAGAAACAGATTAATTTAGGCCACTTTTAAGCTCATACAAGGGTTTATAAATGCCTCTGTTTTGGGATATCCAGGCTCTTATGTGAAGCCTTAATCCTAGGCAAAGGATGAACGTGCATTTGCAACAAAACTGCCAGTGAATGGAACTGGATAAGCTTTGTGAATCATGGCTTGGGATTTGGAGTCAGTTCATTAAGAAAAGGTTTGTCATGGGAATATCAGCTCTTTTTCTCTCTATTTTTAGCATGTAACTCATGCCCTGACTGACTGATATCTTTCCCAGGTTCCTTAGAGATTCTGTGGCAGATCTGAGACATTTAAACATCTTGCCAGGAGTGAACAGCAAGCAGCCCCATAAAAAACACTAGGCTAAACTTTACACTACAAATGCCAGTTAGACTTTGGCAACTACTTATTTTCCATTAGGGAACATGATGAAAAGTAGATTAACTTCTATTTCAAAGGAATATCACAGCATCTAATCATATGCAGCTTGTTCAACATTTCTGCATATGAATAATGAAAGCCAGAGTATTAGATCTGCACTTATCTGGCTTTGACCATGTTTTCATATAGGAAAGAAATAGTCAGTCTCAAGAGATTTTGCCATGAGAATGGAATCTGGGATTGTTTCAGATGCTAAGGCTGTTTCAGAGCACTTCAATGGCTGTTCCTTTCCTCCTTACCAGCATCAGGTCCCAGAGTTCTTTTCCCACCTTTCTGCAATAAAGCAACCTACAAAAGTTGTTTTATTGCAGAGCAAGAACACACATTTCACTGGCAATTACAGGGTAAATAATTGCTCAGCCTGCCACAGTGTCAGTTATTTTTACTGGGTTATTCACATTTAAAATTAAGGATTGAGATAGAACCCCCTCATCACCACTATTTCTGATTCTGAAGCAGCATCTTTCTAGGTGATTCATACTGTACCTCTTCTTTGGCAATTCTCATGTTGTCAGTGACCTCTGAAAACACTGTAGGTTTTATAAACAGGCCTCTGTCTTCAATGGCAAGACCTCCACACTCCAGCTTAGCCCCTTCTTTCTTCCCACTTTCTATCAGCTCCAGGATTTTATCAAATTGTCTTTGGTCAATCTGTCAGACACAAAAGGAAAAGAAACAAACAGCAGCACCTTTATTATCATGGTTCCAGAGAGGAGTCATGGAATGTGGCCCAGGGGCACGTTTGCAGGGCACTGTCAAACTGGGTCAGTTTATAGCTCACTTTAGGATGTGGCAGTCAGAGAGTGAGCAGGGAGAAAGAGAAGACATGGGCATAGCTCTGAGCCACAGAAAATAGAAGGTGAAGTGACATGTAACAGTTTAATCTAATCTAATAGTTTGCCTTTCCCTTCCTCCCTGTCCTGGATATGTGCTCCCACAGCTCACCTCACTTGAGCTCTGGGATTTGCTCACCTTCTCCAAGCACTGGCTCATCTCAGTAGCAGTATGGGAACTGCCTGAGATGGATTAGAGAGCTCAGCAAGGGATCTGGCCAGCAACAGAATCAGTACAGGAGAGGGAGGACCAGGATCTAAGAACTATTAACTCAGCTTTGCTGCAGTGTGCAGCTTCACCTGCAGCTCTCTGTCCCCAGCTGGAAGAGCCCAGCAAGCTCTGCCTCCATCTCCTTTCACAGTGCACACTACATGAACAACCTCCAGAAAAGCCCTGTTGGTGGGGTGACTTCACACCAACTGCTGCACCAAAGCCTTGCTTTTAAAATCAGAATCACTTTTCACAGTTCTTAGAAACTGGCATAAACCTGCAATTTTTTTCTCTCTCACATTTAACTACCTTTTCTAACTCCTCCTCCTAACTATGGAGTAATCTCAAACAGTGAGTGCTGCTGTCAGCCTTTAACCAGGGATTTCTGTAGGGGTGGGGAAAGGCCAGCCCAGTGACAGGACCCTGAGGCTGCACAGCTGCACCAGGTCTTGGAGGACACATCATGTACTCCACAAGCACAGTGTGTCCTGTGCTGGGAAGAGGTGCAGAAGCCCACAGCACTTCCACTCACTGCTGACCCTTCTTCCATGCTCCATGTGCAGCAGTGGGCTACAGAACTGCAGGTTTCAAACAAACAGACCTGGCTCTTGACATGATTTGGAATTAAGTGATGAAACTCCTCATAACAGCACGCTGGAGATGGTAAAACACTTTCAGAGATGTTGTTAAAAAGAAAAACTCAATAAAGAGCTTGACAAATTTATTGAGGTGGTTAAAGAAAAGACTCCACCCACTGGTACAAGGTGTCCTGGAAGGCTGGGGGATTATTCTGATTGCCAGGTATCTCCAGATGCTTGTTCTGGCTCAATCCCCCTCCCTAGGCATCTGGTTTTATTTCAGCAGGGCCAGTTGCCAGTTGGGACTGTTTACACAGAGTGTTCCACACTTGACTCCTCCAGATTACAGCCTATATCCTGTCCCTAGTTAATCCTGGCCACACACAATCCAAGTTTTCATGCTTTTAGACAAATATCAAAGCTGCAGGAGGGTGTCCTTGGGATACTTGTGGTACACAGTGGAAACAGAGCCCAGCACATCTCCAGGCAAACAGATGTGTGAGTAGCATGTGCACTGTGGGCAATGTGTCCTAAGTGCTTTTGTTCTCTCATGTGTTAAGGTGCTACCCAAGGACACACTTAATTTATGCTACTGCCTGAAGAAATGTGTGCCCTCCTTAGGATACAGTGTCATACAGAGTTTGGCAGGTGTCAAACACATTGTCTATTTGTCTGGTTGCTTAGTTGCCAAGTGTAAATAATTTGAAACTATCTGCAAGTGCTTTCCATCCTGGCATGTCTGAGATCCAGACCAATCCAGTCCATCCACTTCACATCACAGAAAACACAACAAGGATATTTATACAGCTGTAACTTGTTGCAAGGCAAACTACAGTTAGATGAAAAGACAGTGGGGAAAGAAAACATTTGTAAAAATGACATGCAAGGGTGGAACTGTTTGTCATTGTAACTAGAGCTTGCAAGGCTTGTTTAAATTCTGTCCCCTACTCCACTATTATTTATGGTTCAAGCATTGAATTCTATTAAAAACACATGATCTGGTGAAGCAAATTCTACTATTTGTTCATCTAATTCAATAGAGAAGGAAGCTTTTGAGGATCACTGCAATACTGAAAATCCAAGAACCCCCAAATCTTCATCTCTTGCTTCATTTCAGCCAAGACCACAAAGAGAATTTTTTCCATGTGCAAACCTAGTGTTTGTAATCCTACAAAATAGTCCACAACTGTGTCCAACAGGCTGTTGGACACAACCCTTTCTACTTAAATGTTTTATTTTCACACTTTAATCCTGAAGTGCATGTCTACAATATAAGGAAAATATTCACTGTCTTATAAATCAAATTATATGTTTTGGGCTGAATAATTACTGACTAACAAGTACCAAAATTAGTGGTTGTTTTATTTCTGTAGACTAGGTCTTGCAGTCCACAAATCCCAGTATTTGGGCTCTAAAATAACAAAACTAGTCTAGTCTTGTTTGAATGTAATCCCTGTTTAGTGCCCCAAGATGTCAATCTCATCTAATGCAATTTGCTGTTCACAGTTGTACAATGCACTGGTTAACCAGTTTGCCATCTGTGCAGATTTCCTTTATTGCTTCCCATGATACAGCTCCCAGGAATCCAAAGTTTAAAAATGCCTGCATTTGAGGTTGGCACTCTACTCAAACAGTCCTGAGCACCCCTCAGGTTTCTTGTGGTGTCCTTTGAATTCCAGCCAGTCAGCACTGCCAGACACATGTGAGTTTTGGAGAAGTCTCATCAGAGGCATGCCTCATTTCTGTCTAAATTTAATGCTGTTTAAAGTTGACCTAACTTTAATCAGAGCTCTACAGTTTATATCAGCATAACCCAATAACTGCAGCTGACACAGTCTTTTCCCCACTGCCATGCCATGAGCATCTATGCCAGTGAACAGTAATCCACATCAGGGATTTCTTCCTCACTTCCAAAAAGGCTGGATTAGACCTGAATCAGCCAGTCCCCCAATTTAGTGCAGTGCAATATAGGAACAAACAACTGCACATGGGAACACTTTTCTGGGACTAGCTTACATCAGCTTCAAGTTCTTGTGGAACAGGACTGTCATCACCTACAGCTGATGCAGGACCAAAGAGATCATGAGCTACAACCACTGTCAGCCTGAAGATTGGCTTCAACCCCTTCCCCTTGTTGGCTTCTAAGCCAGTGACCATCCCACAATGGGATCTATGCAGCATTGTTGTGATGCTGTTGTGTATGTTCACCCTGACTTACATCAAAGGAGAATGAAAGCAACAGACTGGATCTGAAGTATCTGATGGGGAGAGGAAGAAGACAAATTATTTTTCCTGGTGATTCTTCCCTTATCCATCAGTTCAAGATAAAAAAACCCTCACAGCCAAGCAGGTTACTTCAGGAACGGGGGAAAAATTATCTGGAAGCTTCACATTTGAAGAGTAACTTGTGGACAGATGTGAATCTTTGCTGCTTTCAGAGGTATTTTTAAGTCCTTGTGACACTGCATCATTTCTCTCCTCTGCTTAAGTTTCTGTATGTGCCCACAACATAAGCTCCAGAGAGTGAAGAGCCATAGCTGCAGGGAAGTGGCTGTCCCTGTGAACTGGCAACCACATAAAAGCTTTTGGGTTTACAGTTTCCTCCCACTCCCTCAACCCCTTCCCATCCTGGTCTTCACAGTTGCACACACAGAAGTTCAGGTGTGTGTGGGTGTGCTCTCTCCTACAAGTATAACAGGTAAGCCAGAGCAGGAAAAAAGAACAGATGGGCCATAGTTAAAATCTAACCAGACACTGCTATTCCAACTCACTGTTACCCTTAATTTCAGGTCTGTATGCAAAGGGTCTGCCTTGAGCCGCAGCAGTGATCCCAGAGGATAGAGCTGTGCCATAGCTGGAAGTGCTCTGGAGCTGTGCACCCTGGAAGTGCACTGCCAGCCTGGCAGAAGCTGGGAACACTGATGAAGTTAAACAAGCAGCCCAGTTCAACATGCTCCAACCATTGCAGGGTGTTTCACCCTTTAAAACTCACAACTGAATGGATTCAGGAGCTATTCTCATGAAATCAATGTAATCAATGTTTGAGGGTCAGCTCATCTCTGCTGGAGCCAGTCTCAACATGGGATTATTTTCCTAAGAGTCCTAAGCAGTTTGAAATCTCTAGGCAAGCTACAGGGCTGGATGCAGCCTCAGCAGGAGCAGGGGATGTACATGATCTTATTCCCCCTGCATGAGGGCAAACAATGAGGTTTTGCCATGCATGAATCATGTGCAGCTTCAGATCCAGATAAGGAGAGGCAGATGTCCTCAGAGCCACCCCTTCTCTGAGGGAACCTACAGAGACATCAAGGAAGAAAAACCCACAGTGCAGTACTGAGAAAAAGAGGCCTTGGCTATAGGTTTCTGGGAAACTTGCTTTATTTTTGGTACCAAACAGTGGGCCTGTTAGGAGATCTGACCTAAGGATCATCTTCCCCCAGAGTTCTCCATCACAACTCAGATTGCCTCAAAAGGAAAAACTTAGAGGAAGGCTCTGGAAGTATTGAGGAGGCTGGTTCTGACAGCAGTTTGGCATGTTTCTTCCTCCTAATTCAGCTGAAACTTCTCCAAAGGATCAGAAAGGCAGCAGAGGAGGAGAGGGAAAGTGAGGACTCAGGAGTCTCTGGGCTGTAACTACTTGTCATCACCCACACAGCCAAGGAGCTGAATAGCCATTTAACTGCACTCTTCTGCACAGAGCTATGGCTCACTGCAACATGCTTTGTGTTACTGCACCAGGGAGACAGCCCCTTCCATAAAGCTGGATAAGAACTGAATTAAATACATTTGTGTTTTTAAAAAATTACAACATAACATTTCAACAGTTGTGATTAATTGATATTTAAAATAGAGAGGAAAAATAAAGCCACGATACATTACTCACCCCTCGGCACTTCTGCTGGGACCGCATCCGTAAGGATAATATTTACACAAGGAAAATTATACAAAACCACAACCAAAAACCAAACAACAACTTTTCTCAGACACACAGTTACCTGGGGCCCTTGTTCAGTTCTGGCATCAAAGGGGTCTCCAACCAGTCTCTTCTTGGCAAACTCCACGCTGCGCTTGACGAACTCGGGGTAGATCTGCTCCTCCACAAAGACACGGGAGGCAGCTGTGCAGCACTGCCCCTGGTTGAAGAACACGCCTTGGTGGGCACATTCCACTGCCAAGTCCACTGTGAAAAGACCCAGGAGGGAAAAGTGTTACCACATGCACAGTTCCAGCATTCCAGTGTTTCCAGACTTGCTTTCCCTCCTCTTTGGAAAACCTCCTTTAAAAATGCTGACAATGGTCCACACCCATGGAAGGCACTCACAGGGCCTCACTGCCCCCAAACCAGATCTTTTATTCTATCCACCTCCCTTCCTGCCTTTTGTCTTGAGGTCTAGTTGGCCATAGTTCCTGATACTTTCTTCCACAAGGACTCACTGAAGGCAGTGACCAGTTTTTCTTGCTCTGGGAATTCTTGCTACCATGCATTGGCTCTTAAAGACAAGTTTCAGTCATGATTGTTCAGAAAACAGCATGCCAGCTTTGGCCAGCTCCTTGCAATGCTCACAATTAGCAGCTGGCACAAATACCACTGATTTTCAATGTGTGCTGTAAAGGACGGGAGAGGATTTTCCAACCATTTTGGTGGTCACAGGTTACACATATCTCCTAGTACTACTGAGTCATGTAACAAAATTGCAATGAAACACACAACGTGAGCCCTGCAGACCATCAGGATAGAGGTGAAGGCTGGATTAGATCGGGTCCTACAAAATTCCCCTGTCACAGGAACGCCTGCAGAGGGGCTGCTTTGCATAAAATTGCTCTCCCCAGTGTTTGGCTCAGGCTTTGCAGCAAACCAAAGAGAAAGCCCACAAACAGCAAACATCCAAGTGCAAGATTTAACTACAACTGCAGCCATCCCAAAGGAAGGCCACACGGGCCATGGGGACAATCCCCATGTTGGAGAAGAGCTTCAGGAATGCAGAACTGTATCCTGTCCTTGGGCAGAGGTTTCCTCCAGCCTTTGGGGTGGAAAAACCAGTCCTGTGAGCTGCCAGAGGACAGCAGAGACACACAAACCCCACCACCCTGGATCCTCTTACAGCATGCACAGCCAGCAGCCCATACTCACAGTCTGCATCTGCACACACAATGCAGGGGTTTTTCCCTCCCAGCTCTAATGTCACCCTTTTGAGGTTGCTTTTAGAAGCAGCTTCTTTGATCAGTTTTCCAACCTGTATCAGACACAAAGAGGACATGAGTTGTTTCCCCTAAAAATCTCGAGTGTGATTCCAACAAGGGTGGAAGAGCCTGGTTGGCAGCTGCAGCAGGTAGAGGTCAGGGAGAACACTCTGCAATGCTTTGAGTTTCCTGCTGCTGTGATCTGCTGGGTCAAAACCAGCCTCAGAATTATGGATTGGTTTAGGCAGGTCTGAAAGAGCAGGCTGTGTGGGAGAACTACATCTGTATCCTGAAGGGAAGTTATTTACTCTGCTTTCAGAATTTCGTAAACTAATTAGAAACAGTATGAATTAAAACTCTTCAGGACCTTTAGTTTTTAGGGCAGGGTAATTTCTTAAGAGTGATGTAATATTTGAATATTTGAATTTGCTCATATTATAACTATGTTCTTGTATTTTACCTTGGCACATGGAAACCTTACATTTATTTTTGACTAAAACTACTCTTGCCCTGGTGTGGAACTGTGAGGAAGGAAAGCATGGGGCAGCTCTCTGGTAATCACAGGTCTGCATTTCTCAAGGTTTGCCCTTGTTACTCAAGCATGACTCCTGAACTTAGGAGAGACCATCTCTAGTCACTCAGAGCTGAGGCCTGGAGACAGCAGAAATAAGTGATGCTTCCCAGCTTTGCAAGAGGCATTACTGCAGGCTGGCTGGCCAAAGAGGAGTGAGTTAATAACCTAAGAGAAGATATCTATATGGGAAAATTCTTGTGGAGTTTAAGATCAGGATTTCCAAGCCGGCACTGAGCCCAAGCTGGGGCTTAATAATTAAGTCAAAATATATTTTGAATTAGCTTCACTTCCTGGCTCAGAAACAGTAGCATTGTGCTGCAAATGCTGCAGAGATGCAGCTGAACTCACAGATGGGTGGAGGGGGAAGAAAACACTTCTAAATTACACATGCATTAGCAAAGGATCTGTCTCCCTTAGTGTTTCCTGCACACCCATGGATTAGGAGACAAGCACAGTGTCTACAGGAGTTTTTTTGCCTACAGGCTCCAGCAGCTGAGATTTTCCTTCTGCCACTAATCCACTGGATAGTCCTTTTTCATTAAAAACCCAAACAGATCCATGTGGGCTGTATGAGTTTATAAGCTCCATTGTTTTCACACAGCTAATGTCTCATCTGGGCTAACAGTTTCTGATCTAGGATTTGGAGAGAAGCGTGTAACTGAGGAAACTCCAAGATCAGACCAACTATCAAGAGAGAAAAAGCTCACAGTGAACTTTTACTTTATTGTGTTCTGTTTGCTCCCGTGATCCCTGTATAGAAATAGAGGCTTAGCACACCTTTTCCTGTGGGATAAGCATAGGATGTACACAAAGCCACTAGATGGTAGTGTTGGTAAATGCTGCATCTTTTGAGTGCTTGGAGTTACCTTTACCGACCAGGAACACCTTTCAAGGTAATTTGTCATCATTATGCATTCACATCACACTCTGCAATTACGAGGGTAGACATAAGAATGGATGAATTCAGCAAATGCTCAACAAGAATAGTGTTCCTCAAAGAAGTAAGAGGCTGAATTTGCCTCAGCTGCCCCCACTGGTGTGAGCATTTCCATTCTTTGGACACTGCCTCTATTCTGGAGGTGCAGACCTACTGCAAGAAACATCTAAAGCAGTCAGTGGAAAAATGTTCACTTTTCTAAGCAGGCTTCTGTTTTGAGAATTTTCAGCAGTGATTACTGCAGTCAGATTTGTTTGCATGTCTCAGGTCTGCTCAATTCCATGGTCTTGGCCAAGCCATATGCATTTTTCCCATGTAGGTATGGAAGAGGATGGCTGGAGGTGATTGATAGTGCAGAGGTCTTGGGGCCACCCCTCTCATAAACAAGCCAGACACATCTATTTACAGGAAAAAAAGCTAAATAGAAGGTGCTTTACTGTGCAGGTCTCAGAATGAAGCTCAAATGTTAATCCCCTCCACGTCAGCAGAGAAGGCCTTGGGCACGAAGCCATGTTTTTATTTAAGTCCTAGTTTCTCAGAGGTAACTAAAGCCAAGGAAGAATTGTTCAGGGCTCTGACTGACATGTTTTCCAGTTGCAGGGCAGGACTGGCAGGCAAACATGCCCAGAAGCTCCACTGGGTCAATGACATGATGTTAAATCACTGCCAGCCTGCCCTGTAGACTGCCTTCCCTTACGTCAGAGCCCTTTTACTTACAGTTCTTACAGAAATGTGGTGGTTTGGCAAAACCCAGCTCTCAGAGATGTGGGATTATTACAAGCACAAGGATCTGAATCAGGCAAATACCAAACACTTCTGAGAAATCCTGTCACACAGAATGTGACAGAGGAAGTGTTGGTTATACAGAAGTCACTGACATTTCATAGGTCCAGTCTTGCCTGGATGACAGTTTACAAGAGAATGCAAAGAGGAACAGCAGGTGTCTTTGAGAAATCCATCACCTACCTTGGTTGATCCAGTAAAAGCAATTTTATCAATGCTGTCATGGGTAGAAATTGCAGCTCCAGCTGTGGGGCCATAGCCTGGCACAATGTTCACCACACCCGGAGGGAAACCCACCTGAAACAGAGTTTAAAAACAGCTCTGTAGAGAATTTGAGAGCACAGCTCATTTCTCAGGAGGCCTGGATTAGTTGTACTGTGCTCCTCTGAGCTCCTACCAGATACATCCCTGTTTTCCAGACTTTCCAGTAACATGGCTGCATGCTACCAGCTGGAGTAGACATGGGTGAAGCTAACAGCCATGCTTAGGAAATGCCAAGTTTCAGTAAGAATTCTTGGAGAAGTCCTAGTTTCAAGTCAAAAGAGAGTGAGTCTTTTGGCCAAACTTGGCCCCCAGCTACTGCAGTGCAGCTGCAGCCAAGGGGTAAATGAATGAAAGTTTGTTTTGAACAAAGGTTGACATTTGTGGTTCTTCAGGGACCAGAGGGATTAAGAAGTCAGTAAAACCTCACTAGATGATGGGGCTAATAAAACAGGAGTACAAAAGCAGATGGTAACAAGACTTATGCAAGTTTCCACCACATTTACAACCTAGATTTGCCAACTAGTAATTTTGCCAAAATAGACAAATGGCAAAACTTCAGGTGAAATTCTAGTACAAGAAGAACTGAGGGACTTGGTTTGGTTTTACTTTCTGAAACAAGAGTTTCAAGGATTATTGCTCTCCTAGGTTAGCCTTCCCTTACTACTCATAGCACAAGGTTGTTTTCCCTGCAATTTCCAATGATGAAGTTCCAGAATATAATACATTTGCTTCATTTCCAATGACTTTTTAATACAAAATCTCAATAAATGCCACTTCTTTTTAACAGAGAAAAAAAAGGAAGCAATTGCTTATGTACTGTCTGCAAAAAAAATTGTCCCCACAAGACTTTTTCTCCCCATTTTTTCTTTTCATAAATTGGAAGGGCAGTCTCATTTCTTCTATGGATGTGACAATGACAAAAATGCATTTAATGGAGTTTGCATCTTGGCTAATGAGTTTTCAAGCAAATACTGCACGTCAAACTGTGCAAGTAATGATGTTTGGAGTCAGCAGCAAAGCCACAAGGAAGTAAAAAATTGGTTCAGAACACCCTGAGCCAAAATTTTTTTTCTGTTTTTCAGCAAAAATGAAAGCCAAGTATTTTTGGTTGGCCAAAAATTATTTCATTGAACGTAAGACATAGCTTTGTGTGTGTGGTAACATCTTCTGCATCCTTTTAAAGATGAAAACAAAAAAAAACGTAACTCATTTTTCTTAAAAACTTAAAAGAATTTAGCTGATTTTGGGCAGAGAAAGGAGCATCTTCAAATAAAATTACTGTGCACTAATTACACTTCTGCCTTGAAGGACAACTGTGAGAAACAGCAACATTAGAATTTGAGCTGAAAAAAATTAATTTTAACAGAATTGAATGGTGGTTTTTTGTGGGGAATGCTATGCAAGAGTCAAAAACAGCAGTGGTGTGGCAGGGCTCACTAGAAGTCATGACAATTGCACCCTGTGCTCACTCACTCACTCATCTTGTGTAATCTCATTAAGCCAAGTAACTGTAGGAGATACTTAACTGGTATTATTTTTCCACTTCCTTTCCTGGTGGAAGAGCCCTAAGTGTCTATTATCAACATATCTTTGTTTTCTTCCAGACTAAGCCAAGAAAGGACAAAATCATAATTTGACTGAGCCTAACAAACAGACTGAGAGGGAAAAGTCCAATCTACAACTCCTTTAGTTTTCCTCAGTCAGTCACATCCATAGCTATAGGAAGCTGATGTATTGAGCAGTGCTGGAAGGTTCTGTGCCCTTCCCACACACTCTGTACAATTAACAGATCTGTTGGCACACAAGATCCTACCTGACAAGCCCTAAACCAGCATTTTAAAATCCCAATCTATCATCTTGCTTTTATTTCAGTTGACTTTACAGGCTAGACACAACTAAATTGTTCTATGAACCACAGAAATTACAAGGAATTGTTTTCCAGGGCACTCTGTCTTAGTTGAATTATCCCACTTAAAAACAACAAACAACACGGCTGTCTAATCACACTCTTTCTTTGTTCCATTGTCTAATAAAACCGAGCTGTTGTCTTTCCCTCATTTGGGAGAGGGGAAGACAAGGTAGGTGAAGAAAAGCATCTTTTTTTCTCTCTGCAGCTTCCTGAGAAAGGAGAAAAATGCACAGGTTTTGTGATGTTTGCCACCTCCCAGCCAATCACAAAGACAGAGGTTGTTCTCACTTTCTTTTGTGAGCCTATTAAAGCTGGAAGTCTGTTTGTTATGCTCAGACTCTTTAAAACCTAAAAATCTGGACAGCCAATTCAAAACACAGCCTTGCTTATGACCTTAAAAGAGCAGAACCTCGAGGGGCTGTTGAGATTTCCTCACCTCCTTGATCAGAGAGCCAATGTAGAGCGATGTGAGCGGAGTTTGCTCAGCTGGCTTAACTACCAGAGTGTTTCCACAGCACAGAGCTGGTGCCATCTTCCAAACCAGCATCAGCAGGGGGAAGTTCCACTGCAAGAACACAAGTCACTGGTCAGATCAGCCTGCCACAGTCACCTACTCACTTCCACGCAGCCTTTTCCCAGCTCAGGGAGGAAAGGAACTGGGAGGAAAGCCACAAAGAGGAGCGTCTGTTTATAATACTGTGTTTGCTTGGGCTAAGGAATAACAACTTCCTTGATTTCCCCCTGAGATCCCTGACATTGCTGGCAGTCCTCACATTAATCCTGTAAGTTGGACAACCTTCTGCACGATGTGACCTCATTCTTTCAAGGAGTTTGATCACATTTTGTGTAGGATTTTGGCTCTTCACAGATACTGTGTTGGAGGCAGTTTCCTGATACATCACTTCTGTACAGCATCTGTATGTGGGGAATTACAGAATGCAACTACTCATTGAAAAAAACCCTATTTTTTTCTCTGTTAAGCACTAGCTGAGTAGTTAGGAGTTATATAACATCATTCAGTTCCAGTTTATAAATAGGAAGCTGCAGTGAGTTGTTCAGTCATGGAAATCTAGGGGAGGTCTCATACTCCCTTCATATTGTAAATTGTTCCCTTCCAATTCATTTTCTAATTTGGAATTAGGAACCAGTCCACATCAGTTTTCTCTGTGCTAATCTCTTTCATGGTCATGTATATTGGGGGATCTTGGAGTCTAAGCAAGAAGTGGAAAATCTAGCTCACATTGAATCTCAGAAAGGTCATTTGGCAGCAGAAAAGATTTTTTCATTAAAAATAATTAATGCTGCTTCAGGGATGATGGAAGCAGGCCAACAGCAAGGGGACTTCTTGTCAAAACTCAAGCCAAGGCCCTTCAGCTATCAGCAAAGAAGCCAAGTATGTCAGGAATCCACAAATTCACACTTACAAATAAATTAGTAGTGTAGCTTTTGAGCCCTGAGTTCTATTCTAACCCTGAGACAAAGCAGAATTTGGTCTCAAGTGTTACTCTTCAATTTGCTTCACCCATTTCCCCAGACCTGCTCCATTTCAGTGATCTTCTCCAATGGCCACATCCCATAATTTGCCCATTTGTCTTTTTCTCCTAAGTTTCCTTGGAGGCCTGGCAGCTTGAGCCATTTACACCTACACCACTTTTCTACAGTTTCAGAGCATGAAATAGCTCCGTTAGGAGCTTTCTGCTGCAGAGTAGCTGGTGAAAGTAACAGTACAGGACTCCAGGGCTGCCTCATGATATCACCTTGGGATAAAAATCAGCCATATGCTGCACTTCCTAAGAACTTCTCTAGCTAAATAAAAATAGAATGTTATTTAAATATAGTCAAGCCACAAGAGAAATGGAGGCCCTGTTAATTGGTATAGGAAAACATAGCCAGAACCTTTTTCAATCAAGTAGGAAATACAAACCCACAGGCTGTTGGTGTTATCAAGATTGAACTGGGAAAAAAAAATTGGAGAAGATTTGTTCTAAATAAACTGAAGACAGATGTGGTTTTGTTGACCCCAATCATTCTTTATACAAACACAGTGTTGATCTTAAGTCAAATTTGTTTCTGTACTTTCTGTTGTATTTATTGCTGGTCTAGGGTCAACCTGAGATCTTACAAGCCCCACTCTGTCCCCTACAGTGACCTTCCAGAGCATCCCTCATGTAGGCTTTTAAAGGGATATTTTCCAAAGCACTGCTGAGTGCCAAAGGGGGCTGACAGTGACAGGGAAATACCTTTTAACTGGTGATCAGTGTGAGGAACCTGCGATTTTGATCTTAAGTCATAAATTCTGCTCACCAGCAGTGGCATTGCTTGCTCAGCCAGAAAAGCTGAGAAGTCGCCAAGAGAAATGTTTGATAACCTTCTACTTTGCCTCACCCTGAACACTGCCAAAGAGACCATGTCCTCTCATCACCTGGGGTATAAATTCAGTCCTGCTGAAGGAAAATGCAGAATTTCCCCAGACATCTCTGGGATCTGGTCCAGACCTGGTATTCCCAGGGTCCAGCAAATCCAATGTCCCACATGCATTTCTTTCCATCTTTAACCTTATCTCAAAAGTCAAAAGTCTTCATGAACTCTTACTGATCCAAGTACCATATAATCATAGAACATCCTGAGTTGGAAGGGATCCACTGGGATCATCAAATTCCAACTCCTGGACCTACACAGGACAGCACCAAGGATCCCACCACAGGTCTGAGAGCATTGTCCAAAGACTTCTTGAGCTCTGGCAGCCTTGGTGCTGTACCCAAACAGAGAATCTTGACACAGCACCATTTGCTTCACAAACTGTGGGATACCACATTCAAAGCATTTTACAACCAGACAGGAACAAAATCTGTCTCCCATGAGCTGTAAAGTCTTCCTGGCTGTCTGTTGAAACAGAGCAAGCAACACATGCTAACACTGGAGGCATTCCAAGAGCTAGCCACATCGTCCCCTCAGCAGAGAATGAGACCTCAAGGAAAAGAAAACTCTGTTCAGTGAGATTTAATCCCAGAAAGCAGCCAGACATAATTAATTGATAATGGATATGATTTAAAACCCAAAACTATGCATCAGCACGAGGCAGCAGAAAGCCAGCACTCCTCATGACGAGATGGTTGTCCCAGCAGTGCGAGAGTCAGAGCTCTGACTGGTCTCTGGTGACTGGTGTCAGCCTCAGAGAGCAACAGAGCATCTGATTAGGAGACCCACCCTTCCACTGCAGAGCACTTCTGTTGCCAAGAGCAATTGGCATGGGGGTAAAACACAAAACTACATCAGGCCACTGAGAAGGGAGTTCCCTGCAGAACAGCTGTGCTAAGCCAGGCAGCAAATGGCTGCAGGGTAGGATGGAGTGCACAAGGCATTTCCAGTTCTGTGGGAGATGCAGGGCACCAGCACTGTCACTTACTGGGGTTATGGCTCCACAGACACCCATCGGCTCGTGCCGGGTGAAACAGACAAAATTTTCATCTGCAAGACAAGAGAGTAAAAGGGGACAAAACAGTCAAAATCCTCAGTTTTACAGAATGTGTGGGAGACAACTGCACACTAACAGGCTGGGTACAGAACGAAACCCCTGTTAGACAGAGAACACTGTCTGTTCCTCCTGACTCATGCCTTTAGGACACCCCAGTTAGATGAAGATCTGAGTACAGGTCTTGTGCCAGCTTGAAAGCCAAACACCACTCACAGTCACACAGGAACCTTTTAAAAACCAGGGTTCAGGTCCTTCTGTAAACTCCCTCTGTTGAGGCTGAGGGGAGGATAAACTCTTTATCACACTGAAGAGTAAACAAATTTCATTCAGATTGTGTACTACTGAAAAACACAAAGCACTTGTCTCCCTGAGGGAGAGAGTTTCAAAACCCATTTTATACAGGAATCCTGTTCAATGTGACAGGAATTACACTCCTGGTAAGAAATCGTAAAAAGATGAAACTCTGGAACTAAAGTAGTACCATTCACCTTAAAATACTGCTGTTACTTTTCACAGAGGAAGCAGGAAGAACATTTGCCTTTCAAATTCATTCTTGCTGAACAACTAGATTCATTCGAGAAGATGTGACAGAGAGCAAGAGCATTTCTAATGATGCTTTTTCAAAGTGATTTCAAATCAGGACAAACAAGCAGTGTCCAGACAAGCAAAGCTTTACACCACTCTGAATGAGGGTGACAAATCCCAGTTTATATGACTGACATGCTGCCTTTGCTGTCTGCACAGACTGAACTAGCTCAGCCCTCCAGAGCCCTTCCTCTGGTGACTAATTTCTGTCTGCAGTGTCTGTCCTTCACACAGCCTCAGTGATCACCCACATGCAGGGACAAAAGAGGCCAAATTTGTAAATACCCCCTATTGCCCATCATGCCACAAGGACGCCCATTCTCTTAATTGTTCTCACCAAAACCATATTTGAACTTCTATACCTGGACCAAAGTGTTCTCTCTGTGTGACTGCTCTGACCAAAAGCTTCTCTGTTAAAAATGCAACAGAAGAGCCCACACATTATTTTCCAGAGATATATCCAGGCATAACTACGTTCTCCCATTAGTTTCAATATTCAAACACATCTGCTTAAAATGCATCCTGAGATAGAAAAGAAGTGCAGGCTATTTTTGCAGGTTTTCAGAAGCCAGCCTTTCCATGAATCTCCTTCCCCCTCAAGCCTGATCCCATCCCAGCTCTGAAAATGTGTCTGAAGGTACTCACCCACTGGAATAGTTCTGCCCTGAATTTTATCAGCCCATCCAGCATAGTACCGCAGTGTTTTTATACAGCCCTCCAGGTCAATGAAATAAGCCTGCAGAAAAGGTTTTCCTGTGTCCATTGTTTCCAGAGTCTGAAAAATAACAATTTGCAAACAATGTCAGAGAAATCTTTTCTTAAAAAAGAGCTTTTAAAAACCCTCTTCTCAGCTTTATTGTGCCTCGTTCTGAAGACATAGAATGTTCTTCCCTTTTACTATATTTAGAGAATGAACTTGTTAATACAAATAATGCAGAAGGGAAAACAGACACAGTAACTCTCATGTGTACAGGAGTTGCTTTGTTCAGGGGCACCTTCCAGAAGCCTCCAGCAGGTGAGTGTGGGTGGGATACAGGCTGGGGTCTGGGGCACTGGTCAGAAACAATATGAGTATCATGACTTCACCCTAACTGACCTTCCAACACAGATGTTCTGAGATCCAGATGGTGTCATTGAAGTCAGGCAGAGCTACTTCCCTTCTATTAGAAAAAAATCTAATTTTTCTACTTTATAAGCCTAAACCCAACCTCTGAAAAGCCTCTTTTACATACTTTTTACAGAGTTCGGGTAAAGTAACCTTTGGGCTCATATTGTGCTGAGCCCAGGGCAAGGCAGAAGTTGCCCCACTGAAGCTGCACTGGTGCTGATCAGCCCTAAACAAAGTCCAGGCTGAGCCTGTGTCCTTCACACTGTTCTGGGCATTAGCTCAGGGAATGCTTTGTTCTCCACTCAGGTCATTAAATGGGATATTGGTGCAAATGGCCAACGCATCCATAAAGGAAGTACTATCCCTTGGTAGATTGAAACATCTTTGTTTACATATGAAGTCATACCCTGTCATGCTCCACAGACATTAGGGTCCAAACAGCACTTGAACAGACATTCCTCTTGGAATGGCAAGAATTGTTATCCACTGAATGTCTGCTAAAACAACTGATTTTTATAAGTCATTGCTCAGCACACAGCCAAGGCAGCCAGGGCTGGTTTTCTGCAGTGCAAACAGCAATGCCAAACAAGCCCTCCAAGATCGGAAGGACAGCAGAAAGCTTGAAGTGTTTTCTTGTTAAGGGAAAAGGTTGTGCTCCAAAGTCACATCAAAAAGTGAGCAAAAAACAGAGTTTATTCACACACACACATATGTATTCTTTTCTTCCCTCTTATTTGCTGCCCAGAACTGTCTTCAGGACGGAATGTTTTGGTCTTGCCCTGCTGAAACTGAAAGTTGTCATGTGGTTGAGTGACACTGTGTTGGGGAAAGAGACTCAGCTCAAAACAGTCACAGGTACAGGCTCCTGAGCACATCCCACAGATGTCAATTCCCACTGACCTCAGCAGGGCACTGGCTCAGTTACCTGCACATCTGACAGCATGGAGTGTCATAAATGCCTTTCCCTGACAGTAAAAGTGCAGCACTGAACTGGAGAGTGCTGAGATCCAAGAGCTTAGGTGTGGATGGACAGCAGCCCCAAGCTGAGGATCTCTGGGTGGCATTTGGAAAGATGTACAAGGCCTGTAGAGTCCAAATGCTTCTGCCAACTGAGCACATTTTAGCTCAGGTTCTTATCGCTTTGTTCTGCACCAGCAGGGCGCCTCCAGGACAGGATCATGAAACCATTAGCAACAGTTCTTCAGTGCAAAAGTCCAAGTTAACACAGCTTCCCAGCTATAAAGAGATTTTCCTGAGCCAGTACATTCAATAGGGAAAGAAACAGTTCCCACTTATACACATTTTAAACTTTGGATGATATCCAGCAAGAGAAAGATTCTCTTTCCAGCCCCCCATTTTAAGGGAAGGAATTTGCACAGAAGTCAAACCCACCTGCATTTTTGTAATAAAGAATGAGTCAGTTGTGGTGGTTTGGTATGATTTGGTTGTTTTGGTGTATTTTTTTAAAATAAGAGCTGGGAGACAGCTATAAACATCAATGATAGTTAAAATAAAAAATATTGCTTTGAAAATTTAAATATTAATATATTTAATCACTTCAATAACTAGCTAAAGTTCTGTAAAAGTCAACTATGTAGAACTGACAGCCTTCTAAAACCCCTAAAATCCTGCAGAAAAGGAACAAAGCTATGACTCCTATATGGAGTCTTCTGCCCTTCATGAAGGGAGAAAAAAGAAAAATATTAGGTAGATATGGATACACCAGAGGATGGAGCAGAGTTGTGAGCCAAGTGTTGCTGGCTTATCACTGCTCCCAGTACTCACTGCCAGGATGACTCTGTCCCGCTCCAGGAGATCAGCCAGCTTGTGCAGGAGTCGTCCTCTGCTTGGGGCATCCATCTGTCTCCATGGAGAGCCCCTCTGGAACGCTGCCTTTGCTGCCTCCACTGCATTATCCACATCAGGCTACACAACACACACACAAGAAAACCTCAGGTTACAGGGAAGGAGCTGGACAATGGCACAGAAACCCCCCCAGGCTGCTTCCTGGCTGGTGCTGTGGTGGCCAAAACCAAGTTGTCCAACAAAACCATTTTCATTTCACTCCTGGATTTGAGTTCAAGCCTGGAATATGTTTTATGTTTGGCCTGGGCTCATAAACAACCTTGAGGTCTGAATACCAATTGGGTCTTTCAAGGGTAATTTAATGTAACTGACTTGTTTATAAAATAATCCAGAATCGTGTTCCTGCCAATACAGGATGTGACACTGGGGGAGGAGGAAGAATCATGACAGGCCACTGGCCTACATGAATTAGCCTCCTCTAAACAAGTGTGGGCAGGAAAATCCCCCATGAGATCAAGATTTTACCCAGGGAAGTAATTACAGCTCAGATCCCACCATCCAGTTCCCCTGGAGCCCATGCCAAGGCAGTTAACACACTGAAAAAATCACCCTTAGAGCCTAGAACACATTCCCAGAACGTTTCCACCAGATGGGAAAGGTTTTGCTGTTCAGTGTTCTGACAAAGATGTTTCCCCTACACACACTGAGTGCCATTGTCCCTTCATCTCCCAACAGCTTTACCATCCTCTGGACCAAATCCAACTCTGCTTAGCAAAGTTCCTAACCAGAGGGGGAGAAAGTTTCTCTCTTCCCACACCATCACTCCTGGAGCTTTATTCATTTGCTCTGGCCATGGTAAGACCTGGACTCCCCCCACCACCTCACACACATTGATTAAAAAAGTGAAGCCAAGGAACCCAATGGAATCTGTGGGAACACTTCCACCAACAACCACAAGGCCAAGGCTGTACCCCAAGCATTGATAAAGCTTTGGACAGATTCCTGCTGCATGTAAGGTCTGGCACAGCCCAAGCCTCACTTCAGCTGAGGGAGAACTTGCACCTCACTGCAATATCTGGCTCAAAAGGGTGGGGAAGGGGGAAGGGAGTCAGACCTTGATCATTCCTCCCAGCACTTCACCAGTTGCTCTCATCTTTTCCTAATTGTATCCAGACAAGACTTGAGGAAAGGTAATGAGCCTCTGCACTGATCCAACAAGGTCTGGCCACATCCCCCTCATGGGAGGGCATGTGTGGTGCTCAATCAAGAAAAAATATTGTAGGGAGACACACTGCCTTCATGGTCAAAACTACAAGTCATCACCCAAGGCAATGGCACCTCACATTAAACTTGGCACCATTTCTTTTCAGAGATCACACAGCTTTGAAACAGTCTGACCTATACTGTCAGGAAAAGAATTCCATCCTTTTGGAAGAGCACAGGTGGGAAGCCATTGGAGGAAACCTGTGCTGTCAAAGGATGGCTCTGGTCCAGTAAGGGCTGCTGGTGGGGCAGAGGTGTCCAGAGCCACTGAGCACACACAGGCAGGTCCTGCCTGGGGCCCATCACCCACAGCCACAACAGGGCTTTGAATGGCTCACTCTGCTGGAGTTGATCTGGATTCAGCTTGGCACATCACAAAAGCCAGAAGGCACCACCAGCCACTGCACACTCATGTGTGCATGAGTGTGCACATCCTGCCTGCTGGAATGAGGCTTAAGCTGAAAGAAGGCAATATTTTATGTGATAGAGCAGGCAAAGGAACATAAGTGTGTCAGGTTTAAACAAGCCTTTCCTTAACAGCAATTAATTAGTTCAGCAACCAGGCTGGGAGCACAGATGTGCAGGGAACTGGGTCTGCAGTGGCACAATGCCCTTGGTACTGAGGGTCTTCCCTCCACCCTGGCACTCAGAACAGGAGTGAGATGACTGTGTGGGCAGAGGACTTCAGTGCATGCCCAAATCTTCCCCAACCTCTAAAAATGGGAGCACATGAACCCTGCTGCAGTGCCTGTAGAGACAAAAATGAAGACAACCATCTTTCTCAGACATTCTGGGTACAAATAGTGGCTCAGAGCATGCAGTCACTGTCACACAGGCAAACAGGCTTTCCCTAAACACCCTCAGGGTAGCAGCACCAAGTGATGTCCTGAGAGCCTTTCTGCACAGCCTCAATAGGCCTGAGAGACCAGCAAAAACAAGGAAATCCTTCAGGAAGGCTGAAATGCCATTCTTAATCCATCCTGTTATGACTAGGCATTAGGGGAGTCTGAATGGCATGTTCATTGCAGGCATGTTGCAATAGGTAGGCACAAGGCGTGACAAAGTGACTCTGAACTGTCAGGGTGCCAGGAACACCCTGTGGTGCACAAAACCACAGTAGGAGGAGATCCATGCATCCTGGTGCTCCACTCGGATCTATAACAGATTTAATGAGCATTACATAAAAAGCTCCACCAAGAATATTAAGATTGCAAAGTTTTTATAGTGTTGGGAAATGCCTGCAAACCTTCATACCCACCTGGGGTGTTTGAATTATGATACAACCCCCAGTTACACAATCACATACCTTCCCCCCAAACAAACTGAACACTGTTCTTTGTTCTGAGCTGCCTTGTCCATCTTCCTCCTCTAACTCAAGGCCTGCTCATTGCTGCTCATTTTTTTCCCCATCCTCTTTTTCTCTCTCCTGCCCCAACAGCAGGCTGCAGAGCACAGTGAAGACCATCACCCCACTGGCTCTGTGAGGGGGGAAAACACCTGCAAAAAAGCCTTGCTCTGCTTCAATCTCAGGGAGCCCCAGAGTGCTCCAAGTGAGGAGACATGCCAGGAATAGAGCACACCCACTGGGGACCCTCTTTCTTCAATTTACCTACTGACTTCTTCAAAAAGCCTCCCCTGTGCACATCTTTGGAAAGGCACTCTTCTGACACAGGGCATGAGCATGTCACAGTTTTGCAGTTACAAGAGGTTCCCTGACCTGCTCCCCTGCAAACAGATTTAATTGCTTTAAGTTCCAAACCTGAATTTAAAACAGCTACAAACAGCATCCTAACAGCCTGAAATGTCCAAAATTATTATGGAGGGCATTGCAAGTCTGCTGTGGTGTTACCTCAGTCTGCCACTACAATCTGAAGGGGACAGGCTGACTGAACAAATCCTTCTCACAACCCTTCAAAAGATCCACATGAGACTGTACTGCTTAGAAATGATCGTGACAGAGACTTGACAGTCACAGCTGTGGACCTGCAGCCCATGCTCTGAGGCAACTGAGCTGGGCACTCCTTTGAGGAAGGAGCACTTTTCCCCTGTTCCTGATGGATGTCAGGAAGCTGCTAGAAGGAACAAGCCTGTCTCCAAGTGTTAGGGACAGCACCAGTTACTCTTTTTTGCATTATCAGCCTGGCAAGCAGTTGGACACTAAGCTTTTATTTGTGAAGTATATTCCAGCATCCAGTGGAAACATCCACCATTTTCAGGGTGTCTTTTTCCACACAGACTTTTCTTTATCCCTCAACTGTCCCATCAAGGACAATTCTGTAACTAAAGAACAGACAACGAAACCTTTGCTTCTAGGCTTATAAAGAATTGGCCAAATTTCAGCACCAGACTAAGCTGTCATCACTGAGATATCAGCTGCCAAATTTCCACCCCTCATGTGCAGCCTAAGCAAAACATTCTGCATGGCCAGGGAAGGGCAGGTTTCTGTTCAGGGCTTGGGAAGGGGAGTTTTGCTCCCAGCCTGCTGTGAAGGCAGAGGCAAACATTGGCAGAGCACAGCTGAAGCCAGCAGCAGGAGCTGCCACCCCTGCAGTGGCACTGGCCAGCACAGCAAGTACAGTGGCACACGGGGACAAGGCACTGGAAAGCACCTCTGAACACAGCTCACACACCTCACCACAGCAGACTGGAGGTACAGCCCCACCAGGGGATGAACCAGAGCAAGGGAAGCCTCAGGGACCTCAGTTTGCCAGAAGAGAGTAGGACATGGTCAAGTGTCACCAGAAGGCAAACAGCTATTTGGGGATGGTTATCACACATCACTCTTTAATCCAGATCCAGGTCTAATACTCACTCACTGTCCTGGAAAAATCTAGTCAGAGCAAAATATTGTTTTAAAAGATGTGATGTACAGAAGAGGCTTTCAGCACCCAAAGCACAGCTACCTTACATTTTTGGCTGCAATTTCCACTAAGAAATCAATCACCTATACTGAGTATTCAGGGGAAGAGAGCTCCACTGACTGGAAAAGCTCCACTTCCTGCAAGCCAGAAGCTGAATTCAGACAGGGACAAATCTCAAGGAGGCAAAACTGGCCTGTTAGTTCTGTATAACAATTTTTTTTAGCCAACACTGAGAAGCAGGCACAAACTGCTCATGTAATACTCTATAGCTGTTTGAGGAGACACTTAGCTCAGGGAACAATAACAACGTCATGGTTTCTGCCTATCAAAATACAGTTGCATCAGAGTCAGCTTCAATTCCACTGTTTACATGCCACTGCAATTAAACACAGTTGTGTCCTACCCAGTCAGGATACAGAAATGACACATAATGCTTGGTTCTGCCTCAATGTGTAATTGCCCCATGGATGCACAGATCCCCAGTGGCAGTAAGTCTTGGAGGCTGTCTCACAAGCACTGGACAAGCTTAAATATTAAGAAAAAGATGTAAGTGCAGGCAGAAATGGCCACGCTGCCCATCACTTACTGCCCACAGCAACGAGCTACCAAAGCCCTGGCACAGCCCAGCAGCTGTGAATCACCTTCCCATGACTTCCTGCACAAAGCCAGATGTTGGCCCAGCTCTTTTCCATAGGTCAGACCAGTTGGCCCATACACGATGAGCTGTTTTGGACAAAAAAGTGTCATATGTTCCTCACCTCAGGCTGTTACCAAACCCAAGCAGTTACATCTCAGGTTACTCTGCAGCACACCAGGGCCAGCCAGGGACGACTAAAGCTCTTGAGATACTGGTTTGGTTTTAGTGAGAGCTGTCACATCTGTGCAGGAGGCCAGAACCCACAATATCAGCTGGAAAAGCAGCACCACATCTCCAGCAGCAAGTGGTCAATGTTTGCATGACTGAGCATAAATTCCCCCAAGCACTCAGGTTCTTTGTGTTTAAAAAAGGGGAGTTTCAGTTCAGTGTCTCCAACAGGCTGCCCTGCAGCTGGGGTATAAACCACCCCCAACACAGGGCCCAAATCCTGTCAGGGGTGAGCACACACCATCATTGCTATTTCCTCAGGCTGGCTACTTCCTTCCAGTCTGTGGCACAAGAATGATGCTCAGTCTCATTCCTCTGATAGTGTTCAGCAGCCAGTTCCTACCAGGGAAAGTGCTTCTGACAAGCTGGCCAGGATTGATGCCACCCAGCCCATGTAATTCTTGAGCAGCACATCCAGTGCCCAGACCTCCAGCTCAGGCTGCCCAGATGGATGTTGTTGTTAAAAGCCAGCTTTTCCTTTATGTGCTTCCCTACAAAAAGAAATCCCCTGGAAAATGTCTTTTGCACTGCTTGTCCAACAACACTTACCTTATCTCCTTCCTCAATGTCACAAATTTTTTGCAGCGTTGAAGGGTTGTAGGTGGGGAACTTCTTTCCACTTGTAGACTCGTGCCATTCATTGTTAATAAATATCTGAAGAGAGAGCAAGGGGAGTGGGATGGGCAGGAGAAAGAAAAACTGATATAGACAAAAAAACCCCACAAGTGCACCTAAAAGGTCCAGAGGCTCTTCAACTTCCATCCATGGCAGAGTCAAGTGTGCTCAGTCTCTCTCCAAGGGACACTGCTGGCAATACAGAAGCATTTCTACAAACCTTGTGCACCCAGTTAGTTTTGAGCCAGAGGAAGGCAGAGCACAGGTCCCACAGAGAACAACACTGGGATTTGGCAGTGAGAAATGGGCAGTTTTTGAAATACATCTCCATGGGAACAGCAGCAGACACCACGAGAAGCTTGTATAGTTGAGGCAGAAGGAGCCCCTTGTTATGTGTTGCTGTACAATTATTATTTGGCTGTTGGTGCCCTGCCCTGGGCTACCTCACAGCTTGCTCCCCCTCCAGCAGTGTCCACAGGAGGAGGACTCTGGCTCGGTTCTACCCCACCATGCCTTGTCACAGGCCAGATCAAGCCTCCCACGTCACTTAGAGTCATCTGTGACAAGATTTAAGTGTTTCAAAATATTGCATTTCCAGAGCAAGAACAAACAGTCCCAGCATTGCGTAACTGAAAATGCATTAAATACTGGAGTGTTGTTACTCACTGTAAACAGAACATGAATACCTATATACAATTAATTGATTCAACATGCATCTTATCCACGCTGTGATCTGACTTGGCAGTGTTATATTTTATAAATATACTTTAAATAAGATTAGATGAAGTAATCTTTATTAGTAGCCTGCTAGTGGCTGCAAGCTAGTATTTTTATTTGGAAGCCATCCACATTTGCAATCTTGTTTATGAGTCTCTACACACCACCAGGAGATTAATGTTGCATCTCTTACATTCGGAATTCCCACTGCTTTGGGTCATAGTTTTCTTTCCTTGGGCAGCTTTTTTCCTGAAAGGACTTTTTCTTATTATTTCTGCATAAAGCATCCAAAGTGTAATTGGTGTAGAAGCTGCACTGCTGGACCCACCTGTTTCACACAGGCTGAGAAAAATAAAATTTCACAAAAATTGTTGCCAAGGGAAGTCAAAAGAAAAGATACAATGTTAGAAATATTAACTCCAGTTTAGGACATGAGTGCTCCCAAACTACTCTGTTATCCAAGTGCTACATTTTAACATTTACACATTTTAACCTCAGTTTTTCTTTATTTCCCTAATGAAGAAAAGTTGCATTATAAATGTGGAAAATATGACAGGAACCATAAAATTACAGTATCAAGTATATGCTCACAAACTAAGGACTGGAGAAGAATACTGATTTTTCCTTTGCATTCAACATTAATTCTGTGGGAAAGTGATGTTCCTACCAAGCAGTAAAACACAAGAGTGACAGGATCAGGCTGTTTTAAATGTAACATATACACTACCATCATTCTGAGAATCCACCACACATCACGAGTCCTTGGTGCCAGGAGTGGAAATCAAATTGAATAGTATATCCCCAGTTCATGCTTCATAGCCAGAATTTGAGACAAGAAATTGTGGACAGATCACTTCCATCACACATCCATGACAAGCACTAAGCTGCTCTACAAGAAAGATCTTTGTTGAAAAACTTTGCCTGTCCCCCAGCCCCATAACTGGTAGAACCAAAAATAAAAATCTCCTTTAAGCAGAAGGAAGCATGCTGTCAGCTGTAAACATCTGGTGAAACTCAGAGCTTGCACAAAACCCCTCACAGTTTTATGAAAATTGACTGCTGCTCATTATTTTCTCAGATGCACTGGGAGCATCAGATCAAACATCATACTCACACTTTTAATTTATGTTGGTTTCCACTTTAAAGATTCTACCTTGACTCGTTTAGCGCTCACAGTCTCTGGCAAAATTGTGGAGCATAAACTGTGTGTTTGAAAACATACACGGCTGCAGGATAAGATCCCTAAGGAGTGTTTAAAAGTGTTCACAACAATAAAAATAACAAAAACCAGAACATTTAGATGTTTAAGAAGAACTCAAATGGCCGTGTCCATTTTGGACGCAGGAAAGAGCTGTTTGCGCAGCATTACGCCATTCTGCAATCGGCAGCTGCAGATCCAATTTGCTGCTAAATGACAAGTTTATCTGACAAATAAAGAGTAGATAAATTTTGGATGTTAAAAAATTAATCCAGTCCACTGATTACTCCTAATTGCTAATCTGTTTCAGTACTTTGGATGCATAATTCAAATCAACACCTCGCCAGATAAGCTATCACTGTTCACTCCTTCTTGCTACAAGGGAATAAGCTTCAAATTCTGTTTTTTCTTAATACTTAACACAAAAATGCAACAGCAACACACTCATTCAGCCCCTCCAGCTCTTTTAGTCTGGACAGAAAGTTGAAATTATAGCAGCCAAGGCTTCTCAGCAGTAACCAGCCGGGACGCTCTCCCCACCGCGCAAGGCAGCGGGTCAGGCTGTTGTGGAACAAAAAGCGACTCGGCGATTGCAGAGCTACAGCTGCACTGGGAGCAGGGATTTCTGCAGCCCTGCTCAGCTCCAAGCCAGCCCCACCTCTGAGGGACAGCGATATCAAGCTCAGGAGCCTTTGGTTTATACCAAAAGGTCAGGAGCGACTGTTTAAAGGGAAACTCAACGGAGAGCGGAGAGGTGAGGGTTTGTGTGGGCTCAGTGCCTGACTCCTCATCCTGTGGGGACAACATGGAGTTGGGACCAAGAGCCACCAACACGAGCACTGCTCCTCTCGTGGAGCTGCAGGATGGCTCCAGTGCCAGGCAGAGCCTTTCCACAAGGCCCAGTCCTGCCCAAACCCACCACAGGCACCAAGCCACCTCCCCGCAGGGGAGCTGTGGGTCAAGGACACTTGAACACAACCCCAAAGCGGCTCTGAGGGATAAAGCCTTCCTCGCCCTGCCCAGGCTCACCCCATCCAAATCGGATTGTGCTGAGCGCCAGCGGGGAGCTGGAGGCGTTCAGGGATGTGTTGGGAGGGGAAGATGGTGTCAGGCACCACAGCCAGAGAGAGGAGCCCAGGGCACCTAGGGCAGAGCAACAGCTTTGGTGGAGTTATTTGATTAAAAAGAAAAAGGTAGGTTTTGGGCATTAGGGATTGGGACAAGTGCTGCTCCATTAGAAACGCCACTGTCATCTACTTGCTCAGCCTCAAACCCCCATAAACATACTATCTCAGACAGCAGAAGGAGCAAAAGAAGCTAAGAAAAAAACCACTGAGGGTGAAAATTTTGTATTAAAAATATAACATCTCACCACCACCCTGACTCCACCAAATACATCGGCGACACCACAGAGAAGCCCACCCGCCGCCCAGAGCCCCATGCCTGGCGGGCTCACCTTGGTGTATTTCACCTCCAGGCTGCGCAGGGGCCGCGGCAGCGGGGGCACTTTCTTGTCGGGCTGCCCGTTCTCCACGGCGCCGTTGAGGGCTGCCATGGCCCCGCCGTCGAGCCCGCGCACCTTCTGCCCGCTGACAGCGCCCGCGCCGCCTTAAGAGCGCCGCGCGAGCCGCCCGCCCGCCCCCATTGGCTGCCGCCCCCCTCCTCGCGCGCGGCCCCGCCCCCCGCGCCCCGCCCCGGCCCCTCGCGCGGCCGCAGGTGACGGGCGGCGCCGCGGGGTCCCCACAGGATCCCAAAGGACACCCCTCAGGATCCCAAAAGGTTCTCCACAGGGTTGCGAGGGATTCTACTCAATGTCTCAAGGGATTCCCCTCAGACCATAAACTGTTCCCCGCAGGGCTGTCCACAGAATCCCAAAGAGCTCCCACCGGGTTCCCCTCAGGGGTCCCACACAGTCCCTCAGGGCTCCCCAAAGGGCTCGGACATTGCTCGCTCAGGGCTGCCCGTGCTGTCCCCGCAGTGCTCCCCTCAGTGCTCCTGCAGGGCTCCCTCAGAGCTCCATGAACGGATCTGGCATTGCTCCCACAGGACTCCGCAGGGCTCCCCATGGGGCTCCCCGCACGGATCTGACATTGCTCCCCTCAGTGCTCCTGTAGGGCTCCCTCAGAGCTCCCCGCACGGATCTGGCATTGCTCCCCTCAGTGCTCCTGTAGGGCTCCCTCAGAGCTCCACGCACGGATCTGGCATTGCTCCCCTCAGTGCTCCTGTAGGGCTCCCTCAGAGCTCCACGCACGGATCTGGCATTGCTCCCCTCAGTGCTCCTGCAGGGCTCCCTCAGAGCTCCACGCGCGGATCTGGCATTGCTCCCCTCAGTGCTCCTGCAGGGCTCCCTCCGAGCTCCACGCACGGATCTGGCATTGCTCCCCACAGGACTCCGCAGGGCTCCCTCAGAGCTCCACGCACGGATCTGACATTGCTCCCCTCAGTGCTCCTGCAGGGCTCCCTCAGAGCTCCACGCACGGATCTGACATTGCTCCCCACAGGACTCCGCAGGGCTCCCTCAGAGCTCCACGCGCGGATCTGGCATTGCTCCCACAGGACTCCGCAGGGCTCCCTCAGAGCTCCACGCACGGATCTGACATTGCTCCCCACAGGACTCCGCAGGGCTCCCCGTGGGGCTCCCCGCAGCCGGGGGCAGTGAGGGAGGGGAGCAGGATGTGCCCAGATGGGCTTTGGGGAGTAGAGCAGCCGCCCTGGCTTCCCCCAAAGGGTGGCACTGGAGTGGGCATGGGAGGATGTGCCCTCTGCTGCCTTGTGCCTCTGCATCTCACCCAAACCCACCCAGAAGTCGTTCATGGAAGGACTCTTGCAAGAGTCTCCATGGGAGTAACACCACTGTCTCCCAGCAATAAGGGCCTTTTCTGCTATTCCTGGTGCTCTGACATCCTTACCTACACCTCATCCTTCACTCAGTGCCTCTGGAGATCTTTCCAGGACTGATAGTAAGAGAAGAACATGCCATCAAATGTGTGCTGTGCATCTGACAGCAGCTGCTCCACATTCCTGTGTGCATACAGGAGTCTGGGACCAGTTTGCCCATCCCAGTCTGACTATCCCAGTCAAAGGACTCCAGCCGGCTGGGGCAGGACCAGACCCTTCCACTGGAAAGTCCTACACTGATAACAGCATATTCGTGTCCCACTGGGGTGGAAATACTCAGCCAACCTCCAGCACGGTGCTCATAGTAGTGTACTTGGAGTGTTAAGAAAGATGCTGTCTTTCGAGAAGTCTTAAAGGATATGGAACATGTCTTAAGTGACAGATCCAGGCTCTGAGCCTGAACAAGTTCATTATGTATTGCTTAACTTTATTCTGCATAAAATATGTGTAAGTCTTTGCAGGCTGAGGGCCAGGACACTCAGAGCACCCTCACACCCCCACACACATGGAAGATAATATAACATATTTTCCATATAACAAGTGGCAAGATGCCAGAAGTTATCTTCCAAAATGTTCTGCAGAATCTGTAATCCCCAGCAATAGTCAGCGCTTTGCTGTTAGAATGCTTAAAAATACTCAGAGCTTCCAAAGGCAGATAGCCTGTGATATCACAGTGGCGTAGATTTAGTGCTGATTCAGGAGGGAAAGCACCTTGATGAATCAACCCCCACTCCCTGCAGCTTGCAGGATTGCAGAATGTTTTTGGAAGTCCTCTGCCCAGGTGAAAACCTATCTGATGGTGACTGGTGCAGAAATGCTTATTTCTAAGCTGTCCATTTTTAACTGTCCAGTTGCTATTTCCCATAAAAGCTACAAATCAAATGCACCCAAACTAGAAGAAATCCCTTAGCCATATCCCAGTGTATTCCTAGTCCCAGTGGAGTTTATCCATTCTGTCTGTACCTTGCCCACAGAAACACTCAGTGGAAGTGGAAAGTACTTTTGCAATTAGAGGACAAAATATCAGGATGAGGAGAATGATGAATAAGAAGTTCCACAAGTGGTGTCTAAAGAGTCATTCCAGTGGGTTGTCTCATGTGGAATGAGCTTGTCTCTTATCTCTGATGAGGAACATTTTATACAAGACACTCCTGGGAAAATTATTGCCTCTTCAAGTTAATGTTGGTGCAGTGTGAGATACATCTAAGGCAGAAATTCCATGGACAGGGTTTGGGGATGTGTAAGACTTTTAAAAGGTTGTACAAAGTGAATGAATGGTGAGTCAGCAACATATGAACGAGCTGAAATAATAGACTTCAATGGATACACGTAGCTGTGTGCAGTGTTTCCTCTGATAACGTCACAGGAAGAGTAACAGAATGTTCTGCTGTCAAAGAGTCCTGTGGACACTGACTGGTCCCTTGTTGGGCAAACTCAATCCTGGCATAAGGGAAAGTCCACCAGCCCCAGAAGAGATGTGTCTTTTGTCACCAGATGTATCTTTTGTCACCAGATGTGTCTTTTGTCACCAGATGTGTCTTTTGTGCTTCTATCAGATCACGAGGGCGGAAATACTCACGTCAACAGACTTTTGAGTGGGAGAAGCCCTAAAAGCATCAGCAGAGCCCTGATCAGAACAAATGTGAGACATTTTTACATTCATTCCTGTGCCTCAGGAAGGGCATGCCATCACTAGGATAGAGGGACTGAAAAAATGGGTTTTACCTAAGTTTGCAAGAGTTGATCAGTGTGTTGGAAACACAAGCAGGAGGAAGAGCATCCATCAATGAGAGGCCACATCACTACTGAGTTACCCTGCTGTGTTCTCCTGTCACAGAGATCTCGGCAGTGTGTCCTTAACCTGCTGCAGTGACAGCAATGGCTGTGGATTGCCTGGAGCTGCTCTGCAGAGCTGCATCTCACAGAGAGTTTTTACACTGCCAGTACACCTGCGCTGCTCTGCCAAGCAGAACAAAGATCACCTTCCCACTGTTGGGTTGGACATGTGCACTCTTAAATCTGCCACTGTGAGTGAGACCTGACCACAGCTCTCTGTGCTGTCCTGCCTGCCTGGGCCAAGCACAGTCCTAGGACATGTTCCTACTATGATGTTGCTGTCTCCCTGTCTTTTAGGGATGCCTGTAGGAATTAATTTCTCTTACTTCCCAACCTTATTTAACCTTAATTAATTCCCCTTAATGAAGGGGATATTGCTGGTGGTAATTTTCCAAATACACTCTGCTGTATCTTATGCCCTGGCTCCAGCCCAGAAGTGCAGGGAATTGTATACAGATGGTCAGTGAAGACATCTCCAGACAACCTGGAAATAGGGTGCTTCTAGACTCTAGATCCTGTCCCATGGATGAAGACAGACTTGGCAGTGGGGCACATATTAGAGGGCTGTGTTTGCCCAGCCAGTGGTGCTGTAGCCATTGACAGATATTCTACAAACTGATCAACTGTTATTCCAAAGATTTTCTTTTTTTCACGTAGACCTCAGCCTGTGCTTCCAGCTGACCAGCAGTGCTGTAGCTGTGTAGAGCTCAACCTGGCACAGAACCAAAGCTTATCCCACTTATTTTCCATATACCCTGAAGCCCATGCACACACAAACATAAATACGTGTGTGAAACAATATACTCTGAAAGGCTACTGAGGCTCTACGCTCCAGCATTCAGCAGCCTGGAGTGTCCAGAATTTGCCTGGTTTTCCTCATCCAGATGAACTGTAATTGAGTTATCCACGCCCTTTTCCTACAGGCATCCCCCTCTCTCTGCACT
Organism: Taeniopygia guttata; assembly: GCF_048771995.1. Classification (NCBI taxonomy): domain Eukaryota; kingdom Metazoa; phylum Chordata; class Aves; order Passeriformes; family Estrildidae; genus Taeniopygia; species Taeniopygia guttata. Next base: position 17,891,284 of record NC_133035.1, on the reverse strand, counting down.
GGCAATGCTTGCTGCTCCTGAGGGAGTAGCTCCCCTCATGATTTATTCTCCTCTTGTTTAATGTGCAGCGAAGGGGCTTTTTACTGCCTGTTATTCAAACTGTGCTTTGGGCACAAAATTATTCATTTCCGTATGGTTTTTCCATGGTGCTCATGACAGCAGTGTCTGAGAGTTTCACATGCACTGTTTCCTTTTCCAGTCATTTTGAGAGGATGCTGACCCTGTATTATCAGTGAGGAAAGAAGGCAGGCAGTGATTAATAAAAGAAGGGTCTTCATAATTTCAGTTTCTCGATGTGAGTCACCCACAGCCTGAGTGCTGATGACAGATATTCAGAGCTCAGCTCCAGCAGTCATTGCATAATCTACAGACCTCCCACCCAAACACCCAGGTAAGGCAGAAAGTGCTGGTGAGTGCTTTTCTCCACAGTGACTTTAATCTGTGAATTTTCTGGGTTTTGGAAGTTTACCATTCCTGTAACTTTTATTTCCCATGCGTAGTTCTCTAGAGTTTGAGTCAATTCTTCTAAGCAAACTTAAAATCCATAAATTTCATCAGTCTTGACCAAATTTGTCATTATACAGGTGAGTAGCAGGATGGACTGTTTTAACTGTGGTGTGATTGGCATCTTGTGGGCTCCCTGGTAGCAGAAGTGACTGACTGATAGGGACTGTCCATCTGAAGGCAGTGAGGTGTGCTCTGCCATCACATTTTGATTTACTTTATTTTTCCAAATATTTTCTGGCTGCAAGATAATGATAATTAAAGTGCTGCCTTCAGTTGTGAAACACATTGCAAATACCACCAAATTAATGAAAAATCTGCCATTTTTTTAACCTTAACTAGTTCTAATCAGTTTATCAAAGTATTCACATACAATTTCAAAAAGATTTGAATCCAGAGAGGCGCTTTAAAAACTCAAAATAAAAAAGATCAGCCTGTCCTGAAGATACCATGGAAATGGTATGTCCTACATGAGGGTTTTTCTTGTATCAATCCAACCTTAATTGATTGGGCTGTGCTGGTGCCTACAACCATCCTCCACTGCTCACACCCCAAAATATATCCACACTGGATATATTTTGGAGTGTGAGCAGCCCCATGAATTCAGCACCCTCTCATATTTGTGCTCTTCTTGTGCCCTGTGGGTTTAAGCTTCAATTTTAACGTATGTGTCACGGAAGAATAGTTTCTTTCCCTGCTCCTCTCCACCTCCAAAAACCCTGTTAGTAAAGGTGGAGAGAGGCAATGTGAGATACTATAAGGTGCTATTTATGCAAACATTTGTAATCCTAAACATGACCTCATGATGCAAACCAGGACTTTGGCGGCTCAAGACAAAACACAGCCTTTTTATGCTTTGTGCTGTAATTACTTCATGAAGCAAAATCCTCAGTCAAATTAATTTTCTTCATGCATATCAGAGGTATTAAACTGCGACTGTGCACAAGGACTGGCCTTTCCTTTAGCCTGGCTCCAAAAGTAAATTGGAAAAGTAAGTGGCAAGGAAATAACAAACAGCTGAACATTTCGAAGCCTTTTCTATTAAAACAAGGTCTATTTCATCTAGTCTTCACTTCTCCCTGCCAGGCCAAGCATTGGAAGATGAGGAGAATGGGAGCAGGCACAGAAGCAAGTGTGAGATAACCTACTAAGATAGTGTCTGTGCTGTGGAGAAGTTCAAGAACCTGTTTCCTTACAAACCATTCAGTGTGTCTGGCACCGCAGAGCTGATGGGAACCACTCCCTGCATTGATCTGGCGATGCAGACCTGAAGATTATTTGCCTACAAACAGCTATTGTTTGCAGGACTGGCAAATGAAAAAAACAAGTATGTTTTCTCCACAGATCATTTTGCTTCCTACTTTCTCTTGATAAGAGGAATTTAGGGACAGTTCCCATGTTATGGAAGCAGTGGTTATCTAGGCAGGAATGGAGAAGCCTAAAATGTGCTTTCTTCTTCTGCTCCTTCCTCCCTTGTCTCTTTGCTCTCACTCATCATCACATCTGTTCTGGGCCCAATGCCCGACAGTTCTGCATTAACGCCTCAGTACACACAGGCTCCCACAGCTGAACAGTTCGCAATGCCACGTACCCAGTGCCGTCATGTCTTCCCGAATCAACCTCCTGCAAACCAGTTTTGTTTACGGGAAGAATCACTTGGCTTCAGAATGCTACTTGTGAGCTGTGCCCAGCTGACTCGAGACACTCCAATGGTTTTGCAGGGCGCCATCGTGAATCTAGAAAATACAGAGCAGAGCAGGTAAACAAACATCCTTAAAGATGATCCCGTCTCAGACCTTGATCCTGCAAACCCACACGGGCTTAATGTTAAGCACATGAACAGTCCCAGATGACTTCAGCAGAGCTACTCACATGCTCACAGTGCAAAGCATTTGCCAGATCAGAGCCTTTATGTCTAATTGCAAAATAAAAGGCAAGTCTCCCAGTTCTATCAACTGTAATGAATTGTTATTAGCAGCACAATTTAAAATAGCTGCGGGCAAATCCCTGACAGACCACTGGGGATAAAGTGATGCAGACTTGTTGCAACAGAACCTGGAAATACTTTTTCCTGGATAAATTGCCATGCCAGTTATATGAAACACTACCACTGTGATGTGAGGTTGTTTTTGTAGCTTTGACCTGTGCGAGGCTTTTTTTTTTTTTTTTTTTTGGTAGCTATTCTCTGCACAATCCCTCTCTTTTCCACCTTTTGGGTTGAATTCTGCTGTTTGAACCAGAAGTCGGGAAACTGCTCTGCTCCTAACCTCGGCGGTCCTTTCTGTGAAGATTTGATGATGTTACGGTGTCCAAAGGCACCTTCCAAGCCCCAGCGGGAAAAGCCAAACCACGGCCCCTGTCCAGCAGGCTCTTTGGCACCAGGTCAGCATCCACGACCCGGGGTCTCATCCGTGTCCCCTCGGGCGAGGGGCTGGCCGGCACAATAAGCGACATTGTGTCCCGTCGCTGCCACTAACGGCGAGGCTGGGGACAGGCGACTGTGGGGGCACAGAGAGCGGGACCCGCCCGTGTCCGCTAATGAAGGGCGGCCCCGGGCCCTCATTAGAGCCCCGGGCCGTGCCCCGGCCCCGCCGCTGCCGGAGCCGAGCGCGGAGCGGCCGCGGCGCTCAGCGGGCGCGGAAGGTGGCGCGGCCTCTCCGGGCTGGCGTTTGCACCTGGGGCTGCTGCGGTTTAATGGACTTTAACACATGCAAACAAGAGCTTTTGTGTGCGGGCACAAAGGCTGCCCCGGCGCGGGGCTCTCCCCAACACTGCCGCATTGTTTCCCCTCCGCTGCTTCTTGTCACCCTCCTTGTCAGAGTTTAATGAGGACAACGAGGTTTCGCAGGCTCATTTCGCACTTCAGCAACTTTCTAACACTTCCCTAACGAGGGAGAAGGGGCCGGAGCGATCGGGGGCGCAGGGGAGGAGCAGCCCCGGGAGAGACCCGCAGCCCCGGGGCCGGGGCAGGTGCTCCGGGGGCCGAGCCGGGATGCGGGACCAAGTCGGGATGCGAGACCGAGTCGGGATGCGGGGACTCGTCTTTTCCAGCCCATCTCCGGCACCTCGACGTGGCTCCATTAAAAAACCCAACTTACTGCGCGATTTAAGCTCGGCCGGGAGAGCGGGAGTGTCCCCGCGGTGCCCGGAGTGGCAGCGGGGCTGCGGGGAGGCGGTGGCGGCAGGGACCGGCCCCGCGGCTCGCTGTGCGGCATTCCCGAAGCACGTAGCTTTCCCGGGAGCAGGTAGCATTCCCCGCGCTCTCCGGGCAGGTTTCTCACCCCGCCGAAGCCGAGCATCCCTCCCGTGGGTGAGGAGGGAGCTGGGCGGATGCGGCTCCTCTCCCCGCACCCCCGAGCAGTTCTCCCCACCCCGACCGTGCGTTCGCCCAGCACGGCTCGGCGCGTTCCGCTGCCCCGGGACAGCGGAGCGGGATTCCGCCGTGGCGAGGGATGCCGAGCAGGCTCGGTAAAACTGCCCAAACCCCGGATTTGCACCCTCGAGGTGTTGTAATCTCTTTGGGCTTTGGGAGAGCGGCCTCTCCTCCCCAAACGCAGCCATCCCCCTCGGGGTGGCTTTATTTCCCCCTCTCCAGACAGGCAACTGTCCCAGGCAGACCGTAGTTGCAGTTTTCCGTATTTTAAATTGAGATTTTGGGGAGGATTTGCTTTTAGCCTTTGCGAATCCTCGTTTCTGCCTTCTGTTCCCACGACCGAAATCTCCCCTCCGCTTTTTTTCTTATTTCCCTCTTCTGTGCGTGTGAGAAATTTGGAAAACTGGAGGAGTCGTTTAATGCAAAGGGATTTTAAAACACGAAAATATGCTGTGAAAGAAAAAAACCCCAACACCCCAACCACTTAATTAGATACTTACCGAAGGAGCCATTAGAGCCTGCTGGGTATAACACGGTTTATACGTTCTCTGGCCACAAAGAAATTCAATAATTACTATTTTGTGACTCACAATGGGATGGGTGAAGGATGGAGTGTGATAAACTTAACTCTGTTCCTGAGCTTTTTGCAGATTAGCCTTTGGCATTCACTGGTAAATACCAAGTGAATAGAGACTGTGTGACCACAGTCCCTTGAATTAGGGACAAACATTTCCTCTGTGCATTTTAAATAATGCTACTGCCAAATATTTTGTTACCAGAGATCATTATCCTTTTGAATGAAAACTCGAGGAGTAAAGGCATTGGTTTTGTCTTTGCTGGTGTGGAACAGACTATATGATATCTAGAACAGCAACAAGCTTTCACAAATTGCTATATGATTTCTACTGCCAGGTTCTGTGATATTGGATACGACATAAAAATAAAAAAGCCGGGCAGATAGACACAGAAACTCACAGAAACCACCTGTATATTTTGTTTCAAAGGAAAATCTCAGCTATTGTCTTACTGGCTCTGGTTCTGTTAGGCCTTGGATCTGCTTAATCTTTAAAGCTATTCAAACAAATTGAATGATACAAGGCAAGTCTTCTATAATTAATCCGGATTCTTGAATTTTGATACAAACTTTTATGTAACCGAGAAGTTTCTCTCTTTTCCTTGCAAAGACATTAAATAGGCACTAAGTCCTTCTGTCAAGAGTGCTACCATGAACAAAGTTAAAAGGAACAAACCTGGAAATCTTCCCTTCATGAAGAAGAAAGAGATACAAACATAAAGTCATGGGAGAGCTGGTACTGGTGCCTGGACAGAGACCAAGTTTTAAAGTAGCCCCTGTGCTACAAACCACAGAACACGAACACAGGAATGATGGTTTGTCCCAGGCACAGCTTCTGCAGGATGTTATTTTGTCAGTTTATCCCAACCTCGCAGGGATTCAGTGCTGGCACTCAAAGGTCTCATTTGAACCTTTTGAAATGTTTATTCTTTCACTACTACTGTCCAAAGAAAATGGAAATGATGCCACCGAGTATGGAAGAACTCATGACGTCCATAGTCAGCTGCCACTGTGGATGATGAAGCTTCAGCTGTGGTTTGCTCCTTCTCATGTTATGCAATTTTCTCTTGGTATTTGGCAGAACTGCTTCAGAATGGATACTTTGCAGAGCTGTGCATCTTGTGATGAGGCATTGTTGAAATCCTCTAGTGTAGACTCCCTTGTAGGAGTCAAAACTTTATCTGGGTTATCAGGAAAATAAGAATTATGTTGGGGTTTTGGGGACAATGTTTTTGTGATCTGGACTATCTGGCTTCAGTGGAAAAGCTAGACACTGAGAAAGGTCTGTAGGTCTACACCTGCAAAACTCCTAGACTGCAGATACTGATACCCACTGAGGCCATTGGTAAAACCCCAGCACAGGTTCAGGTCAACAGCTCTGCAGGCTGCCCCACTGACAACCTCTCCTTTCTGACTTTCCATCTTTCCTTACACATTTTTCTTCAGATCCTGTAAAATACAGTGAAATAATGAAAACCTTTTGATTTTGAAGCTAATGTCTATGGCAGTGATGGTTTATACAGTGCTGTTCTACCTCCAGGGAATTACCTGATGGGCCAAATGAGTTGGGTTTGCTTGAGTTTCTGAGCAGCTGAGGGTCTGTCTTTCCATGGACACAGACAGAAGTGGTGCTGACTGATGGAGAGAGCAGAAAGCTGTGCCCAGGGTCACATGAGCTGCTTGCAGTCTTGTCCTTGGTCACATCAGGTGACTCCCTCTCTGCTGAATGTCCTACCCCTCATGCCAGGCAACAGTTCCACCTTTTACTCATCGAGGTGTAGTGTCAAACCATGTGCCCAGGATGTTGGAGCTCTGTGCCAGCTTTTCATCTCTCACACCACCAGTGTCTCCAGAAAGGTAATGCCAAGGCTTGTTCTCCATTCCCTACAGAGATGTCACATCCTTGAGGTTATCCAGGGACCCTGTGGAGTGAGGCTGTTCCTTTCAGGATGGGGAAGTAAAGAAAATACAGAGCCTGGTCCCTACAGAAGAGAGGAACCACCCAAAGTTGCCCATGCAATGGCCCAGACAGGCGGTTTTTGGGTGCCAGCAGCTGCCAGGTGCTGCTGACACTCCCGAGGCCAAAGCCACTGGGTCCTGTCACAGCTGCTTTGCGCGCCGGCCGGAGAGGCCACTGCTGATAACTCTCTCCAGGTGTTCAGCCTGAGAACAAAGGCCCTTTTCAGTGGCTGCTGAGAAGGAAGAAGCCTCCTTGCTGGATGGAAAATGGCTTTCCTGGATGGCAATATTTGGTTACAGTACGATCTGTTACTTCAGAAGAAGCCCCACAGAAGGGAGGGTAATTTGACTCAGGCTTGTAAAAAAACATTGTGGGGACTCTTGCCTCCCTCCCTCTTCTCCCCAAAGTTCTGAAACAATATTGAGTTGTGATGTTTCATACAAGCAAAATAAAACTGGAATCTGGGATCAAAATGTGCCTCATCTTGCTGTGCCTATTGCCATGAGGGTGAGCTGGGTCATCACCCTGAAGAACCTGGGCTCTCTGCAGAGCCCTTACTTGGCTGGGTAGCACACAAAACAGTGCTTCTGAGTACAAAACTGAGCTGAGAAAAGCTGTGTGCTGGCATGAACACAGTTCAGGAGAACCTTTCCCTCAATCCATGGACCTGAATTTCAGTGCTTGTGTTGGAACACCTTAATCAAATATTTTCACAGCGAAATTCACAGTGTTTGCACAGGGACACCTGAAAGATAATTTGGTCCTGTGGATAAGGATGAGGAGGTGGGTTTGGGTATTTTTGGGTATGTTTTCCAAGTAGCTGTGCATCCTCTGTTTTGGCACTGGAGGGATTTCCAAAGGGGAAGGTCTGGTGGCCACCGACTGCAGCCGTCTAGAGGTGGCGCATTCCCCCTTTCCCACAGAACCAGCTGCCAAGGGAAGGAGCACCCCTTGCACAGGCACTGCTCTCATGTTGTCCATGTGTTTTCAAAACCTGGGTTCCTACCACCAGCTGAAGGCTTTCTGCGCCCTCCTACAGCCTCACCATGGTTATAATCTCCATGGGATACTCCCAGCATGTTCCTTCCCCATGGCTGCTCAGCCTACCCTACAGTATCCCTACACCCCATAAGCTGCTCCTCACACTCCAGGGAGTTGATTGCCTCAGATGTGTAGGAGGTGACTTATCTAAAATTATTTTCTCCACATCTTTCAGGTAGAAGTGAGAAGGACAATCCATGGAACATTCCCACACTGATGAGGCATTTCCCATCTCTGAAAGAAACACAGAAGGATGCTGTCCTCACCCCAAATGTACGTGCTTAGTGGAAGAGCAAGGGCATGAAACCCCTTTTAAAATATCTACTGTTCATGCAGAAATATATCTCTACATAATGCTGAACTTCTCATTTTGAGTAAGCAGAGGAACAGTAGCACAGATATTGCAGTTTTCCATCAAGTACAATTTCCTATAAAAGACAAGGCTTCCCTAATTCTTCAAATGCACCAGGTAACATCTATACAAATAATGGGATTTGGCTGAGTACAGTTAAATATATTTGATTACTTCCCTTTTATCTAGTTCTAGGTTTACTGTACTTTTCCTTGGATGGCAAATAAGAAGCCCTTTTCTTCTAAGTGACAGCAGGGAAAAGAATCAGGTTGCTAATTTACCCGAGACTCAGGAGTGTGTAATGATAGATGTGTGCTGGAAACTACAGAGGGGGCTTTCTAATTTTGGGGGGAGGAGAGAGGGAGAGCGTGAGATTTGTTAATCTTTACGATTGATGGTGCTTTTGCTGATGGACTTTCATGGTTGTAATTACACACACATCAGGAAACAAATGCAGTGAGAAGAAGAGCTGACAGGAGGCTGGGACCTAACAAAATCTGTCATAGAGGAAGGAATTAAAATGGAAAATCACCATTCTCTAGACAAACAAGGACGCAACGTGCTCGTGGTTAATCACAGCATCTTTCTCAAAGCAAAGGTTACAGACTTACTTGCATGGTGTGGGAAGTGAGCACACACATGGTCCAGGAGCAGTCTGGTTGAAGAAGCAGAAATCCTTGTGTGGATGTCCAGCTCTGCAGGACACCGGTGCTTCCAAGAACATGTGTCACCTAGGTTTTTGCATAATAGATCTCCACCAAAATCTTTTTGAAGAGATGTAAAGGAAAGAGGCAGGTGGAGAGGGAGAAGTGAGGATGGAGGGCAGGCAGGCACAGAAGGGTCCCACCAGTGGTTTAGGTTTGTTTTGAAATGGGTGTTTTCAGCCCAAAGGAAAGCAAAAGCCTGGAGCATGCCCACAATGCCATGATGGCCAGATCAAATGGTCTAAAGCACCAGCAGCTTTGGGTGAAAAGTCACACTCTGGGTAGGGAAAGGAACCTGAGCCCAAGCTGAGTTTGCAGTGCAGATGTGCTGTTGGTCTGGTTTAGGAAATGCTTACCTCCTCCTGTCCTGGGATTCCTTTGCCTTCTTCTGGACTCTGGGCAGGTCAAGTTCAAGCCAGGGTTTCACCTGAGGAGGTACATTCACACCAGCCAAGAGAAGAGCAGGGCTGCAGGGAGAGGATCAGTCACACACAGGTCAGTGCCAGGGACAGTTCAAGTGATCTGAAGCAAAATCATCTAATTTTAAAAAATATTTTAATATTCTAGTAAATGATACCTTCTTTTTGTTCCTTAGAAGATTCAGCCTGCTAGTTCTTTCCTGGCTTTATTTTAGCTGGTTCAGATATGAAGTTGGTTATCCAGAAAAGCAGAAAGATGCCATAATTTCCTCTAGGCATGTTTGTGTGTATTCTACACTTCCAGAAGACTCTTAAACATCCACTGGATCACCAAGCAAGGAGCTTTTGTCTCTTTGTTGTTTCATAGGAAAAAAAAATTGTATCATGGCTTTCAAGTAGAAAAAAAATATAGAGAAATAATAACATGACCCAACTGTGAAAATATTTTTTTTCATGAACTATACCAATGAATTGGAAATGCAAGTAGTAAAATGAATTGCCAAAAGTATCAAATATATGTTTTCAATAACTTTTTTTTTTTGTTACCTAGTAAAATATTTTCCTGGAGAAGGGTTGTTAAACCCCTCGGTGCAATATAAAGGTGCAGTGATGTATTGTCTCAGAAGTGGTTTAATGGAGTTTTGGGGTTCCATTTTTTGTACATACTTTCAACACACACAGTGCATGATCAATTTGGATTTATAAAATGCTCTATATTTCTTTCTAAGCAATGATCTTAACATTTAAAGAATGTTGCTTAGTTAGGAGAGCATGTGTGTGTGTTTGCATTTTGGCAAGGCAGCAAATCACATACAATATTTATGCCATTTGAGAAAAGTATTTGTGCATTTGCCAAAACCAGTCCTTTCTAAGAACCTAAAGGTATTTGATCTGCTCTAAACCACAGTTTTAGGGAGGATTAGGTGTGTGGGAGCACTGGGCAGAGGGAAGACCTGTCCAGTCTTTGTGGTGTGAAAGGGCAGGATTTTAGACAAACAAGCCAGATCTTGTTTCAGCTGTTTTGACTCTGTTTTTGTGAAAATCTGTTTTTCAGACCTACCTGTGGCTTTGCTGCCAACGAGCTGGACTTTTGCAAGGAGGTCAGTGGTACAGGGTGGGCAGCATCAGTGGAGCCTGACCCCAACTCTCCTGCCACACTCCTCTGACAGGAGGTCAGTTATTTTTAAATGTGCAGGGCAAAGATGGCAAAAGGATGATGTCCTGTGCTACCCCAGTGATCCCCCCTGGTAACTGACCCACTTCACCCATTTCACTGGCAAAAGACAACCAACAGCTGAGTGTACAGGGGTGGTGAAAATGCGAGGGATGCATGATCAGGATTTATCTTGATCTCTGTCACTCCTGCTTCATTTAGCATAGAATATTCTGAGTTAGAAGGGACTCCCAAAGACTATTGAAGTCCACCTCCTTACCCACTGGTGTGCCAAGGATCAGGATCTGTCCCTGGCTGCCTGGTATCAGCTGTGTTGATTCATCTCCGAAGGTGAAAGCCCAGTGCCCTGCTCACACCCCAGCTGGCTGCAGAGACCCCGGAGCTGACATCTTTGTGCCAAATCCAATGATATAACATTTCATGCAGAGAATTTCTCCATTCCCCCTCCCTTCTCTTTTTTTGCTTTATCTCCTCCTTCTATCTTCAGGCTGTCAGGACTTTCACATACCTGCAGCTGACAGCTAAGGGATCAGGAACTTTGATGTTGTAAGGGATATTTTATCCCAGGTAATTCTCACCAATTCCTATCTTATTGTGTAGGATATCCAAGGACTCCGGGAGTGAGCAACGCCTTTGTCTGGTAAGATCAGAGCAATTTGCAAGCTTTTCTGGGAACAAGGTCCAATAAAGAGACTTTAGAGATATAATCTGTCAACCCCATTGAGCAGCACTGTGACAGCAGCCTTAGGATTATTGACAGTTTAAGCATCACCCCGGACAGAACAAGACTGAGGGCACACAGTTAGTTGCAGTTATTTGCAGTAAGACATTGTTTGCTGAGGAAGCATAGGAAACCCTTTATATGTGAATTTACCAAGTTTTGACCTAGTTTCTTTCTTAGGCAAACAACTGACTCTACAGGGACCTGCTGCTTTTTGGTAGCAGTTTGAAAAAAAAAATTCCAACCTTTGAGGTGCAGCCTCTCACAAGACTGACCTGATTTTGAGGCTCTGAGTTGGAAGGGTGCAGCAGAGCCAGTCCTGAGCCTGCAGCCACTGGGCAGAGGCTGGACTGCCACCCCAGACCCCTGAGTCTGGTGAGTTTGTCACCTGTGCTCTGTGGCTTTGGCAGGTGTGAGGACATGCAAAGCCTTTTCTCTTGCCAGTCCTATGGTAAGCACCATGTGGGGCAGTGGCAATGAGGGCTGTGATGCCCTGAGCCCTGTGTTTAAAATCCTTTCCTTCACTGTGTACCTCACTCTGTTCCTTTAAACCTCCTCATTCCTGGTGAGTCACACCGAGCTGGCAGAGGTTTACCAGGGACCAGCCATTCATCATCTCCTCAAGCAGCTGTGGCAGGGAGCTCCCTAGAAAATGACTGATGGGAAATGCTCAGCGGGGCTGTCCTCAGTTGTTTTTGCTACCCACCATCTCGCTCACCTCACCAGGGTTTTGCTCTCCTCACTGTATTAGATTTTTGAGGAATTTCATCATTATCATATATTATTTCTGAAATATTTTTTCTCCCTCACTAGGCAAATGTTTGCTTATTTTACTTTCAAATACACCAGTATTTTATTTTCCAGCAAATGCCCAAGCTTCACATTTTTATAAACATATTAACAAAGACTCCAGCTCACCCTCAGTGGCCACAGCTTAGCCTGGCCTCTCCCAGCTGTAATTTTGGGATAACACCTTTCTGCAGAGGCAAGTAAGGAGCCTGTATCCATCCATGCTGGTCTCTATCCATGTCCTTGTTTCCTTAGTCATCAAGCTGATGTTAGCATTGCTCCTGGTAGGTGCTTCAGCTTCCTGAGTAATTGATCTCTGCTGATTGATGATAATCAGCCTTGAGTGCCAACCTACAATCAAGCCTTGGATTGCTCCCCAAGTTCCTTTTCTCTTACTGCTCTCCCAAACCTTTACTCATCCTTCACACCACATTCTCTGCCTACATCAAGGATGTTGCTGTCCTCACCCGGCATTTTGAAGCCAGCACTTTGCAGGTAGAAATCCTCCTGTGGCTCAGTTGTGGTTTCACAGAAGGAGTCGCAGCCCAAATGCTGACACCGGCGTGTGGTTTTGTTTGGTTTCCAAGCACCTGCCCCAAACCATTTGGCTGTTTGCAGGTAGTGCCTTTCCAGCCCCTCCACTGCACCTGCTGAAAATGCTGCTGCTGATGGCACAAAAGCTGTGCCCACCTGGAGAGGCACCAGCAGGAGCAGGCAGCGAGCAGGGCAGGCAAACACCCAACCAAGCATCTGGACACCAGGGAGAAGGTGCTGGAGCTGCTGACAGAGCCTAGGGCTGCTCCTGGGGTTGCACCCGAGAATGCCCGAGTGCAAATTTCACAATTTCAGTGTCTCCCCCTGCCCTGGGGTTTGTTTGTTCTTGTGACAGATGGATCAGGAAGGCTCAGGAAGCAGCTGTGGGTGGAATAAGAGAAGAATCCCACCAGCCTGCACTGGGCACAGACCTTGGCTCCTGTGCTTGGCCCCGGGAGTGAGGGGCCGCTGGTGCCTCTGCGCCCACCCGGCACCCGCCAGGAGGCTCTTGCAACAGCTCCAGCACGTTTCCTTGGTAATGAATTCCAACTTGTTTTCCCAAATCGCCTCATAATGACTCAGTTCAAATCTAATGATGCAATCCTGAAGGGAATTATTAGCTCCCAGCTAGGAGGGTCGGTCAGCTCCAGCTCCAGCCCATGAGGCTGCTGGTTGTGGTGTTGTTTGGGCAGCTCTGCATACAGGCTCCGGGGTGCACATTCCTTCTGGGGATACCTCACCCCATCCACCCCCTGCAGCTCATGCCAGCGCTTCCCTCTGAGTTTCCAGGTGTGGGATGCAGGGACAATGTGTTTTCAATTAGGTGAGAACACAGTGATGGTGTTACCTCCCTGCTGAGCTGGCGTTTGCAGTTCAGACCCTCTTATCAATCCCTGGTACTGTCCCTTCCTCACTACAACTCAAAGACCACGTGGAGAAGGGGCTCAGGGAGAGTTATGCAGAGCAAACATCTTTTTCCCTGCCTCATGTGGACAGAAAATCTGACCAAATCACAGAAGAGAGAAAAAAAAAAAAAAAGAGAATATTAGAATATTCAAGCCACTGCTGGTGTTGTGTCTACATTGGGTGACACACAAGAGGTGCATCACCGTGCCAGATTCAGCCCCAGATTAAAAGGTCTCCCACCAACAGTCTTTCCCACAACAACCTGAAACAAATTGTGCATGGGCTGCTGAAATGCCACTAATTCCACCTTCCAATTCATGATGTACCCCAAACTCCTTCACGCTGCTGAGGTAGAATCCTGTCAGTGGCAGCTTTACCAAGGGTCACACCCTGATGCCTTTTGTTCAGTGGAGTTGGATTTTCCAACTTGTGCCTCAACTCCAGCACAGGGTGTTAAATTATTTACTGCAGAGAGACAGTGGCCAGGCCAAGAGTAAAGCCCAGGTATCATTAGTCCCAGGATACTATGACAACCAGCTAGTGTTAGAAAACATTCCCTGCCACTGCCTCACACTTTTATTTATCAACAAAACCAGATTTACTTTATTTTAGTCTTAGCAAGAGTCTGTTGCACTGGAGACCACTTAAAATGAGATTTATCTTCCCTGGAATAAGTACAGGCTCTTGCATTTGTAATTCATTCCCCTCCTATTTCTAATCTCATTTCTATTGAATGCATTGTTTTGCTTCCCATTATTTATAAAATGAGATCATTAAAATGAATATTGGAACTCAACAGGTTTGAGGCAGAAAGAAACTTCCCTGCAGAGGCACCCCAAGTAGAATTCCTTGGGTTGCTGCAGAGCCTTATGGTTTGACATTCTGGGGGCTTCCCACTCTGCTCCCAACCCAAGCAGTGACAAAACCTCTTTCCAATCCTTAAAAAGCAGCCACTTTTCATCTTGAGAGGGCTGAATATCAGGGATGGATGAAGCAGCTCCTGATTAAAAGAATCAACAGATCCTCAAGGATGCTGTTAGTGCAGGTTGTTATGTGACCCTTGGGAATACAGCAGCAGGTTCTGGATGCAAAGAAGATATTTGGGGAGAAGGGCTTTGGAGGAACTTGTTCTCATTAAACTTCTACATTTAAAAATAAAGGAATAAGAGCAAATTCTGATCTAAAAAGTAAAGGAAAAAAAGAGCAAGTGCCATCTAACAAAGCCTAAATCTGGAGTGAATCCACTGCAAACTAACTTTACTCTGGTTTAATACTGATAAACATTGGATTAAGAGCTGCAAATCCCAGCTTTCTCCTCATTCCCAAAAGACACAAACATGAAGATCTAAGCATCTACAGCTATGTATTGCATAAAATATTTCCTGCTTGGGAAAATCTCATGGGACAAGGATCAGGAACAAGATGGTGCAAATAATTAGTTTAATTGAAAGTAAAGCCACACTACTAAAAATAAAGAGATGAAAGTGGTTTTCCCTTTACCAGTTTTAGTATGAGCAACAGTAGTAGCAGCTGCATTTCAACCCATTTTGCAGATAACTGTGAGGGGCATTCTGGAAGCTAAACAGTTTAATTGCACAGGCTACCCTTTAATTTAGGGTGGCAAGAATGATATGAAGGATTCATTAAACAGGGGCATTAACCATGGCAGAAAATAAAGTAGTTTCTTTGTTGGAGAAGATCTTGCTGCCTTCCAATCACTACAGTAAATTGTTCCTGGGAAAGGCAGTGGGGTAGGATGGGGAGATAGAGACACGTTGAGATAGAGGGAAGCAAATGAAAAATAATTGGTACAGTGCTCTGCAGATTGTATGTCACTGCAGACAGTTATTTAATAACTCTCCAATTATTGCTGCCAGCTGGGGTATATTAAGACGTTGTGAGAAGTCAGGCCAAAATCCCCCAGGCACAACTGCTGACCTGGCCCTGTGCTTCCTTCCTCCCTGAGGATGAGGAGGGGACAGGCTAGGGGCAGGCTGTGGCCTAGGGGCAGCCCAGGGGGATGTGCTTCCTTCTCCCCAAGGGATTACAGGGCTTTGCTCACCCCTCCTGCTCCCAGATTTAAAGCTGAGCTGGAGTAAAGCCTGTTGGGGCTCTCCTTCCCCTGGGACACAGGGTGACTCTGGGTGAGAGCTTCCCTCAGTGTGGTTAAGTGTGGTGTGAGGGCAGCTCATCCAACAGCAGCTCTGCTCTGAGCCAAGGGCCCCTGGAGCTGCCCCTGGAGCTGGCTCAGCTCTCACAGCTCTGCTCTGACAAGGTCTGTGCAAGCTCCATCCTCCATGGCTGGGGGTTGGGAGTCCTTTCCACCAACTGGCCTTGCTTCTCCTCTCAGCAGTGACCTGATGATTTGTTTTCCTTTCTTGGATTTCAATGTCCCCACCTCCTACCCACTGCAAGAGCTCTACATCCCCCAATTCATATCAGTTTATTGGGTGACACTGAGTCCCAGGATGGTTTGGGGTAGGAAGGGACCCTAGAGACCATCTCATTCCAGCCCCTCTGCCATGGGCAGGGACACTTCCACTAGAGCAGGAGTTCACGTGCAAACCACAGATGAGCTCCAGCCCAGAGCCCATGGCTGGTGGCCAGCTAGTATCAGAGTGGGCCAAATGGAAGGGCTAGAGGCATTGCAAGCTTGGAGCAAGAGTCCACTAGGGACCCACCAGACATTTCTGCAGTCTCAACCCTTAGGGGCTGCCACTGAAACTCTGGAGACCAGAGCCCTGGGATTACATGGCCTTTCTGTTTATTTCAGCACAACCTCAGCTCCATCAGCCCCCACACCTCTCTGACATTGGGAACCTGAAGGGCTTGAAAGCCCAGCTGCAAACTGAGAGCCCACAGTACATCGTCTCAGACCTGTCACCTTGCCCTTATTTCCCAACAAAACAAAGCCTTTTTAATGACTCCTTCCCCAAGCTCAGGATTGGGTCTGTAAAACAGAAACTGTACTTCAATACCAAATGAAAAACATGACTCACAGACTGTAATTCCTTTCTGCAAATACCGGAGGAGAATATTTCATTTGGCAAACAATCGAGCCTTACAGTTGAGAGCTCTTAATGTGATTAGGGACAGGTTCTGCAACACATTTGTAACTCCAGGTGATTTTGCTATATCTTTTTGGACTGTGACCAGACATAAAAATGCCCTTCTGCTAGATTTGGATCCAGCTAAAACTGAGGAGAATCAGATGTCGGTAAGACCTTTACAGTTTGATCTTTACCCAGGGGTATCACAACATGTTTCAGCTATGGGCTGTGCTGAGCCATCTCAGGCTCTTTTTTGCATTAAGCCCATAACTCCCCTGATGAGTGATAACTCCTCTATAGCACATCTTCTGTAAGTGAGTATGTGCTACTCCTCTGAGTTACTGTGATGTACTCACAGGAGGGTGAGGGCACAAATACTTCCATTGGCTCTATGGACACGTCTTTGCTTCCTCTTTGAATCTCTGAGTACCCTGGCCTAGTGAAGGTGACCCTGCCTGTGGCAGAGGGGTTGGAACTGGATGATCTTTAAGCTCCCTCCTGACCCCAACTATTCTGTGATCCTGTGAGTCTACAATTTTAAAGTGCTCAGAAGGTGTCAGTCTTGTTTAAAATGAGCTGAGACCAGGTTCCCCCTCCATTTAGAAGAGCCCAGCATTCAATCCTGAAAGCAAAAGCTGCAGAGTTCTGCAGGATCAGACCAATCTCACATTCTGCCTGTGTTTCTGCCTCGCCACCAAAGGTAGGGCTGCAAATAAATAAAATTGAGAGCAAAATTTACAGGGGAAGGAGGTGGAAAGACAGCACTGCACAGAAAAGAGGCATTGTTCTGTACATGCAGCTGAAAAACAAAATCAAGGCTGACCTTTACACTATTCATAAGAAAATCTCAAGTTTCTTGCTCATGAGGACTCATCACCAGGGTTGGTAGTCAGACTGTCCCTTGCCTTCCCCACATCTCACCAGGAACTTTTTATGGAAAGAACCTCCATTTCTCAACCAAAAACTGCATGAGTTTAGCCTCAACCAGCATTGTGGCAAGATGAAACTACAGAGTATTTATTGCTCCAATGGCATCATATTAAACAAAAAAAGGCAGGGGGGAAAAAAATAAATGTTTTAAGAGATTTATCTTTTCATAAGAGGAGGAAAACTGAACTAAAGACAAACCCCATCATTTAACCAAGCAGGTGGCTCAAGGAAGAGCCAGCTATGGGAAAAGCAGACCAGGCCTGTGCACATGAAAGCCTTGCTCCCACTAAATGGCTGTAACAGCCAAGAGACAAACTGAAGGGATTTTCTTGAATTACAATGCTGTTTGGTCTCTCTGACCCTGACGTGGCCGCTTCGTTGGGCAGCAGTGGCAGCCAGGGTACCCGACAACCTGGAGCTCCTCACATCCACCAGGAACAGGCAGAAGAAGGCCTAATGGCAGGAATCTGAAGTCAGCAGCACTCAAATCAGAGAGGAGACATCTGGTTTGGGATGAGGGCAGCCAACCACGGGAACACGTCAGGAAGGAATGCAGCGGACGCCTCAGCACTTTGTCTTCAAAGCAAGGAGTGAATTTCTCTTCTGGAGAGATGTGCTCCAGCTATGGTTTACCAAGGCTGGGGGGAGAAGTGGCTTTGTCAGAGTGAATTATGGACATCTGTAAGTGTCCACTTGTGCTGTACTGGACCAAAGTGTCACTGAATAGATCCACATGTGAGTAATGTTTGTGGAACCGCACGTGCAAAGCCAGGGAGGGTGACAGAAACCCTGACACCAGCAGCAGGCAGACACAAGCCCAGCAGCACTTGAGTAAATCTAATTAAATCAAATATCTCAGGACTTTATTATTCTGTGCTTTTCCAGATTTTTTTTTTTTTTTAATGCTATGGGACAAACATTAAGGCCAAACAACATACCTGGCTTTTACAGTGCTTTCACAACCTGGGCATGAGGCCAGCCTGCAGAGCAGGACTGGCCAGGGATGTGGTTTGGTGCTGTGGCTGTGCCAAGGCTGCTGGGACCCCAAGGGCCAGGCTGGATCCTCCACCAGCACCAGCCCTTCCCCCCTTGCCCAGGGCTGGATTTTTGGTCAGTTTTAGATCACTGAGCCATCCCACCCTGGCTCAGAGGGCTGATGGTTTATGGATCAGCAAACCCCAGCCATGGCAACTGCAGAGCTGGCCACGAGCACAGCCAGGCATGAGCTGTCTCTGGGGGGCATTCCCAGCCCTCCTTCCTTGTTCCTGCCACCTTCCTGCTGGTAAGCACCAGGACTTGTCCAGGCACACAGTAAGCTGAAAACCCATCTGGCTTTGTGTGCACAAATATCTCAGCTGTATTTGGAGTTTCCCAAGATTTTTTGACACACAAGGAGCTGTCACACACAGAGGGTTTTCCAGCACACAGGCATGGGATCAATTGTGGATAAAATGCTGATATTTTTAAATTATTTTGTCCATTCCTATCCCCCCCTCCCCTTTTTTAAATATGCTTTTTTAAAACATAATTTTGCTCCTGTCTGTACCATATGCAGCTGTCAAGGCCCTCAGTTGAGAGGCATGAGATACAGGTCCAATTCCTCCCTCCAGCCCAAGGAGGTTCTTTCAGCTTCTGTCAAAACTACATGAGTGCATACAGGCATGAGGAAAAAAAAAAAAAAAATTAAAAATCATGATTCAGCAGGTCAGAAAGCCACACAGAAAAACCCCCAGATCTTGTGACCTCATAGTCATTCTCAGGAAAAAATAACTGGAAAAATCGTGAAGCAGCTGCAGCATCTGGGTTCACCCCATCCCAGGGGTAGAACTCCCTCAGATCCTTTTAAATTGCTCAGGGAACCTCAGGCTGCTCCCTGCAGTGCCTAACTCCAGCTACCTGGGAATGGGGATGGGATGAAGTCTCACAGATCACAACAGCAATGGAGTGAATCCAGGCATAGCCTGCAACAAGGATATGAATATCTGGGAAGGAAAACAAAAGCTCACCTTCCTCTGGTTTGTGCTTTCAAAGGTTTCTTGAAGCTTTCTGATGTTCTTAACTGGTGTAAATCACATAGCTCCCCATAAGCCAAGAAATCAACAACTATAATTTAGGATTCTGAACCAGTTCTAAGGAGAAAAGTATCTTCTGTTCAGAACAATAAAATGTTCTATAAACCCCCTAAACGATCTGTTTTAAAACATATTCAATAGTTCTTGGACTGCAATGGGCAAGAAGCTGGGGTTTTTTTTACTGCCAAGAAAGAAAAAATTTCAATGTTTTCAAATATTTGCAATACCAGATGCCCCGGTAAAAATTTTTTAGTCCATTTTAAAAACCCTTATTCTTAAAAACCCATTTTGCATGGAAAACATACCATGTGTAAGCAATCCTCCAGGCACTGTGCAAGGACCACACGCTCCCAGCTCAGCCCAGGGACAGGACACCCAGCCCTGAGGGATGGACAGGATGGGAATAGGGAGCTCAGAGAGATGTGCTGAACCTGGACTGAATCCAGCAGGTGCTCAACACCCCCAGCTTGCTCAGGGGGTGCTGGAGACTGGTACTGAATATTGGAAAACTCTGTCCCAGTGGGAGCAAGGAAACTCTGAAGGACTTGACTGCATGGAGATACAGAGCACCACTGCCACACCTTTAATCACCCCTGACATCTTTTATTGGCCTGATAACTGAAAGGTTATTTGCTGAGAGCCTGTGGAGGGAGGTAAAGGTGACAGAGAATCAGAGCACAGTCCCATCAGGGGACATCTCTCACTTAGAACCACTCCTGGTGCCTTTCAAAAGAATTGGCGTCCCAAGGGCAAACCCACACAAGACAAATACTTTAGATGTGGAAAGAGAAAGGAGCCCAACGTCCCTAAGGGTGAAAGCTCATGGCTCTGTGTCAAACCAACCAGCTTCAGGCACCATAACTCAGCAATCAGAAAAGGCTTTAAATGTGCTCTGTGTGTGTGAGAGAGTGCAAGGACATGGTGGGTGAATGGGAACAGGCTGGGGCAGATCTCCTTGCACTGAACTGAACAATCCAAATTTTAATTAACAAAAGGTATTGCTAAAGGAGGCAATCAAAACAGCAGGCTGATCACACAGCCTCCTTTCTTTGGTTTCAGAGCACGACTTCACTGCTCAGGCACTTACAATTAAAAGAATCCCAGAAGGGTTTGGGTTGGACAGGACCTCAAAGCCCATCTCATTTCACTCCCTGCCATGGGCAGGGACACCTTCCACCATCCCAGGGTGCTCCAAGCCCTGTCCAACCTGGCCTTGAGCACTTCAGAGATGGAGCAACCACAGCTTCTCTGGGGACCTGTGCCAGGGCCTTCCCACCCTGTGAACCAATAAATAATTATCATCACCTCTGAACCTGCAAACTCTAAATACAGAGTGAGAGCTGCTGGCTCTCCCCAGTGTGGGGCTGCTACAGTGAGAGCGTGTCTGTAGCTGCAGCCTCCCCCTGTCCAAGCCACCTGATAGAGGGTGAGGATGGAGGTTACACACAACCTTTCACAAGGGACAGGCTTCAAGGAGGTGTTTTATGGGCTTTTTCCACATCTTGGACCCTCTGAGAAGCTTCCAGGTGCACTTTCCCATTGCTCCCTTGGTTCCACAGCCACAGGGGTGTGCACGTGGGTGTACGAGGTGACAAGTAGCAGAGGGGTCTGCTAACCTGAGAAATTCTTCCTCTGTCTCAGTCTTTCACCAGAGCCCAAATAAAAACTGCTAAAGGTCACAAGAGAATCCCTGAATACTGCAAATAACAGCACCAGCAGAAAGCTGCAAGCACTGCAGATTCCTCCTGCAGCATGTCCACAGGTGATCATCACCCACCTGCCCCGGGGGGGTTAAAA
Source organism: Taeniopygia guttata (assembly GCF_048771995.1). Classification (NCBI taxonomy): domain Eukaryota; kingdom Metazoa; phylum Chordata; class Aves; order Passeriformes; family Estrildidae; genus Taeniopygia; species Taeniopygia guttata. The sequence continues at coordinate 17,870,384 of NC_133035.1, read as the reverse complement.
TCTACCCAAAACCTTCCCCCTCCCCTCCACAGCCACCCCCAGCTTCTGTCCTGCAGAACCATTAATTAATAAGCTCCCCAGCACTGACATGGCATTTAGAGGGACCCCATCACGTAATATCTGTTTGCAATCACAAATTTGGGAAGAATAAGGTTTTATATACCTTGAGGCCCCAGGAGGGCTGGAGTGGTGATGATGATGATCCTTTAAATAGCAGCAGATGTCAAGACCTGGAGGAATCATTTTTCTTCCAGAGGAGGAAGCAGTGGTGAAACAGAGATATCTTCATTGAGCAGAACCTGCCTTTTCTCCCATCATGTTGGCCCTGTTGAGCCAAGGGAAAAGGAGAGCTCAGGACATCCCTTCCCCTCACTGAGCAAACCTGAGGTGGCTGTGCCAGCTCTGAGGGATGTCCTCAGCTGAGCAGCCACCAGAAGGGAACTGTGGAACACCATGATCCTCATTTTATCTGAGCATCTCTGCTCCAAGACACCTTCATCCAGGACACAGCCTTGTCCAGGGCTCAGAGCACACATGGGCACTTCCATGGCATCAGCACAGCAATTAGCTCAGGCTGAACAGTTCCATGCAGAAAAAACTCCTCAGAACTGCAATGCTGTTGCTCTCTAGCATGATCAAGACAGATTTTTAAGGGCACCTCAGTAGAAGGTCGATGCTTAAAATCTGAGTCCCTGCTTAAGCAATTGGGCACTTGTGTGCCAGTGCTGCTGGCCTGGTTCATCTTTGTCCCGTGGCTCAAAGCAGGTGCAGAGCTGTCCCCTGTGCCCGCCCAGAGCAGGGGGTTCCTTGGCTTAGCAGAAGCAGCTGTGGGCATTTTCTCCTACCAGTGTAGGTGGGTTTAATCAGCCTGATTATCTCAAAGCTGCCACAGCAGCTCAGCAGAAGGGAAAAGAAACCAGATCACAGCCTGAGTTAACTTCCTTCTCCCCAGGAAAATCCCACCACCTTCATCTGGTGACAGAAGCAGGGCAGGGAGTGTGAGCTCAGAGTAACCAGAGGCACAGCCCGAGCTCCAAAGCTTTGAGTTCCTGTAAGTAACCCCGGGCTGGAATATCTGCTCCTGGAGCCCAGGACAGAGCCTGGGCTCTGCCTGCAGCTCTTTGTGGTGTCCCACAGCACCTTCTCCCAAGAAGTTTCCAACTCCTTGCCAGCAGGATCAGGGCATAGCCTGTGTTCCTCCCCCACTCTCACAGTACTATAATCAAAATGCTTTTTGTTTGGCTGGAGCTTCATTTTGAGTATGTGACTCCAAGCTTATCCTTCTGGGATTGGATTTCGAACCCAATTCCATGCTAGAAACCACTAATTTTCTTAGGACCATTTTCAATGTGGTAGAACTCTGCTTTTGGGCAAAGGAAAACTGCTTATTTCCACTATTTTTAATAAAAAAATATTCAAGAACAATTCAACAGATTTCATCCCTAGTGGCTCTCAACCCCAGATCCAGTTTCAACTCAAGTACAACCCGAAAACTTGACCCTTTATTCAGCCTCAAACCCCAAACCTTTCCACAGGCTCTGGTTGGAAAGTTACTGACCCTGTATCTGAGCCAACTTTCAAAAACAAAAATAACTTGCCTGATGAAATTTTTGTAGGAAAAAAAAAAATGCACACGCGCGCACACGCACACACACGCACGGCATATATACCAGGAGGGATTAAATCCTCATGTTGCAAGAATTTAATTTAAAAAGGCTAAGACATTGTAGGAATGCAAAAATATCACCTCAGCCTGGTAACCTTTGGCTTAGGCATGCACTTCCACAGCTCACAAACGGGAATGTTTCCTCTCCAGCGCTGGGAGGACCGGTGCCACTCAGGAATGCCTGGCTTCAGCCCAGTTCGGAGAGGAAACCAGCAACCCTTTACTAGTGGGGCCTCTGTGGGCTCCTGGAGGCAGCCTCTCATCCCATGGGCTTGTTTTAATTCCCACTTTTTCCACCATGTTCTGAGTGCCCCAATCCCAAAGGAGCTGCTAAGGAGGACCAAAGAAGGGTCTTTGCAAAATGATGCCATGTATTTTCCCCCTGCTAATCCAGATGATTATTTTCCTTTGTTCTTGGGAGGTGAAGCTCTATTTTCATCCCTACTCCAAGCCCCAAGGTGTTAGAAGTAGATCCATGCCTGCTGCTGTCACCTCACTGGTGTAAATGCCATCAGGGAGGACACACTGGTGTCTCCAATCAAGTCCACTCAAACCAGAGAGAAACATCCCTTGGGAAATACTCAGTACCTGCTCAGGGGCAGGAATAAATTCATTTCACACCAAGATTAAGTCTTTAACAGGGCCCTGTGCATTAGCAGAATTCCTGGCATGTCCCAGCCTTGTTTAAAAGGTGGACGGGAAACTCTCTGCTGATCTCAAGTTAATCACAACAGCCAAGGGACCGACCTGCAGGAAACAATCCTCTAGGTACTGACGTTACCCACATAAAGCCAGCAGTTCCTCTGCTTTATTGGCTGTGTTTTCCCCCCCAGCAGGCTTAATTTATGGTAATTACTAGGAACTATGGATTAAATTAATAAAAAGGAAATTATTAAAGTTTCCTGACCCAGAGGCCAAAGGTAAATAAGGAGAAGCAAACTGTTCAAGATGGAAACACTTCCCTGCTGTTTTTGGGACTGGCAGAGAAGTCTTTCAGTGCAGCAAGAGAGAGAATAGGATTTGGGGAAGGAGCTGTCTCCTCTCAGATGCTGGGGAGGACCATCATGTCCAGCAGTCTGGGGAACCCTGAACCATCATGGCACAACTGTTCCCTGGCAGTGGAGTGAGCTGTGAACGTTGTATGAAACAGCAAAGAAAACAGAGATCTCTGTCAGATGGGAAGAGACTATAAAAATAATATAATACAGAAATCCAGCTTAATTCAAACTACTCCAAAGTCCAGGGTCCTGCTCTACATCCAGCTCTGCCAGCTGATCAGGAATAATTCTCTCCTGCCTGGTCCAAGCACATTTACTACTGCTTATAATTCTTATATACATCTCATACTTTAAATTAGAATCTCCAATGTTATGCTGTTGCAGAAGCAGACCATTGGCATTTCTCAGATCTGGCCTTGCCATTCCTGGGTATAAACTTGGATTGTGCTCACCGGAGGCAGAGGGAACGGCTCCCACTCTGTTTCCCTGCAGATCAGAGCAGAACAAAGACACTGAGTTTTGCTCTCAGCAATAACCCTGGAGCTCATCAGCCTCTCCCCTACCAAGGCTCTCCATATGTACAGAGTTCCTGCAATGAGCACTTCCAGCTTCATGAGCTCCATTTCCCACTCTGTGTCCAGTGTAAAATCTGTCTGTGGCACAACCTGAAATTCCTCTCATGCTCTTCCACCAACTTTGGGTCCTGCAAACAGACTCATCCAATGTGGCCAATTCCTTAACTAAATGTTTTACAATTTTTAATATGACATATATCTACCCCCCCCCCCAAAAAAAAAAAAAGTGTTTTGATACAAACGTTACAAAGTTCAAAACAATATCTGCAATCACCTCCCTCCTTGCACAGATTAAATGCAGCAAACACCTGAACTTGTATTTAAATACACCCTGACTGTATTTAAGAAAGAACTACTACAAGCTTGAATGCTGAGAAAGGCAGTGAAATCCTCCTGGAAGCAGCTCTGGCAGGGCAGGCACGAAGCAGAGCAAGGAACATTTACAGTGGCCAATTGTTAGAGTGAAAACAAACCTGCCAGATTGGATGTCACTGGGGAGGGATATCAGCGTCTGATCTCGGGCAGGACGGGACACAGGGGTACCTGGAGCCTTGTCAAACTCAATGCTCTTATGTAGTAGGTTGAATAACAGAACAATGTTTACATTTCCCCTTGTGCCCTAAGTAGTTTGGAAGTTGGACACCTGAAAAGCCTGAATGATTTTTAAAGCAGCGCCACTGGCGGGTCTTGATCACCAAGGCCTTGGTTGTTCCTTACTGGTATTCAAGAAAATAAAACCAGAAAAACCCAAACAACCCCAAATTATTTCTGCTTCTGAGCTTGGATATTCAGCATAAACAGTATAAATGATGGAAAAGCCAGGATGTTGCTCCCACTCTGAGCACACCAGCCTCATGCAGCCACAGCAACACTAAACGCAACCATCCAGCTAAGGACCTGATGAAATCCGCCCAAAAAAGAGTTTTTTGATTTTCTTCCATATTAACACATTGAAACTTAATATTGGAAGTTCCTCACATATATGAACACAACAAAATACAGCTCATAGCAAAAAGTGTGAATTGAAGCACGTAGGAAGCAAACATCCTGAGTGCATTAGAGAGCTGCATAACAAATACACCAAAATCATAGAATTATAGAATATCTGGAGTTGGAAGGGATCCACAAGGATCATGGAGTCCAACTCCTGGCCCTTCACAGGTCATCCTGTCCCAGAAATAGGGTGGAAGTAGTAAAAGTCCAGTGAAAGAGGGGATGGCTTCTCTGATACCATTTTATCATTCCTCCTCACTGCTGCCCACTCTCCAGAGGAGGCCACCTCCTTCCATCCTCTGAAGCTCTCTGATCCTCACAGCCAGCCTGCATCCCAACATGCTTCAAAGACAAAATTGATAGTTTCAAAATTCAGCTTCATCAATCTCTTCTAAACTCATGTGCTCTCCAGAAAAGTGAGTCCCAAACCAGCTTGAATTGGACAATTTCATCTCATCCTGGGCTCAAATGATTGTCAGTCCATCAAATGCTTCTTTGAAAACTGATTTCTTGCAGATGACCATGATTGCTACAAAACAGTATTTAAAAACATTTTAATATTTGAAAAGAACTTTCCTCTCCTCTTATATCAACCACATGTTTGAGAAAGGGCCTGGGGTTTACCACTGCTTGGTGAGAAAAATAGCAAAAAGGAGAAAGGATAATGGGGTGATAATGACTGGGAATGTATGGATTGAATTTGGGCTCTATTTAAATACAAGAGGACAATTTGTGACTCGTTGGTGTAGGCAAGCACAGAGAAACATTTGTGGCTCAACTTTGCATTTGAATTATAGAAAAATATCTTGTGGCAAACTATATTTCTTCTAGCACAGACAAACTCTGACCGAGTTGCCAGCTGCTGAAGATGTGGTGCTCGTCCCAGTCCAACCAGATGGGCTCTGACTGGGAATTCCTCAGGAGATTTCTTATTTGGGCACCACTGCTGTAGGGTGGGAGCCCTTTGCCACCACCAAGCAGAACCCATCCCACTGCAGACCACAGCCAGGAATAAATAAAATTTCTGCCTCCACCTTGTGCCTCCAAACTCCTCCCTCTGTTTGACCTATTCCCAGGAGCTTTAACTTGGCAGAACTTAGTAAAAGAGCCAACACAAAACAACACTTCAGCCAGGAGCTTCAGTGGAATAATTTGAATTGTTGGCCTAGATGATGCAGTTGGAGTAGATGATTGTAGGTCCCATTCAACTAAAAATATTCTACTCCACCCTACTCCACCCTACTCTATTCTATCCTAATGAATGAAATCGTAGAGAAGCTGGGTCTGGTCCTACTTGACTCAGGTCTGAAGGCTCAGGGGTTTCTGCTGTTTTTATGATGCTGCATTTTAAGGAGTTTGGTGACAACACTTAAATCTCAGTGGTAGTCGCAGCCAGGCTTCCATGAGCCAGATTATTTTGATAAACAGTTTGTCACAGAAGTCAGGCTGAATTTTGCTATTAAAAACTACTAAATCAAATAACCTGAAAGTGAATTTTGACTTTAGGGCTGCTGGTTTGTGATCCCCCTTACAAGAGATCCTATTTTAGAGGAGAGTCATTTTGAGTAGGGTCTCAATAAGGACTGAATTTGTAAATCTCCATGAAAACTGAGACACACTGAAATAACATTTGAAAAGTCACCCTCCAGCTGGAAAGAGAAGCTCTGGCTTCCCCATCCCTGGAAATTTTCAAGGCCAGGTTGGACAGGGCTTGGAGCAACTTGGTCTAGTAGAAGTATCCCTTCCCATGACAGGGAGTTGGAACAAGATGATCTCTGAGGTCCCTTTCAACCCAAAAACATTCTCTGAAAAATAAGAGTTAAAACATATCAATGTCTGAAGAGCAAATAAAGATGTAGGAGACACACACAGAGCTGCTACACCAGATCCTGATGGCTTTAGTGATTATTTATATTCACTTGCTCTTGTTCTCCCTGGTCTGTCCCACTTACCTGAACAAAGGTGCAGAGCAGGAAACAGAGAGCACAGAGAGGCTTATAAAAACATTCTTCTGTATTAAGCAGCTGGGCTGATTTTCACTGTGTGAAAGATAAAGCAGATTGAACAAAACTCTTACCTGTACATCTCCATTCCTGACAGAAACCCTCAATTGCCTTTGTCACTTTAGCACATGAACACAAGACCAAATGAAACACATGTTTACAGCTATAATGAGGATTAGCTTTGCACTAAAAAAGTTGAACTACAGTCAAAATTAGATGGTGACATGGGTATTTGCCAACAGCATTAAATGAGAAATAACAGAGTATGAGGTTTCTGGAATGAATAGAAAATGTATTGTTTAGAGACCCTTTTGGCCAAGTATCAACATATGCCAATACTTAAGACTTCTTGTTCCTATTTACTTACCCCAACAATAAAACAAATGTTGTTTTGTGCCAACAGCCTGATAGACTGGTCCTGTATCTTTAGAAGTAGAGAGTGGATATTATTTCTCTCATATCAGCTTCAACTTACTTAAAAAAAAAAACAAAACAAAAAAACCCAAACAAGTAAAGTAATTGAGTCCAGAGCAGAGGAAATAAGTGAAGGAGGTCATCGATTTTAGTAACATCAACACACATTAAGGAAATTCATAAAACAGAGAGAAAATGAAGCATTTGCCCATCTCACAAGACCAGGCAGGGTTTGTAGCTTCCTCCAGCTCCAGGCAGAGATTACTGGTGAAGCCTCAACCACAGCAGTGATTGATCCCAGTGCCCTCCATCAGCCTGAGCCCAGAACAGTGAGGTAACCACCCTCATTCCCATTAAAAACCAGGCAAACTGATGAATGAAAATCCTAGGAAATTCTCTCCAAAGCACAGAACATTAAACATATTTGCAGTTGAAGCATTCAAACCCTTCCCTGGCCCAACCACTTCTCCCTGTGGTATCAGCCACTGCCAGGCCACCCCTGTGCTCCCATCAAACCACTCCTTGCAGTGTTCCCACCTGGGATGGGGCCTCCATGCTCGTGCCATAACCCTGCAGCTGGAAGAGGGAGAGACCCACGCCAGAGCTCACTCCATTTTAAGGCAGATATTGTCAGTAAAAACAACAGGAAATCCTCCACATTTTGGAATGATTTTTCCCAAAGATTTTCACTACACTCAGACCAAGGCAGATTCGCTCAAGCTGATTTTCAGGTGGCATTTGGATGGGTGTGACATAATGTGGGTTTGGATGGGGGCTGATTTTGCATATGGCAGGGGGGCACTCTGCTATTTAGACTAAAAACAGTTCAGCAGCATTACCAGTTTGGGGAAAAAGGAAAAAACTCTTGAGTTTTGCTGCCTTGTGTCCAGTCTACTGCTCTGAAAACTTCTTGTGTACTGCAAAAAAAAAAATCTCCATCATATTTACTTGACTTGCAGAGTTGCACTCTTGAAGTCTTTGCAATACAATGCCCACAGCATCCACACATGAATATAATGTGTTTATAGGAGTTCTATACATTCACCTCCTCCATGTCCTGCCATTCCTTAAAAAAATGTAAATAAAGGTATTGATCACTTACCACCTTTGCTCTGGACTACCATCTTGCAAATGTTTTTGCTCTGGGAAAGTGAATAAATGCATGTTAACATTAACTTTTCTGCCTTTTTTTATACACCTATAAACAGATCAATTGATTTCCCCCACCCCTCCCTCTTTATAATTTTGCAAAAATAAATGCTTTCCTGGACAGTCAGAGTTCATTACTGAGACAGAGCTCAGCTCCCCTTGGCCTGCCCACAGGAATCAGAGAACCATTTAGGTTGGAGATGATCATAGAATTTTTAAGGCTGGGAAAATTCTTTAAGGTTATTGAGTCCAATCATGGCCAAGGCCACCAGTAACCCGTGTCCTCAAGTGCCACATCCACACAGCTTTTAAATCCCTGGGATTGATTGATTGATGGTGATCCCACCACTGCACTGGGCAGCCTGCTCCAATTCTGGACAACCCTTTTGGTGAAGAAATTTTCCCTAATATCCAACCTAAATCTCCACAAGGTCCCCCTGAGCCTCCTTTGCTCCAGGCTGAGCTCCCTCTCAGCTGCTCCTGGGGCTCCAGACCCTTCCCAGTTCTGTTCCCTGCCCTGGGCATGCTCCAGCCCCTCTAGGTCTTTCTGGGCAATGCAAGTCAAGTGAGAGGTGAGAGAAGAACCAGCTTTGTCCTCCAGGAGCAGCTCTGCTCCTCCACAGCCACATCCTCCCTTGGTTCCCACCTTGGCAGCCTCCAGAAGCCCCCAGCTCATTCCATTTGATTCACATTGGGTCAGAGCACAAGCTTCCCAAAAATGTCATTGCCTGGAAAACCCAAGATTTCCACAGCTGGGTCTCCAGGAGGGGTTTTCACACACCCTCTGGCTTTGCAGCAGGGGATGAGGAGGTGGAACCAGCTCTTCCTCCTCCTGGAGGAACGTGGAGAGCCCAGAGCAAATCTCACCATCTGCACAGCCCGTGAGTCACCTCAGGGCCTGGGCAGTTTACTTTATAGATTAGTCAACAGAAACAAACACAAATCCCTAGACATTAAAAAGGCTTTTTAGAAAAATAATTTTTAACTCCCTCCCCAAAAAATTTGGCCACAGATCTCTAATTATAATTTTCTGAAGATTGTTTTTTAAATAATATTTAATTGTGGTTTCTATAAACATGAAGATAAATTACTACATGTAAATACTGGTTCTCAACAGTTACTAATGCCTCTCTGGGGGCTGTTTTTATTTTACTGAGACAGAGAAACTAAGTTGTAAAAGATTTTCTTTGCCCCTTTCGCTCATCATGGAGAGATTTGAAAAGTTTTCTTGCATTCCCCACCAAATGCTTTCTAGCTGATGACTTTTGACAGCATTATTAAGAAAATTGAAGGGGAAGATGCATTTCCAAGATGATGCATTGTAAAGTCATGAGAAATAAAACTGAAGCTTTTATTCCAGAAAGGAAAAGGCAGTAAATGCAAGGAAGACACTAAGACAGACACTGTACCACCCACCAGTTCCCCTTTTAAGGCTTCCAAGCTGACTGGAAGTCAGAGCCATAATGAGAAAATGTTAAGAGTGTTGGGGTTGGGGTTTGGATGAGCAACACGATGTGTGTGAGCATCCCTGAGGCTGGTCCAGACTGTGGGAGCTTCTTGGACTGTGGGCTGTGAGATTTACAAGGGCATGCTGAGGTATCACATATTTACAGCTTCTCACTGGCTTAAAAAAATGCCCTGAGAGGATCACCTCTTCCAACATTGCCCTGTTACAGCTGTGGAATATCAGTCAAGGAATGGATGAATGAGAAAATGGAAAGCACCAGGAGAACAGCCCTGCCCAAACCTTTCCTGAACTGAAGCAGCAGTGTGGGGCTGTGCAGCTGCAGTTACAGCTCACAGAGCTTGACCTCTCAATGTCAAATAAAGAAAAAGTCACTAAAAAGTGCAAATCATAATCCAAGGGTGTCACCAGGATCTGAATGTATTTCAGTTGTGTTGCTACAGCTGAAATGTCACTGCCAATCCTCTGACTCCTGTGACCAGCCAGTGGAGGAAAGTGTTTCTGTAGCACACAGGGCACCTGCTGAGATGCAGGTACCCCCTGAGCATCCCCTGCTCTGTGTGTGACCACACTCTGAGCCAGCCTGAGGAACTGCCCTCACCTCAAAATAAACAAATAAACCCATCCCAATTTATGACAAACTCCCACTGTTTTGTTTTTTTTTTTTAGTGCCAGATCAGTTTCTCGATCATGGCCACAATGCCAGGTACAACTGAGGAATGGAGGCTGCAGCCTGGGAGCAGGAGTGGACAGAGAGAAAAAAGATGCATGATAAGCTCAAACTACCACCAAACTGAACAAGAAACAGCAGCCAAGGCACAGGGACCTGGAGCAGAAGCCCTGTGAGGGAGAAGGCACCCTGGGGGCTTTAGATGGGGACAACCCAAATCTTCTTGAGCAGGGAAAACATGGACCCTTTGAGAGAGTGACCACACTAGGGCAGGGAGGTGCTCACCCACAGAAACCCCTCCATGGAGCCCTGACATTGTTTCCTCATTTTCCATGAAGCAGGTCAGGGAAATGGATTTTGTTGTTTCAAACTGGTGACATTTTGCATTTGGCTCTTACACAAAGGCCCCAGCTTTGCTGCCTTGTTTGCCTGGCCCAGAGAAGCCAGAGCACTTGGTGGGACAGAGAAATGAGCACAGAGAGGCAAAGCCCAGGGCTGGAGCTGACAGGGAACCTCCTGTTGCTCCATTCCAGGCAGAGCCAGAGCCCCAAGCTGTCCTGCCTCTTCCACCAGCCCATGGTGTGCTGAGTGCTCTCCAGACAGACACAGGGAGATGTTGTTCCCACCCAAAACAGTTTCCAGCTCCAGCTGGGCAGAACACAGGGAGAGCACACCCCACGTATCCAGCAGTGTGAGCCATGCATTCACAGACATGTCCCAATAACAGAGCCCAGAAACTGCTCCCCAGTCACTCATCCCAGGCCAGTCCTCATGGTTTCCATAGGCATAGGGGAGAGGTGGGTGTCTTGCTTGGTTTCACAACAGCACTGCACACTGATGTGCAATAAATAAAGATGAAATGGAAATAATCCAACCCATTCCTCTTTGAGCACAGTTCAAGGAAAATATTGCAGCTAGAGACCATAAGCAGACCCAATAAATTTGTTCACCTCCCACCCCATTCCCCTTTTGTTATTAGGGTGTGACTAAGGCTTTGCAGCATCAACTTTAGGTCTTAATTAGAGATTCTTGCTGTGAGCTCAAGGGATATTTTAAAATCACATTAAAATATCATAGGAAGTTGCAGCAGGCACTCAGACACAATGCAAACCTGTGAACTGGGGTGGCTGAAACACTCAGTCATGGTCCCAGGATTTTCCTTTCTCTTAAACCACGGATTCCTCGGGTGGCATTGATATTGTACTGAGAGAAGGCAGAGGGGGTTTCTCATACTGCATCCAGCTGTCCTCAAATATTTATATCTAGAGGACAGCTTGACTTTCTTGAGTCAAAACTGGAGAAAGTGAGCCTGTATTACAAGGAAGAACTTATTGCTTGGGCAGCTGCTTAAGACATCATTGTCTGCCTGTGCCTTCTGCCCTGCACTCGCTTCAGACGACTGAACTTGACCTATCCACCCATCATAAATTAAATTCTTTGATCTCATCTGTAACAACACAGAGCCCTAATAACAATAGATCAAACCCTGGCAGGGACAATATGCTTATTCTTTACCAACTAAATTTTAATTAGTAAACAGGGCAGGGGAAGAATCCACCTTTGCAGAACAAAAAGGGAAAGAAAAAGCATTTTGTACTTGAAAGAAATCTCTGATAAAGAGCAGAGGCATCTTTCAGAGCTCTACATCCTTGTTCTGTTAATCTGAAAACCCACATCATCCCCAAACCATTAAACCCAGGATGAATTTCACATTGTAAGAAATGGCCGTGAAAGCAAACATCAAAAGGGGCTGGGGAGGAGGAAGCAGCTCAGGTGGGAGAGCAGTGGCACGATGCCTTTTATCCCCTGCTCACACAGACCCATCCTGATGATTATCCACCTCCAGCATGTCTGGGCTGCCTGGTGCCCGTGGCTGGGGCAGGGGAGGCTGTGGCTGAGCCAGGGCTGAGCTCCCAGGGCTGTTCAGTGTTTGCAGAGCAAACAGCTCCCACTGTTCATTCTCTCTTTGCACAGGGTGGATTTATTATCCCTGGGATCGTCCTGGCCTCCCCTTTACACTAAATAACTTGGGTTGGTGATGTCCAGGTGAGCTTGTGTGCCCTCAGCAGCCTGGCTCCTTCCAGGTAGCCATAAATACTTAATCCAAGTGTTCCTGTCAGCAGTGGCACTTGTTGAGGCAGGGATTTTCTGTGGCTGTGTATCTCAGGTCACTTTATGCCAAAGTAGAAGCAAATCCTAAGAAAATCTTCTTTTGGTGAAGCACCCACAGTGTTCCCTGTCTGTCTGGAGTCTCACACCAGGGTGCAGCAACAGCTGGTCCCTTGGTGGGATACTACATGGACCTCTCACCTCACCCCATGGCTCTCACAAAACCAGCAGGTATTTTGCAGGAAGTGCAGAAAGTCTCACAAGGGAAAAAGAACCTGGACTGATGGAGATGACATGCTCATATCAGGTTCATTTCCTTGGAAAAACAGGCAAAACCCCCAGCATGGCTGGTTAAACCTGCCTGGTACAGGAAGAAGACAAGCCCAGACCAACTCACCCCATTTCTGAGGTGTTACCACATCCCAGGCAAAAAAATCCAGACCACTCACCAGAACCAAGCCCATGACCAGGGACACTTCACCAAACCTCCCCGAGCATCAAACTCCTTGAGTTTAACCTCTCCAGTTGCCTCTTGTGCCAGCAATGCTCTCACTGGGACTTGGAAACACCAGCACACCCCCTGGGTGCTCAAACAGGTTTGATTTGACACCAAATTCCTGCTGTGCCAAGGTGATGGGATTTTATTGGCTCTACGTGTCTGGTTGGAAACAGCTAGCACCTTAAAAAACCCCAAGCAACCCAATTTTAATTAATAATTCAACTTTAAAAGGAAACTTTTAAAGGGAGTGAATAAATAAGCCAACTACAGGTCCCCTTTTCCAGCTGGTTGTCAGCATTTTTAAGCTACTTTACTAATTGGTTGCACCAAAACTCCCCGTGATTTGCTTACCACTGAAATGCAGCCCCTCTGAAGTGCGAGGCTGTGGGAAAGGGAAAGAAAAATCTGTGTTTCAGCTGAAATCATGAGATGACTTTCATGTAGGAAAAACCTTAATAAGCAAAGTGGAATTCAGGCTGGACACTGGGGCAAACATTGAGGCTTTTATCAAATGCCAAGTGACCCTTAATGACTGAGGGCAGGTGAGCTGGCCCTGTTTTTATGTCAGCTGCCCATGTCCAAGGCAGAGGGCATGAAGTGTGATACCCTGCAGGTCCTCCCTCTGCTACATCCATCTGATGTGGGATGGGAACCAATGCCCAGCCCAACCCCAGGTACAGTTCCTAAATCCAAAACATTTAGATTTTCTTTCCATGTTTCAATGCCCACTCTGGAATAGATATTTCATTTTTACACCACAGATCGTGCACAAACCAGCAACAAAGTTCATTAAGAGGAGAAATAGACCTGAGGAAATGACCATGATATCTCTTTAGGTGAATTTTCGTTGCTCCCTTAGACATTAAAAAATAAACAAATACAGTAAAGTTTTCCCACTGGAGTGTCCACGAGCACTCAGACAGGATGAAACCCTGCCCACCCCAAATCAACTGGAGGAGTAAAAATTTGTGTGGCACAACCACATACAGGTAAACTTTGGAACACAGAAAGCACAAACCTCTGTCAACTGAGCAGGAATACCACAAACATAAACTACCAAAATCCACCCAGAGCATGGGCAGGACCCAACCTTTGGTTTGATCACGACTGGAAGCGTAAAAAGGAGGAATCCATCACCCCATGGATTTGCAGACCAGGGTCACAACTTACACCCATCAATTATGGTGCAGCTACAGCTGCTGGGCAGTTTGGGAAGCAGCTCAAGACATCTGGAAGGAGAGAGGGACACGTTCTCCTGCCCTTGTCACCGCTGCTGGTGCCGAGGCTGTGCAGCCCAAACCCATTTTGCCCCTCAGTGCAACACCAGTGGCTTTGCCACCTACCACTGCTCACTGCCTCCTCAAAGCCTCCCTTGTTGTGTGTGGTCCAGAGCTGGGTCGTGCAACCAGCCAGAGCCCTCAGCTCCATTTCCAGTTCACATCACTCTAATAGGCCCTCAGCTGGCCTGAGAAATTCCCAAACATCTCTTTCTGCAAACAAGGAGTTGGGTTTCTTTTGTCTTGCAATCAGGGGAGACAAATTCTCCCCTTAACCACAGTTTAATTTATTCCTTTTGGTTGTTACTGCCTCCACCTAGTGCAGCTGTCTAGACTGGGGTGGTGGTGGTTTGCTTTCTTTTTTTCCTCTTTAGTTGGGAATTTTTGGAAGCTGCCTTTGCTTCTTTCTGAAACAAGTTTATTTTTAGTGTCACTTTTTCCATTGGCAAGATGGAATATGGCTGAGGGAGCTGCTCTCAGAGGAACTGAGCTGCCTCCAGTGTGAAAATGAAAAAAGCCTGCCTGGTTGGAGGGCAGGAGCAGGAGGAAGCAGCCAAGGGGACACAGAGATGGTCCAAGGGAGGAGAGTCCAGCATGTGTCAATGGGAAGAGCACACACACATCCCCTTCCAACCCAAAACTGCTTATCCAAGGATGGTTATGGCACCTTCTGACATCATCTTGGACTGATCTCCTCCTTGGATGGAGCTCCACGTAGGAGGAGGCCAGCAGGACTCACACCTGCCCAAGCCATGGTATTCTTCTCCTGTTGGCTTCCAAGAACAAGTAAATTTTCCTCAAGGAGCCACCTGAGAGCTTTAAATCAGGGCTGGCCCTGCCACAGGAACCTTCCACCAGCACTAAACGCTTCCCAGGTGATTTCTCAGGAAAGGGGATCACAGACACAGGGGTTTTTTGGTTTTTGCTTGGCTGTTTACTACCCTACAGCCTCCTGGCTGCCTTTTAGCCGTGCTGACCTTGCTTGCTCCTGCTCTTTTAGGTCCATATTTATTCTGCTTTTCCTCAGAAATAAATACTCCTCCGATTTTCCCACAGTTTTGCTGGTGGATGTTTTCAGAAAGCTGGGAAAGGGAGGGCAGCATTTAGTCTCCTCCTCACCTGCAGAGTTTAATCCCACTGCAGTGATAATTTCCTTAATTACCATTAGTTTATTACCTTGCAAAGAGGAAGGGTGTAAAAATCCAATTTTTTTTTTAAAGGAAGATGTGGACTTGAAATAATTGGATAAAAATAAGACTGGACTCTTATTTTTCCAGCGTCAATTTTCAGCATTCACAGTGCCTGTTCCAAAGATTTCCTGACACCAGCCCAGCTTCACTGAGCTCAACACATCCCAAATACAGCAATACCAAGAGGGCAGAAGGAATGAAAGTAATATATTTTAAGGCAAACCCTGCAGGCTTTTAGGGTGGGAGTGAAGAGGTGGGGGAGGGCATTAAAACACACACACAAAACCCCAGAACTAAGCAAGCGAGACCATTCCAGTTGAGCTGTTTCAGCCATTGTCTTACAACTTTAAACCCAATTGCTTCTTTTTAATGAGCTATTTTCTTCCTCTTAACCACCCAAATTTAATCCATGATGTTAGTCCAACTCAGGGAACTTAAAATAAGAACATTGGGGCCTTTCTTAATCCTCTTAACTTGCCAAAGGTTTTCTGATCACACACCTCTTCCTTCCTACTTAGGACTGTTTTTTTCCCCACCATCCTTTGTCTTCTGTTTACAGCTGTGAAAAATTAGAATCCAGGCAGTAAAATCTCTACATAATAAATGAGTATTTAGAGATGGCTTACGTGTTTCATTGAAGGAAACCAGGCATGTTTGCTTAATTATTTCATCAAATCATATCTTGCCTGGGCTGAGATGCCCAGCATTTCTTGAAGGACATTCTTTAATCCACAGTCTTTCCTTCTAATGAATAATTGTCTTCAGAAGATAAACCCCGGCTCAAGCTGTGGTCACTTAGCACCTTTCACATGATGTGGTAGGTCAATAAAGCTGGGACTGAATCTCATGTGAAATCTGGGAATCCTCCTGCTGCATCTCTTCCAGGTCCTCCTGAATCTGTCTCAGGAGAGGATGCAGGGTTTGATCATTGCTGTGCTCTGGTCATGCCATGGTGATGTCAGGATTTCCCAGATAAAGAAGCTGGAAAAGCTGTGATCCAGCACTAACTGATTTCAGGGCTCATAAGCAGAGTTGTATAAATACACCTGGCATCTACCATCCTCTCAAACCTGGATCTTCCATGCTTGTGGCTAAGCTGGCACAGGAGGCTGGCACTGAAGGACACCCTGCTATGAAGGCCAGGAAGCCACACTGGAGTGAAAATTGCACATCAGGGGGGACTTGTCATCCTTCATGAAGTTTAATGACCAGTGAGGGCAGCAGGTGTCCTCAGTGATATTCCAAGGCTAGCCACTTCCAGATTTCCCTTCAAGCCTGTGAAGGGCTAGAGCTGCTGGCTGAGCTCCTGGGGCCATTCCCTGCTGCTGGACTGCACTGAGCTCTCCAGGCACGGCTGATCAGCCTTTGCCATCACATCAGGAGCACATGGCAGAGCTGCTCTCCAGATGAAGGGCCTGAGAGGGAGCTGGAAGGTGCTGAGCAATGCAGGAGCCATGAGTAATCAATTCTGCCAGGGACAGTCCCCAGCACGTCCCAGTCCAAATTAGATTTCAAAACAAAAACAAGCAGAGACTTCCTTCCTGCCCCTTGTGCATCTGAGAGAGATGGGTTTTACTGAGTGGGCCACTGAGTTGAGATGAGCTAGGAACCAAGCAAAGGGCTTGAACCAAAACACAGCCTGGCACCTATCCCAAGTTCCTTTTGAGTTTGGTTAATATTCCCCACCCATCATTTTTCATGTGCATGTGCCACATCACTTCCTGGTTCTGATTTGCCTGCTATTTGCCCCACGGGTAGGGTGTTACCCATTGAGACTCAAAAACCAGCAAGTAACCCCTCCTCCCCCTCCTCATAAACCCCACACCCATCTCTGAGGGATCCAAGCATCCCTAGCAGGAAGGAGTCCAAGTATTCTTTATGCACATAAGAATGTCCCCTTGCCACATCATAATCCTGTTTGCTACCAGTGCCACACACTGATGGTCCAGGTCAAACTCCAGATGTTAATAAACCTCAGTAACAATTGCTCAGAGAAAATGGAGATAATTGGTCTCATACCTGCTATTAGAAGAAAAAACCCCAACAAAATACATGACAAAAAAAAAAAGTGCTATAAAAATGCATCTTGGTTGCTTTTAACATTCTTTTCTAAAAGCTAATTTTAGTTCTATGGCTGGAGCTTAAAGGCAGCTGCACATCTGGTGTGATCTGCCAACCTCCATGGGTCTGGCCCACAGCACTCTTGTCCTTCTGTGCTGAAAGTAAAGCCTTGGGATGCAAAACCATAAAACACAGAGGGTTAATTAATGGGGGATCCAAGATGTTTCCCTGTGCTCTCTCAGCTTTGGACAGACTTGGATGTTGATGGCCTTGCTGCAGTCAGGTGCTGACTGTAAAACAACTCCTTCTGTTGCTGTTGCCTGGGTTGCTGGGTTATAAAAGCATTAATACTTGGCTTGTTGTCACAGGTTTTTTTTTTTTTTTCACTGTCTTTGCTACTGCTGTGAGCTTCACAAATGTGCTATACTTGGAAGAATTCATGAGCAACAGGCAGAAGATGTGGTCTGGGATGCTCACAGTGCTATCTGTAGGTGCATTTCTGCTGCCTTTGGATCCCCATCATTACCATATATGCCCTGCAAAAATAGTTTCCAGGCAGATGTTTATATTTTGCCATTGGGTTGGCTTGGGTTCTGAGAGTATCAGATATGGTCAAATTCTGCTGCTGGTACAGATAATGCAAATCCTCAAAAGATAAGTGAGGTGAACTATCTGCATGGAGTCACAGGAATTATGCCCAACAGAAGAGTTTCCCAATTAATCAGGAATCAGAGTTGTGTGGACTAAACTCCACTCTGACCTGAGAAGCTGACATTATTGATCAGTGTTACTTCCCAGGGTATTCCAGTCCTTGCTCCCTTCCACCCACAAGTGCTTCATCATGTTCTTGGTTTTCAGGAATGTGTTGTTTGTCAGACTTGCTGCTTCCACACACACACTGTATTAACATACAGCACCAGTGTCTGCTGGCTGCAGAACACAGGGTAACTGTTCTTAGATGGAAATCATCTCGTTAAATACCTGAAACACAGCATCCACTTCTCTCCAGCTCCTGACTTCCACAGTGTACAGAACAATTCTGCCCAGGGAGAGTCTTCTGTGCAGTGGAACTTTCACTGGGCACTTGAAGGTGCAGCAAGCAGGTCACAGCATCACCTGCTTTGCTTATCTTTCTCAGTGTATCCCTACAATGATCCAAAATTGCCACTAGCCTTTTGTGGAGATATTTTTTAAACCTCTTCAGGATGGATAACAGGCTCTGGAGAAGTGCTCCTGCAAGTTGTTTATCCGTGTCAGTCCAGGGAGGGCAGCTGAGACTGAATTTGTGAAGCTTCACACACACCCTGGCCTCTGAGCAACATTTCACCCAGGTCTTCTCTACCTGCCACCACCCCATTTGGTTTATATTCCTGTCTCCTCATGGATATCCATACATATGGATATATACCTGTCACATGGATATACACAATGAGCACTCAGTGGGCCAAGGCTGCCCTGCTCTGACACTTTGGCCTGATTTCCCCCACAACAAAAAACATCCATAGGAGTCCACCTTGTGCCCTCCAATCTATTCTGATAAACTTTCCTGTTACTTACTGGGTTTTAACAGACAAAGCAGTGAGCAGCAGTTATGTACAGGGAAGAAATTTATAAAATGTTAAAAACTTTACAAGGAGAGCACATCTTAAAAAAAAAAAAAAAAAAAAAAAGAAAAGCCAGGAGCACAAACTGAGTTGTGCCAGAATCTGTTTGCTTCATGCAAGAAGCATGGTCTCTGCAGGGCTTTGTGCTGGTGAGAAAGGAACAACTTGGAGATGAGGATGGTGCTCATCCCCTGTGCACACAGTTCAGGCATCAAGGCTTCCTATATTTCATATTTTAATTTAGTGTGTGTGCATGGCTTGTTTAGGTGAAACAGGCTCTCCCTAAAGAGGACAGTGAGATGCTGGACCAGGCAGTAACTTCATTTAGAAGGAGAAAGGAAGCAGCTGGAGAAGAGGGGAGCGGATGTGTGAAATCCCAAATCCAGCAGTTGTTACCCCAGCATTCTTCAGGAATTGCAGTGGTCTGTATCATGTGGGTAGCTTAGAGCAGTTATGCAGTAAATATTTTTCCCCAAGTACTTTTCATGCTCGAGTTTTAGGTTTTCAGAGGGATTTTTTTATTTTAAAAAATTGGGTTTTTTTGAAGGAAGATCAATGACTTAATGAAAAAAGTCTGAGATGCAAGAGTGAGGCTATCGCTTCAAGAGTGCTTCCAGATTTACATAAATAACATTCCTGCTGCATAAACATCTTGGCAAAGGCAGAGCATCTAACCCCCCTCCTACTCTATTGGCCTCCACTAAATTCTGCAGAATATTAAAAACCCCTTGATGGTAATGTGTTCTCGGCCAGAAACAAATCATTAGTTTGGATGAGGGCATCAAACTGCATCTGCTCTGTTCCCTGAAGTTCCAAGTGCAAGAGATTTAGGAGGGAGGGGAGAGGATTTCTTTGATAGAAGGATTTAGAAAAATGGCAATTGATAGAATTTTTAAGCAGATACAGAGATGAGGGGACACATCTTTCCCAGAGACACATGGGAATGGTCTGGAGTAATTAAATGTGGAGATGGGCTCAAGCTGTGCAGTTTGGAGGTGGATCTGAATGCTCAGGAGCTTTTGTTCTGCCCACTACACATGGCTGAGATGGTCCATTGATCAACTTTATCAAGGGTCAGGAAGGGGTAAATCCAGGCTCATCTCTAAGTGAAAAGAAGGGATAAAACAATGTAAGAGGGGAGCTGTGAAATATTGCAGGGGACTGACTCTACCTGGCTGGCAGCAGCTGCAGTGAGGGAGGCTCTCTCCATGCTGCAGGGACATCTCATGGGTCTGGATGTTACCCTCATTGCCAAAACTCCCTGGAAAAGGCAGAGAAAATGGATGGTACAGATAAAGCCAGATTTTAATTCACCTTTGAGTTTTCTTACAATGAATTATTTTGGCATCAGGTCTATACTTACAAGAAAGCACCACAAAGCCAAAGCTACTCAAAGCAGCTCCTACCCACCAGGGCAGCAAGAGATTGATTCCACCAGAGGAACTCTCTTTTACTGGCAACATTCTTGAAAATTAGGGAGAGATGAGGGTCCTCTTTCTCTTTTCAATCCAGTCTGTCTCTCATGCTTTCTCCCTCCAGAAAGAACCAGCTTTCTGCCTCCTCAGAGGTTCTCCTTTAAGCCACAAGAACATCCTGCGTGGATCTGCAGGGACAAATGATTTCTTGAAACACACTGGTCTTAATCAAACCTAATCTCTCATGACAGGGCAGAGCAGCCTGGACATCCATTAGATTTAGCACAGCTACTCCAAGCAGTGCTGTTATGTCAAAATTATGCAACCTAGGCTTTGATAGGCTTTGGGGATTTTCTCTATGGTTCCTTATGAGCCCATTGGTGCCCCTCACATTTCAATGACCACAATATGAACATTAAATGTATTTCCTTTCCCACAGCTGGATGCTGTCCCATCTGTTCTGAGACAGCCAAAGTGTCAAGTAAGCCAGGCAAGGCAGACAATTTTTCATGCAAATCTGTTGACTTTAGGATTTTTAAATATATGTCTTTTTAATAACCCACAGATTATCTCAGGAAAAAAAAAAAAAAAAAAAAAAAAAGGGTCATTTGCAAGACTTCCTCCAGCAATCCTTGGCATTGTTAGCCAAAATTGCAATGCACATATATTATCCTCAGAAGAAAACCTGGCAAAAGGACAGAGAGAAATGCCATGTACAGTCACTTTAATGGCTTAGCCTGGGATGTTGTATCTGACAGTGCTCCAGAGGGATGCACAGAACCCCCTAAACAACTGCATCCTCCAAGCACTCTTCAGCTGTGCAGCACAGGTGGAAGGGAGAAAAAACATATTTAAAACATTGCACCAGCCCCAGGCAGGGGGATCAGGATTTGTCACGGACTTGACCTCCTTCCCTGGTACCTTGAGTGTCCCTGTGTCCCCTGGAGCAGGGTGGGCAAACCCAGACACCTCCTCCAACAGCCCTGCATGCCTGGGGAGCAGCAGCAGCACCCACAGAGTCAGCTCTCAAAACGATTTGCACAAAGCCAAGGAAATAACCTGTTAAATCAACCCCTGTGAGAGGTGACCAGCTCAGTGTAAGCACAGAGCTCACAACTGATTTAATTCCAAAATCAGCCAATGTCCCAGTGCAGGAACAGCCTCTGCTCAGCACACACTGACTCAGTGCTCACCTGAGCTCTTGGATCAAGTCAGGGATGTGAACAAATGAAGTGACTTGTGCCCATGAAACACCACACCAGCGACACAGGAGAGCCTTTCTCACCTCTGGTTTTCAAACCACCTTTTAAATCCCTTTTGCTTTTTAATGAGATGCTTCACAATAAAAGAGACTGGAGAAAGCAGCTGGCAAATCATCCTGTGATGAAAGCCAAGGATGTTAATTGCCTTCCTGCCTTACTTCATCAGACCCCCACCTGGCAGGAGAGGATACCCAGAGGAGCAGCTTCCAGCCTCTGGATTTCAGTGCTCCTTTCCAAGAAAAACCTGCTGTGGTGGGCACCCAGAGCACACCTGGTCTTACCTGGAGTCTGGGGAAGGACCAAACTGAGAAGCAACAGAACAGGAGAAACCAAACCTACTCCAGACCAACACATACCTCTCATTCTTTTAAAACTTAGGTGGATATTTGACTTACCCAGGTGCAGGTCATTTCTCCATATTGAAGGTCTGATTTATCAGGGTCCAGAATAACTCTGGGAACCTCACACAGCCAGGACAGCAGGACACCATTGGAACAACAGGAGGAAAAGGGAACTTGCTGCATTGAAGACCTTTAACTTTACTAGTAGTTTCTGCTGGGGCAGCTCTGCAACCACAGAGAAGGTGTTTGCCATTTTAGCACCAAAATGGTGCTATGGAAGAGGCAGTCATGGGCTCTGTGTGGAGCCACGAAGCATCATGCAGACCCAAGGCTCTGTCTTAAAAAGTAGCCCATTGCCCTTTCCCAACACACATTTTACCTGGGAATGGAGAAACCACAGCTCTATGGGTAACTTGGGAACTTTGCCACTTAGTCCAACTCCTTCCTTTAAAAAAAAAAAAAAAATTTAAAAATCCATCTTGTTTTCTGAAACTCTGCTTTAAAAAGCTGAGTTCCTAAACCCAGAGTGCGTGATGCAGAACAGCTGACTTTCTGTAAGGCTGTTATTAGAAACAGCCATTGCTGAGCTGGGATTTCATGGGATGTACCTCGTTTGGAGCCTGGGCAGATGCACCACGAGCGTGGGTCCATCCACACAGCCTGGCTAAGAGTGAGCAGTTTGCTGCCTTTCAGTGCCTGGGGCAGATCCTGACTCAGAGATTCCTCCACGTTGTTTTCCATGGGAGGGAGCAGGAGTTATTTTGCACAGGGTCTGAACAGATGAGGTGCCAGCTTCTTGCTGGTAAATACCACTTCCAACCTCACTCACAGCTCCAACAGATGTTTCTGCTTTTCAGAGTAATGGAAATTTTATGGACCATTTTCTCCTCTTCCCTGGGATGGAGCAGCAGATCCAAAATGCCCTGGGAAACACAGTGGTCTCCTCCTAAGGCTCACTTCAGAGCAGTGTCTCCAGCAGATCAGGGAGAGTCCAACCACTCAGTTGGACTAAAAATTTGTCCAACTAAAACCCAACAATCTGTGGGTTGGCTTCCTCTGGAGAACCAGGCACCATCAGCCACCAGGCAGCTGCTCAAAGGCTCCACTGTCCAACAGCTTTCACTGGAGAAGCTCAGAATCCTCCTGAAGGATGAGCTTCCAAGCTGGGTAGAGAACCCAGGGGTATGCAGAAAAGTGGGTTAAGCTGATTTGGGAACTGTGGTATTATTTTAACATCCTTGTGTTGGTCATCATTCATTACAGCTGGAGAAACTGAGGCAGGTGAAGTCATTCACTGAATCAGAGCAGAGGGGTTGATTCCACATGTACAAGGTACCAGTGTGCTCATCACAAGACAGCACTTCCCCAAAAATACAGAGTGGTGGGACAGAGAGAGGGAAAACCTTTGCTAATGCAGACAAAGTGTGGGATTAAAGGGTCTGATGTGCATCCTGAGAATCCACATTTCCCTTGCCTCCCTCTCATGTCCCTGGGCTCAGCCAACTGTGTGAGAACCCCCAGCATCCCCCCAGATTACTCAAATAAACCTTATGTTGCAATGCTCCTTAAGCAAAAACCAAAAAAGAAACTTGGGGAATCCCATTGACTCATGGCTGTATTAATTATTATTTTTTTCAAGGTCCCAAGGAGTTAGTGAATGAGAATATTATCCCATGGGGATAGAGAACACAATGGAAACAGGAAACTTTTAAAAAGCATTTCTGTGGAGATATTATCTCAGTGCTGTAGGACACAGGATTTACTTAATTGCAGCCAAGGAAGTTTTAGATTACGCTCTGCAATGTCTGCACGAACGTCTCAGCTATCACAGGGAAGGCTCCTTGCATGGCTGTTTCCTTTAAGATATGTGCCTTGCCCTGAACACGTTCACTGGAGAGGATTTGGTGATAATGCAAGAGGGCTCGGAGCACTTCAAAGCCTTAAATGAGATTCAGGGCATCACAGCCCATGATAAAGAATATGAAATTGCTTTTCTAGCAGATGACATCCTGCTTTCTCTCAGTGAAACACAAGCCTCTATTCAATGCCTTGGAGAAGTTTGAGAGGTTAACAATCCTATTTTGGGCTCTTTTTGTGTGCATAAATATGACCAAGACAGAGGCAATGCCTCCAGGCACCTCTCCAGCAAAATCCCTCTTAATTTTCCATGCCAATAGTCCCTAGAAGGATTCAAATGATAAGAAGCCAAATCTCTCTTCACTTAAATAAACTTATAACAGTAAGTCTCCAACCCTTTTATGTGACACACATCATGATTTTCAGAGATGGTCTAACTCCCCATTATCTATGCCTGATTAGGTCCACTTAATGAAAATGGCCATCCTCTTGAGCACTTCATTTTCTGCAGGGGCTTTCAGTACTTGAGCCTTTAACAGCACTTGAACCTAACCCCACACCCCATCCCACAAAAAAAAAAAAGAAAAAAAAAAAAGGCGAAAACTAAGTAGAACACCAGCAGTTTTATATAGCCTCTGGTGGGATGAATTTCACCCTAAGCAGATGCAAACTGATTCATTGCATGTTTGTGTCTTGTGTCCCCAGTTTTCACTCCTTACCTTTCATATTCCTGTTCTTGCTGCCCTGGAGTTCTTAAACCTCGTGGCTGGGTCACTGCAGCTTCCTGAGGGCTGTGTGTGAACCATCTCCAGCATTCCTAAACTGATGGGCATGTGAAGGTCCAGGCACCAATCTGGGATAACTCAAGCTCCTCCAACCTTCTCTGTGATGGAAATGCCACCTTTGGGTCCCCTTTGTTCACTCACTTGCCAATTCTACAGAAATCTGCTGAGGATCCAGATTAGAACCTTCTCACATTGTTGGACTTGGTTTGGTGGGTCCAAATATCTTGGGAGAACAGATAGATAGAAACAAACCCATTTGATATTGGGTTTATTTTAAGGGAAAACTCAGATTGTCTCCTCAGTCCTGCACTGGAACTGTCATGTGCTGGTTTTTGCTCCAGCCACGTGGCCCCAGGGACATCAGGTCCAGAGGGTCATTCTGCAAGTGTCTTGGCAAATGGACAATATGGAAATAATAACCAGGTCTCTCCATGCCAGGGGGTTCTCCACCAGACCAGGAAGACATCAGCACCTCCAGCAGATCTGTGCTGAAAGGTGTTCAAAGGAGTCAGCAAAATCCCATGCCAATTTGCCATAATGGAAGACCTGATCCCAGCACTGGAAGATTCCAACTCCAACCTTCAGAGACAAGACACCTTGTTAATGAAACATCAACTGAAGCAACCCACCTTCCTTGGATTTCTGTTAATTTAGGAAGGATGCCAGGTGATCCAAACAGCAGTGAGATGATGGGTTCAATAGCCTGATCTGTGTGCACACAGAGGTGTGTAGCACAACATTCCAGATGCATTCCATATACAATGGGCATAAGCTCCCAAAATCTCCAAGGCAGTAATTCCACACCTCTAGACAGAACAACAGGCTAGAATTCAATTTAAAAACCCCAAAATTTTAGTTGTACAAGAGAAAATGAAGAGATGCTTGTGTTTGCTTTGTTTTGGAGCAGAAAGCAGAGCACTTGTATGCAGAGTGTTCTGGATCCATTATTACATCTGTTCCACCAGACTTCCCTGCAACTGTTCCTCTTCTTTCCCAGGAACAATAAAACCCATGAGCTGCAGGCCAAGTGGCGAGTGTCCCACGATCTGCTCCAGCTACTGAGTTTGAAGCTACTGAGAGGTTTTGACAGCTACTATGAAATGATGCAACCCAATTAATTCCATGTGCTGGCTTTCAAGGTATCAGAGGAAGAACCGTCTTTCGAGTAATACCAGAAGATTAGAAAACTATTAATTTTTAATTCTAATTAATTATTTCCTGATGCTGGAACAGTAAGTTGTGGTGTTTATACAGCTTCTCCTGTGCCTTTGAATGTACCCTTACACCACAGTGAGGCTTTGATTGTGCCACAGAGTCCTTAAATCTGGCCAGGGATATCTCCCAGTAGGTGACCAAGAAGATCCTTCCAAGGAACTGGATCTCTGAGGTTCCTTCCAAAATGTGGCACCACCAGACCCCAGCACTGGTGGTTCAGCTACTGAACAGCCATTTAAATAAATGAGAACAGCCAGAAAAGAGTGTTTTTCTGTGACACAGCACAGGTTGTCAGGTGCTGAAGGTTATTTCTATCAGCACTACAGCTGGAGCCCCTAGTTCATTTTCAGCTTGTCCAAATGCTGCCTCCTGTCACCTTCCCTCACCTCCTCCTTCCCTCCAGCCAGCACCAGCCCTGGCACAGTCAGTCCTGGAAAACCAAGCCTAGTACCAGCCCTCCAATGACTTCACAGATCTTCGTGCTGCCATGAGAGCACAAGTGGCAACCCACAGCTGGGATGAAGAGGGGATGTGAAACCTTTCTTTTGGCAGCATCTCTATTTCGTCAGCTTGGACTGCTCACAAAACACCACCTGAGGGACCGAACTCAGCATTTGTTTTTTGCAAACTCGACCTTCTGCAAAGTTATGCAAACAAGAGAAGACTTTGAGTGGGGATGTAACAAACAAGTTCATTTTTCCAAGCCTCAAAATAAACAAAAATTTGCTTATTTTTCTTCATGTTTCAAACCAAGATTCAAAGAGATCCTCTTTCACCCGTCAACCAGTTAATCCATCCTTGTTGCTAATGTGAGGAGATATGTCCTATGGGAAAGCACATGCAGTTTTTAAAGAATATTGGGCTTCTTAAATTTTATTTTTAAACTAAATCAGAGATTCCTGAGCATTTCTATGGTGACCTGGGCAGCTTTGGTGCCCTGGTTCATGGCTGCGTGGCTTCCATCAACATTCCCAGTGGCTTTAGACCAGAAAGAAGACACAAAGCTATTCCCCTTCTCCACTGAACATTGCCCAAAAGCCACCTGCTTAGTTAAACCAGTTCTGACTATTCCAGTGGATAAAAATCCTTTTCAGTTTCTACACCAACGTAAGTTTGTTAAAGTTTGTCTTAAAACCAAAAGACTTTCTAGAATACCAATCACAGCAACATCTCCACACTTGAGCCCACAACACCACATCTATTATTAATATAACCATCATTTAGAGCTGCAATCAGAAATGGTAACAAAAATGTGTCACAGTAGTTGTTCATCTGTAAATCATATGTATTTCTCCAAAATAAATGAAGCGTACCCTGCTCTCTCTCCCTTCCAGCCCCCTGTCACAACCCCCACAACCAACCTCAAGCAGAACAAGCCATAATGCAGAACAAAAACAAAATAAAATTGAAACCTGATAAGGCCACATTCTCAGGGAGAAGCCATGTGTGAGATATTTTTGCTTAATTATTTCAAGCAATGTATGGCCCCTTGGCTGTCACCAAGGCTGGCCTGTCAGGGTATATCATGAGGAACTATTGTGCAGAGAATTACTAGATCCTTCAAGTCTTTGAGACCCTGCTAATCAGCTCATGTTCCATATTCTTTTACCAACTTTTACACTAAAATAGAGCCCTTACTGGTTTGTATCAATCTCTTTTTCTCCTCTTGTAGGTATTAGAGAGAAAGTTGGGAGCAGAGATGTGACCCTTTGCCAGTTTGCATGTACAGACATCACTGCTGCCACTGGCTCAAATGCAGCTTTTCAGTCTCACCAGACCCACAGAAAATGCAGTGTAAAGTCAGGTTGCAGATAAACAGTGACTGCTGATTATGGCTAAAGAAATAACTCAGCAGGAGGGCATTCCAGTGCCCAGGCTCCAGCCGGTCACGCCTCAGTGCCTCGTGGATCTGGCTGAGCAGACAGGTGCTTTCAGCCCTAAATTATACAGGATATTGAAAAAGCACCCACTGAAGATACTAGAAATGGAGCTGTTTACTTTCCAAATAGTTCCCCTTTGAGCTGAGCTGGGGTTTAATATCTGGAGGGAATAATGACATGATTTTTCCTCCGTTACACAGTGGAGTACATAATACACATTGTTAAGGAACCTGCTGGGTGATGTAACTCTGCTTCCATGGGAGCTCCAGCACTGGAGAAGGCAAAGGAAAGTCTAATTCAAACACAGCAGAACATCTTGCTGGCTAGGAAGTTTCCAAATAACTTTATAAGTGCATTAGCAATAACAAAAAAATCCTAATCCCAAAACAGAGCTCATTAATGAGGTTAAATATTTGTAAATTAAATGAATGAGGAAGGTAAGGATAGGGCTGGTGTCCTAAGTGCTGCAATACAGGGACAAATCACTTTATAGATAAAGAGAAGCTGCAGAGGGTCCTAGAAATCCCACAAGAGAGAACTGAGGAACTTCAAGCAAGCAGGGAAATCTGGCAGCGCTTTTAGATGGAGAAATAGAACAGCAGAATGCTTCAGATGGCACAAAGAACCATCCTAAGGGAAGAGAAAAGAAACCCAGAGCAGCACTCACTGCAAGGGCTGATTTCAGACAGTCAGTTTTGGGGAGGAAAGTGCTGGCAAAGGGAAGCAGAGAATCTGCAGTGTTTACAAACACCATGTGAAGAGGTAGAGCTTGTAATGGGAGCGGAGCAGAACATCCCCTGCAGAAAAGGAGGGGGTGGGAAATGAAGAAATTTGGAAACTCAACTTCCTGGAATAATGCTTTTAAAATCTCTTAACAAGGCATAGATCATGTCTTGGAGAAGGTGAACATAAAGGGAATATGAACATCAGAGTCATTCCTCCTGTGAAGTGCCATGGCAGCGATGCAGCAGCTGCCCAGGGAGCTGCACGCACTGCAAAACAAAGCCAAACACAGCTGTCCTGGGTAAAAATTGCATCCTGTGTTGTATTTTCAAACCAAACATTTAAAGAGGCTGCTGGTTTTGGAAGTACTTCGTTTCCTTTGCAACACAGTAGCAATACCAGCATTCCCAACTGATAGAAACAAGAAATCACCATCACAGAATGGTCTGGGTTGGAAAAGTCCTTAAAAACCATCTCATTCCACCCCCTGCCATGGACAGGGATATTTTCCACTATCCCAGGCTGATCCAAGCCTCGTCCAAACTGGCCTCAGACACTTCCAGATGTGAGGCAGCCCCAGCTTCTCTGGGCAACCTAAAATTAAAGCTAATAAATGGATTTTGTAGTTAACCAAAGAACAGAAGAATGTCTCAGGTAACAAGTCTAAAGCTTAGCAGCAAGAGTAACCAAATCCAAGTTTCAGCAGCTGATTCTGCTCTGCCTGAGTCAGAGCATCCCTCCTGCAGGCACAGGCAAGACCCCAAAAGCTCATGCAAAGGGAATATCCTTCATTATTTTCCAGCTACTGAAAAATTCAAGATGTGCAATATCCAGTCTGTTTCTTTTTCAATATAAAGTCTAAAATTCTTCTGTGTTGAAGAGTCCAGCTACTGGTCTTACTCTTACTAGTAGGAGTTGGAATGGGGCTATGATGACTACTTTTTTTTTGAGACTTCTTCATCCCTCAAGTTGTGACTTTCGAACTACTTAAATCCCACAAATATTCCCATTAAAATGTTTATCCAAGACAAAGATTGATCAGTTGTTTCTTCACTGTGTTTTTAGGGCTTCTCTTACACAGACTCTTGTCTACCACTGTTTCATCAGCCCAAGTGGTCATCTAGAGGGGACTGGACATCCAGGCACTTACATTCCAAGCTTCACTCCTTGTTCCATGTACATGTCCTTGTCTTGTTTATATCTCAAAAGATGAATTTCTACCCCAATGTACATTTAGTTTGTTTATGGGAAGCTGCTTCTGTCTGCATTTCCTGGTAGAAATTTAGAAAAGGCCCTGCTGTAGCTGCTGAACTGTGAGGGGTTTGAGATGAAATGACCAAACCCATTAAACTTTGACTGACTGGAACCAAAGCACCCCACTGGAACAGCAGCAATAGTCCTTGAAGGAGCAGATGGAGTGCAGAAAATATCTTAACCTTGCGACTCCAGTGGCTGACTATATCTGATGAAGTGAAAAATTAAAAAAAACACAGAGTCAGGTATATTTGTCACTAAATAGTCCTGTTTCTGCCCCTTTCCCCAAGAACTGAGCCACTCATTTCTGGCTGAAAACACCTTCTTTATCCCCAATTCCCTCCTTCATCTGCTTGTTCAGAGGCTAAAGTCTCTGCTCCACTCTGACTGCTCTTAATTTGTCAGCCCATTCCTTTAGAATGGATGTGTTCTTACCAAATTGTGAGAAAAGCTCAAGCTTTGGCATTCCCCATCCTCAGTCAATGAGGACAAGACACTGTGGATGGTCCATATTCAAAACTGACTCATAAAAGTGAATACAAAAGGAATCATTTTACCAACAGTGCAAAATCCTTCAGGGCATTCAAAACTGGAATTGTGGAGTGTTGCAAGAACAGGGCAGTGGTGGAGTCCCCATCCCTGGAGGGTTCTAAAAGATGTGTGGATGTGGCACTTGGGGAAATGGGTTAGGGTGGCCTTGGCAATGCTGGGTCAATGGGTGAACCTGATGACCTCAAAGGCACTTTCCAGCCTAAACTCTTGTGTGATTCTATGAAAATGACACCATGAATTTCATCAGCCCTTGAACCATGATGGTAACACAAGGTAACACGCAAAATCCACAGCTCACCCATGCTCTGAGCATGGCCTCCAGCTCTGGAATTGCCCTTCCCTAGACCTCAGGAATTTGTAATAAAACCAAAAGAGTGATAAAAACAGGCTGTATGCATAGAAAAGTGTACATGAATGACAACTGGACGTAAAGCACGAAGATGAATTGAATGGAAAAGCTGAAAAGACAATTCACTTTTTTCTCATTACATTAACAATTAGGGTAAAATTAATTAAATAATCAGTCAGAAAAGGAAAGTGTGTTTCTTGCACAATAGTAATGTCATAGTGAAACTGATTGTCTGGAATGTTTCAGATCCCAGATTATGAGGGATTTGCAAAGAGCAGAGGAAGCAATGGCAGATGCTGCAGAGAGGGCTGTGGGATGGAGATGCAACAAACCAGCAGGAGCCACCAGGAGGGATCTGATATGCTGATGCATGCCCTCATCTTAAATTCCTCTAAGCAGCTACTGTCAAAGTAAGATGTCTACTATGATTGGAAAACACAAACTAAGGAAGAGAACAGGATGTCCTTGCTCCCTGTGCTTGATCCCAACTCACTGCAGATGGTACCTGGGACTCCCACAGCCACACGCTCCTCCCTTCCAATGGGAAAACACACAAACTACTGTCGTTTTTTCCATGTTCTGGGGAAATTCAGTCTCTTTGTTGCCCTGCTCAGCACAAAAGGCTTTGCTGCCTCTTCTAGACCTGCTTTTGTTTATTAACCAACTTAAAAGATCAAGGAGCACATGCATGACAGGGCTTTTTCATCAGTATTTTGCTACTTACTTGCATTTGCACTGTCTGAATTTTGCACAGACTAACCCACACAAAACATCTTCTTTTGTTCCTTTCAATAATGTGTAGGAATTCAAAACAACTCTATTGTAAAAACTATTAGCCCCGTAATCAGGTGGTCTGGCTCTTGGCTTTCTGCTTAATAGTATTTCAGAAAGCAATACAGACATTTCCAAATGTGTTCTCCTGGAATTTAAGTGCTGTGTACAGAACTCCACATATTTATATATTCAGTGTATGATTCCAGGTCTTGTTTCCTACCTGTTAGTTTTCCTAGGGCAATAGAAGCATTATTTACCTTGACTTTCCTCAAGGCTTTGGCCACAGCTCCTTACTCCTCAGAGTGCTGCTCTGCTCCACCTCCATTCCTGCCTCCACCTTGTGTAACAAGAACATCATGTCATTTAATATTTCTGTATTCAAGGAGAAGAAAACCACATTTCCTAAGATCCCACATGACAACACAGCTAATTTAGTGATAATGAAGATGACGCACAGGAGGTTGGAGGGGGCCAGGAGGTTTCATCTGCCAGGCAACTGCTCAGACTGACAAAGAGCTGCAGGTTTGAGACGAAGCTTTGAACGCTTTAGAGGGATACACTTTATTCACACCTGCAGGATCCAAAAAATTCCATAAAAACCAGAAGCAGAGCGTGTTGCACATAGCTGCCATCCCCAGCCAAGCTGGGATCTCATTACCAAATACTCCACTGGAATTCTCCTGTGGGCAGCTCCCCATCCTTTGGGACCGATTTCCTTTGGCATTTAGAAGACACTCAATATGGATCACAGGGCTTCACTTTCACATAGGTATTAATTTCCCAAAAACCAGAACATGGCTTGTACTCAGTCCCAACCATCTCTCTGCCCTCCCTGACCCCCAACCACCCACACTCCATGCCTGTAAACACCAAGTCAAAACAATCAATAAATATCAAGATAATTAGACACTCACAACAGAGATAATTAGACACTGTTGACCAACTGATCTTAGAAGAATGAGAAAGGACAAGCTCTCATTTGCCAGACATGCTGAGCACAGAGTGCTGTGAGCGTGACACACATCACAGGGTGGGTGGGAGCATTTTTTGTCTTTAAAAGAGCCTCCCAAGCACAATTACCTGTAAGCAGCCCAGACAGGAAGGTCCTGTCTTAACATACCAGCAGCTGGATTTCAGCAGCTGGATGAGGCATGTACAGCCCTGGCTTATATTTATGGGTCTCAAGATTTTCATGGAAAGTTGTTGAATGTATTACAGAGGTTTATTTATGTTGACATTGTGTGTTCTTTTTGTCTCTGTAATTAATTCTAAGTTTTTATTGGTTTCCTTGGCAGAGGAACTCAAACTAGCTTGCCCTTCTTGGAGGACCTGCTTCAGCAAGAGTGATCCAGGTGTTTCTGCTCATGAGCATTCTTATCTCTGTGCTGGAGCAGCTCCTCCATCCTCCCACTCCAAGGTACCAAACCTTGTGCTGCATCTTCCTTATATTCATCACCAAAGAACTACATGTACAAATTCCTTGTCCAGTATTTGCTTCATTTTAAATTTGGAATCAAACAACTGGTAAGTAAAATCCCTCTTGGTCTTGAGCTGTCTGCAATACTCAGCCTTCCAGCACTGAGGCTGAGCCTTGTCTCTAAGGTCTCTGTCCTTGTGTTACAACTGGACGTAAACTAGACATAAATCCACACAAGGTAACTGAAATTAGTAACCAGAAATCATCTTCCCCACAGGGCAAAATCCAAGAATTGCCTTTTCCAAAATCTCAGCAGTGCAGTCTTCCAAACCATGGAAGCTCTCTGCTGTTCCCTAATCTTTGCCTCCCTCATGGAATTTTCGGGTGTTTCAGTACTTCCAATTCATGAGTATTCCTATAGAAATTATACAGGAATTTACCATAGAAAAAACAGTCTTATTTACAGCTCTCCACTCTCAACTGGAAAAAGTTAAATGACTTAATTTTTTCCCACATCTTGGCCATCTCTCTCAACTTCCCTCTGTCTCCTTGCCTGTGATTCTCACTGGCCTACAGAAGAGTTACCAGAAATCCTCATCTTGACTCATAACTTGCTATTACTCATCCTTAATCACATTACACCTAGACTACTGAAATATCTTCTTAAAATATTCCAGGAATTCTCCAGCTCACTTAAGCACTCGGGGTCTGGAATAATTTGGCCAGAAATGTCTCATTTTCCAGGAAATGGATGATGTCATCCCATTATCAGTCAGCTGCACTGCACTGCCCATCATCCTGGCCTTCACAGCTCTCTGCTGATTTACTCTCCTCATCCACCCACTTCAACAGATGCAAGAAGTTACGACAGTTTTGATGTAATTCTGCCTTTTTCAAGTATTTTGCTGAAGCCATCAAAATGTACCCCTATAGATTATCTTTGTTTTCCTGGAGCAGAGGAAGTGAGGACTGACCTTCTTTGGTACTCTGGAAAGGTTGTGGTCTCCCCAGTCTCTTTGACTGATTGATGCATCCAAGAAGTTTATGTCAAGAAGGGTTTTACTGAGGCACAACTCACTTTTGAAAATCCAGAGAAAGGCAAGAACATGGGAACAAACCAGAGACAGCAGGAAATTGGGTCCTAAACTCCTTATCTCATAAGGCTATGTTTTTTTGGGAATAACTAAGTGACTAGAATTTACTCATGGAATTCAGGACAACTAAACCACAATATTACTCACAAGGAAGCCAGATGTTCTGGGCTTTCCTTACCTAGTAATAGCAGCAACATCTGGATTCTTGCAAATATACAAAATGACAGGGAATAGTGGGGAAGTCTGGATTTTTTTTTTTTTTTTTTTTAATTAGTAGGGTTTTTTTCTCTACAGTAGTGTCTGGAGAGAAATAGACACCCTTTGATTAGGACAAAAAAGCTCAGACAACAGAAGAGATCCTGAACTGTGGTTTTAGCAGAGATTAAATTAAAATACAGCAAAATATCACTAGAAAAATAAGAACAAAAGGAAGCATCACACTAGGTCAGTGGGGCTGTTGCACCAACCCTACTGCTGTCCTTGCACAGACCCTATGCAGGACAGAAGGAAAATCTAAGAAAAGCCCTGGGGAAGGACTAGAATGGGATAATTAATTTAAAAAACATACAGTGCAAGCACACAATGATCAAGTGCAATGAGTTCCATCAGTCATTGCTGTAGTCCCTGACAGGCAAGCACAGAGGGAACCAGCTCCAACACACGTGGCAATGGGATTACCAGTGTTTCCTTAAAAATCCTGTAGAAGACAACTGCACAACAACTATCAATAAACAGAGCATCACCACATTTCCAACTACACCTAAGGCTTGCATTAGGACAAGCTACCCAGCAGCTGTTTTCAGGACAGCTTGCCTAAATAATTATTTCTGGGTGTATTGCAGACCTCAGGTTTTTTGTTTTTTTATTTCACTCTTTTGGACCAAATTCCTTATTTATCCTCCTACTGTCCACAGCTTCTCTGGAAAGCTCCCTGCCACTTGAAGCCAGCTGGTGTGACTGTGAGCAAAACACAATGACTCCTATTCTGGATCAGCTTTTACAGTCCCACCCTGGAGGTCTTTCTCCTTTATCTCCAACTCTTCCTTACCTCTTTTCAACATCTGGGTAGCTCTCCTGGGGCTCCAGAAATAAGCACACACTATACATCCTGTTCCTCCACCCCTCAAGACATATTGTAATGAATACAGAAAACACATGCTCCAGGATAATTTGTTATCTCATGCAGAGCCATTAGCAACAGCTTCCTTCCCTGGATGGAGTCAAGTCAAGCTCAGAGACAAGTTTTTCAGGTTGCACATGCCACATGTCTCCTTGTTCCTTCCTTCCCTCTCCTCCCATTAGGGACTATCCTTCCTGCTTATCAAGCCCAAGGAAAAAGAGCCAAACTTAGGAGGTCTCCTGAGATACTGATCTGCCTTCCTATAATGCAAAGCAGCTTATTAGAGTCACTGGAACGACTCAAAAGCCATATAAAACCAACACAGATTTCACTCATTCCCAGCAGCACTACAGCACCTTGCAATTCCTGGTAATAAAAAGATAACTGCACTGGCGGTATGGAGCTTGGAAGTGCTCCAGCTTGACTCAGCTGAGGAACAGAGGGATTTCTCAGGGCTCTCATAGCTTACACCAGACACTGCAGGCACGAGGGATGGAGGAGAAGGATGGAAATCACCTACTCTGAAAACCTCAGGGATAAATTTATGAACAGACTCATACGCTGTACACAACGAAACTGAGCTCTGACACACTGGTCAGCAGGCTTCCTGTCCTCTCTTTTTGCCAGAAGCTACAAAAACTGCTAATCTCTCCCAGTTCCAGTTCAAGGGGCTGCTGGCTCTCTTGTGCAGGCAGAACAGGCTCAGTGCTTTCCGCTTTTGAGGTCACTAAATCAAGCCAGTGGCCAATACAAATGACAACAAAAATTTCCAAAGCTGGACCGTTTTCTTTTTGTGAGTTGGTTTTATTCACAGCACAGGAAAATCCTTCCTAACACAGGGAAGCTCCTGGCAAAATCAGAGTGGCTGGTAACAATTTGCATCTTTCCTGTCTCAGACCCGAGTCCAAAGCCCACCAGTGGTGGTGGGAAGCCCCACTGACTTCACCAGGCTTTGGCACGAAGCCTCAGCACAAAGAGCTGATGGGGATGAAGTTTTGGAAGCATGGAGGTGGCTAACACATCCCAGAACTTGACAAAGCACTTGGAGCATTTGCATACAAATGCTCTTTGCTTGTTTATTGCTTCATCTGCTGCTTGTAAGTCTTTTTAACACACCCTCTAATTCTGTTATTACAAAAAAGAGTGCATGCAAATAACTGCCTTAAGTGAACTCAAGCAGAGAACAATCCATTAACCACTGTCCCTGTATTACAAAAAGTGTTAGAAACCCTGAATAAGGAATGGTGGTTTGAGGGGAAACCCTCAGTATTCAGGCAACTGCTGCAAACACACAGCCCTGAGTTACATGAGCTGGAAGGCAGAATTAAAAATGCAAATGTTCATATTAAAACAAACTGTTAATAAAGAGCAGGCATCATTATAGAGATTATGCATCTTTAGAGACTCCACCAGACATGCACATTTCCATCCCAAACCAGGAAGATATAGAGAAATACTCCCAGGCTGAGCCTGTTGGCTTCTTGTCCTTCCTGACCCTAAAAGGACCATTACACATCTGGGATGTTTCGTCTGGAGAACTCGGGGTCAGCTTTCGTGGAGAGCCATGAGAAAGGAGAGGCTGTGGCAGGGCCAGGTGACACTGTGCCCTGTCCCCTGCCTGGAGAGGACCCAGCGCCAATTCCCAGGCCTCCAACGGGCCCTGTGGGCTATCCAGCAAAAACAACTCCCTCCAAAAATACCAGAAGTGACCCTGTCCAAGGATTATCTGCAAAATCTCCCCCACTCCTTGTATTTTTAATGAAATTAAAGTATTTTCAATAATACAAATGTCAGGGTTTGGGCCAGACAAACAAGTTACAGAGACCGAGTGTTGAGTTTCATGGATGCAGACTGGCATAAAATTAGGAAAAAAGTGCAGAAGTCACTTGTCAGATTTTAACCCTGGAGAAATAAACTCAAAAGCTGATGTAAGGAAAAAGTATTTCTCAAGGCGTGGCCTCATATAATTTCCATTATTTGCCTTCTTATTGCCACCTGTTATTTTGAGAATGGTTTAAATAAAAGAAACATAGAACCAGATTTATCATACATTATATTTTTTCTCTAAATATGGCTCTAAAAATGGCTTTTAAAAACATATAGTTAACTCAGTGTAGAGAAACTTGATTTACTGAAATAACTTGACAGCCTGAACCCTAAGAGATTTCTCCAAATTTCAGAGATTGCCCTGCTGTTGAACATTGGGTCCAACACTTCCATACTCAAGCCCAGAAGCAGGTGGACATCTTTTAAAGACACATTAGGCTGGCCTTTACAACTTGTGTTTCACGACAATCAATCCAAAAGGAAAAAATTAAGATTTGCCACATTTTTCTGAGTTGTATTAAAAACTGTCGGTATCAGCGACAGTTGAGCAGAATGAATTAGAGAGATCAAAGTTTGAATAACTGAATTCAGAACAACACATGAAAATCTGATGGCAACTCAAACATTAACTTTTGAGAAGGGCAACTAGAGTTTCTTTTGGCATGAAGAGCCCATTGGTGCAATGTCAGTTTATTCACACAGATGCACCTACTCTACACCCACAATGTAGTGGTAAAAACGCTGCTCTTGTTCGCAGCACCCTGCATGCCAAGAAAAGAGAGTGACCATTTTGCTCTTGAAACACATGTAGAGGGACTAAGAACATCATCTCTGTATCTGATGGAGACTTGTTTCAAAGAAGAGAAAAGAAGTCTTTCTTCTGAATGCATACGCTCATCATTGAACACGCTGCCAAAACTGAAGGCTGAATACAAATTCTTACTTAGAAGAACATTAGAAATTTGTAAAGGCACAGGGAAATAAGTAATTTCATTCAGCCAGTTCCCTCCCCTCTCACCTCCAAATAGAAAAAAAGTAGATTTGTGCTGGCTTTTTTTTGAGATTAGCTAACAGTAATTTTTCCTTTTATGTGAGAGATTTTTACTATTATGGCTATTGAAGATTTGGATTCCACAGCAAACCCCCAAGAATGAGTAATGGTCTCATTTTCCATCTGCAATACTGAGCAAGAGCCAAGGGCAACCCACTGACACTGGAGGATTTGGACCATGAGTTTTGGTTTTGCCTCCTGCTCTTGTCAAAGGCCACTGCTGAAAGCCTCCTAACAGGACTTTATAAAAGTGGCTTTTCAAGGTTCAATAGAAATTCAAATGAACTTATGTCCTTTGTCATGGATTTCTGAGTCATCTTTTCCAAGGGAGGGGAGAGGAAATATAATCAGAAAAGGGAATTATTCCTATTTTACAAGAGGGAGCAGATCTACCGTAGTCATCCTTTATCTTGTCATCTTCCTGACCACAGTATTGTGAAAAGCCCACAAGCAGAAATGGCAACAAACATCAATGAAATACTGTGCTCTTTATATCATTAAGTCCTGCCATGAGGAGGAAGGGAACCCATGGCATCTTTCAACCCTGCCTTTGTTACTTACACCACGCCTTCTGCAAGGCACAGTACACAAAATGTTATGCAAAACCAAGCCATTCCTGGTAGCTTAGCAAGAAGCATTCATTACAGTTCAGAAAACTTTCATTTCAGTACATCCTTGTTGACTGAGCTGACAAAATCTGAAAAAATCTGTCACAAGGCCAGAGCTGTCCTGAGGTGGGGTATCCATCAGTCCTGCTCCCCTTTCCTACCAACTTCTTCACTGGAGTACACCATAATTGCCAAGAACAGAAAGCTGGAAGCATGGGGAGATGGGCAGAACTGGGGGAAGGCTGTACCTAGCCCTGGGTGCTACCAACAAGCCAAAATGTGGTTACACCAAAGGGTGAAGCCACAACCTCCAAAACATGCTGGTGCCCCTCTGCAACAGGTGGTGAAGCTGCTCTGTGCTGAAATAGGGGTTATGGTCACAGCTTTTGAACTCTTCCCTTTAAGAAACATTTTATGGGAAACTGTGTTTATGGGAGCTGGCTATCATTACACCAGATCTCGGAAAAGCACAGTGCTTTCTAGTGAAAGCTTAAGCAAACAACCAAACCCCCAAAGCCCCCCTTTTTCCAGTAACTGAAAGGAAGACCCATTTAAATTTCTAGTCTGCACATTTCCTTCATTTTCCATCTAAAAGAAAGAGCATTTAGACACAAGGGTGTCAAGTGGTATGAATCATCTTTAAAGCATTCAGTTTAATTAGACAAGGATAAGGAGGTTTAAACAAAGTCACTGAAATCTAATTCTCTGTATGAACTCCTATCATACAGCAGACGATTGAAATCAGTAAAAGTGAAAAAGTAAGGGTTTAGCTGAGCTTATTTGTTACAGCCACTCTTGAATAAAGTGGTTTTTATGGCCGTGAACCTCCGTGGGAGCAGAAGTCAAGGTCTCAGTGACAATCCATCATGTTGGGGAAGAACCCTACTGTAACCTCACATCTGTGCGTGGCAGGAATAAGAGGCAGCTGTGAGTAGCTACTCTGAGAATAAATCCTACTCAAAACCCATGACATATCCATGCTGGGGTATGTTCTGGTAAGGCAGATGAGTCAAGGGAACTTCACGAAGTGTCAGCTCATCTCCTGCCTTGGGAACAGATGCCACCACCCCGACAGGGACAGCCAGCTGTGGAGCCAGATTTCATTTACACACTACAATAAAAGCCCAAAGTTTCTTAATAGTACACAAAACAGGCAGTCAAGGTTTCAATTCCAAGTAGATTTTTTTTTTTTTTTTTTTGATGCAGAATAGTTGACTTTGCTGATTCTGTAATAGTTTTGGGAAAAGGAGAAGAGAGAGGACATGGATGGAAACTCTTAAGAGACATGAGGCTTGAAGCTCTGCATTTTCCTCTGCATGACAGAAAAAGACAGCACCTAACTGCTACCTCAATTCAGTATCAGTCCAGATTTATTTCAACAAGACTCCAGCACCATCTCTAAGCATGACTGTGATGCAAGGAAGAATTTAATGCAATTAGAGCAACCACTGAGGTTTCTGCCAACAGGGGCACTGCTGCTTGGAGCAATTGATGGTCTCTTGACCCTGAAGATAAGGGGAGAACAAGAACCCAAACAAACACCCCAAATCAAAGTCCACACATTTTTTGTGTTCCTCTCTGGGCAACCAAGTGGCACTGCTTGTTACTTCACAACCAAGAGAATCCTCCAGAGAAGAGTCTAGAGTGCCCTATCAGAATCAAAAAAGCCTCAGGGAAGACCTGGTGGGTCTGTTCCAGTAAAGAGCGTGGCATAAGAGGTGACAGCAGCAAAACCAGAGTGGGGAGCAAGGGAATCTCCAAGTCTGATTTTAAAGAGGAAGCCTGAATAGGAATCATTTACTACCCCCACGATTATACAAGAAAATGATATCATCAGCAAGATGAAAGACTGTACAGAGAGACAGCAACATTCATTACTTCTCAGCTGAAATCAGGACTCAACCTGGAAACAAAAGCTTCAGCTCCTCTGCGGTTGGGTAATTAAACACAGAAGGGGCTGGAGAGAAAAGGCTTTTCATTCACTGTCATACAGACCTTAAAGGTGCATTCAAACTTCTTTCCTGAAGCTGAACTTTCATCCAGCTACCAGGATAAAGTATTTGGCTCAAGTAGGTGGAAGTCTGAACTTCCATCACCCACTGAAGAAACAGGACTTGTCCACATGGAGGTCAACACTCCTGTAATACTTTGGGCTGTTAAGAGTTAGGGTCATTTCTGTTCTGGAGGTTTAGAGCAACATTTTTGTCTGTCCAGCAGCCTTACCCACAGCAGAAAGGCCTGGGGAGGTGAATTGTGGCACTTATACCCGAGGAAAGAGCTATTCCAACTCACTGGTGAGGTAGAGTTGTGACTGAGCCACAGGCAAAGCCTCTTTGTAGTGCAACACACGAAGTATTACACAGTCCAGATGTAGCTCTTAACAATGACAACCAAATTCTCACTGGAGGGATAGTTTTGCATGGCATAATTCACTACAAGTGAAAACTATGCGAGCCAAGAGAAAGATATAATCTAATTATTTCTGGTTTCTCAGGGCTGAAGGTGAGAGGGAAATTTAAAAGCAAACAAAGCTGCATTGCTCAACATGGAATGCTGCAATATAAAGAAGTGAAAATTAAGGCCCTGCACAAAACATGTCAATTTTCGATAGATATGGCACTAACATATATTAATATTTCTGACAAGCCAAGAATGTCAGATTTCTAAGCACAATATGAATCACATTAGAATTAAGAACAGCTGAGCCTGCACAACAGATTATACAAGTATTTATGAAGCACAGGAAATACTCAAAGCCAGCAAGTTCAGCTGTATACCAATATAACTAATAGCTCAATGTATCTGGTAAAAAGCCACTTTATTGACAAGATAACTATATATTAGCAAAATACTGGATAAAATATTGAACATCTGGGTAAAACACAGGGGGCATTAAAAATGCCCTTTAAAAGAAGGAGTCTGTTCTCATTCAAAGTTCTTCTCTAACCAAGAATGAAGGAAGATCAATGAATCATGAAAGCAATTCAAGTTGAGCAAAGAAGAACTTTGGTAAATTTAAAAAAATTCTGGCAAAATGGCTTGAGGAAAAAAACAATCAGTGTACCCAAACTCGGGAAGAAGAAAACACAAACCACAAGATTCAATCTGCAGCACAGAAGATCTGAAGCTATTTATCAGATAAGACTGAAACTGCCCTACCTGGACACCTTTCAAAGAACTCTTATTTGGAATCATTAAAGTGTTTTTTACTATTGGCTGAAAACAACTGATGAGGTTCCTAAAACAGCCCCTTAATTTAATTTACTTGGACACGAACAAATTAAAAGCAGAGTTGCAGGATATAGTACTAACAATGCAGATATGTCACTGTAACATTTTTTGTGCTCTTAATCAGTTTGATTCATTAAAATAGTAACTGGTTGTGATGTGAACGAACTTTGCTAAGTGTTAGAGTCTTAAAAAAACATAAGATAAATCAGTGATCTGGAATGAAACACTGGAATTGAAGTCAATGAAAACGCAGGGTAAGATATTTTGGTTTTATGAAAAAAAGTATTGAGTCTTTAGCCAAGACAGCAAAGTCCCGAGCAGTATCACAAAAACTGACACCACATTAGAATTTCTCACTTAGACACCTTTCAATCCACCTGCTAGGATGGTCTCCTCTGGAGCAAGAAATATCCCATTCTCCCTCCTCCTCAAGTGAGGTGTGGAACACAAGTTGTGAAGAAGGAGACAAAGTCAGCACTGATGCCAAAGACAAGAGCTGGAAGGAGGAGGGTGCCCACAGAGTCACAGACTGGTTTGGGTTGGCAGGGACCTCAGAGTTCATCTCATTCCAGCCCTGCCATGGGCAGGAACACCTTCCACTACCCCAGGCTGCTCCAAAGCCATCCAGCCTGGCCTCGAGCACCTCCTCGGGTGTGGCACCCAAACACAAACACACAGGAGCTCAAGGCAAGGTGCTCAGGGAACCAGAAGAGGTCTGGCTTAATTTTCTCAGGTGGATTACAGATAAAAAAGCCCCATGAGCTTCAGTCATTTGTTCACAAGGGCAGGAGACATCAGGACTGGACTCCAACCAGCTGGGAACCTGCTTTGAATGACCTTTCGGGGTCAGCTTTGGAGATTGTGTAACAGTTTTGGTATTTTCTCTCTCTATGGCACTATTTTAACAAACCTGTAATCACAGCACTAAAAGGTGGGAATGTGAGTACAAATCCCCATCCTTAATTACTTTGCCTGGTTCAGAGTGGGAACTTTTAATTCAAGTCTTCCTCTCATCAGGAGGGTGCCTGAACCATCAGAAAACAGTGATTTTTTTTTTTTCTGGCCCACTAAACATTAAATAACTCACACAAAGTTGAAAAGGAACAGACGCAAATACTCACACAGATTATTTTATATTAAGGACGTTCAAACTTCTAAGCCCAACAACCCACATACCAAACATTTCTTAAGATCAAAAGGCACATTTTCTGCTCTCTCCCTCACACAATCCCACACACATCTAAACTTCATCCTCTTACCAAACATCCTGGGCACTTTATTTTCAGACTGACTGCTCTCTAAAAATTATTTTGTTTTGCTTCCTAACAGAGATGAGCAATATCCAAGAGAACCAGGGGATGGATCTCAAGTTGGGCTGTTTCAGACAGACACACCTTGGAAGTCATTCTCAGTAACCCACATCCTGCAGTTGGGTACTCTGAGGTTAGAAAATCAAGCATTAGATGAAGCCGAATCTAAATTTCTACTACTCCATGCAAATACTATAGTCAGGTAGGAACAGATGAGAAACTAAAAATCCCACTTATATTGGCTTGTAGGTGGACAAGACATAGAAAATAACATTTTCCAGTATCACCTTTGACTTGTCAAGGACAGATCTGACAGTTCCAGACCCAGAGCATCCAGAGATGCTGTTCAAACTCACCACCTTGTATTTTCAGCACACTGTGAACACAGACTGCAAGCAGTCACACACTCAGCAAAGAATGTAAGAACCTGCTGTTATGCTAATGTATATAAAATTTAATCTCTAATGGTTTAAAAATTAATTCTTTAAAATAAAATGAGTTTACATTTCATTGCAGATCTACTTCAATCTGCTGTTTCTCAAGATTTGGAATGGAACATCAAACTGAAATATCTCACCATCTCATGATGAGATATCAGAGTTTAAGTAAGTAACTCTAGCAAAACAGGCAGTGTTTTCAGGAAAAAAATAAAATTGTCTGCTGGTTGCTTATAAAGTTGGCTTGAACTACAGAATGCTTCCCAGTGCTCCTTCTCAAAGTGTTTCACAAATACCTTCCAAAAATACTCTCCTCATTAGACCATAAAACAAGGAGCAGGACTGCAAGCTGATCATCCAAAGCAATTATTTGCTATTTCACACCAGATTAAATGTTGAATAACCACCACCTTCAGTAGAGTTACAATGGTCCAAGTCAGAAATGAGGACAGAATTTAGTAGAACACATCCATTAACTTCCAGTTGCTCATGACAGAACAGGAGATGATCTATTTGGAGTCTATTAAGACTGCAAATAAACTCTATTTTTGCAAGTCAGAACAGAAGAGTTTTCGTTCTGGAAAATTTTGTGGTCTTTAAGAAAGAATAGATGATTTTGCTGTAGATCAGTTACTTACAGACCTACATTACTAAATTTTAGTATTTACTCTTGTATAACCTGCCTATAAGCTTCTTTT
Source organism: Taeniopygia guttata (assembly GCF_048771995.1). Taxonomy (NCBI): domain Eukaryota; kingdom Metazoa; phylum Chordata; class Aves; order Passeriformes; family Estrildidae; genus Taeniopygia; species Taeniopygia guttata. The sequence goes on along the minus strand of NC_133035.1, from coordinate 17,826,511 downwards.
CATTCAGCTTTCTCACTCCTTTTAGGACCATGTAATGGATGCTGAGGGGTCTGTAAAATAATTGCAGCAGATAAAATTAAAAGTGAGGGAAATTCTGACCCTGTAGCACCCACCACTCTCAAACCCACTTGTTTTAAGTGTACACCAACTCTACCACGTGAGAAACCTGCAAGTCTGAAGAAGGTTCAGAAATGCTTCCAGAGCCTTTACAAGATTCTCTGGAGATGGTCAAACATCCTTCTTGCAAACATGACAACATTCAGAACTTACCTGGGACCTCACAAACAGCAGCTAGCAGCACTAGAGAGCCCAGATGTGGAGGAAACAGCTGGAGCTCTGACTTCTTCACCAGACAGCCGGAGACTTCCCAATAAAAGTCAGCACAGCTTTGGAGCCCAGATTTTGCTGTTCCAGCTGCACGTTGTGGTTCCCTGGGGAATGCACCGGCTGAAGAACTCCTGGTAGCATGGTTTCATAAAGCAGTGCATATACCTGCTTTGTTTCTTATTGCCCTGGGATTAAATCACATGCTGGGCTTTACTTTGGCTGGTAAGTCAAGGAGCAGCAGAGACTCAGTGTGGCAGTGATAAAGGAAAAAGCAAACTTTAGTCTATTCCAATTTCCAAGAACAGGATAAAACCTTTGAGGTAATGGTAGCCCCAACCAAAGCAGAGGGGAGAGACTTGAGCAGGGATTTTAAATGCTTCACTCCAGCCTGTTTCCACTCTGGGAAAAGACACAGCAGAGCCTGTTTTGTGCTCTGATAATTTTTCTTTCAAAGGTTTTAATTTTTTGTTTTTCACTATGGTAAAAAAACCCCATGTTTTGCCATATAAAGTAAGTACACTTCTCTATCACCCACTTCTACCAATATATATAAAGACTGTATATTCTAAACACATCATTTGTCAACAGCTTGTAAATCAGGTTTTTCCAAGTAGTAACATTAGCTATTAATTGTTTTAAACTTCACAAGTGAACACTCAAACAGGAAATATGATACATAAACAGGAACAAAGTCTTTAGCACAGCATTCAGTATAGCCCAGCCAAAGCCTGGCCAGTCTGGTAAAAACCATCAGCAGCAGCTCTAAACTGCTGGTTGAACAGTGAATGCTCTCTCAGTGATGTTTGTGAAGTTTGTTACTGAGCGATGGAAATAGATTTTTTTTCCTCTATTACTCCTTAGCAGTAATGTCTTGAAATCTAGTCTCGTTCCTCTCCAAATTTTTAGAATCCAAAACCTTACTGCAACTTTTGGTTGTACATTTTTCTCGTGACTGAACCCAAACGTTCCAGTTTCTATTTGTGTGTCAGGAATATTCATATACACCCCCCTTTTTTATTAGTAGTAAATTCACCCTAAAATGCAGCCTCTGCTTGGTCATTTTTGTATCTTGGTCAGTGCATGAGCACAAGGAAGAAAGGTGAACCTGTCAGAAAACCCTGAAGTGGCAGTGCTGGAATCTGAGCAAGGAAAACCCAACCACTCACAGTGTAGGACCAGTTTGTTCCCCCTTCCAAAGCCCAGCTCTAGAGTGAGTTTTGTTTTACTGGGAGGGTGGGGAGGCCCTGGCACAGGTGCCCAGAGCAGCTGTGGCTGCCCTGGATCCCTGGAAGTGCCCAAGGCCAGGTTGGGTGGGGTATTGAGCACCCTGGGACAGTAGAAGGTGTCCCCGCCGTGGCAGGGGTGGGACTGGATGAGTTTAAAGGTTCCTTCCACCCCAAACTATTCTGTAAGGGTTCTGTCCATAATCAGTGGTTAAAAAATCACATTACAACTCATGAGACATCTGAACTCTCATTTGTGGGGGCATTTTGAGTCCCAAATGCGTTACAGAATCATGAACCCCAGAGAAGGGAACAGCAGTAGAAGAGACAGACAAACATGGAGAGAAAATGTGTAAAGTGGTATTATGTTATTAAAACATTACATTAGAAATAAACAGAACATAAACCAAAAATAGGTTTTAGCCAGGTTTAACTTTTTTCTTTTTCTTTTTTTTCTTTTTTTTTTTAAATTCAAATTGACCCAAAGCAAAAACTTACATTGCAAAGGAAGAACAAAATACATGATGGTATTGGTAACACAGCATTGCATGGAAGCTGCACTTGTGGGCAGGTTTTTTCCTCCAAACCAGCCCATCCTGGTAAAGATGCCATATCTTTTCTTTTGCCTCTGGGTATTTATCTGAAGAGTTTGTCCAGATGTGTTCTCCTATGATTGCCAACCAGAGCCAGAAAACCAAATTTTCCACGCTATCCCAAGGAAGCCAGACTTATTCCAAGCATGAGTGACAGTGAATTTAAAAAAAAAAAAAAAAAAAGAAAAGAAAACAAACCCAAAACAAAACAAACCCACTCAGCTCTTCAAACTAACAAGTATTGTCTATAATGTAAATAGTTTAGAAATATGGTAATTAAATAATCTAAAAAACACTCTTACTCTGCTGTACATTTATAAACATAAATATTTACAAAAAACTTTCTGCTTTGTTTTAAAGGATGAGGTTTGCAGTTTGTTAATGATCAGAGTCTTTTACTCATATTGATTCTTTGGTGTGTTTGCCAATTTTTTAAGGTTTATTAAAAGTGTTCAACCGTGAATTTAAAGGTAATGGAACGAGGCTACATCACAAGTCCCTATTATGCACTTCTCCTTCCACATTCTACTCCAAATGAAAAACAAAGGTCAGTTTGTTCTTCAAGGTATTTGTGCACAATATTGAAAATAATAATTAAAAAAAAAATAAAATACCAAATTCCCCCTTATTGAAATTTGGGTAGGATTACCAATGAATAATCCTACTTTATCTGCACTTGAGTACATGGATAACCAGAGATAGTGCACAGGACTATCAGTAGGTTCAGATTCACATGTACTGAAGTGCTTTGCAAGAATTAAAGTGAGAAACCAGCTACAAGAGATGGCTTAGCATTGCAAAAAAGGGTGAGGGCTTCCTTCCACCCTGGGGAGAGGAGAGGATGAAAATTAATTTAAAAGAAAGGCTTTTTACTGGCCTGAAACATATGTGTGTTCCCTTTTAGATGTCAGTTACTTAAAAGAAATAACCAAAAAACAAACCTCAAACAATAAATAATGGAATTACACATTTCTTCATTAAATAGCATTCTTGTTACCAACAAAGTCTTTCATAATTTTCTTCAGTCACAGCAACAGACAGAACAAATAATTTGTCTTAATATAGATTGCAACTAAAATATACTCTAGATTACCTTAGAAAATATTACTGTAAAAATTCAGTGGGGAAGGACATTGGTTTAGACCAACTTACAAGTGTAGTGAACAATACTAAGTCTGTTTTGTTTTGTTTTTTTGTAAAGAAAACAGTTTTAAGTTCCTGATTTCATGTCAGAAAATGGAAGATTTGTGTTCAAACCTGCCAGTCTGCCCTGCCTCAGCACTGGAGAGCTCAAAGATTGGAATGGCTGATCTTCCCTCCACAGGGGCCCAGAGATTTGAGCCAAGCACTCAAGTTCACAGCCCATCTCTACTCCACAGATACAACCAGGAGGAAGCACTACAAGCTCTACAACCCAGTGCAAGGTGTTAGGATGGACTTGCTCACTCACACTGACAAGATGTGAACTTCTGGTCACTGCTCCAGCAGCTGGACTTGAACCGGTATAAGCTGGAGATAAAAAGGTTCAACAGCCCATTGCCAACCCTCTGAGCCATGAATCTCCAAAATCCCTCATTGTCTGGAAACCTGATGCAATGCCAGGCACAATAGGGACAGATAATCCTCCTTGCTTGCCATGGTTCCGGTGCATCCATTAGCAGTGATAAAGTTCATTCTCAGGGAGCTGCAGCCCAGGGTTATCAAATATTAAAAAGGAACTAGCAGGATTAAATAATATAAGTTTACCTGCCTTACCTTGCTTTTCCTATTTTTAACACTAAGTATTTTGAAAGTGACAGTATGAAACTTAAAAGCCATCATCATTCCTTTCATCTCCCACTTCAGTTGGTGCAATTGGTACAAAAACACTCCTACTATCAGAGGCGCTCTTCTGGAGCCAGGCAGATGCCAAAATAAAAATAGAGAACTCTGGCAAGAACCTTATGCTGAGTCTGTAATGCCTTGAAAATAAAGAGAGGGAAACAACTGCACATATTGGCCCAATCTTTTGATCAAGAGATGAATTTTTTCCTATGATCAGAAACAAAACTTTGCAACAGATCTTTTAATACCTGGTTTGAAAGACACATTCAGTAGCCAGATTTCAGCACTCCTCTCAGTTTCTGCTTTCAGATTAATTGCAAAATTTGAACTTTCAATGTCAGTGGGGCTTGTCTTCTTAGTTAATAACTTATGTGCACTTCCTGTGCTGTAACCTGAAACAAACTGAATTTCAGAGCAGTCAAAACAACCCCCACTCCCCACATTGCTTTTAAAACCAATTTACCTTTTTTTTTTTTTGACACAATTTGGCTGATAACCCGTAGATAAAAATCTCAACTGAAAGTGAAATAAAGCAGGTTATACATTCATGAAATTCAGGGATTAAAAATGAACAGCAACTGCTACATCATTTCTGTAATGTCATATCAACACTACAGCGAGGCAGCAGCTCCTGCTCTCACAAATAATGCACTAAGCCTAAATGAGGAATAGTGGGGGAATCACACATCAAGGGAAAACACATCAGAGAGATTATTGCACAGGAGGCACTGTATGAGCAACAGAATACATTGGCTTAAAAGAAAAATCTAAATTTGTTTCCTCCTAAGTTAATGTAAAAAATACAGAGGCTATGCCTCTCTGTAGTGTACTGTCACTGGTAAAAACAGACTTACAAACAGCCCATTCAACAGGCAATGTTGGGAAAGAGGGCCCGAATTTCCTAGGCATCCCAACTACAGTAATTAGGAAAAGAAAAATGCCAAAAAAAAAAAAAAAAAAAAAAAAAAAAGCCAATGTAGAGACCCATAGACCCTCAAATTGAACAAGGTAACTGCATTTTTTCCCTCAGTTTCCAAATTATATTCATACAGTACCCGAGGACATGTTGATTATCCCCTCTTCCCTCTGTCCTGCAAAAACAAACACCTGGCAGAGACAAGAGGTCCTAACACACAGGGCTCTGGAGGTCTATCTGTATCCTTTTGCAGGATTGGTGCCTTGATTTCCAAACTTTTAAGTTCTTGCATCATTGCTCAGCATGCCAACTCAAACCAAGCACTTCCCTCAAGGGGCTGCCTTCCATCTCCACGGCAAGTCTGCACACATAATGTGAAAACAAACAGAAAACCAACAGCAATTTTTAAAATGCAATATTGTATAGAAAGCTTGGACCTTGTAAATTTGGACCAAGAAACCAAAAATTAAGACCTTCTAGCTTGTGGTATAAAAAACCCAAGGAAGTGTATACCTGCCTTCTGACTTCACAGAAAAATCAGAATTTGCATAGGATATACTTTGTGCAAGGCAACAAGCCTCTTCAGTATCTGGAATAGAACTAAACTTGCTCACAGTTCCTCTCTTCATGGATATCAGATATCATCAAATTTGTGTTTTAAGTAGTCTTTCATGACCTTGGCAATGGGTAGTTCATCAAGCAGTTTGAGGTTTTGAAGGCCTATACACTGACGGATTTTAATTCGGCATAGATCTTGCAAGTTTCTGGGCTGCCCTGAAAAGACAAAAGGAACACATAAAAATAAAATGATCACATTTTAAATGTATTTTAAGACATCATTTACTCTGCAAAATGACAGGGGTTTGCTGTTTCCTAAGAGGGAGAGGGAAGGGAAAAATTACATGAGAATTACAAGTTAATACCTTTTTAATGAACTCAATGAAACCAAGGGATGAATCCTAAAAACATTTTTATATGCACAACATTTTACTGATGCCAGTGTAAAGTGATTTCACCTATGTGAGGATTCCCACCAGATGGCAACATATGTTTATGCATTACAGAACAGTAGAACTCCTCCATTTAAATTTGTGGATTTTTTTTTTCTATCTTTGGGGGAAAAACCCCTCAGTCTTGCTTTTCTTTCAAACAATGAGTCAGGAACTTCTAAATTCAGCTGTAACAGGACTAAGAAGTTTCCTCAGAAAGTGAGGATTTATGGAAGTTATTCCAGGATAGCTGTGGCAGATTGATTAAAGATTGGGGTTTTCCTTCCTTTCTCATGAAAAGCTAAAGCCTTCAGGCTTTGGATGCAGCCAAACCCTCATCCAACAGAAAGGGATGAAAATGTGAATTAACCACTGTCCACAGAGGAAAATTTTTTCTGTTATCACACTGTCCTAGGCTGTCCTTTCTCCCAAATTTGACTTAACCAAGGATAAATACAAACTTCAGCATTCCTGGCAAGGATTTTACAAAATAATCAATTCTCTTTCAAGCTCATTCTTACCAGGAAACTACTCAAAATCAAACACCTTGAGAAACAATTGGGGTTCGGTCCTTCTATCCAAAATAATCTCAGAAAACTTAATGAAGTCTTGTATCTGAATGCACCCAGCAATGGATCCCAAGGAAGAAAGAAAGAGAAAAAGAGCAGAACAACAGACATTGAGAAATCCTGCCCCAATAAACCCTTCTAGCTTTCAGCACCGGTGCCTTTGGGCCTTCCTAGCCCAGAGATTGCACACAGATCTATGTCTTTAATAGCTGTGAATAGCTTGCCCTTTGTAAATCTGTCTAGTGCTTTTTGAACCCATTCATACTTTCAGTATCCAAAACATCCTGTGGCAACAAATTTCACAATATAATTAGGCGTTGGCTGGAAAACTGCAAAGTAATTTTATTTATTTTAGATCTGCTTCCTGATGGCTTTGTTACATGCCTGCCATTCTTTGAGTTACAAGGAAAATAATGAATAATTGTTCCCACGCCAGTCATAATTTTACATACCTTTATATAAACCTCCATCCTCCACTCATGCTTCATACCTCTTCCCAAAGCTGAAAACTCCAGCTAACATCCCCCAACACGGGAACCACTCCAAACCTCTGAACAAACTGCCTGCCTTTGTGCTTTTTCCTCATTCTGCTACAGCTTTTTTGGAGTTATTCCAGTAACACATCAAAGCTGTGCTAATCAATATTTTGATCATCGACTTAACTGTGTAAGCCTCTTTTTCTTAATTTTTTTTTTTCTCCAAGCCAAGACTTGGTTATGGGACCCAATGACTGTCAAATTCAAAATACTCAGCACCCTGAACAATGCAGGTGCTTCTGTTGGTATCTATAGAAATGGGCTGACAGGCAGGTAGGGATTTTTAGACACTGGGATTTATCTTAAGCACTAAAATTATCCAGGGCAAGCCAGCAGAAGTAATGCATGAAAATAGTCTCAGTCTGCTTTTAAAGAAATTAGGTTTGAAATTTAAAAAACATGAAAATTTGAGTTTCCTTTATGTAAGTTGAAAATACTTTTATTATACTTATCACCACCTAAATGTCAATTTGTTTTTAATTAAATCCTTCATCCATGACTTAGAACACAGACCAATGGTTACTCTGTCCACCAGTGGTTTCTTCTTGGCAATTTTTTTTTCCACCTGAAGGAAAGAATTTAGGCAACTCGGACAACAGCACAACGCTCAAACTTCAGGGAAAGGAAAGTTATTTTGGTAAGAAACCAAACAATCTTAATGGTGATAACGAAATAGTTCTGATGCTTTAAAACAGGGTTCAGAAAGCAAAAGCTGACTACAAACAGCAGCATTAGAAATTATGAAGGACTAGAGGACTTTGTGTATTTTCTGTAGTAGAGTACACAATAAATCAGCTATGAGACACTGATTTCTGGTTTCAGAAATAAATGTCTTTTAATTAACATCCTACGTGGTTTTTGAGAACATAAAAGAACAGACAACTTAAAATACCCAGAAGAAATTGGTCATCAGTTAATTCAAAAAGACCCGATTATCAAATGTATGACATTTTCCCCTGATAAGCCTAAAAAATATTTCCTGGGAATGTGTTAACAATGGACATTTCCAGTGTTAAGCACCAGTTGCTACATCTAGTGGCTGCTGGTGTCTTAGGTCACGCCTTGCAAATTCCAGGGTTATTAATGCATTTGTGATTTATTAGAAACGGTGTCTGGAACACTTACTCATTCTTGGTTGCATCTGAATGAAAAGGAAAAAAAAAAATAAAGGATTACGGACGAATGTCAGTGAACCTTAGTTTGGCAAATGAAAAATGTTATTAGTAACTTGGCAAAGTAAGACAAGTTAAATGATGAATAAAGCTCTCTTTAAAAACCATTAGGAAGTTGCAACTTTGGTTATATCCTGCATCACAAGTTTGGGAAGTTATTTAGGCAAATAAGCTGGAAAGGAAGAGAATTAAAAGAGAAAGAAACAAAAAACCCCACAAACATGAAAGGTTCAACTGGTCTAATTACCACTATCATGCAAAACAGCCACATAAAACTACTGATCACCTTAAAAACATCCAGCACATCCCTGAAGGGCCACCTTGTTGCTGTTATTCTGGATTTGCTCATCTGTTCACCAAATCATTACATACAGTCAATTTATTTTGCAAGCTTTAAAGCAGTAATCAAATAAATTAGAAGAATTAATTACAGGAAAAAGAAGCATAGTTCATCTTTTGCCTTCCAGAGTTTGTGCTCTGTGCTGGAAAGAAAAGCAGAAATCCCCACCAATGCAATTCTTGTGTACAGTGTCCCAAACCTGACAGAAAAGCTTCTTCCAAACAGAAGAAATGTAAGGCATGAGCTTAAAGAATCAAGAGAAATTGCTTTTTGATTTTTTCTAATCTAGATGCAGCAGATTTCAGTATGTATAAAATTCAAGCACTTTCCTAAATCAGTTCTTCAGCTGCTAAAAAAGTAAGTTTCTGAGCTTTCTCCCACTTAAATAACTATTTTACTTGAATAATGAAATGAGCTTTTAAAATTATTATTAAAAGATCAGCTTTTTCTGGTAAAGCAAAAGGAAAAAAAATCATGTTTTAACGATTATTACAATTAATTATTACAAATAATAATAATAATATTATATTATTATTGTAATTATTATAATTAATAATAATAAATTAATTATTACAATTAATCTGATTTTCCACTCAAAACTCCATTCTTTGCCTTTTTGCAGTGTCAAAATTTTTCTGGTTATGATATCTGAGAGTTTGCTGTTGTATCCCCAAGGCAGACAAAACTTTTATTTAGGATTTGTTATCTCGCCAAAGAACTGAGTCACTATTAAAACTGCTCTGCATTTATACCCATGCCTTCCATCTGCAGACAATGCTCCCCAAGAAATAAAACTCATCCAATAAGCCTATATTTAAGGCCCATTGAGGCATATTTGTGATGCCTCTGACAGCACTCTTTTTTGGGGACTTTCATCTGGTACTGTAAAGCTGGAAATGGGGAATCCCTACCCATTTCCTCCACTGCAGATCGAGAGCAAAAAAATCCATGTAAAAACACAATGCAACAATCATTAATTGACCTTTCTGTTACCCAAGAGAAAATTTGGGAATAACTGAAATTAATACATTGTAGGCTGCAAGAAGATCCCCTCTGATGAATTGTTCTAACTATTAAAAGGAAAGTACTTTTAAAGCAAACAATCAGTGCCATTGGTTTCAAGTGGATAGGCTGATTCTGAGGAAATTAAGAAATGAAAAATAACATCAGTGACATATTTCAGAAGCCGCCCACAGTTTTCTCTACAATATTAATGTATCTCTCCAAAATCCCTTAGAGTGGTGTTTCTCAAACTGAGCCTCTGCCCCTCCTGGGAATTCTGAAAGGCTGAAAACAGTAGCGAGAAACCATTTGGTAATTTCTTTTTAGCTACAAAGGGAACTTAAAAATAAAAATCTTCTGAAACATTTTACCAAATATGTTGAAACCAGGCTGATGTATGCCGGCAACAGCTCAGTTCCTCTAGAATATCAGGAAAAGTATTTATTTCTGCAGCGAGCCCTTAAATCCATCCCTTATTTCACAGCGGTGAAGGAATGCAGCCAGTGCTGGCAATTAAACTGAGTTCTGAATTTGCTGGCTTTTTTGAGGGGGGGAAATGAAAAGGATAATTGAACTTATCAGCTAGAAACTCACACCTACCAGCCACAAAACACCGTGAGGATGCACAAAAATGGGATCATAGGGAAAGACTGGGATCACCAAGGGAATGAGTGAGGCTGAGCTGAAGGGGAACTCGGCTGCTCAGTGCAGTAGGTCTAAAGTTTAGGAAATGCACTGTCTGTACTCTGTAAAAAACAACAGCAGAAGAACTGGAGACTAATTGGAGACAAATTTCCAGCATTCAAAACACCAGAAAAAGCTAACATCAAAAATCTATAGGTCTAAAATATTAATATCAGACATGCAGGGATGAGTGTAGAATTACAGTGTGCATTGAGAGCGTGAACAAATTCCTCCAGCTCTACAGGACACAGAGAGCTTTTTAACTGTTAAGTTATTTTAAAAGTTCTAATTTAATTTTGTGTTCAGTGTGCCTCTGTTAGAATGTCTGAGCCTGACATATGTTTTCATTGGTCTGTGAAAAATAATTCCCCACAATGAGTTTTAGATGTCTATTAAATTTCAGTCTACCTGGCACAGAAATTATGTACTATTTTGGACTGAAAATTCCTATATGAAAAAGCAGAATGTCAGCGAGGCTCAATGTTATACTTAACAGGTGTATTTGGCAATGAAATTAAGATTTGAATATGCTTGCAAAGGTATTTTAAAAAAAAAAAAAAAGTGTGACATCTCTGTAAACTCAGTCTCACTGAAATTGCTATGGAAATGCAGCTAAGAATTTCAACACCATAATGTTTATCTATTTTTAGGAGACAGTAAGTAAAGTGCTCTGAACATCAAGATAGGCTTAAGATGCACTGTTATGCTATTTTAAAATTATTTCTGCAGAATACAGCATAGGTGTACAAATGGGAGTAGAGCATGGCTGTACCTTAAGTGCCACATATAAAAATAGTATTTGATTTTTTTATGAAGGCCTCTTAAAAAATTCTTTCAAAATAAATAACTGTATATAGCTATACAATGATTCAACGACTTAATATAGTCAACTGTAGAGTAGAAAATTATAAAATAATCCCCTTATCCCAGTTCTCTGTGTAACTGGATGACAAAGCAGACTTCAATCATCACTGCAAAATTTCCAGCAGCATCCAAGGAAACAAGTAAAGCCTGAGATTCCAGTAAAGATCTGCTATGTTATTACAAACATGAAAATACCATTTCCTTTGCAATTATCCATGAAATAAAATATTTACAAATCTACTTAATTCACTATGACACTTCTGTATTTATAAAAATTAAAACTATGCAGAGAGAAACTTTTTTAAATCTTCTTCCAGTTAAAAAATAAAACTGCAGCAAAAAGTTATCTTGAGTTAGCCAAGAGATAGACAAAGGATGTATAGGATTAAGGATTTCCTTAACAGAACTTCTGTCTCAGTTATTCTCCATATTTACAGTGCTATATAAATTTAAACACAAAATTACACTGTCTAGTCAAAGGCACAGATTTGCCCTTTGAAAAATTAGAAAAGGAATGCAGATGAAACATTTGTAGTTAAATTCACTGGGTGAGCTTTAGATGTTGTTCCAGAACTGAGTTCTTTGGTACCTGTCTCCACACCAGCCACTTCACACTGCTCTGGGCAGATAATTTCCTGAGCTCAGACCAGCAGCTCCTCACAGCCTCTCCTGCTCCTGAGCTGAACACAGATTCAATTAAAGGAGGGCTATGGGGAGGGGGAAGTTTCCAGGCTTTTTTAAAGTTCCCTTCTCTAAAGATCCTAATTGAAATTTCTAATATCTTGAAGTTTATTTAAGCCCTTACATATTTTTCTAACGCTTGCATTTTTTCTACCTCCCACATTCACTTTATAAGTTTTAATATTCTCAAATCCCATTCAACTTCAAAATAAATAATTTCATCCAGGCCTGTGATTGCACACTAATTTTATAAATACATACACTACCAATAATAGTCGTTATGCATCTCTGTCTTTCTATATATCACATACCAGCTTCTCTACTTTAATTTGCATTAGTGCATTCCAAGCTTAACACATTAAAACTCCTGAAGAGGCAGGTTCAGACCATGTGAAAATGGAAACATTTACACTGCTCCAAACCAACTCTTTATCAAATGATCTTAGGTACTACGGTGGCTGCAAATAAATGTTTTTTGAAAAAGGAAAAGTGTAATACAGATAATGAAAAGGCGATTAATAAAATCATTGAGCAGTTTTCATCTTCAATAGTTTTTTTTCCCAGGGAGACATTGCTTATTTTTGTATTGTAAAAAAGAGAGAGGGAGAAAAACACACAAGTCTGAACACCAAGTCAACAGCAGACTCATGGTCAAAAACTCTGTTATTCCTAACTTCCAGCTTTGTGCTTAAATACTGAAACACAACTATAGAATAACTTCCTCTTGGAATTACTCTAGGAGCAAAGAATCTCTACCTGTAACCAGGAAGAATATCAGACCTTCAGGGTCAAACCCCAAAATCCAATATCTTCTTGCAGACTCTCAGGGCCAATACTGAATATTTCTGAGAGCTTGGTTTCTTGCCTGTTATTCCCAACCGGGGACCTGGGCTAAAGGCTGCCATTATTACCGATTACAATACCTACCAAAACAAAAAGAAATTCACAAATGATATTTTCTGAGAAACTGAAACTGTACAAATATGTTTTCCAAGTCTAAAAAAAAAAAAAATAGCTACTCACAGCTTATATGTAGATTACTAAATAGTATCTCATTTATATGCAGCATGCAACTGCTTTCACTTGAACACACAGATTGGGTTGATAACTTTGATATTAAATATCTATTAATCTTTAGCCTTAAAAGTGTTACTCTACTGTAAAAATAAAAACTGTTTCCTGTTTTACTATCAAATATACTCTTCAAAACTTCAGATGCAGATATAAAACTTACAGCTATGAATTTCTATATAAATCACTTAGTATAAGATTCAAATAAACTGCAATTCCCGTTAAGCCACATGAACAAGGCACTGTTGCAGCCTCAGAAGAGTTTCAGGAAGAATACCAACAGAAAAATTGTCCAAAAATTTTATAAACTTTTTTTTTTCTAGAAAATACATATTGCAGTAGACTCATAAAAAAGATTCTTCCCCAAAGTACTACAGCATGAGATCTCAACAATTCTCTGTACAGTCAGACTTAACTGGGAACTCCACTACCAAAATGCCAGCTTGCTCTTTATCCATCTCATCTCTTATACAGCACCTTATTAAAGTAATTATTAATGAAAAGCAGGGAAGACAGTGTTTGGATATTTACAAAAAGGGCAGCAGAGTTTGTTTACAGTGGTTTGTAAACATATATTTGTAATTATTTTGCTCAGAAGCACAGAGCTGTTTTTGTCAGCACTGCTTTCCCAGCTCTCCCTCCAACAGCATGGAACTGGGATAGTTCCAACACTGTTACACTGACCACAAATTAAAGCTACTTTTTTTTTTGTAGTAGAATTTACTTCTCACTTAACATTAAACCCTTAAGGTATGGAATCTGCAAGCTGAAAGTTACAGTTCCTGTTTCCCCTGATCTTTAGGAAACACGGGAGCAGCCTAAGCTTTCATGCTTACTGATACATCCTAAGACTGAAACACTGCAAGGATATTATATCATCTCCTAAAATCCCTGACACTGCAACTATATAGTGAGAGGCTTCCAAAAAGGAAACCAGAAAGAAATGTGTTTGAATGAGAAGGGGCAGGCAAATTAAACCAAAATTGCTTAATTGCTTGTATATCTTATTACCAACTTCCACCTTTCCAGAAATTCTCTTTCAATTTCAGATATAAGCAAAAACAACACCACAAATCATGTAGAAAAAGAAAGGAAATTCCAAATGCTTATTTGTGTCAGCTACTGACAACAGATCTCAGCTGATTCACTTCCAGCCCACACTGACTTTCAGTTTCTTTACAAAGTATATAGGTTATCTAATTCTCATTAAAAAATTACCACATTCAAAAAAAAAATAAATAAAAGGAGCGGTAGGGGACAAAAAAGGATATATGAAACACCACATCCTCTGTAGTGCAGAGATCATTCTAGTTGGATGATAATTTACCAGGCCATCTTAACATATTTGAATTGGCAAACTCTGCCAAATGCTTATCAGCAATTCCTAAATGCTTTAGGAAACACTATGATTATGAAACATTAGTATAGCAATCCATGTTGAGAGAGGAAAACTTTCAGTAGATCTAATACAACAAAAACTGTTAATCAAAAGTGATCCAGAAATTCAGAGCCCAATACTTTTTCTAAATATCAGAAGTCATGATGAGTTAAAATCTCTCATATTTCAAAGACATCAACAAAATCAAATCAAAGCTACACAGCACATGAAATCCCTTCAAGTTGCAGGAATGAACTGTGGCATTTTTTTGTCTGGTTTAAGGGAGGGAAGGAGGGAATGTAGGAGAACACAAAGCAGCCAAAGCTCTTTTCTGCCCTAGTTGTAGTGCAGATGAAAAAGCCATCAACTGCCGAGCATTTGCATGGCAATAAAAAAAACAAAACAAAAGACACTAAAAAACCCCTAAACAAACAACAAAACCAAGCTCAAAAATCTTATGTGCTAAGGCCAGAAATAAAATGAGATTTTACAGTTCATTCCTTTAAAATGAATGCTTCCCATAGATATTTAAACAAAATTAATTTAAATGAAGTACAGTTAACATTAGCACCTTTGCTGAGTAAGAAACTCCCAGTATCACAATCCCTTCACCTTCCCAGAAATTTTCTACTGCATTTAAATAGCATCAAGGGGCAGAGAGGAAGCTTTTTTTTTTTTCTGGGGGCTAAATTCAAAGAAGGCTTTTAGAGGACATTGTGTCCTGTGATTAACTTCTCTTACATACATACTTGTCACTTCTTGTAAGAAATCCAGACAGGGTCGGCTACTTCCAGAAATACTTATTGAAACAGCCAGTGGGGTCTGTCCTTCATAGTTCCTTGTGTTAGTGTCTGCTCCGTAATTATACAACATTTGTGCACAAAGCACATCATCTCTAAGAGCAGACAAGTGCAAGGGTGTCTGTCCATCTTCCAAGCGCCCCAAGTTTGTATCGGCCCCTCTCTGGAGGAACATTCGGCAGTACGAGTGATTGCTTTTGATCACAGCGTATCGTAACAGGAAACCATTCTGAATGTCGATGTTGGCATTGTGGTCCAGGAGGATTTTCACACAGCTTGACCTCTCCCGGATAATGGCCAGCTGGAGTGGTGTAGTACCTTTATCACTGAGCGGATCAACCTCAGCCTTGAACTCCAGGAGGAGCCTGACAAAGGAGTCTCTGCCGTAGTGAGCAGCGACGTGCAGGGGAGTCCAGCCGTCGTTGCTCTTGGCATTAATAATGTCACTTCTGTAGTCAGACTCCAGCATCAGGCGTGCAATCCTCGCCCGGCCATGCATGGCTGCGTAATGCAGAGCAGTGAAGCCTCCAATTAAGTCCTTAACTGTGGGATCAGCTGAAGTTAAAATAAAATTTAAAAAGAATTAGAAGGCGTTACGGTAATCCGGTGCTGAAAAAAAAAAAAAAAAGAATTTAAAAAAATAAATTCAAACAGTAATTGCTATTCTTTCCACGCATAGCATAGCAGGATTTTTTGTACTTCAAACTAATTCTTGCTTTCATGAACATGCTATTTTTAAGACAAAGTTAAAACTGTATTTAAGAACAAATTACAAAAACAAAAAAATTCTTTCTCATACATATGTTTCCATTTGACAAATACTTTTCTACATCTTCCTAGCACTCTTAGGAATTAATTACTAATTACTCAAATCTCCCTGTCCATCCAGTTTTCCCCCAGCTCTACAATATTACATTTCTTTCTCAATGTTCAACTTTTTATTTTCCCTTGTGTTGCTTCTTGGTCTTAAAAAGAAGCATGTGTAGAAACATCTGCTGTCCCAAATTGCGGATGTTTTGTGGTCTGGCAGCATTGTATTGTTTTTAGGGTGTAATGCTGTATTAGGTAAAATGCTTCTCTGTGGTCTGCAGGATTTCCAAAGCATGTAGGATATATGTTATTTTAGATAATCTCGATAAAGTCTCTTTTCATAGATGAATAATCTGTTTAGAACCTGTTCTGAATTTATAGTTTCACAAGAATTCAAGAATGTAAAAACCCACTTCTGAAAGGAGTCAGATAAACTGTTAGTGCAGAGTACAGGTAATTACAGATTTAGCTCTCCTTCACACAGCACAAGCACTCAGACTGATTTATTAATTTAAAAATTAAAATAATCCAATCAATTTGCCTAATTTCCTCAGGACACCCAAACTTGTATAACAAGTGACTAATTAATTACCCAAGGCAAGGTGCCATTTCTCAGCTAGAGAACAAGCCAGGCTGTGAGGTTTCTCCTTTCACCAGCCATGGCTGCTGCTGTTGGACACTAAAAGGTACAAACTACAGTGTGGAAGTCTGAACACTTTCCCAACCTATGTTAGATATCATCTGCACCAGAAGACCTGCTCTAAGTTCAAAATACAATATTAATAGCAGGCTACCCGAGACTGAACACACAAAGGTGCAAACACAAACAAGGAATAACCTTCCCAACCCACTGTGATCATATGCAGATAACACCAAGACAGATATTAAACCAAAATCAAAAGACTGGAAGAAAGGAGTAGATAATACAGCTGGAAAGATGATCCAGCAACTTTAAGGATATTTCTAAATGGAAAGAGAAGATGGAGAGGAAGGAAACAAACTAACTAACAAAAAAAAAAAAAACCAACATAAAAATGAATGCAGCCTGGCTACACAGAGAAATAAGATGTGAGAACTGCCTCTAGTGCACAGAATAGGAATAAACATAGAAATAAGGGATATGCTAAGGAAAGTTTAGTTCCCTTCTAGTGACAGTTTTCCTAATCTTCCATGAAAAGCAGAAATTTCAGTGCTCTGAAAAGTCACACGAACCTGAGCTAAAGGAATGAATGAAGCACCCACAGCTGAGCAGGAAAATGCAGCCAGTGACTGAATGGGTGTTCTTAACCTGCACTGTGATCATGTCCAAAATGCAGCAAAGAATCAGCACAACCCACACAAAGATAATATTTCAAAGTGATGTTGCTCCCAGGGTATCTTTCTTCACAATAGCTCAGACTATTCTGCATTGACTTCTGAGTGGTGATAAATAAAGTGGGTAACAGGCATGAGAACAAGCAGAGGGATGGGACAATCTGAGGGGCAGAACTGGGGACAAGAGGGACATGCCAGATAGGAGACAGCAGCAGGCAGAGTTGTCTTCCACCACAAACCATTTTTAAAAGAAATAATGTTTCAGTTGTACCTTCTCTCTCCCACACTCATAAGGTATGCAGGGCATCATTTCAACCCCCAAATGAGGTGCAGGTCATTGCCACAAACCTGTTTAATTAGAGTAATTTCCAAATTCAAGCAGATGTGGCCCAACTTTTATATGTGCACCTATATGCACTTTTATACTGGTTGTTGTAATCCAAACCAAACAATTTCTTTGCAACATAAGGATGCCTTTTGCCTACAGTTTTAAGTGTCTTTCCACACCTTCCTTACTCCCAAAATGCCATTGCTTTTGACCACTAAAGTGAACCAAAAAATTACTAAATCATGTCAGAGAAGTTTCTTAAGGATAGGAAAAAAACCTCACAGTTGGGCTACCAAGCAACACAAACAACCTTTCCACAATAAAGCCCTTAGAAAAACCTCGTGAAAATATACTGTAATTCCCATTAAGATTATGGATTTCTAGTGAGCCAAGAGTCTGCCTCTGGATTAGAGAAACAATTTTAACAGGATCGAAAAGTCTGTTGCTATTCCATCAATGTCCTGCTGCCACCTCCTGGAAAACTCCCGAAATTCACACGAGCTTTTAGCAGAGGCTCGACCTGCATGAAGTTGTAAACAAATTCCATCCACTCAGCCCCTGTCTTAGTAAAAGTAACACCCCAAAGATGATGCTGCCTAAAAAACTTGTGCTGCTGTGGGGCTTTTGTCTGATTTTTCTAAAATTTTCAGTATTGGTATCATATTGTAAAGCAGCTCTCTTCCCCTGGAACATGAGCAAGGTAAAAATGAATTGGGAATGACTCTCAGATAACCTTTTAGAACCTGCAGAGGGGTAAAAACTACCTGGCAGTTTTTAGCTACAAAGGGATCGAGCCAGCACTTTCCAGCAGTTCTCTATCTCATCTCCATCCTGACTGTTAAACAGTTCTGTCATTCCAAGCTTCCCATTAATATGGGGAGAGCAGAATGCAGAAACATGAACAGCTGCATTTGGTCACTTCTAATGTTCTTAAATATAAGGCAAAATATAATGGCAGAAACCTTGAACAGCTTATCAAGGGTACCAATTACTGCAATCAAGCTCAGTCCAGACAGAAAATTTGTAGCATTGAATTATACTGAGATTATTTTATTTCATGTGAAAGTTGGGCACCTATGCTAGTTATTTAAAGTCCACTGTTAATAAAACTCTTTCTAATACTGCAAGAGAGAGGATATACAGATTCATAAATAAAAGACCCTTATTTCAGAATTTCAATTTACAGCTCAGTGGGGCAGTTTTCCTTTTTCCTTGACACCTTCCTTAGGTCACTCTATCACAGTAAATTGGGAAGCCAAGAAAGCAATGCTTCTGGTTTCATTGAGTACTTCTATTATTTCAAGCTTATTTCCCTCAGCTAGGGCTTAATTCTGACCACAAGTTTTAGAAACATGGCTACATGCAGCTTCTGTTTTGAATTTCCTAGGATAACATTGATACAGAAGATGTCCAGGAAAGCATTACTATTCAGAGACAGAAACACTTTAGGAGCTTAGGGGGGGTGAGTATTTGGCATTCTCTAGATCCTCCCAGATTCTGCATGACCTTACTAAAATTTAGATACCTTGAAGCCAAGA
Organism: Taeniopygia guttata; assembly: GCF_048771995.1. Taxonomy (NCBI): domain Eukaryota; kingdom Metazoa; phylum Chordata; class Aves; order Passeriformes; family Estrildidae; genus Taeniopygia; species Taeniopygia guttata. The sequence continues at coordinate 17,807,552 of NC_133035.1, read as the reverse complement.
CTAAAAATAAATAAATACGGCTGTTTGGCTATTTTCTTTTACTATTTCATTTCTAGGAGCTTTAGTGAATTATTTCTTCATTTTAATATGAATAACCAGAAGTGCTCAGTTAATACTGAGAAGGTATCACCAAGGGACAGCTAACTAGACACTTGCAAGATTTTAGCTTGTTGTAACATTAATAGCAGTGGCTGAAAATTAATAAAACATATTTCTTGCCCAGTTGGATTGTCTGTCTCTATATGTCATATGAAAAATTTACTAAGTACACTAAACTGAAAAAAGGCCTGTTTTACTAGATTACTAAAAACTACACTCTCTGTTTTGGTGTTGCTTTGTGACTCCAGATCATATTTATGGGTGGGAAGAGATGGCTTCATAGAATATTCACTTTAATAAAATGAGACAAATACACTAAGAAAGTCAAATTCACTATTTCTTATGAAAACTAAGTTTCTCCATGGTTATGATGAACTTTCTGCATTTCACCAGTTGCTAAATAATATTTGTTACCTGACTTATCCCCCCTGTATCTAGTTAGTATTTCTGTTGGCTTCATCCTTCAGTCTGCCCTGTTTTTTCTGCCTTTTCCTCATCTATCTGTGCCTCCTTCCTCAGCAGATAATAAAAAGCTTCCTGCTGTTCCACCACCTCCACTCAAATCAGCCAATCTGCATGCACAACACTGTCCTCTGGCTCTTTTCTTTGCTGGTGAGCAATGATGGAAGAGAAAAAGCAAAAGCAGGAGGCGGACAGGTCATGAATCCCATAAGAATCTACTTTTTATTTCCAGGTCAGTGACCAGATTCCTTCTCAGCCTTTATTAGCCCAACTCACCCTCCATCCCACTAGCAGGCTACTCTGGGAGTCCTCCAGCATCTCCGATCTGAGGCACAGCACTCTACACTCAGCAACAGCCCACTGTGGTTTTCCCACTCCTGTTTTCCCCATGAAAATATTCCCAGCTCTGCTCAGCTCCATCACCCCTCCAGACAGCCACAACCACCACCAGCCACCCCTTCCTTCCCATCTCAGTTCCCTCTTTCCCCCAGAACTCCATAGGCTCCCTCTCGGTGTCAATTTATTACCAATATACAATACTATTTTACCATAAGATTCACAACAGAAAATGACTTTTTCTTTCATTCCAGTATCTTTTTTTTTTTTGCTCCACAGAGATTAAGCACCAGCAGCAAAACAATCCATTCCAGAGGGAGAAAAGTAGAGACCACATGAGCAAAGGTAGACACAAACCTCTCCCTAATGAGGGTGGCATGATTAACTCAGCTTGTAAGAGTCAACTCACTTGCTGCTTAATAGCTCATTTGTGACATTATTATGTGATAAATACTCATTATTTTTATGCCTTTGTTTTGAGGGAAAACGAGGCAAAGCACCAGGCAGCGCCAATTTTCAGGAGCGAGGCTCAGCTGCAGGGAAGCTGCTGTGGATGACTAAACCTCACACTATTTGTTACTCAACTTTCTCATCCCGGTGATTCAGCTCCAAGCTGCCTCAGGACAAAGGTGTTTCATTACAGGCAGTTTTCATGAGGCATCACATTCAGCTGCTACTTTGTATGGGAAAGAGTAACAACAAAAATAAAAACAAATCACTGCATCAGCAGCTATGAAAACCTATAAAATAAAAATACATAGGAATACAGAAGGGACTGAAGGAATTTTTATCATCTTTAAACTTACAGACAAAAAGTTAAAAGCAATGTACATGACTTCAAGCCTTAAACTTTTGAAGGCTTCAGATTATCCGTTTTAAAAAGTGGAATTTAAAGTTATATATTATATATAAATATACATTTATATATTTTCCCCCTTCCAATAAGGCCATGAGAGTTTGCCCTTTCTATGTGGTTACAATCTGCAGTAGGTGCATCCACAGAGTCCAGTTGCTCAGGCTGTATTTCACCACTGCTCTCAAGGAACAAACCACTGATTGTGCCACTACCACAGCCCGTTAATGCCACTCCACTTTCAGGATGATCCATACAGCTGACAAACCCAGTGACAGACACAAGGGGTCCATATGGCTCAGATACACAAAGCATCAGAAAGATCATTTCAGTTTCCTTGGGATTGAAAACCTCAGAATTCATTTGGTAAGAACAGTGCTAGAATAGAGGAGGCTGTTTTTCAAAAGCACTGATCAGAATGTGGAGAACATCTACTGATTTCCTCTCCAGTACCACTTTAAAATATTAGGATGATCCCTTTCTAAAGCTTCAGATGGCCTTGGAAGATGATAAAGCAATGAGAAATTCTGACTGTACCACCTGAGGGATAATAATCATCACCCACATGAGTACCAGTTAAATCAACAAAACTCAAGTCAGTTCTTGAAATAAAGTTTCATCGTGGTTGGATGCAGGAGTTGCAAACTCATCTGGATTAGCTGACACTGAAGTCCTTGCACAAAGAGGACTATTTTCATAAAGTTTAGTAGATTCTGTTAAAGCCTATATTAAACTCAGTCTTTAATGCAATTGGTTAACTTGCTTTAGAATTCTGAAAAAAGCTTCCCTAGGATTTCAATTCAGGGATCTGCCTTCCTCTAATAATACCCCCTAACAGAGAAGAAAAGCCTGTAGTGAGTGCTGTGAGTACATTTCATTTTATAATGAGTCCTTATAATGCCCTATTCTCATAATGCTTATTCATTCCTTGAACAATTCCTAGGCAATGCTGGGGGAAAAAAGTTATTAAAGCTATAAAGCTAAGCTATGATGTCATTCACAGAGTATGCATCAGAAATAAACAGATATTAAGAACAAAAGAATAAAAAATAATTACAAAAGATAACCAGAAGTATTTTGATATCTAACCAGTACTGGAAAGCCCTGCAGTGCAAATTGAGACAGAAAGGTGTCAGATGAGTATGAAGACTTTTCTCTGTGGACAACTCACCTCCATGTTCCAGAAAAACACGGACACATCTCTCCTTGCCTCTTGCTGCAGAGAAGTGAAGCAAGGTCCAGCCATTGGCATCCCGACCGTTTGGAGAATATCCCTGCTCCAGCATCTTGCGCACGGTGTGAACATCGCCGGCGGCCACGGCAGCCTGGATCTGCAACTCTTCCTGCAGCTCAGGGTTCCTCCTGCAGTGGTGGTGTAACATCCTAGCTGAGTCTGGCCTTTACAGGAGCCTCATGAGCTCACTAGAGTCACCTTCAATCAATGGGAAGCAGGAATAAATTAGGATTGGGATTAGAAATGGGGTATGTAGGAAAAAAGGCTTAATGGAATGCAATGCTAAGACTTCTCTCTGTATGCTGAAAAAAGTGATGCTACACAGAGGATAAACCCCAAATGATCTCACTCTTATTAGCAAAATCATAGTACATGGTGACATCACTGAACTGGAAAAGAAAAGGACATTTGCACATTATAAGTAGTAAATGTTTTCTTCAGAAATGACAACATCAAACAGCAGTTCACAATTAAAGCAATCGAGCAATGAGCAAAACGAAAAATCTCCAGAACCCACCATTCATTTCAAAATCCCACTGTGGTTAATATCACTGCCTCCAGAGACACTGGTTAAATGGATTATCCAAACTATGGAATGGATAATCCAAATAATTGCAGGAAGCACCACTGCACTGCTACAGTAACTGAACTATGATACTCTATTTTTCTAGAAATGCACCCCTTGTAAGCTTCAGTGAAAATATCTTACCAACAGAATCCTGTGACATTCTGCATGTGAGTATTAGTAACACTAATGTTCAAATTTAAAACTTTAATTATCTTTTTCCTTTTTCACCCTTTTTTTTTTTTTTAATTAGAGTCTACTGTTTGTATTCTGGCTTGAGCACTTCTTAATTAGTCCACAAAGGCTGCAAAAAACTTCAACGTTACAAAAATCAAATACAAGGATAATATTATATGAGACCTGAAAATACATTTAAGTGCAGTTTCTACAGTCCTGACAAACACCATGAGAACATATATCAGAATAATTCAATTTATAATTACCTTGATACAGTACATGAGAGCTGGGCCAAAAGGGTATCTAAAATAGCCACTGTAAAAGAGCTTAGAAACAAGCACACATTGGGAAAAAGAGAAATACTGTGTACTCCATGCTCCATTTGAAAGTAGCACCTGCAGTTCTACTTGGGGCAAGAAAATGAACAGGTACTTAGGGATTGTTCCCTAGTACATAAAGTTAAGTGATTGCATTTTCACATACATTGTGTATTAGATCCCATAGTCCTAAAATATAAAGAAGTATCAGAAAAAATAATAAAAGCAGAGTATGAGAAAGGCAATGCTGAGCAATACGAGCCTCAGAAAATACTCAAACGTGGATGGATACTAACACGGACCTAGAAGATTAAAAAGAGGAATGTATTTAAACTCCTGCAAAGTTAATCAAAGTTAAATTAAAGTACAAAGAAAAGTTCTAATGATGAAAATTAATTTTAAGCAAAACTTAAAAGTTACAGTAATATTTTGGTTTATTAGGATGTCAACACACATCATCACCTAAACCTTCTTTTAGATATTAAAAAGACTTCAGATCCTCATGATCCACAGGTCATTCAAAAGAAATTGCAATCACCTTCCCATATCCCACTGGACACTTGTTTTCCTGTGATGCAGGTATACCCACAGACAAGAGAAAAGTGAAAGCATCAATCACTGCCAACTTTGCACACTAAGGCACAGTGTGTATTTGCTCTTCTACAACCCCCTTGTGCCCATGGTATAGAAGATATTTATCTGCTTTTTGGAGAGCTATAAACTTATAATTAACAGGTGCTCCAGTGACCCTACTTACCCTGCAAATATGGAAATTGCACACAGCAAATGCCTGTCTTTGACATTTATAAATGCTTCAGCTTACCATGTATGGCAACAATCACTACTTCAGCATAGGGTTATTAAAGAAGACTTTTTAGTTCCATATGTTATACATGGCTTAGAAACTGGCTTTGTTTTGTTTTACAGTGTGAACTTCATTATCTGAGACTGGGAGGAAAGGAGATTTACAAAGCAGCAACTGCCAACTCAATAGGTCAGCTTTTGCAGCATATTCCAAAAATCAAACTTGGTTAATCTGATGACAATGGAAGTATTTCTATTGACTCTAATAAGCTTTTGCTAAGCTCTTTTCTAAACTCCAATTAGCACTTCAGAACATGCTCACCTATAAGACAGCGAGTTTGACTTTATTCTGCATCACACCACTGGTAATGAAACTCCAGCTGCAAGAGCAAGATCTTCTTTGGATTTGCAGGTGAAAACTGACAGTAGAATCTAGCTGATGATGATGAGTCATGCAAAACCCTTTAAAAATTGTAATTCAGACTGTGTCCCTTTTAGCCCTATTTTCTGAATACCTACAAAAACAAGATATGAAAACTTCTTTTTCAAACTGAGAATACCCGGTCAAAACTTAATGTAAACAAACTTTATCATTCTATTTTTACAGTCCTTTCTTGTAAAGAACCAATACTTGCAAGCCCTCACATGGTCCTGTAAATTTAGGTCAGACTAGTTGTTCAAAATGCTACAGAAAGAAATGGGATGACTAAAGAGATGAAGTGAAATGGGATTTCTCATTTGAAGGGCCAGCAGTGTTCCTTCCCCCTGCAACTCTCTGTGAAGACAGTTGGTTGAGGAAAAGCAGAGCTCTCTCTCTCACACTTCTCAGCTGGTGGGTATATTTGTAATGCAGCATTATAAAAAATTGGCATTGGCTCCATATGTTGCATGTGACTAGCAGAGCTTATTCAAATTAGCTGGTACTAAAGTACATAAGTACTAAAACATACAAAGCAGAAGACAAAGTCAGGCAGCTCTTTTTATCACTTGCAGAGTTTCTGTAAATATCCACTCTTCCATCTCACCCCTATGGCAAGCAATGAAATTCAAATGACAAGAATACTTAACCATAACATTAAAGGTTTCAGGATAGTTTTAGGTACACACCAACTTTGAAAACATTTTTACTTCTGCTCCATAGATCATTTCAAACTCCTGTTTGCAAAGCCCCATTTAAGACATCAATCTTTGCAGAAGAGAAGGAGGACTACTGGAAGTAGTCCTTTGGCATTTAATATTTAATGTTTTGCAACTGTAATCAATCTCATTCAGAACTCAGCATGCATTTGGGTTGTTACATATTGGCTTTCTGCATGCAAGTAAAAAAATGAAAGGAAGCACAGGGGGGAAGAATATACCTATATTTTCTTGGTTATAATGATTTTATAGTGCCATGAAAATGGAGGACAGCAACAGTTACTTAATTGATTTTGCAAGTACAACAGGATAAACTCAATGTGGTCCTGAATTACCTTATAGGAGGTTGTTACTCTTTGATGGATGTCCCACTCTTCATTGTCTTCACTGTTCATAATCTTCTGTGCCCATGTGTGTCAAACAACCTGCTACCCCTTAAAAAAAATGGTATTTCTTGTTAGTTGTAAAGAATAAAAGCCAGAGGTTTACTACCTTTTATTTTGTTTGTGTATGAGAATGCTACTTTTTCATGCAGCTATGTCAGAAAAGACCCAAAGTGTGTTTTCTATCATTATCAAAGAGTTCTCCAGAGGTTGGGGAGGGCAGTTTGCTTCTGCCATATCAGGAAAAGGCTACTGAGAATATTTTATGGAAGACAAGAGAAATGAGGGACATGCTTCCTCTCTGGAGTAAAGCTTGAAGAAATGGCCTACACCCTTCTCTAATAATTACGTGTACCTGCTCCTCCTGTATGGAACAAGAATGGATACAAAGGTTACAGCGGGTATTTCTGCCTCACTGCTCAACACCTCCCTGCAGGAGTCAGACACCAGGAAAAACATTCAGGATCGATTTAGTTCTCCCCAAACTACTTTTGTGGGTTTTTTTATTTGTTTGTGGGGATTTTTAAATTGTTGTTTTTGTATGAGGTTTGGGGATTTTTTTAAAATCTCCATCCCATCTCTGCTTCCCTAAGTAAAGAACAAAAGCTGAGCCCACAGGCCATTGATTTGTGTCCTTCAGCTGGATTTGCAGAGCCACCAGCTCTCCCTCATGTGACAGCTCAAGCTGACACACGTTGTGTTTCACAAACAGGTAAAGCCACCTCCACAATACAGAAAACCACCAGCTCAAAAATCTTCACCCTTTCCTTCATATAGAAAAACTACCCTTTTAGAATCAAGGTTTACCAAAAGCCAGTTACAACCCCTGTGCAGATTCCTCCTCCTTAACCCCCCTGTCACCTATAGTTAATGGGATCTGTCCCAGCCCATTCCTCCTGTACTCATCACTGTTATTTCTCTAATTCTTTGTACACCTTTACCTGACCTTTCACTTCCTTTGGCTGCAGACTTTTAGGGAAAGGCCCCCTTATCTCATCTGAGCACTGCAATCATGTAATAAACAATAAAACCATTAAATACTTAATTGTACAGCTGATCACACAAACCCAACTGTGCCTCCTTTCTTCTGCAAACGAGTTGCACCAGAGCAGTTCCATGAACTGTGCAGCTCTTAGATTAGGTTTAAATTTCTGTCATTTAATGCAACATAAAATCATGCTTTCGCAATGATAGCTCAAAGAGGAGGATGAAAAAAAAGCCCTTTTTATCCCTCTTATGCACATTTTCCAAGAGCTTTGCTTCCCAAGATAAAACATACAAGGTCTTCAGATATGCTTACAGCCCTGCACAAAACTGCACTGCCGTGACCTAATTTGATCACATTTCCAGCCTTGTTTTTTTGCATAGATGATCAGTCGTTCACCTTTTTTTTTTTTAATTTTTGCATGATTTTCACTTTAAAACCCACACATTTTTTATTAGCTGATGCAAATTAGAATTGCACTGACTTCACAGACTACAGACAAGGTAACAGATTGCTCCACTAAAAAAGTAACAAGCTTTTTCCCCCCAAAGGAAAATTAGCTGCATATGGCAAGAGTAAGATCTGCAACTTTAATAAAAATAAGTCATATTTAGTGAGAGTAAACCTCCCTCACTCAATGACTTAACAAAGTTTGATTAAAACACTAATAATTATAGTAGAGGCAGCACTAAATAAAAATAATAAGACAAACACCCTCATTATCTATTGATAATGTCTCATGTTGTCAAAGAGATCTTAGACTTTTCCACACCAATGTGTCACTTCTTCAAAGTCACTGCAAACATCATGTGGAAAATTAATTCCGACATATGTATACACTTACTTTAAAGAAAGTTAAAGGTTGGTACAAAAAGCAAGACCTGAAAATTCAGTATTTTGCTCGCTGCACGGCCTGACAGAAAGACCTGATTCCTAAACTTTGAGATTACACACCCAAGAGCAGAATAAGGACCATAAGTTACTGATGTCAGCCTAACTCTGTGCAACAAGAGAAGTGTACCATTACACATGACATTTAGTATCTGGCATAGACTTCATCAGGGCAGATCTGAGTTGCCTGTGGTTGAAGTATTCCGAGACATTTAAATCAAATAAACAACAGAAAAAAGGAAAGCCCTGTGGAATAAGGATAAATCACATCAACCTTCATTAGTCTCACAACTCACTTCTCCTACCCATTTCAAAGCTTGAACAAGCTAAATGTGTTCTCACTCACATGGCATTTTAAAAATGGTCAATATATTTTTGTCAAACTAAACACAACCATCATTTCAGCTGTCACTCACGCTCCTATTCCAGGAGCTCTTCAGACAAGAGAGTAGGGCAAACAATTGTGTTGTCATTTGCATTCTCACATCACAGCCGGGAAGTTTGCAAGTAACATGTGAAATATCAAAATTTCACAGAGCCTTATAATCCCAAATATATTTTCTGCTGAATGTTTCATGCTGCAGCCCAGACAGACACCAAGTGAGGCATCCCTGTGGCTGGGATGAAAACTACCAAGAACACATGCAAGTTGCTGGGCCTGAAAGCAGTGAGTTAACACTGCATGAGTCCAAACCATTACAGAGGAACTGCTGCTTCAAAGGGAAGAAGCCTTCACTCCTCACAAGGTGTCATTACAAGTTACACATTTCACGTGACAGCTCCTGCAAGGTCAGCTCGTAGCTCGGACATACAAATTTTAAAACAACCAAAAGAGTTAATCTACAAATGCCCCACACACTTCAGGTGTTCCTAGAACTAGTGGTGGTGTTGTTACATTCTGCATGTGGGTGAAACTGAAGCACAGAGGTCTCTTTTACTACAATAATCCATCTCAAAAAGAGGTTGTGAGATCTGAGTTTGGGCCTGATGGACAATTAGACAGATCACCCAGCTCAACCAACTTCAGGTCTGCAAACCTGAGGGAAACTTCAACTTCAGCAAGCACAGCCACCACTCACCATCCTCAGCACCCCCAGTGGCAACCTTAAGCACAAGCAGAGCCCTGAGAATAAAATCCTGCAATTCCTTCTGAGGGCAGGACCTCAGTGCTGATGCTAAAGCAAGGTCTTCCAGCTCCTTTTTCAGTAGAGAATGCTGCACCAGGCTCACACAGCCAGAACCTCCTCCCTCAAGATGTGCACTGACAAACTGCAGGGAGCTTGTGCTCTGCAGCATGCTTGGAGAGCCTCGTGTACCAAGCAAAAAACACCAATTCTCCTCCAACTTACAGTAGTGCTATCACTAAGTTTTAAACAGCAAAAGTCAGATGGAAGCTTAGCCCTATAAGTAATTAATTTGTAGCACGTGTTAACTGCTAAGATTTATGTATTTTCACGTGATTTACTATCATTAGAGCACCCAAACACCAACACTGCATGGAATGACAGAAGCAGGAACCAATGGTGAGTTCAAACCACATTAAAGGAGTCACTTCAGCCCTAATTCTCACAGCACAGCTGAGTGCTGCTTACAGAGTTTGGGTCATTCAACAATCAATCTCAACATTCAACAATCAACAATCTCTAGAAATACATTTGATACATATTTCTATTTAATGCAGCCTAAAAGAATCCAAGAATCCAAGACATCCAAAATTTTGTTGGATTTGTTTAGTGGACAAAGCAAGATTTTCACTGTGATAATATCATTCTGTAAGCATTGCTGGAACAAAACAAAACCATCCCTCAGACAGCACATTTCCTTTAAGGGTTGAGGATTCACAGTGAGGAAAAACAAACCCAAAATGAGCATATAGCCTGAAGATGAAAGCTTTTTCTAAAGGGCTCCTACATTTGCAACATGCTGCATTTCTTCCAGGGATCAAGAGCAGGACTTCAGCATATCAGTGATCTCTGTGCCTTGTTTCAACCATGTGCAAATTTCTGCCAGAAGTTAATTCCCTGATTCCTATGAACTCAATTCCAGTCTCTGCATCTGAATCAAACTTTGCTGCACTGGCATTTCACACTAGGAAGGAACTTCACAAATCAAATTAAAACTTAGGTCTCCTGTTGTGAATAAATCCCAAAGATCCCATGAACTGTTGGCACCAAGAGGTGTCCTGTTGGAGCAGCTACAGCCCTGATGTGAGAGGCACTGGGTGGGTTGGGAAAGAGAAGCTATAATAAACTAAATTCCGATTAAACAGCTGTGCAATAACTGCACTGGTAAGTCTGTACTGATGCACACCTGCTTCACCTATTAGCAAGAAAATCCCTCCTGGAATCACACTGAGCATGTCCACATGTTCTGCCATTACTCCTGAGTTATCAAAATAACATGGAAAATTTCCTCCCTGCACTTCCAAAGCGTGCCTCAGGATTTGTTGCACTTGTGTTACGGAGGAATTTTCTACTTAATCTTCAACACAGAGCAAACACTTTTTATGTTAATCTAAAGACATCTGTATTGGAAAAATGATCCAGCCTTGACCAAGGCTGCTGGCAACAAATCCTGCAGGCTAATGCTCAAAAACAACTGATTGCCAACAATGAACAATGTTTTGGTACAGTCAGTGACCTCTCTGAAAACACGACACAGACCAGAGGGACCTCTAGGGAGGGCATCTTAGGCAAAAAACCAAGCTCACCCACACTTGAAACAGATTAAAATGGCTTCAGGACAGACTCTGCATTAGAAGAAGGCGCAGAGCCTCCATCCTTTGGAGCACGCTGACAGCAGGATGCAGAAAAAGTCTGACTGACATCATTCACCCCCCACTCTCTCTCCTAGGATCCATTTCTTCATCTCACCACGTAAAACACGCAATTCTCCCTACGAACAGCTCTCCCCCTGAAACAGAACCTCCCTCCTACCAGCAGCATTGGTTTTGATGACTCCTTTGATTTTTTCCCCTTAAGCACCCAACAGCATCATCTCCTTCTATGATCTCAGCCCAAAAAGTTAAGTACTTGTAAGCAGACACCATCCAATTAAATTAATTTCAATTTTTGCAGCTCCGTTACAACACACACACAAAAAAGTGACCCACACAGGAGTGAGGTATGACTAAACCAATGTAATGCAATTACCATGACCCAGCCCAATAAAGATTCTAGAATTGAAACAGAAACAAAAGCAGTGCTGAACCCATAAATTTATGGAAAGACTTAAAGAAAAGATCCTTTTAACAACCTACAGCCAAGTATTCTTAAGTGACACCCCTGAGAGGAAGACACAAAAGCCCCATTAAGCAGCAATTCATAATCAAAACAACATTTGCAGAATAATTTTGGAAAATTATAAAGTGTTACAAGAAGAACTGTACTTCAAGTGGGATTCAGAGCTTTCAAACTATAAAAGATCAACGGCCAAAGCAAGTAGGTTTTAAAAGAACAAAGAAATCAAATGCTACCTATTAAAATCCATAAAAACACAAGAGGCCCCAATCCCAGCCAAACCATGTGTCTAGGATGACTCTCAGAGTCTAAATGAATCATCACCTTTCTGGGGGTTTTTTGAGTGCTGCTTTCTCTCTTCTGTGTTATTTTGTTCTTTGGAGTCACTATTTTTAATTCTCCTTTAAGGCAGCTTAAACCTAAAAAAAAAAAAAAAATAAAAGTAGTACTGAGCCACACAATGACATAAAAGAGAGAAATGAAGAACAGAACTGGTTAATACAAAAGCAGCAACTGGGCAAAATCGGAAGAGCCTTCACAAATTTGGAAGGAAAGGGGTTATTCATCAAAATCAGGATCTCTCCTGGAAAAGGAGGACACTCTCTCAGGATACGAAGGAGTTGAAGGGATAATAACTGCAGGACCGCTGCCCTGTCAAGGCAGCTCCTCCAGGGAATGGAAGTAAAGATAAGTGCTAAAGAATGGGACAGGAAGTAACCCAGAAAGCTGAGCTGCTGGGAAACCAAACCTCTGCCTCGCAGAGGAGTTCACGCTCCAGGAGCCGTCAGCCGCGCACACACACACACAAACACACACACACACACACAAAAAGCCGGCCAAGCCCCGGCGCACAGCCCCGAGGCCCGGCGGCCGCCAAGGCACCCGGGGCGCCGCCGGGGGCTGGGGACGGGGACCCCGCTCCGCGGGCAGCCCCGGGGGCGGCCCGGAGCCCGCCGGGCGAGCGGGCAGCGGCGGCGGGGGGCTGCGCATCCGTTCCCAGGGGGAGCGCCGGGGGCTCCCCTCACAGCCCCGCACCCGCCGGAGGGGCTGCCCGGTGTGGGCGAGGGGAGGCCATGGGGTCGCGCCCCCCCCCTCCCCGCGCCGCGAGAGAGCCCGGGGCAGCCGGGGTTACCTGCGGGACCCGCGTGCCGGAGCGGGGCGGGCCGGGGGCCCCGGGCGCGGCCGCCCCCCGCGCTGGCGGCGGCGGCGGGCGGGGGGTCGGGGGGGCCGAGCCGAGCGGGGACACTTCGCTCCGGGCCGCCCCCCTCGGCTCGCGGCGGGGTCGGCGGGCGGGGACTGACCCGCGCCGCGGCCAATCCGCGCCCGCCGCGCCGGCCCCGCCCCCGCCCGCGCGCCGCCGCCGCGCCGCCATTGGCCGCCGGGCTGACGGCGGGCCCGCCCCCGCCCGCGCGCCGCCGCCGCGCCCCATTGGCCGCCGGGCTGACGGCGGGCCCGCCCCGCGGCTCCGCCCCGCTGCCGTAAAGCCGCGGAGGAGTTGGGGGGGGTGACTTTGCGACAGGGGGCGGCGGCGGTGGTGGCGGTTCCGGCGCTGTGACCGAGCGGAGTTTGGGCCTCGCGGTCCTCCGGGAGCGGGTGAGTGGCGAGCGTTGTCCGGCAGCGGCCGCCGGGCGGCGGGGCGGGGACGGGCCCGTGCGCGCCGCGGCTCGGGGTGACTAAGCGGGGCCGCGGGTGTGCGGCGGGGGGGCGAGAGGCGGGGCCTGGAGCGAAAGAGGCGGGGCCAACTGTGAGGGGCGGGGGTTGCTGTGTGGGCGTGGCTTGGCTGTGAGGGGCGGGGCTTTGGTAATGAGGCGCAGGCGGGCGGGGCTGAGGGGGAGACGGGCGGTGCTGAGGGGGAGAAGTCGCTGCAGGTGCAAGGAGCCCGAAGTGTGTCTTATTCCTTAAACACTACGGTCGTTTCATTGTTAAGGACATCCAAAGCCTTTAGATTCATACCCAAAAGTCACAGACTGAGCATTTCGCTTTATCAGATCTAATTTTGTAATGAAAATAGGAGGGGGTTTTGGATAATTTTTTCTAGAAAAAACGGGCCTTAAAGCTCATCTCTTTCCATCCTTTGCCATGGACAGGGACACCTTCCACTATCCCAGGTTGCCCCAAACTCTGTCCAGCCTGGCCTTGGGCGCTCCCAGGGATCCAGGGGCAGTCACAGCTTCTCTGGGTACCTGTGCCAGGACCTTACCCCCTTGCCGGGAACAATTTCTTCCTAATTTGACTGAATTAACATTGTTGATAGCACATTTTCTGTTTTTTTTTTTTTAATATAACTCAGTGATATAAGTGAAGAGCTGTAAGCTTCTTAACTCATTCTGTTTGCAACTCCACTTGACTTTGGTTTTAATTTTAAATCATTATTTATTATGAAAGTCACATACAAAACTGCCTTTTTATCATTTGTTTCTTACTTTCTGCATAGTTTTCCTTTCCATCTTTTACATGATCAGTCTATATATAAGGTTTTTAGAACTATTCCCTGTTGTTTATGCAGGCGTCTGGCTCTGTGAGGCGTTGCCTTAATTGTTTTTAGATGCTGTCACGAGTAACTCAGATAAATAATACAAATAAGGGTTGGAGCTTGTCACTGCTTTTCTTTACTCTTCAGCTTTGAGCTTTTCGCTCTCGTGCTGTGTCTGAAACAAATTTAGCCCTTGTCTGATATTTTCTCCCTCTTTGAAGTAAGTGCCTTCAAAATGAGCCCCCTCACTTTTCATTTCCTTCAATGGCTTACATTTGTGAACTGTTGTCATGTGTGAGTGAGAAATATCTTAGAGATGCTTTTGTGAAGTTTGCAAATTAATGGTAGAACACAAATGTGTTCTGGGAGGACCCAGGAAGGCACAGCCAACAAAGTGTGGTGAAGGTGAAATCTCCCAGTGGGTGTCCTAGAAAAGTTCTGAATCTCTCCTGCCTTAACCACCTTGCTGGATCATGTGAATTTGTGCATGAGATCTCTTCCTCTGCCACATAAGGTGATAATTCAAGCTGATCTCGAAAACAGGAGTAAATGTGTCGAGATGATTTTACTTTATTAGGTAGTCATTTAGGAAGAAATAAAGCTCAAGGATAGGAACAATAGCTATATAAAATATTCAGAGCGATTTCTGAAAAAAATTTATGTGGTTTCAGGTCATAAATTTCCACCTTAAGTAGAATTCTGAAAAGATTCTGCAAATGAAGAGGGAATTTATTGCCTGAAATACCAGATGTATTCTTAACATCCAGCAAAATGTGGAGTATGGGAAAGGATGGGGGAAGGGTTCTTGCTTCTATCAGGTGAGGAACATGCTGTAACATTTTGGAGTTTTCAGGTCAGCCCTTGCTGAATGTCTTTAAAAATACCACACCAGAGGGAATTGTAGATACTCCTGCAGGCAACTTCATGCTCTCAAATTTTAGTTTCTTTTCTGAAGGAAATACTTCCTGATGTGGGAGAAGTGATGAGTCAGGGTAGCACATCTTGGTCTACCTCTAATCCTTCGTGCCTTTGGGAGGCCATTTTTTCAATACATGCTTTAGTATCAATGGCAAAATCAGGTTGTAAAAATGAAGGTGTCATTTTCAGTGTTTGATGTTGTTTTTAAAACTTATGAAGATTATAAACTACAATTAAATGCCTCATATGCTGACTTCTACAATTTCATTGTTTTCTAATATTCTGTTAAAAAGAATTTAAAAGTAATTTAAAATACTTGGTCTAGAGACAAATGCAGGTAAAACTGCTACATAGATGGGAAGATCTTTAGAATTTCTTGCTGGTTTGAAGACTGAATGGTTTTCTTCCTTTGGTAAGAAAGGGGGAAATGAAGTATTTAAAGAAAAGCCAACTACAGGTGGATGGCTGCAGGATTCTGCCTGGAATTCTACCTGGTTGATTATGCCAGACTTAGAAATGGGGATCCAGAAAGTATGCAAAGTATGAAAATTCATATAATCAACTTTAGTTCCACTCCTAACTTCACCACATATACAGGTAATGAGTTTGTTGGTTTCAATTAAAAGAAGTCTGATTAGAGAGCATGTTAAAGCTTCTCTAAAAGATAAATATTAAAGATTAGTATAATTCTTAATGTAGGTGAAAAAGAAAGCCTGATGTTCTTAAGGATATATATTTTTTTCTGAGAAGACTGGGTATCTGTCTGCCATTTATGTACTGAACAGAAAATTGTGAGGGCTTAGGTGCTCACACTTGATGCAGAGATTTGAATTCTTAGTAGCTCTTCATTTTAAGCTGTAGCAAATATTCCAGTGCTGTGATTGAAAGATGTCTTCTATTGACATGGGGATAAAGACTTTTTTTTTTAACCGTTCCTGAATATGTTTAAATGTTTTATATTGGCTCTTAATAAATTTGACGCTCTAATTTTAAATTATTCTTTAATTTTCACCTTCTTAATTGCTGTGCCCTTGAGGTCAGCCCACCTTGAGTCTGTGTGCAGAAGTCAAGACTTGTCCTTCCTTTGGCTTCCATTTTTTTGAGAGCTGTTTCCAGTTCCAACCTCAGTGGAGCAATAAGCATTTCCAGTTCTGAGGAAAATTTGCAGCTGAAATTTTATGCCTGTTTTTGGAGGCATCTGTCACAAAAGAATTTAGGTTCTCATCATTTAGCAATGTAGAGAAAGATTTAATCCAAGTTCTCGTATCTTTAGAAGTAGCCCCTAATAATAGTCATCTTTGGGTTTGTTAATTCCAGCTAATGAACTTTGGTGTTGTTAATATACTACTGGAACTGTGAACTTCTTCCCATGATGGTAATTTTTCATTTTAATGTCTCACTGAGACAGTTTTGTGCAGCTGAATTTGCATTTTCAAAACAAGTTTAATAATGGTAGCATTAACTCAAAAAATGTGTTGTTCCTTTATATTTTCTAGTTGCTTGCAAAGTAACAGCAGAATGTTTTATTTATAGGTAATTTAGAAGAGAAATATCCAGTGGTGCTTCAGTTTCTCTTACTGGATGAAAGTGACTTGGAAGCTGATTTGCAGTGAATAATCCGAGAAGCCACACAGCATTTTCTGGAATATTGCATGATTTCATAATGAAGATCTCTCTCCTGCAGCAGATGTATAAGGACGTCCTGGCAGGCATTCCCCTAGCAAGGGAAAACCATTATTATTCCTCTTTAATTAATCTGTGTGTGGAGCAGCCACCAGGAGGAGATGAATCCTGTCATCAGCAGCATCTGCCATCTACTACTGGTGGCGTTGGGAGGCATCAGGGCACTGATTTGTCAGGTGTTGTCCCTGCAACAGATGATTTATCCAACAGCTTTGCCAACATGAGCTCCTCGTTCTGCCCACGGGAGGTGATGCTGCTCCAGCTCACCTTGATCAAAGTGATGCTGGCCAAAGCAGAGTCCCAGGAAACTGAACTCCACACGAGATGGAAGTACTGTGAAATCTTCATTCTTCTTCTGAAGGAGGAAAAAATTGACTCAAAATTGGTAACTTCTGAAAGATATTTTTAGGAAAGGAGGAAAAATAAAAAGGGATGTGTCTTAGATATTTTTCCTTTTTTACCTGTCTCCAGATTCACCTGCTCGGTTCTGATGATCGGCTGTTATCTCACATGGCCTCACAAAGTTTAGCATCTCTTGTGTATTTCCAGCTGAAGAAAGAGGTGAGTGTGGCATCACTTCACAGCTCAAAAAATGAATTAGTGAGTCTTTGCCTGCAGGTTGTTCCATTTGACTGTACAGCCAAGTTTTTCTAGTGTTTGTATTTTCTGAGAAACTTTGTCAGCTGTGTTAGGAGGAGCCTGGAGTATGGAAGGCAAAGAGATATGATGTGTAACAGAAGTGTGGAGTGTTTTTATATATAAAAATCTGGAATTTTATGAAACTCATTTAATGTAAAGTGGGTGTAGATTACAATCATCTCTTTGACGTTGCAATACAGATATTAAAAAGCCATGATCTAGACTATCAGTTTTACAGTTCCTTGGTATCTGTTGGGTGATGCAGTAGATAGAAATAAATAATAACCTCTTGGATGTTAATAAAATGCTTTGGTGTATGCTCTTGTGTGAATAACCCAATTTGCTGTATGTGAATAGTGAATATGTATTGCAGTCTCCATAGTAGCATCCTGAACGCAGATTTATTTCGTAATTATGTTTGTAATATTTCTCACCAAGTTGTCTGGGAATTATGAATTCAGATCTGATCTGTCTACAGAATTATCTGATTTTGGGTAGGTCACATGACATTAGGAGGTTTTGGTTTTCCCTCTTTGGAACATACAGATAATTTCAATTGCATGCATATGTTGCTACATGTTTGTAGTTAAAGACCTAATTAATGGCCCAGGACAGACATTGTTTCTACCTGTGTTTTGTCTGTGCCTACATTTGAATCTTTTTAATATACAATTTGAAGTAATTGTGTTATGATTTAATGTAATTTGCATAACAACTGAGAGCATACGTGATTGGGTTGTGAATTCTTTTTCTAGGACGCCGTGAACGTGGCGTGGCTGAGCTGTAGCCTGGACGCGCTGCTGGGATTCCGCGGGGACGCGCGGGTGGCCGCCTGCCTGCGGACCCTGGCAGCGATCCTGCGGGAGACGCTGCGGGACGCGCCCGCAGCCCGAGCAGGTACCGGCGGTGCCGCCAGGAGGAGCAACTCTCCCGGAATTCCTCGGGAATAGTTCGGCTCCCCGACACCCCTTCCTTTCCTTATACGGGGGGTGACGAAGTGCTGTCAACATCTAGTGGTTTGGACGTATTTCTATGCTGACAGTAGTCACAAACTGATTAATTTCTTATTTACTGATTTATCTGTCACACCACAGGTCAATAATGTGCCTCTTGTTGCCGCAGGTGTTCTGAAGAAGTTGTTGTCTCCTCTCGATGCAGTGCTTGAGGGATTTTATAATGCCATCCTGCTCCATCATTTTGACAGTCACCACTACACTTCACCTTATTCTGAAGCTTCAAACAATCTGATCAGTTTTATAGATCTGCTAGAAGTGCTTTTGGCTTCCAGAATTGAACTGGAATTACCGCTCAGGTGCCAGAGAATTTTATTTATGAAAGTTTCTTATGTCCTCAATGTTATTAGCTCATCAATTCCTTATGTAATCAAGAAGAAATTCATTTTGCTCCTTAAAAAATGTGTCCTTTACAAGTCCAGAGAAGATGCTAAAGGTGGATCCCCGTTCTTACAATCCCCATCTTTGTGTGAGGATATGCTTGCACTGAGTAATGTTGTTCTACAGGTTGTGAATTTGACTTGGCTTAATCAGATCCCACTCACTGGAAAGTCCAGCTACTTTGGAAGCAGCGAAGCTGCTCCTGGACATGATTCTCAAGTTGGTTCTGACCAAACTGTTCTCAGAGCCTTAAGTCTGGTTGTGCTAAAAGCACTGGAATTCAAGATTCACAACTCTGCAACAGAAGCAGAAATCAAAGGTAACAGTCCATTTAAATTTTGTTCATTAAGCAGCAAGAGTTTCAGAGCTTTCAGATTTAGTAGTCACAGCTCATTAAGACTGTAAATAGATTTCAGCTGAATTAGTGGTGGTGGGAGGGAGAAAGGAGAAGACCCACCCAAGAAACTGCTGTTGCTGTGTCCTGCCTAATTAGTTGTCTCCTTGGATTTTATCAAATCCTTAGCCCTGCAATATGCTGGGCTTGAAACAGCTGCATTTGGGATTGAAATCCAACTCCTGCCACGGCAGGGATACTTTCCATTAGACCAGCTTGCTTCAAGCCCTGTCCAATCTGTCCTGGACACTTCAGGGATGCGGCAGCCACAACTTCCCTGGGCCCTGTGCCAGGGCCTCACCAGCCTCTCAGAGAAAAATTTTTTCCTCTTATCCAATCTAACTCTGCCCTCTGGCAGTGGGAAGCCATTGTCCCTTGTCCTCTCCCTCCAGGCCCTTGTCCAAAGTCCCTCTCCAGCTCTTCTGGAGCACCTTTACGCACTGGAAGGGGCTCTAAGGTCTCCCTGGAGCCTTCTCTTCTCCAGGTCATCACCCCCAACTCTCCCAGCCTGGCCTCAGAGCATCTCTGTGGTCTCCTCTGGACTCACTCCAGCAGCTCCACATCCTCCTTATGTAAATGGTTGTGTTCTTCATCCCGACTGACAGGTCTGGCCCTTCCAATTACCAGTGAGCATTCCTCCCACAGCTGCTCCCTTGGGCTGGTTTGTTGTAGTGAGGGGCTGGGCTGGGCAGGAGAAGGGCAGTGCCAGGGATGGGCTGGAGAAGGGCAGAACTGCTGCAGTGCCAGGGCTGTCCCAAATGGAATCCCATCTTCCCACCTGCCCTTTTCCCAGGAGAGCACCTGATACATTGAGGCATTTTAGTCGAAGTTTTAGACATAAATATTATTTTTCTTTTTATATCTCTATGTTAGGTAGCAAGCCTAAAATAAATTTTTAATTCATCCATGCAAAAGAGCTTCAACTTTCATAAGAGAGCTTGTGAAACTCTTCCCAGATTTTTGGAAGATGTTGTATTTGTGATGTCAGTTGCATTCTTAAAAATTTTTAAGTATTTGTAAAGAATATTTTACTTGTTATCCACCTTTTGAAAAATGTATGGAGACTGAGATTGTGTAAGAACAAGTGAAAAGAAAAAATGTAGGCTATATCCATTTTAGATGTCTCTATGAGAATTCTTTCTCAAAGAAAAACATTCTCCTTTCTTTTCTAGATTCATGACACAAAAATGAGTTTTTTAATTAGATCCAAACACCCGAACTGTCAAGAGGAATTTCAATCTGAAAGGAATGGTACTTCCTTATTTTAGTGACATTACAGGAAGTGTTTAAAACAAGCACCTAAATGCTTTAATATGCTAATTTCCCTTCTGGGAAACTGCTTGATCTTGTCATTAACATGGATTAGAGTGGCTTAACTTTAATTAATTTCAGTTTTGAGAGTAATTTCCAGATTTATAGGGAAGAGTTTCAGTCTGAAGTGTAACTATTACTAACAAAGATAATTTCATGTTCCTATTATTTGCTTGGAGGAAAAACAAATCTTAAAGTCAAATTTTAAGGAAAATCACGTAGTGATGCAGTAAATATAATTGATTTCAATGTTGCAGGAAAATTTTGTTTTCTAAAAATTTCTGCATGCTGTGTTACATCAAAAACTGCTCTATAGTATCTCATTATTATTGAAGGTATAAGTTTTTTGTCTTAAGGGAGTCTCTCTGTAATTGAATACAAAGTGATTTTTATGAGTAAGCTACTGCACTAAACCAGCGAGAACTAATCTATAAAATTTGATGTTGTGATAAATCAGTTGAGCTAAGGAAAAAACAGCATTCATTAGCTGTTATGCACTGTTAATTTAAAAAATAAGGAGTGTGTGTTGTTTGGCAATAAAAATGTATAGCAAAGTTCATGGTTAATTTTTTTTCAGGAGACTTTGAGAGTTCCATGTCCCAGCTGCTGATGTTTTGCAAGAATCATGTAAAGCCTTCCTCACAGTCTCACCCAGTTGTGCATCATTGTGAATGGCTCTCCTTGGTTTTCATAGAGCAAGATGATGACATGTGGGAAGCTGCTAAAGCTTTATTACTCATCTATTTAAAATTTGATAGGTCAGTGTACTTTTTTATTTCTGACAGAACTATGAAGAAGTGTACTTCAGTGAGGTTACTGTGACGTTCCCATTAGTCACTTTTGTTGGAAGGAAAATTATTTTTTAATAATTTAAACCCCTCCCCCCCCCCTCCCCCAGGATGAAGTAATAATGTGTGGTGTAAGAGCTGATAATTTAAGTCTTTTTTGGATGGAAACAGGAGTTGTGAAAGTTTCCTACTAAATAATTTATCATATTCTGTAATTCAGGATAATTGACTTCATGTCTAAAGTAGTGGTTAGACAGATAAAAAGCAAGATTGCTTCCTTACAACACTGAAGGTTTGACAATGGGATATTAGAATTAAACTTCAATAATTCAGGTACTTCTGGCAGAGTTTATAAGGATTGGCCCTATGGGAATTCCAGCTACTTGATAAAAATTATTCTTGCTAACAACTGAAAAGTGTTCTTCATGGATTGGTCCTGGATGTACAATGCTTCATTGTTGTTTAAATTACCAGACAAGATATTATGCTGATTTATACAAGGCTCTCAAGCTTCAAGTGGGAAGATAATGCAAGTAATACCTTAGACACACACAATTCTTAGACATAACTACAAGTAGGCTTCTCTTCCAGTGTGTGTAACATTTTGAAAGTTAGTCTGAATTCATGTTAACAAAAATAGTAAGGTAAGATTGTTTCATATTTATATTAAAGTACAGTTTATGTCCTGTAAGTAATTTTGTTTATTGCAGAAGATTTTCTAAGGAGTGCCCTTTAAGGCCTGCTTTAAGTGCTTTGGCTTCCTGAGCTCTCCAATGTCCTGGTCCCACCTGCCTTCATTCTTTCTCACTTTGATACAAAAACTTCTCTTTTTGTTCTTACTTTTTCACAAAAACAAAACAAAAAAAAACAAGAATCCATCTTCTGGATATTGCTCCTTTTAAAAAATATGTAAATTTCCATTAAATTATGTCCTGGCTTACTTTTCAGGTTACGGTGTGATGCTGCTGATAACCTAAGCCAAAGAGAGGAGGAATCCTGGAAGTTCCTTGTGCATGCAGGTGGATATAACCCACACTGTATATTTTTATTTTTTCTGGAAAATATAGCATTTGATTCCACAGTACTTCTAGATTTTTTGATTTCATCAGAAACTTGCTTTCTGGAGTACCTGGTCAGGTACTTAAAGCTTCTTGGGAAGGATTGGCATCAGTTTGTAGATGTCTGTAACCATTTCGATACCAGGCACAGCACTTTCCACCCAGTTTGTTCTGTCAAGCCACCCCACCGAGAAAAGCAAAGCTGCGTGACTGGGGAGAGTTTGCAAAATGCTGTTTGTGCAGCACAACCACAGACTCCGACGTCTTTGGCTCCTTCTCACAAGTGCCCGATGTTTACAGCACAGCAGGGTGATAATGAGGCTGCGGAGTGGAACCGGGCTGACTCACTGACCGGCACTGATAGCGCGTCCCTGCTGGGTTCTCTTCAAAGACTGGTTAATTATGACAGCTCCGAGGACTCGGAGGTGGAATCAGATGGAAAAGAGTGTTTGGTAAACACAAAACAATTGCCCTCAAACAATGAGGGTGAGGTAAGGAGGAGGGAAACTGGTTGCAGCTGCAGAGATGATGACCAGAATCCACGCACCTCTGAAGTATCGCCTCCGAAACAGAAGGGATCTCCTACCTCATCCTGTTGGACTTGTATGGCATCTCCAGATAACACTGCTCCCCTAAGAGTAATGCTTTACAAATCAACAAAGTGTTTGGAAGAGCTGCAAGAGGCTATTTCTAGGTTGCAGAGAAGAATTCTTTTCCCATATAATCCATCTCCATTGTTGAAACTGCTGAGCCACGTTGAGAAGATGAGTAAATCCATGAATCTAGAATAATCCAAAGTGTTCTTATGGGTTTTTTAACAAGTTCACCAGGGAATATTTCCATGAGATAAATTACTTCTAAAGCTCATGCCTCTTGCACTAGTCAGGGCATTTAACCTCAGGCAAGGTGAACATGGATTTGGTTGGCACCCTGAAATCTGGAATTGTATCCAGTGATATGATCCATGACCTGCGGGTCCTAAGCTCATTCATGGTGTGTATGTTAATGTACAGTATATAAGGATTCGTTTTTGGATATTCAACATTTTGTAATAAATAACTCATGTGAAAGCATTTCAAAAATATATTATATTTAAAGTATTGTCAATTATACTTAATGTCATTCTATTTCTGACTTCATTGCCCAACTGGTAGTGGTTTATGGACTCAGGGCAAAGTAAATGCAACACTTGACTGCTTAGAAGTTGGGCTAAATAAAATAATATAGCTGGGGACAGTTTACTGTTTATCCTGTGTGTTCTGCACTGGTGCATTGCTCAAAGTGGACCTTCAGATGTCTATATTCCTTTAATTAAAAGAAAAAGTGGATGTGAAATTAAAGCATATATTGTCTGTGGAAAAATTTAGTTGAGCATTATATCTTTAATTTAGCTTAGGTGATGCAGAAGTGACATTCCAACAATTTTTGCATCCATCATGCATTTCCTATAAATATAAGATGTATATTTAATAAATTTAAATCAGAAAGAGTTAGAAAGTAAGTGATTCCAGTGCAGTGAGAAGGATATTGAAGATGTTAAATTATTGTATTTATATCTTCTATTAGATGTAATTTGAATAACCGGAAAAGTGAGTGTCTGAGAGCTTGCCTGCGGGAGCAAGTTCAGAGCAGGATCCAAGGCAGTGTGCACTTAGCAGGAAAGCACCTGATGCTGCTGTATTTAACCTGCAGCTTCTAATCTGCCAAGGGTTAGGCGCTGGGAAAGTACTGACAACAGGAGCACTGGAAAAGCCTCAGACCTCTTCAGAGCTGTGGGAAGCAGCGTTCCTTTTAGGATCTGCTCTTGAAGGTAAGTGCTCTGTTCTCACTGAGAACAAGTAAGTGCTCTCTTGCCTTTGAATAGAAATTTAGTCTTAAATTAAAATAGATACTGAGCTAAGATGAATAGACTCTGGAGCAGGTTGCTGACTTTCAAATCTCTGTGGCTATCTTCTAGATTAGTCTTTAGCCCTGACTAGTGAATCAATGCAACTGGGAGAGGAAGAAAACAGTGTAGCTTATGGGATTCTTTAGCTGGCAGCTCCAGTGCTCTCCAGTGCCACTGGAATGGTATGAATTCACAGACAGGGTGGTTTGGACCTCAGTCTTCCTCCTTCAGGATGACAGCAGTGTTTTAGGTAGGAAGGAGTGATCCTCTTCACTGGCATGAAGGAGATCTGAACATTCTGGGTTTTATACAGCAAACTCCAATTATGTTTTCCAAACATAATTGGAGTTTGCTGTACCATGGTTTCTTCCTGAGATCGAGAGAGCTGTTGTGCAGAGGGGTGAGTGGGAATGCCAAGGAATGGAAACCTTTCCATTCTTGCCTGCAGTTGCTGTAGTTAAGAACTAACCCTGGAGTTGTTCAGGGCAGCAGCATGCCTGGCTTCTCTTTTTTTGAGCCCAGTTATGCTGTAGCTGCTGGGTTGCTCATTTCTGTCAGGACTAAAATCCCTCTGGGCGTGTTCAGAGATGCAGCTCCAGACACTTGGGAACTTCTCAGTTCAAACACAGGAAATGCCATGGGCGAGGTGGTTGAGCAAGATTTTCTCAAGTTCACAATTTTCAAAGTAGGTAGGTACTTATATTTCAGTGAAATCCTCTTCACTGTTCTCACTCCTTTTCTAATCAAACTTTTGCTGACTAGTTTATTTTAATTGAGTAATTCCACTGTTTGCATTGAATATAGGATTGTTCAGCATTTCTTTATCTACACTTTGCCAGTTGGAAGTGTCTAAATTGCAGCAGTATCTCTGACACTGATATGATAAGCTGAGTGGGAAAGGTGGAATGATGTGATAATTTTGGATAAGTCCCAGTGTGTAGAATGTAGCAAGGAATGTAGGTGCCCATAACTGGATTTTTTTTTTAAATACAGCAAATCCAACTGCAGTCTAATTATATTTAATTCTTACAGGTTTGAGGCTGATTGTGTGCCCACCTGGTTATTAGAAGTATTAGAAGTTGTTTCCTTTCTCAGATAGCCATTGTTTTAATTCTCAGAATGTTATAGTTATAAAAGTGGGTAAACATAGTTTGTATCTGGCAACTAGATACTTTAATGTGTTGATATTTTACCATTTATGACCTAAGATGGAGTTAAATTGATGAGTTGAGGTTTTTTATTGCACACAAGTTGAGGGTGAACCATGAAGGTGGATTGGACTTCTTTGGCTGTATTGAGAAAACCAACCACAAAAAAGCACCTTGCTAAAGATTTGTGTTTTAATCAATTGCTGAGTGTAGAAAATGGTTGGGTTAGGTTTTGGTTGGTTTTTTCAATGGTATAAAGTTTTTAGGCACAGCTGTTACTTCATGTCCTAGAACAAATTAATTCAGCTGTGGAGCCTGTTACCAATGTTAAGTTAGAACTTGGGAATTTAGTCAGATCAACGTGCCTTACCTTTGGGGATTGATAACTGTCAACTTTTCTTGTATTATTTCAAAGCAGGACACAGAACAATCAGGTGACCTGTGCGACCACAGTTTTCTATCTGAGGATTCCTCCTGAAATGTTCAGTTTGCCATTAATGCAGTTGATTGGTGGAGTTTACCTTCAACATCAATAGAATAAGTTAAGCTTTAATGAGGTAAATAGCATTACAAGTTGCTTACAGGATATGCTTTTTTAAAAGAATATTTTTTTAACTTTTTAACTGACTGTAGAGCTTGATTGCAGCTACAACTGAATCCAGGCGATTCCATAACTGTGGTTCTTCAAACTGGATTTTTTCCAATATTATTATGGCTGCTTTCCATTCTGCTTTTAAGACTTGTAGTACAGGTTTTAATCCTGTAATACAAGAATAAAAACCAACCTTGGGAACCTCTATACTTGCAGTACCCTTGAAAAGCTGGGAATAGGGAGCCTTGGTTGTTCCCTGGTTTATCACTGTAGGATAAGCTGTGTTTGTACTTCTTCCAGAGTCAGTCTGGGATGGTTTCTGAAGTCAGTATCAGAGATTTATCACAGTGTCAGTAGGAGTGAATATATTGTGGTCATAACAATGTTACTTCAGTGTGTTTTCCCTTAGAGTTATCCTAATGAGTTTGTAAATTCTTGCTGTATTTTGTTCAACCCTTCTGGGCTGCCTGGTTCACTCGGCAACCTTGTTAGAAGCCAATTGTGTGTCAGAACGGATGGCAGACAGTCCTTTACTGTCCCTACCTCCACAGCAGACATGGAACCTGACTTGATTGAGTAATACCTCAGGGATTTAAGCTTTTCCAAGTCATTATCTTCTTAACTGTTGTGTAAATGAGTTTATTGCTGATAACTGACAGAGATACCCTTTAATGGACCAGCTGACTTGGTGCTGGCTTACATCATGAATGGAAGGAATTAAGTATATTTTATAGTAAAAATCTTGCATGGAGAATTACAATATCCTTAGTTATTTCTGATTTCTACTTTTCCTGTACTGCAAAACATGAGTTTTGCCGGTCAGCAGTGTCCTTATAGGGAGATCTGAAAAAAATGTAAATTGTTGGAAAAATAGCACATGCAACCTCAAACATGAGCACTGCTGAATGTTGGCTTCCTTAAAGTTTGTAGGGAAGGTTTGCAGGTTCATATTCTGAAATTGTCAGGAATTCTAGCTGCTAATTGGAGTTGTTCAAGTATCTACCCCATCTCATCCTAGTTCTTGAGAGTTAAGAATTAATTTTAAAATTAATTTTCTATGGAACTTCAGATACATTCTAAATTCCCTTCGCATTTGAGGAAGTAATAGCCACATATTAATACATGAATAATAATTTGAAGTATATTTTGCAAAGGAATGTGTATTGATTAAGTAAAAAAGATAAATGACAAAATCCTATATCCATATTTCTTTCCTTGCTGGAAAGGAAAAAGCTTTATCTTCAAGTGTCACCTTCCAGGGTTTGTCAGATCTTGGAGTGACTTTGTCACTACGGATCTTTCATGCAGGGATTTAACTGAAACAGAAATTATTGCTTTCTGGACATTTACCTCTAGAACTTGGCTTTCTTGATAAGATTTATATTCTTCATGAAATTCATGCCTTTCTGCTGACACCATTACAGCTACTGTGAAAGTCAGGCAAAGACCTATTAAGCAGCAAATACCCAACTCAACCAAATTTTTTAGAAAATTATTTATCTCCCCCAGGGAGAATCCAGTATTTGGTCGCCTTCAACTGAGCATTGATCCCTCTAAAGGAGAGTTTCTTCACCTCAGCTAAAATCACTGACCAGTGTGATGCCACTATTTTCTGTAATTGTCACTTAGAGCTGATGCTTAAGTGGGAATTGCTGAGTGTGAAGCATCAAATGAATTGTTTTTGTTTCACCAAGAAAATACTCATATTTTGTTTTCTGTGGGTGGATAAAGATTGATGTTCCAAGAGTCTCCCAGCAATGTAATCAAGCAATGTTTGCAGCATTGTCTTACGTGCAAGTGTTACAAATTGTTAAGGTTTCTTTTCATACTGTTGTAAAACCAGTGCTTCCAGCTCCAAGGATTCTTTTTTTTAATCCTATATTATTCCTTAATTGTTGGAAATGGATTAAGAAACTCTGAGTTGATTGGATTAATTGTTAAATCTCTTATTGTTGCAGCCAGAAGATTGTGTGAATTATTCTCCTGCATTTTCAGATAGTGGCAGCACACAGGAGTGTTGTTTGGGTGAATTGGCAGTGCTGTAGATGGAGAGGAAAACGTGACTTTTGCCTTTGTAAATGTACTGGAACAAACTTGGTGGAAGTTCCTTATATAGATAAGCAGTTATATTTGACTTTTCTGGTGTTTCTGGTTAGCAGAAAAGGGATTTTGACAAGTATAGACAAGTTGATGCTAAATCAAGGGAAAGGGAAAAAAGCCTTCTCACCAAGATAATTTAAAGACAAAACAATTAGGATTTTGTATAAAGAATGTCACAACCAAACTGTAAGCAGATGAACTCTTCAGCAAATCACATCTCTGTGTCCCTGCATAGGAGAGGCTTCTTAATTCCTGTCCAGGAGGCTTATTGATACAGGGTGTGTTCAGAATTTAAATGGAATCCAGCCAAGGGGTTGTAAGAGAGCATAATTGTGATGTTCCTGGCCTTGATGGTTGAGTGTGTAAGAGAAATTGGTTGGAAGGCAGTCCCCAGATAATGTCTTTTGCTGGAGCCTCTTTTCCTAAGGCATATCCAAAGCCTATGGCAGAGTGGACCAGCAGCAGAGTGTGTTCCTTCCCTTCACTGACTTTATCCTTCTACTGTTGCTTCTGACATCCTCTCTTGACCCACTTCATCCAAGTCATCTTCCTCCTTAATATTAAAGCATAGATTCTTGAAGTAATAAATTTTCTTTCTGGCTAAAATTCATGGGAATCAAGTTCTGAAACAACAATTGTGAAAGATTTAATTGATTTGAAGATTTTAACCTGTGTGTTCAAATTTTCCTCATTTGCTCCTGCAATGGCATTTGTGGATGATGAATATCTATTGCCTTAATGGTTGCTTCATTCAAAATCAGGTATTTAGTCTTTATTTATGACAGATGGCATTACTAATTAATTACTAACGAGCCTCTCCTTAGTGAACCTTTCCCTGTAAGGATCTGGATTATGAATCAGGTCCTACCAGGAAGAAACATTTTGAGGAAAAGGCTTTTTGAGACTTTTTGATTCCTTTTATGTAAGGGAAGGCTGGCATATTAGCAGAAGGTGTGAATTCCTGTGAAAAGAAGGATTTTTTTTTTTTTTTTTATAATATTGAGGGAAACAAAAGAAATCCTTAGGGGTTATTGGGATGATTTTGGAGTTTTGGTTTTTTTTCTTCTCCCTCATCTGTGCCACCAACATCTGTGATTCCAGAAGTTTAAGATTTAATACTGTCTCAAAGATTTGCCAGGAGAGTTTTCTCTAGTGAGAAAGTTTACTAATACTATAAACTCTCTTATGTAACTGCTTGGAACCTTAGCTGAAAGCTCACACCCACTGTGTGGATTCACTGTAATTTATTACATGAATTCAGCTGGCTGGAAAAGAAAGAGGCAAATTTTGTGACATTTTTTGAAAGAGCTGAATTTTTCTTACTTTGTTGTAGTACTTTTTTTTTACTGGCAACTTATACATAATTCCCAGTGATAAGTAAAATAATTGAGTCAAAGGCATGTCTCCATTATCTAGCTATATTTAGTTATATTATAATATTTAATTATATTAAAGTGTCCAATGAATGAGTAGATATTATGCTGCAAGTAAGGAATAGTAGCACTTAAGCTTTTAAATTTTTACTTTTTCAGTGGGATGTGCAGACTAAGGTATTTTTTGTTTGATTTTTTGTTGGGTTTTTTTTTTTGGTTTTTTTTTTTTTTTTGCAGCATTCAAATTTAAGGCTCCTGAAGGATAAGCACTGTGGAGGTGCAGAGATAATTGTAAGGTCAGTGGGCACTTTAATCAAGGGGGTATGATTAACTTGTTATTTACCAGAGAATATCTTTAATCTTGTAATATTATCCTATGTAGTTGGTGCCAGCCTAACAAATGCTGCTCAAAAAGGGTGTAAAAATACGTGTTCCTTTTTTTTTTTATTGTAGCAGTCCGATCTTTGCTCCAGTCAACCAAACTTCTTTTTTTTTTTTTTTTTTTTTTTTTTTTTTTTTTTTGCAATCTATTGTAACAGTGAAGAAATTGTGGTTTTAAGCATAAGAAAGATGTTGCTGTCAATTATCTCTTCCATTCCTGGCCCAGCATTGGCCAAGTGATGTATGAATCAGCTTGCTCTAGGCTTTCCTAATTGGCAGAGAGTTCCTAAATCTTCTGCTTGGTTCACAGCAGTGGTTCATTCTGATGTGGGGAAGTTTGGAGATACTTAAAGCAGCAGCCTAGGCATAATCTTTTCTGAAATATTCTTTCATGTTTAGTGTTTCTCTGGTGCATCAGGCTATTGAATACTGCTCCTAGTTCTATGGAAGGACCAAAGACTTGCAGTAGCTGCAGGATATAATACCTAAAATTAAAGAAATGCTGTGTGAAGAAGCCCACAATTTTCTCATATAAATGAAGAGGTTCCAAATATTGCCTGGGTCACATCTTCTTTCATGGCAGGCTTACAGATTCAGATGGAAGTTTCAATATGCTCCAAAGGGGTTGTGGGAAGGAAGGCCTGCAGGAGGGAACCTCTCCACTGTTATTCCTATAGATGCCTTCTGTGGTTTAAGAAGTCTTGGAGCCCTGAAGTACTGATGGCTGGGGGCCTTACCAGTTACTATTCTGTGTTTCTTCCATTCCTGTGCTCTCCCACAGCCATCTGCTCCTGGCTCCCTTCTGACCGAGTGCTGGCTGAGATGGAGCTTTGGCTCAACTCTGACAAGTCTGGTCCCATTTCCTGGGTTGCTGTTTGCTGACTGCAAGCAGGAAGAAAAGGCTAATAAAAGGTTCTCTGCTCCTGGCTCATCTGTGAGGTTCTCTTCTCCACATTAATGTGTCCACCAGAATGCAAAGTAATGCCAGCACTTCTGAAGGCTGTTATTATTTGAAACTGGGGAAAGCTGCTGAGGAATGACTTTCAATTCCTTGATTCCTTAGTCATGGAATTAGAAAAGAAGTTAACAAGCAGGTGAAGTAAAAGTGCCATGTTTCTATGGTATCTCTAACCAAACACATGCTCAGTGTGTGTTTTTTTCTGCTTTAAGAATTTCAGAAATTCCATTTTAGATCTTCTGAGGAACTGGAACACTTGTTGTAAAACATTCATCAGCTGATTGAGGCAGGAAGTACTGCTGAGAGTGCTCAATAGGAGTAGAAATCTTTCTCTGACTTTATTCAAAACCTCACCCTTCATCTAAAACCTGTCAGAGTGATGTTTTTGGTGCTCCCTTTCCAGCATCCTCCCGTGTGTGTGTGGAGCAATTTACGGTGAGACAAATTCTCATCGTGCAACAGAAGCCACATGACTTCAAACATTTCTTCATCTGCTGTGTTGAAAGGAGCAGGGAAGGCAGTGGCACTGCTGCTGCTGAGTTTCACGGGGTGATGTGGATGACATCAGGATTGCCTTCAGTCAGAAATCTTGAAGTGCAGCTTTGCTGGGTGGATCTCAGAAGAATTTGAAAGGGTTCTGGAGATAGGGTGTGTTTACCTCGGTCAGAGTAGTGAGTGTGATGCCTCTTCCCTGCTAATGTGCTTATGGTCTCTTTGACTGCAACATCTGAAAGGTAAGAGTTCATTTTTCTGCCCTTTTTTCCTGCTCTGGACTATTTTGTTGGGTTTTTTCCCCCTGTCCTCACATCAGCCTGTGTTGATTTGTCAGCATGTGCTGGTCTTTAACATTGTTTTATATGGGAAGAGT
Source organism: Taeniopygia guttata (assembly GCF_048771995.1). Taxonomy (NCBI): domain Eukaryota; kingdom Metazoa; phylum Chordata; class Aves; order Passeriformes; family Estrildidae; genus Taeniopygia; species Taeniopygia guttata. The sequence goes on along the minus strand of NC_133035.1, from coordinate 17,776,104 downwards.
AGAGTAACTCCTATGAGTAGTCTTCAGATTAAGAAAGGAATGACATTAATGAGATTTTATATTTTGCCACTAAGTATTCCAACCTATGAGAACTGCTTTCTATTGAAAGAAAAAAGACAATACTGGTTACAGTAGTAGCTTTGCCTTTCTACTTTTTGTACCATTATCCTGTTAAGTGCTTGTAACAGCACTTCTTTCTGGACTGGGAGAAAATTTTCTTAATAGGAATAAATGTTAACTAATGATTTAGATATTATTATTGAATTTTAGTAGTTTGTAAAAGCTACTTCTACATTTTTTCTATGTAAAATGCTAAGAAAAAAAAGGTCCTTTACAAAATTCAGTTTAACAGTGGTTTGATGTTTTGTTTCTTTTTAATAAGACTTACCTTTTGAAGCTCTTGCAGAAGCTTGTGCTATGAATAACACACCTAAACAAGCTGCCAGAGGGAGTTATTTCATAGTAACGCCGCAACATTGAGAGGGAAGAACCCCAAACATATTGTTGCAATCTATCTATTTCTCACTACCTTCCTAGCTGAGCCCTTCAGCTGGCTGCCAGGACTGATGAAGAGGCTGTGCTTTAGCTGAAAATTTCCCTTGCATTTGTTAGGACATGAAAAAGATGGCAAAGCGGCTGAAATAATGAAAGACCAGTTCCCTTCTAGCTCCTCCTCCAGGTGTTTTTGTGGGTGGGGAATGTCTGGGCAGGTTGAACTGCAGAGGAGGGATAACCAGGAGGGAGCTGGGAACCCCAGGGAATGGGGGTGCACAGCAGGCTTGGCTCAGGGTGCTGTGGAGATCAACAGATGGCCAAGTGTGAGCCCCTGGTGCACACCAGGGCTGAAGGTTCTTTAGCAAACAGAGTTCTCCAGAGTGCAAATGCACCAATCCTGTCCCTCTCCTGCCTTCCAAGGGCTAATTTAAAACCTTGAGCCTCTCCACCTTCAGGTCTCCTCTCTGGTTTTTACTCTTCTGCTGCCTCCACATGCTCTGTGCTCCCACTGCTTGTCCTGACCTCTGTGTCCCCTGTGCTGCTCAGTTCTTCTGTGCCCTTAACTCTCACCTTAAATAAGTGACACAGCTCTGGTAAAATCTCCATGATGTAGCTTAAGCATTTTAAGTTAGACTTCAAGTTTGTATTTCAAACAAAGCTTTGGTAAACTACAAAAAAAAAAAATCCTTTTTGCATCTTTCCCCAATAGTAAAAATAAGTTAAAAAAAAAAAATAGTAACTAGTAAAAAAAAAGTCTCATAATTTAAAAGATTTTTCTTTACATTCTGATAAGTGTTACTAAGTTCTTAAAGCACCAAGTGTTGTTCCTTTAAGTTTGTTCGAAGTTTTTGGGAATTAATCATCTATTAAGAACCTCTAGCTTGGATAGGGTTAGGTTGTTTTCCAATAACTACTTTTCATCTCAAAATTGTTGCAGTTACTTGAGTTATTTCACAGCTCTCTATTCCACTCTGTTCACGTTATGGATTTTTAAAGCTTAAAAGCGGACATAGTTTGCACTATGAGAGAACTGTATTTCACTTTCCTCAGCAGCCTGCCATCACCTAAAACCATTTTAGCTGCTCAAAAATGATTTACCTTTAAGTAGAGAGAGAGCATGGTGACTTTTACCCAGAAAATGAATGATTTCAAAGAAGTCTGATTCACTTTTTTGTGGTATTGTTTTCCTCTCAGAGAACAGGGAGAAATAAAAACTCACTTGCCACCTTAATTGAGATTTATTCAAAGTGCTATTTTTGCCTGCTCGATATAGTACCCAAGTTACAAGGTAATGTGAAAGAACAGTAAAAAGTAAAATGCTGCAATTTCCTTGTAATGAGGCACTTAAAGTGTTTACAGTTGAGATTTGTACAAGCCAGGGAGTAAATGTGAAGTGAGAGGTCTCACAGCAATCTTAATTCAGCTGTTTGAATTCAGTATTTTAGGGTTTCATTGTAAGAAACTCTGAGTCCAGCAACTCCTTTATTCTGTGCTGCCCCTGCTGCTGTGTGGGCTGGGAGAGGTGTCAGCCCCCCTTAACTCGGGTTGTGCAGAATTCAACTGGAATCCTGTTTTCCCACTGGCACAAACAAGGTAAGACAGGATGCAAAGAGGTGGCAGCATCAATCCAACATCCTTCCTTCAGTGCCTTCCTCCACAAACCACAGGTCAGTGTGCAGGACCCATCTCTGCTCAGCTGTTTCATTTGGTAGATGCAGTTGGGATTCTTCACACAATGTCAAAAAAAAAAAAAAGTCTTTAGCAGAACACAAATCTGCAGCTGAAACTTGTGTGTTAACTCCTGGAAATATTGCTGAGTCTTAAGCAAAACCAAAGCCTGTGATATGGTGGGTCTGATCTTTATTTGCTCTTTTAAACCACTGTTATTTCATGTTGAGGATGGACAGCCTGGAACAGCTTTGCTATCTCTTTTGGTATCTGAGGCTTCATTTTTCCCAACAGTTACTGCACCAGCTTTGCCAGTTCTGCCAAATTATGAGGGGAATAGGAGAATTATGTTCTTTTTGCTGATTTCAGTCTTTCCCTGTTACGCCTCTGCAGCCTCACTGAGGAGACTAAGGGGATGCTTAGGAGAATTAAGGTTACATTCACTTGCGTGTTTGTATTGTTTATCCATTGGCTTTTGTAATTTATTCAGTAAATAAGGACAGGAAATCCTCCTAATACATCCTGCAAACCTGGATATCTCCTTTTCTTGGTCCTGCCTTTGGAAATGGAGTTTTCAAGCAAGAGCTTTTGTACAGACAATACAATCAAAGCTTTGGCTCAGTTTCTTTTTATTAATTCCTCAGACTGCAGCAGCCAGAAATTCCACTTCAAAGCAGCTCCTGAATTTGTTTTGCAAAATGCAGCCGCACAGCTTTTGTCAACCTCAAATTTGCCCCTTTATTTTTTCTTTGTTTAATATAATTAAAAATATGAGGACTTTTTTTATTGAATATATCCATGGCTCAAGCAACAGCAGTGTGAAAGAAACTTCACATTGGTACTTGCCAACTGTGTGGGCTTTCCTTTAATTACAAAGGATGCAGTTCCTGAAGCAATCATTCCTGATTTTCCTGTTTTGCACTAGCCCATTAAAAGTAGATTAAGCTACAGAGGTGATCCTTCTGTAGCAGAGTGGTGATTTGATTTCTTTACTGGGAGTATTTAATCCCTGAGATGCAGAGGACCTTCAATTTTTTTTAAATATCTGTATTTTTGACTGACTTTTAGCCCCTTCCAGAACAAGGATTCCAGTTTTTTCAATTGAAGTGCTCCTGGCAGTGCTGGTCTGTGGATAGGAATCTGGGAAGAGGCAGAGGTTTTTCACCCTAGGCTGAGGTAGGATGAGTCACTCCTGGATTTCTCACTCCTGCTTGTTGGTGCTGCCACAGCCTGTGAGGAGAAGCTCCGAGCTCAGCACTCGGAGCTTTAGGCTGGGTAGGACTTAAAGTTTTTAGTTAGAGCTGGTCCCAAATCAGGCCAAGCTTGACCTTTGCATCTGCTGCCTATTCTTTGAAAGCAGCATTTGCAGGGGAGAAAACTTGTGACAGTTTGTGCAGGTAAAAAACCATCTACTGCTGAAATCCAATGTCTCCAGCCTGACCCCAGCACTGGGACTGGTGGCCAGAGCTGTCCCCCTGTTGCTGCCTGATTTACTGCAGTGAAAACATCCAGTTTAAGGATAATGAAATTTAAGAACAGGCTGCAGACAGATTTGGAGTCTTGTCATTGGTTTTGTCAGAATCACTTGGGCAATGTTCCTCAGGGATGGTCTAACCCCCGTGGGCCAGTCCTGGTACAAATACAGGGATTACAGAAGGAAGAGCTTCAGAGAACTCACCTTTTGATTAATCTGTTTAGTGATTGTGAGGAAAGATTTCCCCTGAAATATGTGAACTCTGCATCAGACCTCAAATCCCAGAATTCCCTTCTATTTTAAGATTAGGCATGTACTTAAGAGTTTAGTTTAATAGTGCTATATTAATTAGTTTAATAGGTAATCATATGGTGAGGCATCTATGTGTGGAAGAAAGCCATCAATTAGTGAGATACAGGAATCCAGTAAGAAAATATTCACTACTGGGCTTTTGTAAGGTTTAAATGTTTTGGGTGCATGTTCAGCTCCAGCCCATCTCACCACAAGGCAACGGAGAGTTCTCCTTCCACTGTGCCTTAACAGACTGGCCTGTTTTAATTACAGCTAGGGATAGCTTGCAGTGCACAGTCTAGCTAAAAAATACAGATATATTAGGAATCAGAACTGTGTAACAAGGCTCTCCCTTGGTCTTCTATTGTCTGCAAGCCTTTCTGTCTGACCCAAAATGTCATGTTTCACAGCCCCGCTTCATTAGGATGGCGCCTGCAAGCTGCTGTTTAGGGTCTGTTAGCAGCCCCAGCATAAATCCCCACTTCCAGGAGTTTATAATTCAGCAGTAAAACATAGCTCTAGGCTGGAACTTGCCATATAAAGTCTCTCAGGAACAATTGTGATTTCCCCCTCCTTTATTTTTGCATTTGCTTATACACACACTATTCATTGAGGAGGTTTTTACTGTCCCCTTCCTGCATTTAAAAAGATTAAATGGCTGGGTTATTAATAGTTCAATTCTGGCTACTGTGCTTGGCCAGTCAATGATCTGTTAACCAGCTCTGTTTGATGGGTGCAGGTCACTGTTTCACAAACCTGCTCCAAACTTAGTGGAAACAGCCCAGTGTGGACCAGCAATGATTATTTGGCTGTTAATTAACGTGGGCTCCAGTGTTAATTAAAGCTGTGTCTGGGCCTGGGGTGCTCTGGGCATGGTGTCCTGAGCCAGCTGCAGGCAGAATTAAAACGCTGGGAGATGTTTCACAACTAAAAGCATGTTCCCTGGAAGAACATGGCAAGGGCTGAAGTGCTGCCTGACCTTGGCATGGTTTAATCTCAACTCCTGATCCTGTACAGAGATATTGCTGGGAGATCTTCTGATGAGATAAAGATTTGTTTGAAATCATCCTCCCATCTCAACTGTTTCCTCATCAAGGCTATGTTTCAATGAAATAATTTATTTCCTCATGTTTTTCCTGGTTTACAGAAAATTTTAGCATGGTAAAAGTAATTCAAGTTTGCTATTGCTAGAAATCATGGAAAAGTTATGTGTTTCAGCCTTATGGAAAATGTTATAGTAACTTTTATTTTTCTTCAACATTAGGATATTTTTGTAGGATATATAACTGTAAAGTCCTTACAAATAAATGAGAGAACAGCAATTTCTATATATATAATGTGTACTGCAAAAATTAAAAATGAGGCTTTTACAAAAATGAAATACTTTAGTCAAAGTGAATTTTTTCCTTCCAGAACTTATTTTAGATATTTGTTCCTGATCTAGGTTTTGGTCACAGTGAAATGATATTATTTCCCACAATTCCCAGAAAAAGCTTGCTATGCACTGTACTTTTTTGCACTTGTTCCTGTGCACAGGTGTTTGCAAATTCAGGGTATATTTCCATTAGCATATTAGACAGCAGTAATTCATCAATGCAATGTCCTTGTTACTATGGAATTGAGGCACTCCCTGGGCCTTCTCATCTCTTTTCCACTCTTCCTCCCACTTATATTTAATTTATACAGGCAGCCTCAGGAAGATCAGTTCTCATTAGTATGAATATGATAGATAATACATGAGTGTTGCAGGAGATTTGACCAGGTACTCAGCAGTGCAGTGTGAGTGACTGGAAGAAGGCAGCAGGTACCTCCCTGTGCAGATTTCAAAGGTCCTGTATTGCTTTATATCAGATCAAAATTTGGCTTTATTATTTTATCTTCTGCTGGGTTATAATCCTACCTCCTTGCTCTAAACCAAGAGGGTTTTAATTTCCTGTATGATTTTTTTTTCCCCTTGAGAACACTGACTTTACACAAAAAGGCTCAATATGGGGTTTTTCATGCATTTTTTCTTTAATATGTGAGGAATAAATTAAATTCTCTCTTTATTTACTCAGCATGGCACATATATTAAAGACACTCAACAGCTGGTTCTGGTGGGAGAATATCTGGATGCCCATCAACTGCACATGGGCAGATTTTGTAGACCGTGATGGACTTGTGTTTCCCAAACCACATCAGTTGTATGTCACAATCCCATACGCTTTTGTATTGCTGATCATCCGATTCTTCAGTGAAAGGTAAGGAACAGGAATGCAATTTGATGCTAATGTTAATCCTCAGTAATGCTGAAAGTGAGATATCTGTAGATCAATGTTATGTTTTATAAAGGAGGATTAGTTGGTGATTTACTAGGAAGATCTAGTACAGATAACATAGCAGGTGGAAAATGGAAAAATATTTTCATTATTAGGTACGTGTGGCTGTGGCCCAATCCAGAAGGGAAATATTTCTATGCAGCTTTCCTAGAACAGCATTTGGATACTTCTGATGATCTCCTTTCACTAGAGATACAATTCATTCTAAACCTTTTGGGCTTCCTTTTTCTCTTTCAGTGGAAGGATAGAGAGATTTGTCCTCTCAACCAAACCTCTCATTTGGTCCTGCACCAGAACATTTGTGTGAGGTTGATAGACCCCAGGTGTTTCTCTTTGGCCAAGCTAAGCAGACTGGAGGGATCTCAAAGTTTCATGTGAACATTTTATGCAGATCTAGTAAAGCTGGTTGCTTTTTTTCCCTTACTTTGGCACCAAAAAATGGATTGCTTCTGCAGCTGGAATCTTAGGGGACAGGCAGAGATTGGCTCCACAGAAGAAAGCTACAATCATATTAAGTTTTGACTTATTTATTTGTACCTTTTTTGCGTTACTTTATTTTCTTTTTCCTCTAAAAGATGTGATTAGTAGGTTTTTATAATTATTTCAGGACAGCATGAGGAAATTTGGAATTTTGTAAGTTGGACAGACTTAAACCAGAAGCAGATAAGATCATTCATGCTGGAAATCAAAAGTAATTTGGATCATATGTTCATAACCATTCCCAATGTGTCTCACTGCAGTGCTGAGGGTAATTAGCCCACACATCTGGCTGCAGTGAGCCTGGGGAAAGCTGACCACTTCTCTGAGTAATGAGGAATCCATGGCTCATGGCAGCAGGAGGGAGGGGCCTTTCCTGAACGCCCTGCCCGAGCAGCAAGGCGAAACCTTTGGCGCGCTCTGCAGAGATTTGGGGTGGAAAAGGGAAGGGAAAGAGGATGCATCAGTCTCAGGGAATGGCTGTGTGCCACAGGCTGCATCCAGTGTGGATCAGTGGTGGTGGCCCAGTGAAGAAGGTGCCAGGTGACTTTGCCACTGGGAGGAACTTGCCCAGTAACAGTCCCTGAGCGCACTTGGAGAGAGTGTCTGGTCTTCCTTCACTCAACTCCAGCACTCCTCTGATGGCCACAAAAGTCAGGATGTTTCCTTGAGTTTAACAGCATCTCATGGCCACAAACTGCATTCCTTGGTTCTTCTTTGTTGTGTGACAGCAGATAAACTGTGGTTCCCTCTTGGGACTAGCTAGAGGGAGATCCCTTTTTCTCAGTGCGCTGGCACATTCTGTGGCAGATTAAATTGCATCCAGTTTGTTTTCTTCATATCCTGGCATGAGAACAGCCAGGGTCTTGTAACTGTGTTGTATTTCTAAAGCTTTTCATACTGTGTCTTTTCAGATATGTTGCTAAACCTCTAGCAAAAGCTTTGGGTATAAAGAATGCAAAACGTGTGAAGCCACAGCCTAATCCTGTGTTAGAGAGTTATTTCCGGGAGTGCTCAAGACAACCATCCCAAGTAAGAATTCTCATTCTTTCAAACCCTTTTTGCTTTTGGAAAATCCCACTCTTACTGTTTCAATCAACTCTCAGCAATGACATCATGGGACGAGTTCCAGCTGATTGACAGATGACTTAATTTATTTGGGTTTTTGTTGCTGTTCTGCTGACAGGGGTATATGGCATCCGAAACAGAAAATATGTTTAAGATGTTTAATTTTCTGGCATGCCGTTCTAGGTTAGATTGTTAATAATATTTCCAGTGAAGATTAGTGTTCCATCTTTAACTCATTCTGCCTGGAGAAAAGTTCAGCTGATGTCTGTTGCTGGAAAGCAGGATCATATTTACTGCAGGCAGTAAGATCAGAATGCTGGCGTGGAAGGCTTTTGATCCGTTATGTTGCTGCATACTTAGTCCTGGCTTACGTGAGAAAGAAAAGCAATCCTTCTACTACCATGCTGTTTGTTTTTAAAATTGAACAAGGAAAAAAGATTGCCCAATGCTTGTCACCTTCAAAAATGAGGCCATTAATTTTTTCATGGCAGGCAAGTATCTTTCTATGAGTGCAGCCTCAGGAAGTTCCCTTGCCTGACTACAGGTGCCAAACAATTGCAGTTTCCCCACACTGGTTTTGAAAAGAAATATGTGCTTTCTAGTAATGAGGGATTTTGATAATTATTGGTAGGGGAACTTGGCATTCTGTCCCTAATTCTGCTATTCTTTTATTGTGTCTTTTGCCTGATAACATCAGGAATAGATGCATGGGTGTTCACACACGAGCTCTTCTCTCTTTGGGCAAGTGTCCCGATCTCAGTTTCATTCCTTCCTTCTGCTTGAGTACAGCTGGCCATTTGATTTCTGAAAGGAAGCACAGCATTTTCAGACTCCTCAGAGCATGGGAAAGATTCCAGCTGCCTCCTTCAGGTGTCCAGCTTGGGGACCAGTGTGCCTGGGAAAGCCTGGCTGGCAGAGGAAGGACTCTGGGCTCTGTTGTATGGAAACAGAGTCGCTATTCCTGCATGGCAAGTGGAGAGCTGGGAGCCAGCAGGGTGGACTGGACACAGTGGTTGTTTGCACTCCTGCCCTCCCTGGCAGCTCAGGTGCCTTTTCTCACATTCCAGAGGTTTTCCTGAGGGTAGGAGACTCCCTGGTCTGGCTTCACCTCAGTGGAGGCAGCAGCTGCCACCCACTATTTGCATACTGCCCTTGGGAGGAAAGAGCTTCCCCAGGGATGAGCCAAACACTCTCCTTGCTCCTGAGGCAGGCCTGGGAGGTCATCCCACACTTCTGCACTTGGGGATGGAGGAGAGGGAGGAGGCCCACAGGCTGCTGCATGTGGGACACTGAGCTCCCCAAAATGCAGGAGTGTCACTGCCTTGTGCTGGGCACGTGCTGGCCTGGCCACCCTGGGAGCACAGGGGATGCAGAGACCCCAGGTGTGGCACCCCCATGGCCACGGGCAGTCCTAGGCCCTGCTCCACCCCCAGTTTAGTTCTGGTGTTGGAGAAGGACACTCTGGACCTTGCTCAGGAGGATTGACTTGCTTTGGATTTGAGAACAGAGCTCAGGTCACTTTAATTCCAGGCCACTTTTCATCTGTGAGATTCGTATATAAACAAATTTTAATGTTTACAATTAGGTAAGATATTGGGTGCTATGTCCACGTCTGTTCAAATATGGCACTTTCACCTCCAGCCTAAGCTCTCATCTAACAGTAAAAGTTACACCTCTGAAACTCTCAGAAGTGACCACAATAGAACAGTTTGTGGATCTGTTCAGTTTGTGCCTGTTTTATTTGTATGAATAAAAATCCAGGGTTTCTGTGAGCATTACTCAAAAATACCCTCCCATGCATATTTAATATTGGTAATATTTTTAAATGAAGACCTTGCAACAGTGGGAAGCTGCTCTGTGAGGTACAAAATAAATGAAAGTGACATTGGAGTGCATCTGCTGTTAACACTGTTCCATTTCTTGCAGTCAGAGATCAAAGGCCTTGCCAAAAAGTGCAACTGCACCGTCCATTTGGTGGAGAAATGGTTCAGGAGACGGCGAAACCTGGAGATCCCAACAGTGCTCCAGAAATTCCAGGAAGCTTTGTAAGGAAAGACAATGCTTTTGCTTATCATTGCTTTACTCTTCTGGAAAAAAATGATTGAGGTCCCCCCTTCCCACAAGGCTGGGTCTGCCTGATGAGCGTTTTGGTTTCTGAATGCACAAACAAGTTGAAAGGATTTAGTAGTGTTTCTCCAAATGATTGTTAAAAGTTTAAGTTAAATGTTTCTCCTGGTGGGGGGAAAAAAACAAACCACACCTTAAAATATTTTACAGTTTTCTTCTTTTTGGAATAATGGATTTGTAGGCTCTAAGATGAAAATATGCAGAGAATAGGAAAATATTTTCCTGTCTGCCAGTAATCATAGGGGAACAGCAATGCTTACCCTGGTGTATGTTTGTACCCATGCTGTCATTTTGGGATGCTGTCATGTATACCAAAGTCAGTTCAAGAGCAGGAATTGTGGCATCCAGACTGAAGGACAGGTGCCAGAGCTCAATCATGGGATACTGTGTGAAACAGGAATTCAAACTCACTGCTGAGAGTAGGCCAGTGAGCAGCTTTGAGTGATAGTAATGAATATGTAACAAGTTTCAAAACCTCCTGCATATGATTTTTCACTTATGTGTGAGAACTTCCTCATACCTAAACACTTTGAGTGTGATCTAAAATCTCACACAAATTTCAAATCCCCAAATGGGCACAGCTTGTCCCTTTTGGGTACTGACATTAATTGTCTCAGTGTAAAGCACTTTCAAATGCTCTGTGTAGGGCTTTCATTAGCATAATTACATTGCCAAAACTTCACCTGATTATAATATTGAACCTCTGTAACTGTAGATCAGCTTAAGGAATGAGGGTTAAAAGTACAGCACAGAGCCTCAAAGTCGAGTCCTTTATCAAGATAATTTCCAGTGTTATCAATGTGGTGATGATGTAGTGGTGTCCTCTGTCAGACATAAATCCAGATGATAGACAGAGGTGTGTCTCTTTGTAGTCTGAGCTGAGTAAACTCTCCTGACATGGTTTTATGTCTGCTGTTGTTTTGGGGATCAGTTAATTTGGTTTCACAAGTGACAATAAGATTTCCTGCTATTGCTAAAAGACCTGCCTGCCATGCGTGCCTGTCTCTAGTAACACACAGCTAAAGACTGAAATTCCAACTTGCTTGGCAGCTTGAGTGAGAATGAAGCAAACAGGTTTCTCTTGTGCAATTTTGTGAACCTTGCTCTGCTCTTTGTCAGTGAATTTAATTGAATATAATTCTCTAGGCAAAAAAAATGAGGAACAGAGTTATTCTACTCTAGTAGTCAGTGTTATGAAATTTTTTAAAGTCTGCAATCTCCAGGATCTTTTTTCTGAATCACAAGGAAAATCTGATGAGCCAGATCTAAACCATACTTTGGCTATTAGTGCTCCCTGTTAAGCAACTCTGGGGTTTGGAAAGTCCTTTGCATGAAACCTTCACTGCCTTGTAAGACTTACCAGCCCTTAATTTCCCCTACAAAGTTCTTTTTTTATTACATTCAGTTCAAGAGAAAAGATCCCTGAAGTTAAACCAGAAAATCCTCTTGCATAACTGTTGTTCAGTGCTCTCTCTGGTGGCCAGGATCAGAGTTTAAAAGGCACTTGGGTAAAGTTTGGTGAATTTAGATGAGTTTTACTTATAGGTTTTATTCACCAAATTCATAAAGAAGCTTGGCTAAATACAAAATGAGGCAGTGCTCTGGCAGCCTTGCACATAGAATGAGTTCATTTCAAATGCTGTTTATTACCAAATGCATTCAATAAGTATTTGTAGGGCTGGGGACTAATGGCACAGTCTTGTAGGTGTTCTGTGCTTTGAACCTGATTAGAAAACCCCACTTGCACTTTACAACCAATACAGACTCAGTTCTGCCATATCCACTGGCCCACTCACACCTTGTTTGGAATGGGAGGCATGAGGGCAGAAGCAGCTGCTGTGTAAAGTCTGTCCCATGCCCCAGTGTTGTGTTTTCCAGCATCTCTTGGTTAACTCTGAGCCAGGTATTACTTGAGGTTTCCACTGTGGAATTTCCACCATGTCCTCTGTGCTTTTCCTCTTCATGCAGTGCTTGTTGTGTAGTGTTATTTTCAATTCATCTGAGGAAAGATAGGTTAAAGTTGAGAAGAAAAACAGTTGTTAATCACATGTGTATCAAGTGGCAATTTTGTAAGTATTTTCCTGACTTCTTTCTCAGGTGTGAGACACTTTATTCTGTCTCACCTCTAATATTCCAGGCCCTCATTTTTGTTTGTTGTTTGTTGTTTTTCTCATAAAACACTGTCTCAGCCTTTGAAAATCTCATTCTTTCAAGCTCCAGGGATGTGGGGCTCAGACAGTAGGGACTGCTTTACCACACATGTTCTCATCTCTCTTTTGGTACTTCATTAACACTTGCCAAAGACCCCAATCTCATTTTCTACATCTCTCAATCCGTTGCTACAGTGTTCTTGTGGTGCTTTCTCCTTTTCAGTGGGTTTGGGTTGTCTGGAGGCTGCTTGCTGCTCTCCTCTGGGATACCTCTCGTTCTAGGACAAGTTCTCAGCAGGTCAGGGGCCATGTGCCTGTCCCTGTCCCAGCCTTTCTTTGCATGTCAAGTCCTGCACTGTTTTCTACTGGACTTGCAGAGCTGCTTAGGGGAAAGGTCAGGCTTCTTCCTGCCGAGGGGAAGAGTGGGAGGGAAGTTTTCCATCACCTGTAGAGGTGGGAGTGGGAATGCTTGGGCTGAGGCTGCAGGCACACCCAGTCCTAGGGACAATGCCTCCCACACAGGCTCCAGAGTCATCAGGAGCCGACTCCCGGCTCCACATCAGCATCCTGCTCTGACACCTAAAAGCAGCAGCACAGTTCACCGAGATGCTCAAGAGCTTTGTCCCTTTGATGACTTAGCAGGCTGATGGTGCAAAGCTGGAAGGTTTATCTGCCTTGCTGGATATCCATTTAATCCACAAAAAGCTTAGATCCGGCTAAATTCTGGCACAGCTAGTTGAAGATGAGGTTATAGTTGAGACCTTGTAGCAAGATGTAAACTAACCCAGTAGATGCTAATAATTCATAAAGCTCCCTTATTGTCAGCAATTGGTGTTGAGAGAGATGAAGTGAATGAACCCAGGAAAAGGTTTGTGTTCTCAAACATTAATTTTTAGAGGCTTTATTACACTTGCTGTGGTCATTCTCTTGATCAGTTCAAGCCTGCCTGGAAAATTACTGCTATCATGACAATTAAAATATCTGTGTTGTGATAATGTAAAAGAATTTCCTTATTTAGTAGTGAATCAAACCTTAAATATTTAAGTATTAATAATTCAAATACAGTTAATATGTGGTAATCCTTAACATTGAGTGTGAGGCCATGTTTATGTGAAGATTGTCTGTGATACACAATATTTACAGTAATTCTGGCCCAGAACAATATCTTTACAAAATATAATGGTTTGTTCCTGTTTTTTCATTTCAATTTTGCAGCTGGCGATTTTCATTCTATCTGACATCCTCCATTGTTGGATTTATATTTCTGTATGATGTAAGTTAACTTTTTGAAAGATTGATACTCTATTTTTAACAAAATAATTTCTAGATTTTCTTGAATCCCATTGAAAGACTGTGGTTTCAATGGCTCTGTAGGATCAGATCTTTGCTGGATGTGATCTGGATGATGAGCTGCAATAGGCACTGAGATGTAATTTTTAATTTAGCTTTAGACCTTCTATGATAAAGGAATTTATGAGTAGTCAGTATTTTTAAGGCAAGCTTGAAGAAGTCACGCAGATGGTTTTACAACCTGCCTTGTTAACACCTACAAATGCATCACATGGCCATGGTTTCCTCAGAGGACACCATAAACCTTTTTTGGCAGGACTTTTGGTGGTCACAGCTATTTATTGAGGTGTTGCTGCTGGGTCAGAAGTTGGAAATAACAGAGATTGGTGCTTGTAACTCCGTGAGCCCTGCCTGGGGTGTCATTAATGCTTCCCCGGAGCAGCGGAACAGATCCCGGCGTGTCTCTGCTCATCTGGCCCTTGTCCCCAAACACTGCTTATCATCCTCATCCACTGCTCTGTGTGACTGGTAAACACAGCAAATTGAATCATTGTGGCAACATAGCTTGAGTAATTGCAGTAATAAAACACACACCCACTGCTTTGGATGATGAAATTGTGAACTGGAAGGTTTCAGGTGTCCTGAAAAGAAGCCAAAAAGCTGGGAACAATATAATAAATCTGAGATGTAAGTTCCCTTTAGAAATTGGTGGAGAACAGTTATCAAGATTACAGCTTCTCAGCTTGCTCCACTTAGAGAGATTTTTAAGTGGTGAAGATTTTGAGTTAAGGTGATAATTGTTGCTGAACTGAGCAGTGTCTGACTGAGGTGTCTTCCCCAGAAACCCTGGTTTTACGACATATGGCAGACGTGGGTTGGCTATCCGTTTCAGGTGAGCTTTTTGGCATCGGGCCAGTGGCCTCCAGCCATTCCAGGTATTTCCCCATTGGAAGGGGTAATCTACAGCAGCCTTTTCCCTCCACACGGCCACCACCTAAAGAGGTGTGGCACCAAAGCCTCCTGCCTTTTTTTGGGAAGTGCTGCCGACTGTTGCAGGACTTCCCTGGGATCTGCCTGTGCTGCAACTTCCCCCTCCAGCACCCACCCCGGGATACCAGGGATAACATCTCACTGGAGATGTTATCAATGTTCCCAAAATCAGTGCAGAACCCTGCACTGCTCCAGGCCCCATGGTGCTTCAAGGTACTCTTATTTCAATAACTCTGCCCCATGCCACTGCCTTCTTATTCCAGTCCTAGGCAGGAGCCAGGAATACAAATAATCCTGCGCCCCAGCTGAGTCTTCCCAGCTCCTGGTACACACCTGGGAAATGTATTGATCCAAGGGGGCAGCCCAGCTCTGCTTTCCCCATGGCAGATCCATAGGATTTTAGCATAAATAACTGACATTTCAGTTTATTGTGTTAATTTTTCACCAAAGCAGAGGGGGTTTATTTGCAGTTGTTTGTAATTAAATGCAGAAGGACTCTGCATGTAGTTCTGTGACAGAAACATGGAGAAAAAGCATGTTAAAATCCAGAGGTGGGGGAGGAACTGTGGGAATTGAGAGTTTGGGCTGAGCAAAGGTTAACATACTTGGCTCTCAGAACATCCTTCTTAATGAAGCCCAGGACGAGAATTTAATTTAGCTTAATTTTTTAAGCAAGACTCACCCAAGGAGCAGAAGTCAGGAAAGGAAAAAAGAAGTAAACTTGACATTTCCTTTTTCCTGTTCTCAGAGTTAACTGTGTTTTTTCCTCATCACAGACCTTGCTGCCATCCCAGTACTGGTACTACATGGTGGAGATCGGGTTTTACTGGTCTCTCATATTTACCCTTGGGATTGACATCAAGCGGAAGGCAAGTGCTTGTGCCAGTTCGGAGCTCGAACTCAGCCCCGTGAGCGGGGAAAAGGCGTTTGTGAGGAGCAGCCGCGCCTGGAGCCGCTTGAGGGCAGCCTCAGCCCGCGCCGGGCATCCCGCACTGCCCCGGGAGCCCGGGGCATCCATCCCGCACTGCCCCGGGAGCCCGGGCATCCATCCCGCACGGCCCCGGCTGCCCGGGCATCCATCCCGCACGGCCCCGGGAGCCCGGGGCATCCATCCCGCACTGCCCCGGGAGCCCGGGCATCCATCCCGCACTGCCCCGGGAGCCCGGGCATCCATCCCGCACATCTCCGGCAGCCCGGGCATCCATCCCGCACGGCCCCCGGAGCCGGGGCATCCATCCCGCACATCTCCGGCAGCCCGGGCATCCATCCCGCACTGCCCCGGCTGCCCGGGCATCCATCCCGCACTGCCCCGGGAGCCCGGGCATCCATCCCGCACTGCCCCGGGAGCCCGGGCATCCATCCCGTACGGCCCCGGCAGCCCGGGGCATCCATCCCGCCATCTCCGGCTGCCCGGGCATCCATCCCGCACATCTCCGGCTGCCCGGGGCATCCATCCCGCACTGCCCCCGGAGCCCGGGCATCCATCCCGCACTGCCCCGGCTGCCCGGGCATCCATCCCGCACGGCCCCGGGAGCCCGGGCATCCATCCCGCACTGCCCCGGCTGCCCGGGCATCCCGCACGGGAACCGGGAGCCCGGGCATCCATCCCGCACACCTCCGGGAGTCCCGGGACTGCCGAGCCAGGGACCCTCGGGGGCTCTGTGTGACCAACTTCACCTTGATTTGCTTCTGTCCCTGGCAGGATTTTATGGCTCACGTCGTTCATCACCTGGCAGCCATCGGGTTGATGAGCGGCTCTTGGTGTGGCAATTACGTGCGGCTTGGAACTCTGGTGATGTTCGTGCATGACACTGCAGATTTCTGGCTCGAGGTAACCCTGCTATCCAGCTGTTTTTTGGGTTTTTTTTTCTGTCCCGAGTTTTTTTGTTTTGGTGTCGGTAACATTTTAATCTTTTTGCCACGAGTTTCATATGGTCCCTTCCTATCCCCACAGGGACACAGCTTTGCAGATTTGTAACTTGTAAGATAAAAAAGAGCTTCTAGATAATTTAAGCTGATACTTTGTTACAGAATCCATTGCGAGAAAGGAGCAGAAGAGAATTTCCTCAGAACAGAACAGTGACTGGAAATAAAGCTGCCTCCCTGGGTTATTCTTGTTTCACTGGTAAAATTAGACCAGATTGTCCACAGCATCACAGAATCACTGAGGCTGGAAAAGAGCTCTGACATCAAGTCCAGCCTGTATCAGGTGTTTTCTGGCAGAAGAAAATTTCTTCTCCTGGTCTGAAGGGAAAGTCCCTTCTCTGCACCAAATATCAGTGAAAGTGTTTAAGAAGTGTCCTACTCTGCACAGAGCACTGTGATCAGAGTGGCTTCTGGGCTTTTGGAAGACAAACAAAGTGTTTCTTCACTAGAATTACCCTGAGTTTCTAACACCAGGTTGAGGGCACAGTTTCATCACCTTTTTTGGTGGCAGTGCCAGTGTAAGCAGCCCTTGTAGGCTGTTACGTGTCACTGTCCATTTCTGTTCCTGTTACTCTATCTTACTATATCAGAGCAACTAATTGTGGGGTTGTGCACTTGGGATTGGTCCAGATTAAACAGGTTTTCTTGCTGGTTTACTTTTAATCCTGAGCTGCTCCTAGGTCCAATTAACTCTGTGGCCTTACAAAGAGTTGAGTTGACAACTGGCAGGACAACACTTGGATGGAAACTGGAGTTGAGTACCAGAACAATTTAATGCAGCCCTGCCACTCAAAAGGAGGAGGAAAAGAAAAGAAGTTAATGAAGCTGCTGTTTAAAACTTAGGCTTGGCATCTTCAGCTTTGTTCCCACTTGAAAACTTTGCCCAGGGTGGTTCCTAATGGAGCAGGGGGAGCTGGACAGTTCATTTAGGGGAGAAGCAGCACTGACAGCCTTTATTCATGGGATAGAGTCAGCACTGAGATCTCCTGCTGTCAGAAAGGAGAAGACAGGAGCTGAACTGGGCCCTGAGGAGGGTCAGTAACAGCATGTCCCAGAACACCTGTGTTTAATGGGTCCCTGCTACTCTTGGAATTCAGTCTGTTTGAAACGTGGTGGAAAAATGAGGAATTAGCTCTGTTCTAAAGAGCACTTTGTGTTTCCATGACACTTTATATTCTGGTCTGAGAGCTGTTCTTTAGGCCTTTGATGCAGAGTCCTTTCCTTCAAGATAAAAATAGAAATATAAACAAAGAATCTGGTCTGATGCTGCTTTATTAGGTGTCAGTAAAATGATTGCTTTACATGTCAAACTGGAAGGAAATACTCTTCCTGCTTAGGTGGAAGATGAGTCTTTATTTATGAACACACCATTCATTTCAGAGAATATTTATAATACATTTGGGGATTTTTATCTACTGCAGGCAGCCAAAATGTTTAATTATGCTCGCTGGGAGAAAACCTGCAACATGCTGTTTGTCATCTTCTCTATTGCATTCTTCATCACCAGGATGATTCTGTTCCCCTTCTGGTAAGCAATATTTAATCCAGTCACAGGCTTTTAGTCCATTCCCAGTCCCCCTGAAAGTTTAGTGTTGGTTGTGATGGAAAAAGGAAAAGAATGGACTGGACTTGAAAATTCTGCTAGTGAGAAAATTGACAAAAACTGCCTCTTTTAAAAAAATTATTACATAAAAATAATTTTAAATTAGCCTCTTGAAGCTAAATAAAAGCTCTTATGTGTTATGTAACTTGTTTTGTAAATATTAGTTAAATGCTACAAGCCCCTGCGTTTTCAAGGGGATGGAGCCCCTTAACTAAGAGAAATCCTTTTCCCTTTCATTCCACCCCTTCTGCTGTAGCTGCAAAGTCAGATTACATGACTGTAGTTAATTTTTTTTAGAGCCTTCTTTCCCCTACCCAGTCCTTGGGTAGTGCCTCACCTCACTCACATAAGGAGCACTCAGAGAAGTTTAGGTGAACCAATTAATTTATGAAGTCAGCACAAATAAATCTTAACTTGCTAAATACTTGCATGCCTTTGGAGTGCTATGATTTAATCTGCTTTGGAGTATCCACATGGGTGCTTAACATGTTTATCTTTTAAAAAGTGTTTAATGGGTTTCACATTCACAGTTCTAATTTGCCCCTCCCTGCACATGGACAAACCCTTAGAGACTCAAGCTGGTTAAATTAATAGTTCTGAACATTGATCAACATAAGGCTTTAATTTCCTGTAGTATTTTCTTTCAGAAATGCTGATGTCTTTTACTTTATTGTTGTTTTTTAATTAACTGTACAAGTGATCTGCAATCATTTTGCTTCACTGAGTTTCTTGTTCTTCAGTTCTTGAGCCTGGAAGTGAAATATGATGAGATTAAAGGGACTCAAAAAGCCCCAAATAATATAGAAGTTAGTGAAGTCTGAAGATGGACAAAACATATGTTAATTAACCAAAGGCCCTGTTGCAAAGCCTGTAGGATTTTCTCTGGAGTGTGGATTTCAGATTAGAGAGAATTTGCACTAGAAAAAGGCACAGGCAAGCTCTGAGTTGCACAGTATCTAGACCACACAGAGATGAGGATCTGAAAAACAGGGACTTTTTCTAACCTCCCTTAGAATACTTCCATGCCAGACTTGAATTTCTCATCTTTTGGAGTCTGTATTTCAACAGTTATGCATAATCTAGTTAAGGCAGGGCTTGTTAATTAATCTACCATCTTTGCAGAGTTTTGTAATATTAATCATCTTGGAATATGAGATTAGAAATAAGTGTAAATAGCATAAGGAAGAGATTCTGCACCATAACAATGATCTTTATTTTTTAGGATTCTTCGTGCCACACTATATCAGCCTACCTACTACTCCACAACTCCTGTCATAGCATATTTTTTATTCAATGGGATGCTATTAATCCTACAAGGCTTGCATTTATATTGGGGTTACTTGATTTTCAAGATTTTGAAAAGGTTCGTTTTCCTAAAGGTAAGAAATTTGTTTCTTCAGAAAGATGTGTGAAGTATCAAACAAAAGATGCCAATACCTCCAATGTAGATTTAGTTGGAATTGCATTGTTGTCCTGAGCTTTCAAGTCAGCATTTCTGATAGGGATCTACAAAGCATGGAGATGTTCAGATGTGCTTTGCTTGGTTGGAATACAAAGACTTCAGCTAGAACGGGGGTTTTTACCTGTAGTTGATGTTTTGTACCTATAGTAAATCAGAAATTATTCAGAACCTGAAGCCCTAAGATGGTCTAGAACTCCTCAGGAATTCCTGTGTTCTGAGTGAAAACAATCTTTTATCACTGGGCTTTGTAGCAACTTACCAAAAAATGGGAGAAGTGAGTGACAAGAGCTTTGACTACAATTTTTCTGCAGTATTTAAATTTCTTCAGATTTGCCTAAGTCTGAGGTCACCTAAACTTGAGCATTGGTTTTGGATCACAAAAACCAAATGAAGCATATCTGGTATTAGATTATGACTCAATGAATTATTGTCATATTCAGCTGGAGCAGAGGAACAGTGCAAGTCTGCTGCCTAATCTGCATTTACCTTGTAGAGAAAACTCATATGGGAAAAAACTCCGAGGAAAACTGCCATTTATGTCTTGTTTGATTGCATGAAGTAGTGACATTTTCACAAGGTCTTGTGCCATGAAATGTGCAGTGGGGTGCAGGGTAGATAAAATATTTATCAAAAAACATTTAAGGGAATGGGAGGACTCTGGAGAATGTCTCTAAGATTTGGCACAAGTATTGACAAGTATATTTTTCTAGTTAAGATGAAATTTAAGTTGTGCTCTTGAAAAATGGTATTTTTTCTGAGGCTCAAGAAACAAAAACTTAATTAAACTGACTGTCCTTTTATCTGAAACAGTTCATGCTGTGAAGCATCTTAAGGAAATAGAAATATTCCTTTCTCCCTGTGCTTAATTTTTGTTTGAGTGCTAACAGGAACCATCCTGTAATTATTGGATTTTTGGATTCCATCAAATCTTATGCAAACAGACAGCTGGGTGTCATAGAGAGACCCAACATCTGCCCTAGAAGTTACAAATTCAGCCTTTGTAAGGCAGCAAACAGCAGCACAGAAGGGACAAATCTGTGGAGGAAATGGTTTGTGTTGCTCTGCTTCTAAAACAAGCTTTTATGTTCCCTTAGACACTGAGAATCTTGTATTTCTTGTGTGTCATTTACCTCTGTTTGACTAATTACGGCATTATTTCTGGCCTAGGTGTAAAGTGCTTTACTACTTGGGTTTTTTTGTGATTTTGGCCTTGTCTCTGTGCTGTTCTTGTTCCCTGTGCACAACCCCTCCTAAGAATGGAGAGACATCCCTCTGCCTCCCAGCTGAGGAAGAGGAAGGTTTAGCAGAGCTCTCCATCCACACTGGCCGAGGTTCTGGGAGCACAGTGTCAGAAGGTGCTCAGATGCAGTGGTGAGCAGGACATTGCCAGGCCAGCTATATAAGGTCACTCTGCCCTGCCTGCCTATGTGTCTTTGTAAGGGGCAGAAATGTTTTATTTTGAGATAAGAGCTTTATTGTGTTCGTCACTGCTGAAAAATGGGAAAGCACCAAGCCTGCATCCCTACCACGGATTTTTGATTCCTTATACAGCTCTCTGAGAAGATGGTTTCCAAATAACATTTTTACAGTGGTAGCAGCAGCAGCCTGGGCCCTTTTCAGTCTGGATGACTTCAGCTGGCTTGCATGTGCAGCCTGTTTTCCATAGCAGTGGCAAACTTGGCTGTGAAAGCAGCCAGTGCCTCCAGAGCTGGAAAGGCAACGTTGAAAAGAATGGTGCTGGCAAGGAGAGGTTTTATACCAACATCTTTGTTACAGACAAGCTGCACACAAATAGCTGCTGCTATTTTAGGGAAATACCAGTAGACCATCATTCTGGTGTTAGAAGGGGTTTGTTTCTCTGCCCAAGTCTAGCTGTTTTCTGAATGAAAACTTAGCAAGTTTTTGATATTTTTATTCAAGCAACAGTTAGCTACTTCAGATGGAAAAATGAAGTCATGGTGTAACTGGGAATAGAGACTTCTGTTGTTTAACTGAAGGAAGTTCTGAGCATAGAAGGGTGTAAGGAATTTTTTTCAGTGCCCTCTTCTGCCTCAGTCCTGGAGTTTTGGGGTCACTGCAGCCTTGAGAGTTGGTGGCTTCTTCCATGCTTTCCTCTTGCCCCTGAGGAGAAGATGGCTTTGGATTGAGAGTGGCTGGTCAGAAACTCTTAAACTCAGTTGTCACCTCCCCCCTGCACCCACAGAGGGGACAGCTGCCCTCAGCCCTCTGGGATGACTGCTCAGCCAGCTGACTTGCTTCAGCAAAAAAGAGCTTGGGCTGAAAATCTTGCATTTTTCCTCCTCCCAAATACTGCAGTGAGAGACGGCTGAAAATGAGGGAAAAGGAAAGAAGGGAGATGATCTGCCATCCCTCTGTGTCCTGTTTTCACAGCCATGGGACTCTCTGGCCCACGGACTGGTGGCACAGGGCAGCACTGGTGGCCTCCAGGCTCAGGGGACTTGTGTCACCTTTCTCTTGGTGCTCTGGGAATGCCCTAAAAACGGGGAGTTCTCCATCCACAAGCTCAGCTACTCAGCTACTTCACATTAGGAAGGTTTTTATTTTCCATAGGGGTAAGCTTGAGGGTTCAGAATATTTTTCAAAACCATTATTCTTCCCTCTGGAAAATAGAAATGTTCCCTAAATGTTCTTTCTCATGTGATATTTGTGACCTTGTGTATGAGTAAAGCCTGTAAGCAAAGCCCTTCGAGGTCAGACCTGTAGCCATGTACCAGTTCTGCTTTGAGAGGAAGGAGGACATTCTTCAGTGTAATTTCTTTTCAAGTTAGGTCAGGCAATTGCAATGTTAGCTGCTGGCTGCCATCTTGATGTCCAAGGCCTTTTGTTGCTAGGAAACTCCGTGTGTTTCTGTAATATTGTTCAATTACATGGTTAAATTACCCACTTGTATCAAGTTTCAAGCACCACTGAAACATGTCTAGTCATCATGTCTGCACATATGAGAATATTTTAGGAAAATTGAAAAAGCATATAGAGAAGTATGTACATATGCACTGATTTAAAACATCTCGCCAGGAAAATCCCGTGGAGATTAAACATTTTATTTCCAAGGTCAGAAAAAGGGAGTGAATGACAGCAGCTTATAGCCACATTATTATGGCAAATTAAGATGTAAAATATATGTTAAAACCATTACACACTGAGTTAAGGTTTTGAGACTATGGTGCTTTAAATCTTGAAAAATGTGTAAGTTGTAGGAAATGGGCATGATGTCCACATGTCTCAGATACCTCAGGGCTGATGCAAAGTCCATCAGTGGAGGGTAATGGCAGGTTTCTAACAGACTGTAATGTGTCCAGGAATAGGTTTTCCTGCTCTTGTAATTGTTTTGCCACCATCAGACCACCTTCGAGGAAGGCAGTGAGCTGCTCACTAATGGCTGCTGTTATTTAGGAGTCATCAGTTTTCTTGGATTCTCTGTGGTTCTTTCCTCTTCCTGAAGCAGAAAAGACCCTGCACTGCTGTAGATCAGGATTTTGGACTTCTCACTCTTTAAAAACCCGTCCGTGTTCAATATTCCTTTGGCATTTCATACTTGGTGAGTTTTTTAAAGACTGGTTGGGCGTATCCTTGTCCATGGTTTGTTCATTCCTTATTTGGCCCAAATTCCCAAGGCAACAGTGAGTTAGTGTTCAAAGAATGACTAAAAACAGAGTAGGGGAAACTGAAAATGATAAGAAAATACTATTTTGGGTTGAAATGAGAGCTGTGAAGTGCTTGTTATGATACTTCTGCTGTTTCCAGCCATCATTTTTCTACTGCAGCATTTTCCCTCTTACTTTCTTTTTATGCTTGATCTGCTGGCATCAAACAATTGAAATTTAATGAGAATTAGCACATTCACTGAGAAGTCATTTCCTTCAGAAAATTGCCATGCTACAGAAGTTAAACAGAGGACAGGGTTTATTTCCTAACCTAGTGGCACGTAAAATTTTGTTTTCTTGTGTGTTTTATCAGGCCTGTGCTGCCCAGTGGTTGTTGGGGTGCTGGTAAAACAGACCTAGAGGTGCACTTGCCTTAGTTCCAAGTGGCTGTTTCAAAAGGCGCAATACATTCTAGAGGATAATGATAATTTTGTGAGTTACATTTTCATGACTGGAACCAGGAAGTTGTGGAAAAGCTTTTCCTGGATATTTTGTTCTTCCCTTCTAGATTGGGAAGGGCCAGTTCTGCTTTGGAGTTTGAGCTCTCTCAGTGGAGGGTTGGAAATATAAGACAGATTGAACTAGATTAGTAGGGGTTGCTTTTTCTCCATTTTAAAGGAAAACAGGTTGTGGAGAAGTTGAATTTGTTGGTTCCCAACAGATGAATATTTATAGCAGATTTTCTCATGAGGATGGCTTATTAGGGGAACAACATAGGCCAAATTAAAGCTTTCCCTCATAGACATGAAAACCAGTCAATCTGGGAGCCTTCCCAGTTGGTTAAAATGATTGCCCTGGGGACATGAGTTGTTTAATAGCCTGGAGATGGGAGGTAGCCAGCCAGGTCAGCAGTGTGGAGGCTCATGCCCTAGTAAAGGGAATTACTTCCTGTTATGACTTTCTTTCATCTGCATATTTCCCATTCTGTTCCAGCAATCTTGTTAAACCCAAAGCCTGGCTACATGTCTCACTTGATGCTGCGGAATTAATCTGAGGGAGGCAGGTGGGAGGCAGGCAGAAGGAGCAGAGAGGAGTTTGAGGTTTGCTGGTTGGTGTTTACAGTGGTAGGCAAGGAGCTGAGGAGCCCTGCAGGGCTGCCCTTCCAGGGATGTGCAGTCAAGGCTGCCCCCAGACATGGATGTTGTCAAAGTGTGCAGCCCCACAGAGCCTGTGAAAGAGAAAAAGCCACCAGTTCTCCTCCACTGCACCAATCCAAGATCAGTCTTCGGTCTCTGGGGCCTCAACCAGTTTTCCTGGCACTGGGAGTTAAAAGGCAGATTTCTGTTTAAATCTTTACATTTACTCCAGATTCTGAACAGGGTCAGCAGCTGAGCAGTGGCTTCCAGCGTGGTGTGTTCTATATGCTTAGTGGATTGTATGTTACACCACACACTAAAATATACTTCTCAGGTTTCAATACAGCAGCAATGTTCTTTGCTGGATTTTTAAAATTATTTTTTATAAACTCTGCTTAGAATGCCCATAATCCCACAACATTTTTCATTTGAACATTATATAAAAATCATGTCAAGCTTCAAAAACCTGGGTTAAAGGCTGTTATGACCATTGTGGAGGAATGAACTAATGAGAACCACAGAAAATAAATTGTGAGTGTTTGATTGTAATAGATGGTGGTGAAGGTATGCTGGGGTGGGAGCACTGGGGCAAAGTACCCTTCCACAGCCCTGCTGTGCACACACAAAACTGTGCAGGAGCAGCCTCAGTCCCCAGGCCAGAGTCCAACAAACTGGGGGTGTGGATGCTCCCTTTGGCTGGGCCATAAACAGCTCTGATGTGCTGCAATAAAGCTCTGCTCTTTCCAAAGCCTCCGAATTTGACTTCAGGAGGAGCTGCAGATGACCAGTGCCTCTAAGAATAGAAACCCGAGCCTCCCTGCAATCCCGAGGCTTCCTGGCCTGGCCAGTCCCGAGGGTTGATGCAGGGCCAGGCTCTCAGCTGGTAGGAATGAGCACGGCTCAATGGGATTGTGTCAGTTTTCAGCAGCAATGGATCTGGCCAAACAAGCACCCCCGCCCCTCTCTGCGTGTTCCCTGGCACAAGGCAGCCCCACTTCTACTAAATCCCCCATCCAAATGGTTCTTTTGATGTGCAAGTTCCTAATTCAGGGGAAAGACACACGTTGGTAAAGTTTTTGCTCCAAAATTAATTGCTTTACCTTGCTGTTCACAGAAGGGCATTTGCTGACGGATTTTCTGGCTTCTCATTTTAACTGCTTGTATATTTTAATTTTCTAGCAGGATCTTTATGAAATGTTCCATTTCTAGTTTTATATATACACCTATATAAAAATTATATATGTATAATAGTGTGCATATGTATTTATTTTTTCAATTGCCAAAAATTAATTCACAGAGTGAACCCTAAGCCTTTACAGAACTTTTGATGCCTTCATTTACTATTTTTAATATATTCTGCAGAGATTTGAATTGTGACTGTGTTATGAGGTGAATAATTCTTATATTTTCAGAGGGAGTTACTGAACTGCAATCTGGTGAATCGATTTTTAAAAAGATTGAAATAAAGCTAGTAAATGATAGGTTAATATCAATTAAGAATGAAAGTTGTTGTGTTTTGTATTTAAAGAAAATGTTTCCTTAGGAGGACCTAGGAGTGCTCCATAATCATAATGACATGGCAAGAAGGGAGGGAATGCTTTAAAGGAGCAGTTTGTCCTCTGTTACACAACAGTAGTGAGTTTTGAGCACAGGACACTGCAGGTTCCCCTCAGCAGGAAGCACAGAGCAGCCTGAGCAGGCAGGGATGGGTGTGCAGCAGCTCCAGGCTGGGATTTGTCTTGTGTAACTCAGACTGTGCCTACCACAATTTCCAGGGTCCCTCTGTGACCAGTGGAGGAAGAGTGGTGCCCCCATCTCTGTATATTTGGCTCAGTAAGGAAACTGCATAAACTTTGTTCACTGGGTGCCACTCAAAGTATTCCAATCCCAGCCTTGATGTCAGGGTGGTTACAAGGACTCTGTGGATTTTAGGTATTGCAATATGAATACAGGAAAAAAACATTTCGTGTTAGGTATGCCACTGAAAATGAGGTTGATGTTTAAGTACAGATATCAAGTTTAGATGCATCACAACAGCAATGGAATGGTCTCTGAGGATGTAGGCAATGCTCCTGCTGGACAGAAGGGCCTGTTACAAAGCTGTGTGTTGTGGTCTCAGTCCACAGTGCTGCAAGGCTTCTGCAGGAATACTCTTTAGCAGCTGTGTTGTTTCAAAACATTAATTGAGTGCAGTATCATACCTCACTGAGAACAGCACGCGTGTCTGATCAGCTGTTTTGTAGCCAAAACAGCGTTTCTGAGGAGTAAAAGTGCATGTTCTGATAAAAGTTCATACCACTGAACTCCTTGGCTTAAAGCAAGTTCTGTCCTAGGGTAAAAAAAAGTTCACTATAGAGAACAGCATCAAATGCCTATTATATTGTTCTTTGTTTCTTTGCCAACTGTGGATTTAAAATGGGAATAATGCAAAAAGCAGTGGGACATTATGACTCACTCGGTACCTCCTGGGCTTTTGACATTATGGTAAAGCCCCGCAGGCTGAGGTTCAGTCCCTGATTTCAATCACTCAGCCAGCAGGCTCAGAGCCTGATGAGCTGCAAACAATGCCTTGGGTCTTCACAGCCCCAGTTCCAGGTGTGCTGTGCTGAGTGACACCACCACTCAGGTTTTGGGGGGTTAAATTTACCCCATCAGTCAAAATCAAGGATGTGTTCAAGTAGCAACATCTAGATTTATAAAGCTATTATTTTCAATAATTGTGGAATTACTGGAACTTTTAATTTGTTTTTTATGAGTCTTTTAGTTCCTTCTGAAAACTCTCAGTAGAAAGCTTGGGGAATGGGTATTACATAGAAGAGATAGATTAAATAAGCAGACTTTTTGCCACAAGATGTCCAATACAATTAACTTAGAGGTCTGCATCTTCATTTTAAAACTGCAGAAAACTGTGCATCTTCCATGGAAGATAAACTTTATTTATGTTGCCTAGTGTGTATGAACTGAAAAGGGAAATATATTTTCAGATAAAATCTTCCAGGCTGGAAATACATAAGAGTTTGCTTGAATCCAAATGTATATTGCTTAGTCTCAATAGGAAAGTAAAGACTTATTAAGTCATATGTCAGCTGAGTTGAATTATTGGTGTTGAATTCAACATGTTGAACTCAGCGATTCATCATCTTTATAGTATTATTTGTTAGAAAAGTACCCCCTTCTATCTATTTGGACTGACTTTTTATAATCTCAGTTGTTTATTATCTCTTTTATTTGAGGCAGTCATTGCTGACCTGACTAATGGCTTTCATCTTTGTACTTCAAGCTGTTTCCATATGTGCAGGTGCTGTGGAATTTACTGTCTTTACATTGAAAAATCAAGATCTAGTCAATGTGTTTGTGGATGTTTAAATGAAAATATTTTTAAGGTAGAATTAAGGTATAAGGTTTTGATTTTAATAGAAGATACATTTAAAAATCAGAAAACTCCAACTAAATGTTAAGAATAAATATTTGAAAGTCCACAAATCTAAATTTCACCTGATTAGAAAGCAAAATTCTGGAATCAGCTCTGAATTGTTTTGATACATCAGTACTTGGTATGAGAAGTCCAGTTAAATGTGTGGATGTAAACTATGCTTGGCCCCAAAAATTAATTGGTTCTAGTCTTGTCTAGTTGGGGCCAAATTGAAATCTTTTTATGCTGCTGAGAAGCCTGGAGTCAGTGTTGATCCCACCAGGTGAGTTGGGCCTGGACCATCTCCCACCACTCACATGGACACAGTTGGAATGATGGAATGGTTTGGGTTGGAAAGGACCTTAAAGCCCATCCCATGCCACCCCCTGCCATGGTCAGGGACACTTTCCACTATCCCAGGCTGCTCCAAGCCCTGTCCAGCCTGGCCTTGGACACTTCCAGACATCCATCCACAGCTGCTCTGGCCAGCCTGTGCCAGACCTCCCCACCCTCCCAGGGAACTGACATTTGCTAGGAAGGGCCCTTTCCCTTCTGAGAAAGCAGAGGCACGTTGCTAAGGTTTCCTCTCTGTTTGTAGGATCAATTCACGTTGCTACAATTTATTTTTGCCTATTTAATACTGCCTGGCAGTATTGCCTCTGCTCTAACACTTTCCATTGAACTCCCCTGCTGGGGCAGGTAGGAGCTGTGGCTGCAGTGGGACCTCAGCATGCCCTGGACAAAGATGCCACGTTCCCAGTGAAGGGAGGCAGGGGGGAAGGGTGGTGTCTGCCCAGCCCCATTTCAGCAGTGATTCCCATGGTGTCACCAGCCCAGGGGACAGCAAAGCAACGCTGCCATCAGTTGTCAGCACAGCCCTGTCCTGCTGCTCTCCTCAGCTGCAGCACAGTGCAGGACCAAGGGCTTGTCAGAAGGGAAGAGATCTCCGAGTGCTTTATTGAGAGACAAACTTGTACAATTAGGAGTGAATTCTCTGCTAGTTTAGATGGAGGTTTGAACTGTATTTTTCTGCTTACAAGAGAATTTTGTTCATGTCTTAACTTCAAGAACTCTTTTTATTTCCATGAAGTCGCTTAGAGGGTCCCTTACCATTCATCTAGTGCTAATTACTTCAATGATACATGTTCTAACAGCAGTGAAATGCAAGAAGCCAAAACTACCTTAACAAATACGGCTCATTTAACTAAAAGAGGCAGACTGAGCAGCAGGTGGAAGGGTTAAACAAAAGGAAAAAAAGATTATAAAAGTTTGTAGCTTTGGCTTCACTACAAATGGCTCTCTTGCAGACTTTATAGCATTAGTGTTGCTTCTCATAAACCTTGAAACCATTCATCCATTTAGAAAGATTAAATTGGTTAGTCATCCAGAACAGAAAATGTACACATCCATTTTGTCTGTTACCCAAAACCAGCTGAAGTATAATAAATGCATTTGATGCCATTAAACTAAAGCATTGAGTATTAATGATGGCCTCAGCTGTGGTATTTACAGTTTGCCAGCTCTTGTATTCCTGATAGTATATTCATCTGCTGCTGCTCAGGGACAGTCAGAGCAGAGCCTTTGAGTTGGAAAGCATGAGTATAACATATGATGTGGGGGGCTCAGAGAAAACATCTTGGTATTAAAGTGGGGAAAATCCTAGAAATGTTACAACTTTTGTTATTATTAGAAGGTCAAAGTGAAGAGGCACAAACTTCACTTAGGATAGCCTAATATATTTATAATAGTCTGTTAAACAGTTTGCAAAGACAGGTTTGTTTGGGTTTCCAGTTACAGATGAAGCTATTGCTGTTTCAAGTTCTATCACTTAAACAAGCCAGACAAAAATGGCCAGACTCTCCTAAAGCAGGAATTTGTAGAGGCACTTGGTCAGGAAGCAAGTTTATTATTACAAAATCTAATAAAAATTATATTTAATTTAGCAATTAATATCAGGATTTCAAAAGTATCACTGTCTCCCAGAATTAAGAAAATTTGCAGTAATTACTTCAGAATATGAAAAAATTTAATTCTGCTTCTTTGAAATCTGCAAGATGTTCTCTCAAAGCCAGGGATTTACAGTGGGCTGGAAAAAACATGACATGTTTTTTAATTACTATATATAGTGCCTTTTAATCAGAGCATCCAGCTTGACAACATTAAAAAGGGGAAGCCAGCTCTGAGTTTCCAGTTCCATGCTGGAAATGCCAGCTCATTCCTATAGGAAACAGGAATCAATATCACAAACTGGCCATCATTCCAAGCAGAGCTGTTTGCCAGCTGTTCTCAAGCACATGCCTGAGCACCAGAAATTTGTGTGCAGCATAAGGAAGGACTCCAAATGAAACTCCACAAACTTCCCTGACATTATTCCCACTGAGTCCCTAAGTGCTGTTCCCCGTCACTGCCCACAGAGCAGCCTCAGGGAGATGAGAGCACTTCCAGGGAGTGTAGTGGATTTGGCATCAGACACTGCTTAGGATTAGTTTGCTTTTCTTTCTGAAACATTTCTGGTGGCAGAAAAGCAACAAGTTTCCCCCCACCCCCTCAGCATTTGTATTTTACTGCAAATACAAATGGCAAAAATAGCAGGAGGGAGTGAGGTGATCTGAAAGAGCCAGAACCTCATAAATTGTGTGGGAAAGGCTGTCTTGCCTTTTCTCTAACTGATGGCATGCCAAGTTTATCTTACAGTATTTACAGTTAGATTTGTTTGTTTTGATACCCTTTGTAAGTTGTTAGGGAAAAAGCAAAAGAAAATCTCCAGGAAGTTTATAGTTTGTGATGAGCCAGAGCTCAGGCTTTAATTTGCTTTCTAGCCCTATACTTTTTACTAGGAGTGTAATATATGAAGGGATATGAGATTGCAATTGGATGAGTTATTACTGTGCTGTTATTTATTTTCTCTGTATGAATTTGGTGCTTACGAAAGACCTCAGAGCAGCACTCTAAGGAAGTGGAATTGTTAGTTCATTCCAATAGCAGATACAGGAGGGACAGGAACAACCCTGGTTTCTCCTGCCTGCGTCACTGCTCTGACCTTGGCACAGCACAGGGAGCCCGAGCAGCCTCTGCCTGTGTAGCTGAGGTCCAGATGGATGACATGAGAGCAGATTTAGCCATGATGGAGTGGTCCATGTGTGGTTGTGCAAGCAGGGGATTGTCTGTGCTGAATTCCTGCCAGCTCCAGCACATGGCTCGGGAGCAGAGCTCTGTCATGAGGAGAAGCCCCAGCATCCTGCAGTACAAAAAGACACAAAAAGTGGTGCCCGTGCTCATGAATAAGGAAGAAGGAAGTGTTTTCTGGATGTTCAGCATCACTCACTAGAGCATCCTGCCCTGAGCCTGTGGAGCAGGTCACCCACTGGTGTAGAAAGTCTTCCAGGCAGGTGCTGCTCTTGTGACCTTGTTGTACTGAAGGGAAAATAGGGGTGACTGGTGAAGCTTTGATTGTTTGAAACAAAGTTCTGAACACATTGTAGAGCCTTGGGTTATGGCAGGAGTTGAGAAATAGGAAATTAATGGTGTGTTTTATGTGCCATGACAAACAGCACGGTGTGGTCTCACCTCTCCCTGAAACACGGGGTAGATGTGATGACTTTTCTCTGTGTGGTGGAAGCATTCACTGTTTCCATTTTTGACTGTCTGGGAAGAAGCATGATTGCCAGATGCTAGGAGCTGTCCCTATGGAGCTGGGGAGGGATTTTCCTGAGGGCAGACTGCCTTACTGACCCCTTCCATCCCTGCTCCTGGAGCAGCCATTCTCCCTGTGGGCAGTTCCCTTAGGAGGGTGATAAACCCAAGATGCACAGTGTTGATGTGCTGTGTATACCACTGAGCAGGAAAGAGCATTTTAGGGTCAGCAAGTGTCTTTGAGCAAAGTTGGTGCCAGGAGATGCTGGCACAACTCATCACTGTTTAGTTTACACCTGTCAGAAGCAGGCAGCCTCTCAGCTCCTGTGTTTGGTGAGTGTATTCATCATATCTATCTTTTAAACAATATTCTTTTCATCTTCCCTGCACTTCACAGCTGTTAATTAATCCCACAGCACCCAGGGATTAATAGTCACACTACAGGGAAAAGCAGAAATGAACAAGAAGAGGTCAAGTGGTTGGGCTGAGGTCATGGAAGCAGTTTTGTCTAAAGAACATTTGGTTCTGCAAAATTAAAGCACTGTTAATTGATCTCCCCTTAGATGTCCCCTCCATTTTTGGGGGCAGAGTGTGTTTCTGGGGGGCAGGAAAATATGCTCACAGTGCTTTCTTCTTC
The DNA here is from genome assembly GCF_048771995.1 of Taeniopygia guttata. Lineage (NCBI taxonomy): Eukaryota > Metazoa > Chordata > Aves > Passeriformes > Estrildidae > Taeniopygia > Taeniopygia guttata. The sequence continues at coordinate 17,744,342 of NC_133035.1, read as the reverse complement.
CTAGGACTTGAAAGATGATCGGAGTGATGAAGAGGAGGAAGATTCTCTTACAGACACTGAAGAGGAGGCCACAAAGAGTGGCACCAAGAACAGCAGTGGGTCAAGCAAACACCTCCTAAGCAGCAGTCACCACTAGCCCTGTCCTGCCTCACCTCCTGCTGATTCCTGCTCTGGTTTTAGCCCAACCTACAGGACAGGATTTAAGTCTAAAGGCTTGTGAGAGACTGTGATTGATTTATTGTTGGCTACTGGACCTGGAAAAAAGCCCAGTTTAGAGGGGAGGGTGGAATTGCATAACATGACGAAATGTGTTAATGACCCACTTTCGGAATCGTTGCGGAGTGTGTGGAAAGATGTTTGGACACGCTGACTGACAGTGCTCCACAAGGGCAAAGCTCAAGAGAGTCAAGTAATTTAGTGTCCCGTTGATTCTAATGTTGTTTTTCAATCTGATATAAGATATATTTCATCAAACAATTTAAATCACAGAGGTTTCATGGTACGTAGGTAGTGTGAACTCCATTAGGAACCAGAATTACTCAATGTGGGAAAAAGTTGATAGTGCTGTACAGTGACTGACATTTTATCTTTACTTTTCAGTTTAAACCCTCGTCAAAATGGGTATTTTTCTGAGTTATATTTCATTTCCTGGAGGCCAGGGGAAGTGAACATGGAGGAATTCAAATTACTTGTCTGTGAAGGGTTGGCTTCAGTGTAGAAATATAGTCTTTCTCTGAAGTGATAGATAGCTGAAATATTGTGTCAAGGAAGTCACTGTTAAAACAGCAAAATTCAGCCCCAATTCTCCATTGAGTTCCAGGCTTCTCAAATGTCTTTCAGTCATTTTGGCCCAGTGTTAGAACAGAGGGTGAAGAGGGGAAGTGGAAATTGGGAAAAACACCCTCTGCTCCTCAGTGAACTTCAGACCAGAAAGTTAAAACCAAATCTCATCCATTCCCTCTCGTGACCTTGTCTCACAGCTTCGGATGCTGCCTTCTCTGGAGTTCTGATCTGTGGTTCTGGAGTGTTCACTGCAGGTACCTGGGCACTGGGGGTGGCACAGGATGTCACACTGTCACTGCTGTGGGTTCATTTGATACCAGGATCTGTTTTTCCATCTCTGCTCTTTTATAAAATGGGAATCACATCAGCTAGACCCAAACTTGGATGTATGTGACTTCAGCCACATGCTGTTGTTTATGCTGTAACCAGTGAGCAACAGCTGCTGTTACCCAAAGTGCCTCTATCCTAAATTTGCACTTCTGTTCTAACACAAGTGGGGCTGTAGCAGCATTTTCAGTCCCAGGGCTCTCCATGGAGAGCCCAGGCCTTGTAAACAGGGTGGTGCCAGTCCCATTTCCCTCTGCATTAGCTCACAGGGTCATAAAGGATTTGTGTCATAAGTCTGGGAGGCGAGAGGCTCTGCATGTGGTTCTACAGTAGCTGAGCTCATCTGGGGAGCTAAATCCAGTAGTTTGATAGAGGCCAGGGGACCCCTCCTAGAGCAGCCTCAGTGCAGTGTTCAGCTCCATTCCCCTCGGCTGCTCCGGCAGGAATTGGTGACCTACGGGAAGCCTTACAGGATTCACTTGTTTTCCCAAGGTTTCCTTGGCAAGTGGGATGTAATTCAGTGTCTGAAGCATTGAAAGAATGGGAAATGTTTGGGATCTCAGATATGAAGAAGTGGGTTTCATGCAGTTACAAGAAGCTGTAGGAGGGCTTGATTACAGAGGCTTTTTTTACAGTGTCTACATTTTCACTTGTATTTTGACCATTTTGGACCCAAATATGCATGTTTTACTACAAAGGGAATTACACTGAGGAAGGAGCATGGCCTACAGCTTCTGAGAAGGAAGGGAGATGTGTGGTGGTGGAAAAGAACCCCTGTTCTGGTGTTTGTGGTTCAGTGGTGCCACTTGGGCTGAGTGGGCAGAGACCCCTCAACAGCCTTTGGCCACCAGTGCCCTTCCTGCACGGATGAGAATGCCTTAAATACTGCAGGGGGTAGTATGGGGAGTGTAAGCACTGATGGCAGCATGTAAAGCAACTGGAGAGTTTGGCAGGGCACAGTTGATATCGGGGCCTGTTTATTGCCTGCATGAAAAGCACTTTCCTAACAAAACGTGGAAATCCGGCGTCTTGGAGGATTTACACTCCCTTGGGAGAGACAACGGTGCTTTCTTCGAGATGTAACAGGGTTTTGGGAGGTGGCCAGAGTATTATCATTTGATTTTGGTGCCAGAAGCTTTCCTCCTATGACTAGAAAAGGAATTTAGGAAAGGAAACACAAAGAATGGTGTTGTCACAGGAATGAACCTCTGAACAACTACTGATTTTTAAACTGGAATTTATAGTCTCCTTGAGGCCAAAACTTTGCCTTTCCTACTCAGGACAAGTCTCCCACTGAAGCCAATTAACTCTATTGGAGTCTTGCCTAGGAAAAATGTTGGACTGCAGTTATCCAACCTAATTGCAAGAACGGTTGTTCTAAGTTGATGTGAAACTGAGATCTTAAAGGAAGAACAAAGGTAGATAACTACACTCAGATATAAAACTTTAAGACACATTTTGGGTGAGTGCAGAAGAATATGGAAGAAAGTAACATCCTGAAGGTGAAGTCTGGGCACAGTAAACAGATAACTAACATTGCAGTGGGAGGGGGTGGAAGGCAGGCAGGCCATGGAGAGCCCTTTCAGGGATTACTGTCATCGACAGCCAAGGGGATTAGACCTAAAAATTCTGAATGTAAACCACTAGGCCCTGATAATAAATACCCACAGCACAGAAAGAAGTGGGAATGGGCTGTCAGAGTGTCCTCTGTTAACATCAGATTAACATCAGCTTATTCCTGGAGTTATGTGCATTTAACTGATGGAAACTCAGAAACAAGAATCTGAGGTCATGGGGGCACAATTTCTGCTAAAGAAATTTATGTCATGGTGCTTCAAGATTTTCAGTCTGTTCAATGCAACGCAATGAAGATTGAACATGTTTATAATCTTGTTCTGCAAAGAGCCTCAAAGTGCAGGTGCAGAACAACTGTAGGTATCTATAGGAGCACAGATAGACTCTAATATTTTCTTTTTACCATTTCACAGTGTCCTGGTTCAATTAGTTGACACTTTGCATCTGGCTTTGCTGTGTCACTTTGACTGTGCCACATATTTCTAATAGAGCTCTAGACTGAAAATCAAATCTTAGTCCATAAGATGCACGGGAAACTCTTCTGTTCCATTTAATTTCTCTGGATTTAGTTCAGGTATTCCTGTCCATGTGTACTCTGCTTCTTCTGTACTTATGTCAGATTTACCAGCCTGCTCTGCATTGGGTTTACAGATCTCCTTTACTCCACAGAAATCATATTGTCAATTCATGTTATTCTGTATTATCTTTTTTTTGTTGTTCTTAATGCCACTGACTTTGGTCAGCTGAAATACACACTACAAATAAATATTTTTTAAAAAGAGGTGTCTAGGTAAAAATTTTCTTGATTTCTCTGCCTTGCAGTGTCCTCTCTGCTTTCCATTCCCTCCAAGCTTTTCAATGGGAGCATCATTAGTTCAGGAAATAATTCCTTTCTCTTCCAAGATTTTCCATTGCTTGGAAACAGCTGGATGACCCACAACCTTCACAAAACCTAACAGAACTCTCTGTAAATGAACTTGTGTTTTTCTGAACAATTAACAGATGGAGAGGAAGCAAAATTGATGGGGGCATCACCCATCATTTTTATTACTCAAGGTTTATGCTTTGATTAAAGTACTTGTGAGTGCTCCTGAGTACACCAGGAATGTTACACCTGTTTGTGTCTCTACCCAGCTGGGTTTTGAGTGCACATTAGGGTTGCCTAGGAAGTTCTTTGTGTTAGGACTGAGGTGCTACTGCCCAGCAGGTTGTTGTGGGATTATCAGTGGCTCATCACAAGCACCTGTGAGACAGCTCAGACGTGGATCTTCAGCTGGCAAAAGCAGGAAAGCTCTACAGAAAATAAGGGAGCTGTGTTCATTTGTATCAACTGAAAAACTGCTCCATATTTCTTCTTTCCATTTCTGCCTCCCTGGTTGGGAAGATTGCAGAGGTTCTGACTTACCATTTCTTCCCATGGGCAATCAAACAGAAGGAAAGGTGTTTCAGTCCAAATAATGAACTGTAGCAAAACACTTTGGTTTTATTAGCTGATTTTTTTTTTAAGCTTATGAGTAAGATTAAAGGAGATGGAAAACAAACTGAGCAGGGCTGTGTGAGTTTTGGCTACAAACAACTTGCAAACTGTGAAGAATTAAAAAAAAAATGTTGCTGAATTTGGAAGAAAAACATCATCTCCACAGGCACTTCCCCCAGCTGTGGTTTGAAGAGCAGCAGCTCACCAGGAATGACAGTCCATGCTGAGCACAGGGATGCAGCCCAGGTGTGAAAACTCCAGAGCAGGTCCAGGGCTGTTGGCTGCCCTGGAGCTGGGAACCTCTGGTGTGGAGCAGCACATGAACCATGAATGTACCTGGGAGCTGATTTCACTCAAAATCACTGGAAATTATTGTTCCTGGTTCCCTGGCTGTTTGATGGGCTCCCTCCAAGGAAAAGGAGGTGATCAAAGCAGTGTGATCTCCACCCAGGCTGGCTGCAGAGAGCTTCAAGTGGGGTCTGAGAGGTTATTGGATTGGGAGAACCTTCTCTGGGGCTACCTGAAGTTTCTACTGTAGTAGAAGACAAGGCTGAAAGCACAAGTCTGAGCTTTAACACATGAATCTGCAAACACAAAGTCATAACAACCCACACAGGATAATGTTGTTGATGTTCCAATAGTCTCAAGATTTATGAAAATAGCTTCTATTTACTCAGCTGGAGTAAGCCCTATTCTTCTGAGTTTTGTTACCCCATAAAGCATTCAGAGGAGACCCCATAATCATTTTAAAGTCAGAAACATTAAGTGGAATAACAAGTATAAACCTTCTCCACAGTGACTTTGAAGTGCAAGAAGCATGGTCTTGTAGCCTTGGAGCTCTGTTTTGAGCCGGGTGGGAAGAAACAGGTCCCAGGCAGTTGTTTCAGGTGGTGAAAAGTCCATATTTTTCCTACCACAAGAGAAGGTGGTCTAAAAGAAGTTAAGTTGACCAGAGAAATAAGTGATTAAATTTCCACTGAAATTCACAGGAGTTTTTCCCATTATACTGGTGAGAATTAGACCCAGATCTCATGCGACCAGTTACAACAAGGACAGCATGGCACTGCATTCTCTAACCATCAGGCACAGCCTCAGGGCTTCCTCTTCCTGTAGCCCAGGGCAAAATCCTTCCTGGAAAATTGGTATTTCTGTTTGCAGGACACTCACCTGAGCACAGCTCTACCTCTTCCCAAGCTGGGCATGTATCCTTCCAAAGACATTCCTGGCAAAGCAGTCCTCCCCTTTTCAAGGCAGAATCCTCCCTTCCAGTGAGCAAGCTGCTGTCCCCTGCTTGCTCAGGATCTGAGCAATGCCTGGGCTGCTGATGCTAATGCCAACAATCCAAGACCAAATTTACCAGGAAGAGGTGAAAGAGGAGCCATGGTTGTCACAACTGCCTCAGCATGAAGGGAGCAGAGGGAAAGCAGGAGCAAAAATGGCTGGGACAACACAGCATGAGCTCAAACACAGAGCTGACATCACCAAGAAGCACAAAGCAGAGCAGTAACAATAGTAGGAGGAACAAGTCCCAAGAGAAGCAGGAGGAACAAGACAGTAGTTGTGTATCCCGGGGATCAGCATGCCGAGCTGCAGCAGCCAGCGTTGCCTGGACTCAGAGATGAACTTTGCAGCCAGGACAACTCCTTTTCCCCCAGCACCAGCGGCCTCGCACTGAGCCCAGCCAAAGAGTTCCCAGGGCAGGAGCAGAGCAGGAGGATCTGGGAAAAGCTCCTTCACAGAGCTCCCAGTAGGTGAGTGAAGGTCTGGGCTGGGGCTGGGCCAGGGCAGCCACGAGCAGAGCCCAGCAGACCTGCAGCTGTGGCAACGACCCCACACTTCACCTCCAGTTGCTGGGCGAGCCTGACCCCCCTCCTTGGACCTCAGAGCTGGTGTTGTGCTTTTCCTGGCTGACTGGAAATCCCAGAAGTCCTAGAAGAGCTCCTGGAAGATTTGTGTGTTTGCTCTCTACAACAAAGAGCAGGGGAAAGCTGCTAAAAGACCTTCCTACTGCACCTATGGGTAAGTGGCTCAGTTGTCATGGGCTGTAGACAGAACAGAAGTCCTAGGATTACATAAGAATCTGTGGGAAGCAGGAGCTAAATCTTATCAGCTTGTGCTAAATCTTATCAGGCCGTGCAAATTCTACCTAGTTCCTTTGCTGATTTAAAGGAGGAATTATTCAGCAACCTAAGAATGTCGGACAGTAGTGATTGTGTGTTTGCAGCTTTTTTTATCCCTTCGGGTCCTGTAAGGATGAGCAGAGAACAGGACTCTGTATCAATGTCTTTGGAGAGCCCAGCGCTGCGGGACCTGCTGCGATGGGATCCCCGCGGGTCCCTCCGGTGCCACCCCAGCGGTGACCCGGTCATTGCTGCGCGGCCCCACGAGGTGGCAATAGCAGGACACGGCTCCGTGCAGCGCTGCTGTCCGTCCTACTGCCCCTGGAAACAGATTTTGTTCAATATCGCGGTGCAAAATTCACACAGCTGGCGCTTCCACTTGGTCGGGCTCTGACTGTGAAAGAGGTGTCGGGTAAAAAACACTTAAATTTTACTGAGATGAGTGTTTGGTGCCAGTCCAGAGGCGCAGTGTGCTGGTGTCCCAAGGGCTGGCATCTGCCTGGGTGTCACCACTGGTCCTTTCCCTGTAGGTGCAGCGCTATTCTGCTTTGTCTCCTGGTACCAGAGCTGTACCCGGTGTATCTGGCTGGAGAAAAAAGGATGTTAAATGTGCTCTGGCACTGCTTTACTGCCTGTAATTTCTCATATTGTCTCTTTAACCTACATATTTTTCAAGCCACAGGGATTGTGGCTGGTGGTAAGTGAAGTCCTGTTCTCATCTATGTCTGTCATGCAAATAAGGAGGATAAATCTCGCAGAATAATGAGGGTTCCACTGCCATTCTAATGATGACATTCTGATGGTGCCATTCCACCTCAGGAGATGGGCTCTCCACCACAAGCATGAGATGCACACTCCCCACAGGTGTCAGCAGGAAAAAGGGACCCGTTGTTCCAAACAAGCTGTTTTAATCCCATTTTGCACAACCCTCGTGGTCAGACTGTGCTCAGCTGTGAGAGCTGGGATCTGCTTTGCTTTGATAGCAGGATGAAAACTTTCCATGAGCTCTCTCCGTAGCTGTGGATGGACAGGAGGTGTTTGGATGCTGTGGGCTGTGGGTGACAACCTCTGTGGTTCCCAGCTGACCCATGGGAGTCTTGCTCAGAGCCAGGGGACAGCGGGATTTGAGTTGCCTGTCCCTGCAGATTGGAGCTTTGGGGTTGTCTGCAGGGCTCTCTCCATGCAGGGTTTCCATGGGCTCAGCACAGCTCCCTCCATCCCAGCTCACAAGGGCTGGTGGGGATCCTCCCTGCCAGCAGGTCCACTGACACACACCTCCCCTCCTTTCCTGTGTGTGTCCAGCCCAGAATTCCTGACAGCTGGCAGTTTTAACAGTCCTAGAGTGACACTGATGTTTTGCTGTTATGAACAAACACTTGCAGCCGAGCCAAAGTCAATTGCCAGCTCTGTTGGGAGAGAGGATTCAGCAGCAGAGGAGCATCTCAATTCTATTCCTGGTTCACTGTACGACCTTGCAAAAAAATGACAATATTGGCCCCAAATGGACTGGGATGATGTTGCTGATTAGGAGCAGGATGTGTTTCGGACTCCAGGCGTGTTGCTCCCTCCAGACCTTGCACTCACCCTGATGTTAGTGACTCTGAGCACTCTGCTCTCGTGGGCAGTGGGGTTTCCTTGCTGCCTGTGGAGGAAAAGGCAGCCCTTGCCATCCCTTGGAGGAGTGTGAGATGAACAGCACCTTCCAAAGTGCACAGGGCTACAGATGTGGCCCTGCAATGGTCACAGCACATCCTGCCCACTCTGCTCCTGTATCTCCTGAGGACAAACATGCTTTCACTGCTTCAGGGCAGCCCAAGAGCCCAAAAAGCAGGACTCTCATTCCAAATAGGTGCTCCAAGTGACCCCCAGGCCACACAACTAACACAGACAGACATCAGTTAACCAAAGCCAGGTTTGATGGGGCCCTGAGCTACCTGAATTAGTGGGGGGCATCACTGCCCATGGCAGGGCATTGGAAAAAGATGATCCTCAAGGTCTCTTCCAACCCAAACCATTGTATGATTTTATGATCCTACAACCAAACATCCCAGTTTGCAGGCTGTGGAGCTCATAGTAAAGGCTCCAGTGATGGGGAATTTACTGACTCAGCTGGGGATGATGTGGAGGGAATGTAAAGACTGACTCAGAAGGGGAGAACTGCAGAGTAGTCCCAAGAGAAGGAGGAGGAAAAAGAGAAGACTGACAAAACTGTGTTGTGAATTTTTAAAAGCAGTCAGAGATTGTGCTGTGAACTCTGCACAGCTTCTGTCAGTGGCATTAGGGTAATGTTTCTGCACAGCTCTGCATCCAGAAGGGGAGCAACCAGGAAAATCAGCATAAACTTGAGTAAGTGTCCTGTGGGAAAAATAGCTCTGCATGGTGCTGGTCCTATCACCACACATGGAGAGAAGGTGATTTTTGATTGCTGAATTCCTGTAGAAGTTCAAGTGGTTCAAAAGAAGGGTTAGACAGTAAATGATCACCTGAACACACTGGCCTGGGGCTGTTACACTTTCACAGCAGAAAAGGGGTGTTTTACACACCCAGGCTGGGGTCAGAGGCACTTGGCTTTGGGGCACAGCCTTTCCTCAGCTCTGTGCCACCATCCAGCAGTGCCTGTGCCTGGAGGACAGCCCTTCCCACCTTGGCTTGTCCCCCCACTAAGTCCCTGGCTGGGGGCCCCTCTCTCAGGGATGGCAAAGGGAGAGCTGGCTGCAGGAGAGCCTCTGCTGTGGTGTGACCCACCTTGGAGCCCCCACTGCAGCACCTGAAGGGGCCCCTGAGCCTGCAATCCCTGCTCCTGGGGATATTGAGTTTTCTGTTTGTTTTGCAAGTGTAATTGGCCAAGATGCTGTGAAGGGAGGAGAGAATGCCCAAGGGAGAGGTGTTAAAGAAATAGGAAAACATTATTTAGAGTGTTTTAAGTTGGCAGTTTCCCTTATTAATTCTTTCATGGTGAAGAGGAGCCACTTTAGGTCTGTGCAGTTGGATTGGATCACCAAGTCCAGGCTCCAGTAGCCGTCCATGCAGATGGATGAAGTGCCTTGTGCATCCCCTTGGCATCAGCTCTTCCAAGACATGCACCTCCTTCTTGGCTTACAAATCTCCCCCTCTGGCTCTTTATGTCCTGCTGCAAGAAATATGCAGAGAAGGAGAAGCCTTATATGAAATATTCAGTTTGGGGGCATGATCCTCATCCAAGGCAGGTGTTGGACACAAAGAGAGATGATTGAGAGGAGATGGGGAACACCAGATGTGGGATATTGCCAGTGCCAGGGAGGTGGCACCTGCATGAAGGGCTTTGCCATTGTCAGCTCCAAGCAGTCAGAGCTTCCCTCTCCACACACTCATGCACAAAAAAGAATCAATAGCATCATTTTTGAGAAAGGATTATCTTAAACAATCCCATGGCTAGGAACTTCTTCATTTGCTCCTGGGCAAAAACCCTCTAGGCTTCTCCTAGCTCAGTTTCCCAGCCTGTCAGGGGATCAAACATGGAGTTAAATGAGAAATCAATCTCCTGATTGCAGGAGCCAAGGTCCAGAGAAGAAAAACCCAAACAAACCATAAATCATAACAAAAGAAAGTGCCAGCTATTCCCAGGTTCCTGATAACATCATCAGAGGTGGCAACACCGGACTTCATAAAAAGCCTGGCTGAACTTTAGGGTCAAACAATGGCATCTCTTTGCTTTGTCCATTTGTCCCTGCATGCCTGGGGAGTGACGTGTGGCTGTCGGTTCTGGCCAGGCCGATCTGTGCATGGCCTCCCGATCCCAGAGTGACCTGCACTAGTCCTGTCTGTCTGAAAACCTGAAAATCCCAGCCTGGCCTGCCTGGAGGAGCTGGTGCACTTATATTTCTGATTTCTCTACTCAAAGTGCTGCCCGCCCCGAGGGAGCGGATTCTCCCAGCACCCTGCAGTTGTGTTGCTCAGCTGGGAGTATGTTCTTGTATATTCCTGACTTTTCTCACCTGCTGTGGCTTGTGTGCAGTTATTTTCTGGTCCTAACACTGTTGCAAACTGATCCCTCCAAATCTGCATCAAAGTTACCCTGGAAGGTTTTGCACAGACAGCCATAGCACCAGGGTGGGAATGGAGCCAGACATGAAGCAACCTGGAATTTCAGGAGTCCATTCCTCAGCCCCTATCCCACAGGAATATTTTTCTTCTCATTTCCCAGTATTCTATGGAACAGGGTATTTTTCCCCATTGCAGCTGGGTGAAGCTGGGAGCTCTCTGGAGATAGGCAGGGGGGAAGTGTCTGTAGGGAAGATCTTCAGGGAAAACCTCATGTGATGCACTCATCGTGAGACAGACACAGCTCAGCCAAAACAAACTCCCTTTGACAAAAGCCATTTTGAGCCAGACTTAAGAGAGGTGTCCTGGAGGCAGTTTTTCTCTTACAGGCTTAGGAGAGTTCAAGCTACTGTAAGGAGAAACCCCTAAATGCCTCTGCTAAGGGCTGCATGAACAGTACTAGATGCTGGTGACTCCACTAAAAAAGACCTTAAAGATCGCTGAGACCACCTGTAAGAAGTGAGTCCACCATGAAGCAGCACAGCCTGAAGCACCCTCCACCAGAGAAGAGCTCTAATTGAACCTCTGGCTCAGTGTGCCAAGCCAGTCTGTAAGAAAGCCACTGTTGGCACCTCTGAAACTGCTTGTGTTTATTTGCCTGATGATTTGAAGTTACAAAACAGCTTTTGTTGGTCCCTACTTGTCACTAAACTGTCTTCTTTGGGTGGTCATTTGCACAGGTAACAGCAGCACCTGCCAGGTCCGTGCCCAAGCAGCCTGGCCAAGCCCTGCAGCCTCCGGAGGGGAAGATATTTTGGGAATTCCCGATTCCCAAAGGCTGCAGAGAGGGGAGGAGCTGCGGGGAGAGCAGGAAAAGCTCTGGAGTGTCCCGGCAGGAGAGCAGCACCTGTGAGGTCGGGGAGAGGAGCAGGACAGGAAGGGTTTGGAGAAGAGAGAAGGCTGAGCAGTGGCCAAGTTAACCCTTCCCATGCTGGCATTTTCCAGGCGGCGAGCCAAGTGACTGCTCGGAAGATGGATATAACACATGTCTGCAGTCTCCAAAGGGTTCTTAACTCTGCAATAATGGCCATGAAACTTGGCTTCTTCGACATACATTTAAAATTGGGAAAAAAAAAAATCCCAACACCCCAACACCAGTTTCAGAGGGGGAGAAGGCTTGTTTCCTAGGAACTGCAGGGCCAAATCCACCTCAGTGATGGTGAGAGGAGAAATCTCCCCCTCCCCACAGGCTGGGACCAGGGGAGCAATGCAACCTCCACAACACGACCACAGCTCCCTCCTGCCACACATGCCTTATCCTTATCAGAAACAATTTCAAGGCATTTCTGAAAAGTCTGTGGTGTTCAATTAATGTGTCTCACTGGAACTTTGGGATCTGGATTCAAGAAAACCGCCAGTGCTGCTCCCAAGACAGATTCCTCTTTTGTTGTGTGGGTACTGCTGTGGGGCTTGTCCCCTCACTCCTGGCTCCAGCCCTTGGCCTGCCTGGGATATTGCCCCTATCATGGGGTTTGCAGCCTCTTGGGCTCCTGTCCAAATGCTCTGGAAGTCTGGGATGCTCCACTGGGATTATCCCTACTCCAGTGTAGTCTGTGCCAGCCAGCCCAGCCACTGAGCAAGTCCTTCTATGCAGTAAGTTACAGACTTCTCTTTATTGGTGCCTCTCTTCCCCCACACAATTAAATTTATTCTTTCTCTGTATTGTTATTATTTTTCTGGCAGAGGACTTTGGAAGGTGGGAGAAAGGATCTACTAAAAAGTTAAACAAATCTAAGCCCCCTCGTCAAACCCTTTCGAGGCACCAGCTCCAGTCCCTTAGCAAATGAAGTCAGCTGGTGGTCTGGGTTTAAACGTGGTTGATGAGGGCTCAGGCCAGGTTTGGCAGCTCACAAATCAAATTGCCTCGTGGTTCTCAGGAGCAGAGGATTGCCACAGGTGGAGGAGCTGTGGGGGAGCTCTGCCCCCACTCTGTGCCAGCCAGAGCCGTGGCCTTGGAGGGAGGCACTGAAATCGTTGGTTCACAACAGGTCAGGAGAGAAATTCAGGCTCTGAGGTTTTGTTTTCTGTGTTATGTTACAGTACTGACACAGAGCAAGGCAGCCCCAAACTGAGATTTTGTCTCACTTGAATAGGTCTGGGCCAGTCCCTTTGCTTTGGTAAATTCTTATTAGAAGCAGAGTGAGCCCTGATAGAGCGAGTGGGAAACACAGAGCTATTAAAACTCACCTGATCTCATGTTAATAAAGAGTTTGAGCCACGGGGTTCTTGGCTTACTCTGATTTTGCCTGCTGGGAGCTGCTTGAAGGTCCTTAGTTTTGCTCTTATTGCTGACCATGGGTAACATCCTCTAAGTGCCACCCCACTGGAGGTAGGAGGGACTTTGCTGAGGCCACAGCAGGAGGTGGTGGGACATGCTCTTGTGTCCATGAGGTGCTGCAGAGGCCCTGTGCAGGGCAGGGCTTTCTGAGGTGCTACACCAGCCCATGGTGTGCCATGGGGATTCCCTTGATGCCTGGGAAAAGCAGGTGAAAAGCTGGAGGCAGCTCCAAGGCCCTGACTCTCAAACAGGCTCTCTCCTTGTACAGGAGTAACTTGCTAAGAAAATGTGGCTCTTGCTGCCTGTTCAATGCCTGGAAGAAAGAGAACGGTGTTAACGTGCTGGTGTCTCTCACCAGTCCTTTTCCCAGCTCCAAACAGCCCTTTTCTCAGCACCCCCCCAGTGCCTGCCCTCCCTGGGAGGAGCATCCAAACCTAATTCCCCTTGTTTGCAACTCAGAGCCATTCCTGCTGTCAGTACAGGGACAATTCTCGTGGAAATGCTGCAGAGAGATCTGCCAGAGTAATTCGCACTCTTTTATGGCTCTTCCTTTGAATTCTTCTACAATTTCAGGAAAAGAGTTGCAGATTTTTGCAGAAGTTTAAACTCTAGGACACTGCTCTGCTGGGCCACCACAATTTAAAGCTGCTAACAGGTTGGATCTTGATTGCTTTCCATGACTCAACCACGCCAGGAGCACAGGATCCCATCCAAAGCCCACCAAAGGCAGCGGAAACCTTTCTGCTCGTGGAAATCACCCTACTGCTTTCAACAGCCCCTGTCCAGGCTGAGTTCTCCTGGTCCCTGGACAGCTGAGGACACGCAGGATGTGACCCAGCCAGGTGGGAACAACTCCAGTGGCTGCAGGACCTCAATGAAAATGGGAATTGGTAGTAAAGATTAATTTGTCTATCTCTTAAGCTTTATGCACTTGTTTCTTATTTTCATCCACGCAATGAGTGAGTATGTGGGATCATTTCCCAAAATCTGTGTGTGTCCGTATACTGTCGTCATTTGACCAGGTGTCCCTCTGTGGTGATTTCCAGCCTAACCCATTCTATGATATCGCCAACCTAAATTTTTTTCCTGGTCTTCCAAGCCCTGGCACCGCGGGTCCCGAACCGGCGGCGGGTCCCGAACCGGCGGCGGGTCCCGAACCGATACCGGGTCCCGGAGCGGCCCCGCGGGTCCCTCACGGCTTAGGCCGGGGCAGGAGAGGGCGCCCCCTACCGGCCGCCCGCGCCCACGTGCGTTCCCCCCTCACGGCGCCGCCGGCGCGCAGCCAATGGGGGAGCGGGAGGCGTGTCCCGGTGGCCGCCGCCGCCAATGGGCGCGCGGAGCCGCGGCGGGGGGCGTGGCCGGGCGCGCGCCGCGGCGATCCCCGGTGCCGAGGGCGGGCAGGGCGCACTTGGGCCCCGCTGCCGTCGCCGCGCTGCGCGCTCGGCCCCGCCGCCGCACTACCATGTTTGACGGCTGCCTCCTGCCCCTCGTCGTGCCCTGCCTGCTGCTCTGCGGACTGGACGCCGGCACAGGTAGCGCTCCCTGCCGCCCCGGCTCCCCTTCCCAGGCGGCGCTGACAGGGTCCGGCCCCGGGCGGCAGCGTGCGGGCGCGGAGCGCAGGGCACACACCGCATCCCCTGCGTGGCCGCTGTCCCAGCCCGCGGGGTGCATTGCTCCAGGCTTTTGTATTTGCTTTTCCTGTCCTCCCGCTACTGCTGTAGCGTTCCATGTGGAAAGCTGCTGACTGTCCTTGGCTGCTGCTGCGGCTCGCTCTGCTTTTCCCCTTCTCCCTGCAGATTTTTATTGGGGTTGGTGAAATGCGATGCTTGTGTCTGAGCTATATATATATATATATTTAATGATACAAGTAGCTTTAGCGTTTGCTCTATTCCTCTCTTCCCTGCACGCTCTGTCTCTACTATATGTGTATTTAGAAATAAATAAATCGCCGTGCTCCGCTGGCTCCATTGTCTGCGCAGGTTTCCAGCGCGGGGCTGTCTGCGCTGAAACCCGAGCGCGGGGCTGTCCCGGGGAGCGGGGGGTGCCGCAGCCCCCGGCCGCCCCGTCGGGCCGCGGCTCCGAGGTGCGAGCGCCTGAGCCTCTCTCCTTCTCGCCTGCAGCTGGCGGAGCGGAGCTGGAAATGGTGATCCCGGAGCGAGTGCCGCTGGAGAAGATCCACCTGCTGCAGCCCGGAGGGGATCGCGGCGGCCCCCGGCGCCGGCGGGCAGCGGCGGAGCAGGAGGAGGAGGAGGCTGTGCTGCTCCGCCTGCCCGCCGCCGGCGCCGAGCTGTACCTGCACCTCCGCCGCGACCTGCGCTTCCTGGCCCGGGGCTTCGCGGTGGAGCGGCGGCGCGGGGAGGCGCGGCGGCCCCCGCGGGAGCGGCTCTGCTTCTACTCGGGACACGCACTGAACCGCAGCGACTCCTTCGCCTCCCTCAGCACCTGCGCCGGGCTGGTACTGCCACCCCACCCCGCTCCCCTCCTCAGGGCTGGTGCTGCCATCCCGCCCCGTACCCCTCCCCTCACGGCCGGTGCTGCCATCCCAGCCCGCTCCCCTCAGGGTGGTGCTGCCATCCCGCCCCTCTCCCCTCAGGGTGGTGTTACCATCCCAGCCCGCTTCCCTCAGGGCTGGTGCTGCCATCCCGCCCCCCTTCCCTCAGGGTGGTGCTGCCATCCCAGCCCGCTCCCCTCACGGCTGGTGCTGCCATCCCAGCCCGCTCCCCTCACGGCTTGTGCTGCCATCCCTGCCCGCTCCCCTCAGGCTGGTGCTGCCATCCCAGCCCGCTCCCCTCAGGCTGGTGCTGCCATCCCAGCCCGCTCCCCTCAGGGTGGTGCTGCCATCCCGCCCCGCTCCCCTCACGGCTTGTGCTGCCATCCCTGCCCGCTCCCCTCAGGCTGGTGCTGCCATCCCAGCCCGCTCCCCTCAGGGTGGTGCTGCCATCCCAGCCCGCTCCCCTCAGGATGGTGCTGCCATCCCGCCCTGCTCCCCTCAGGGTGGTGCTGCCATCCCTGCCCGCTCCCCTCAGGATGGTGCTGCCATCCCGCCCCGCTCCCCTCAGGGTGGTGCTGCCATCCTGCCCCGCTCCCCTCAGGATGGTGCTGCCATCCTGCCCCGCTCCCCTCAGGGTGGTGCTGCCATCCCTGCCCGCTCCCCTCAGGGTGGTGCTGCCATCCTGCCCTGCTCCCCTCAGGGTGGTGCTGCCATCCTGCCCTGCTCCCCTCAGGGTGGTGCTGCCATCCTGCCCTGCTCCCCTCCTCAGGCCGGGTGCTGCCAGCCCAATGAGGTAGGATGCCTGCGCTTCACCTGCCCTCAGGGAGGTGACCCTCCTGTCCCCTTGCCTCACTGTCTCCTCACCTCCCGGGCCCTGCTGAGCATTGCTGCTGTCCCATGGTGGGTGTTCTGCCCACCCTGGCTCTCCCTGTGGAGCTGCCTCAGCCATCTCTGAGGCGCCTCAGGCCCTGCGGTTCCATTGTGGGTAGGCAGCAGAACCTGAGGGTGGAGGAGCGTCCTGGTGGAGGGAACATCTCGTGTCACTGTCCCCAGCCATGGGGCAGGTGGCTGTTTCCCTTTGGGGGTGATTTGGTGTCATCCTGGCTTGATGCTGTGGCAGCTCTGCAGAGCTCTCAAGAGCTCTGGCTCTTCCCAGGCTCCTGTCGCTGTTGGGGTGTTCATTGGGAGCAGTGGTCAGGGAGCAGCCGGTGCCCCAGCATGGTCAGAGGAACATCCCAATCCGAGGTGCTTGTCCCATCACAAGTGTCAGGATTTCTCTGCCCGAAGCTGTAGTTTCAGGTGGCTCTGCAGGGCCGGGCTCTCCTCTGAGCATCCTGGTAGGAGCAGGTGATCTTGTGTGGGACAGAAAGTTTCTCGGTGGTGGAGACTGAGATGCTTAAGACTTGAGTAGTTTGCAATTATTGTTGATAACGTTTAAAGTATTTCAGGAAGTTAGCGGGGCATTAAGCAGTGATTCCCAGCAGATGGTCCTGGGAAATGTGCCTGTCAGAACACACCTGATGATGGAGATTTATCCTTAAACCGTAGTGAGAAGCAGTTCATGCTCTGCCCTCGGGGCTCCAGCCTTCGTTCCGGAGCCATTTGAGGGCGCTGTGCCTCAGGATTAAAATAACCCCAACAAACAGAGATGCTGAGGTCTGAGAGCACTGGAAGTTGAGCTGAGTTCCACCGAGGGCAGCTTAAAACTCATATCTCTAGTTCAAGCCTTAAATCACTAACAGCTCTACGCTTTTGCCACCAGGCATGTTTTGTTAATCTTGCTGAGCTTCCAAAGCTGGAAAGCACAAACAAACAGAGGAGAAAACTTTAAAAAAAGAAGAGTATAGTTGTAGGCACAGTATTAACTGTGCCTACAATCCAGGGAATGGAGGAGGGGGTGAAAAAGCTTGGCAAAATTCCCAGTAGAAAAGCTGAAAAAGAGACACGACTAGTTAGTCTTAGCTCACTACTCTGCAAAAGTGAACAGCACTTCTAAGCAATGGCAGTGGCAATTCTGAGCAATGGCTAAATTGACATAACTGGGCTGGATCAACCTGGGATCAGTGTGAAAGCTGCTGGTTTGTGCCAAAGCCCCATGTCTTAGTACCAGTGTTGGTAAAGCTCTGCTTGCCTTTGCCTGTGCACTTGGTCCTGGCAGTGCTGAGTGTTGAGAGAGGTGTTTCTGCATGTTGGGATACTCCTTTCCTGTTAGAGGAATCCATTCATCCTCTTCATTCAGGTAATCACCAGGAATGGGAAAGGGCTAAAAGCAGGTGCTTGATACATTTGAGTGAGTTAAGGTTAAAACACCCTTGTGAGCTCGCAACTAGAGAACAGAAAACTCCAGTGACTTGAGGATTAGCCTGAACTTAAGATGGATGAAACTAAACTTAAGATGAACCTCATTAATTACTGAAATGGTTTCATTGAAATAATCCATACCACCATGTAACTAAACCTTCTTATTTTAGCTGAGTGGACCATTTTTGTTTCTTAAGTCTGTCTAAACATGAAACATCTCACATTTTAGGCTGTTTTCAGTGTTTATGCAGACTTTTGCAGTGGCCACACTAAACCAGCAGGCCTGTATTGAAACATGTGTAATGTAGTGGTAAGATGTTTTCTGGAATCAGAGGAATCAAAAGTTTGCCCCAAATTGTCTAGGAAGTCTTTAATCTGCCGTGAATTGACCTGAGAGCCATGAGCCATGAGGTGACTCTAGAGCCCAAAATGTTTTGGCTTCTAGTCTGGCAATTTAAAATACTAAAACCATCACTTAAAAAAAAATTATTTTTATTTTCCCATTGCTTCCTTGAGCCCTGTTTGCTGCAGGAAGAATAAGGCTTTGCCCTCAGCAGCAGTTTCACAGGTGGGACATGGGCCAGACCTGCTGGGCTAGAGGAAAGTCCTTGGTAGTGGAAACCTTGCAGCCTGTTTGTCCTGGCATTTGTCTTGTGAGCAGTTCTAGTGCTGCACTGGGGGGTTTCCTGAAAATTCCAGCAGGAAAATGCTGGTTGGACTCTAACGGGGTGCTCAGGATATCTCCTTCAGAAAAGCTGGTTGCTAAGGAGTAGAGTGGGCAGTAATGCTGTGTCCTGATCTCCAGCTGGCTCAGGTCTTGCTGTAATCATATTCTCAGCCATGCCATAAATCATACCAAAAGTGATATAAAATGATCAGGGCAAGTGGAGTTCTAGTAAAAACAAAATCCCTGACACAGTGGCATGAAAACTGAGCTGCAGCCAGACTGAGCAATTGCTTCCTGGTGATGGTATCAGATTCCCAGTGTGGCATCTGAAGGTTGGGGTCTGGTTTTTAAGCTCTGCTGGCAGATGCTGCTGTTAACCAGTGTGTGGCTGCTGCAGTTCCTGCTTTGGGAAGGGTGGCCGTGCTCTCGGAGCTCTGGGAGGTCACAGTGAGGTGAGGACTGCTGTACTCAGGGTCTCACCATTGAGGTACAGCCAGAGTGCCTCGTGTGAGGATGCTCCAGCCCTCCTGTTCCTCGTGACAAGCTGGGAATTCAGCCTAGGCAGAGGCACGGGGTTCCTGGAAAGTGCTGCTGCCTCCCCCTTGGCAGCTTCGGCCTCTGGGGAGTGCAGCTGTGCCAGCACTTGGATTTGGGCACAGCTCAGGGCTGCACTGCCCTTCCTGCTGCTGGGCACTCACAGGCAGCTCTGCAGCCCCTGGGACCACCGCTAGAAGACAGGAGCTAGTACAGGAACTTTATTTTTTGCAAAGTTCCAGCTTTGTAAAGCCACAGTTGAGTCCCTGTCACATGCTGAAGTGCTGGATTGCAGCACCAGCCCCTTAGAGCAGCTGTAGGCTTTTGATATTTCTTGTACCTACATTTTGGAAACAGTTACAGTTTTAAGAGGGGTATGAGTCCATGTCAAAATAAGTATTATACTTAGAAATGAAAAGAAACTCATGAAAACTGTTCAGGGGCCAAAAGGTGACAATCACTGGGATGCATTTAGAGGCAAAGGTTTGATTCCAAATAGTTTCTTTTCCGTTTTAAAATTCAGAGTCTTTGGTCTTAGGTTCAGGCTTGTCTCTAAATAAGGTGACTTATCCTTCTCAGTTCAAGTAAGAGTTTGTGCCTCCCTCCTGTTGAGGCTAGTTCGTGTAACATTTTCACACCCCAGTTTTGTTTTCTTTGAACTTCCTTGTGCAAACTGGATTGATGGAAATGGATGATGCACATTACAAAGGCTCATGGATTGAGAACAGTGTTTTTTCTCTTTGTAGGGTGGAATAGACTAATTGAAACTACACCTTAAGAGATGCACACTGGATGTTGGAAAAACCTAAATATTTTGTAGTAATGTCTCATACAATCTACTCAGAGAAGAAAAAAGCTTCTTTTCTTCCAAGTGTTGTGTACATTTGCCTTTGTTAAACTTCCTGCATCTCCTGGTGGACAAATCTTCCAGCCTGTTAAAATATTTCTGAATAGTGGCTCTTCATTCAGGTGTATCCTGTTCACTTGGGACCATCCATAAACTTTGTGAGGGTGTTGATGTAGACAAGTTGGTAAGAGCATCCATCTGGACTTCTTTCTCTAAGGTCTCTGAAGTCCCCTGATTTCCAGGTGGGTGTAAGTGCCTTGCAGGACCTGGATGTTCTTGTGTGGGTTTGTAGCCTGTCTGGAAGGGCAGTGAGGGCACAGAGCACTGAGCAGCCTCCAAGGAATGAGCAGTAGCTCCAAGGACTCCTGGTAAAACAGCAAATCTGCTCTGACCTTGGGAAGAAGAGGAGCAAGGATGCAGAAGAGGCTGCAGCCTGGCAGGGTCAGGCCAGGCTGGGTGTCAGGGGCGAGTGAGTGATAAAGATGAGCACTTCCCTGATGGCTCATCCTGTGCCATAGGTACCTTAGGCTGGTGAATTGCCAGTTCCACTGCAGAGGGAGGTGGGGCTGGCTCAGAGCAGATGCTGCAGCTTGGGGAGCTCCATCCCTGGCCAGGGAGGTGTTTTCTGCCTGCACCGGGGCGGTGCTGCCCTTCAGGTGACTCAGGAGCCTCTGCTGCTGTGGGAAGCAGGGCAGAGCAGGCGTGTGGGGATTAAAGATGATACAATTTCCCCTGAGGAAACCTTCAGCTCCACTGAACTCTTCTGTCTGGGAGAGGAGCTGTCTGGCATTCATCCATAGCTGGGCCATGAGCTGAAAAGTTAAACCTCTTAAAATTACTGTGCTGGGTTTCCTTGTGCTGGGATTTTCTTTCCTCTTCCACAGTAGACAAGAGGGAGAACATGTTGGGGTTTCCTTGTTTAGCAGAGTTGGAGGCCAGGGTAGATATTCCTGGTATGGTCTGCTCTCAGAACTGAGTGTAAACCTGAAATGACTCTGGAACAAGACTTAATTTAATGCTCTTCTTTTCAATTGGCTTGAATTGCACTTTTAAATAATAACCAAGCAATGCTGAAACATGGTTAATAAGGGTGGGACTAAAACCCACATGAAGTGTATTAAACTGTATTTGTGGGTTGTTTTGTTCTTCACTTTAAACATTGACTTACTTTTAACTTTGAGGAAATGGTTAAACAACGATTTACAGCGTAACAGTTGAGAAATTGAGAAGGGGATGGAATTTGTCAGATGTTTAAATCTGTTCTGTTTTCAGTGTGTTCCTATGTATGTAACTAATGAACACTTAGGAGCAAGAGAAAAATCTGTTAAAGATTCAGCATTTCACAGATCTCCTTCAAAGATGTTATGAAAATAAAAAGGGCTGGAAAAACAGTGTAACTGTTGGAGTATTAACATGTGGGAAGGTCCAGAACCATGTGCAGAGAGCACTGAGAATTTGGATCCCTGTTCTGAGCAAGCCCTGGAGCTGCAGTAGCTCCAGCAGCACTACCAGGACACAGGGACAGAGCAGTGAAGCCAAGGAGGCAGGATGGAGTCGGACAAAGGCTGTGTTACCACTGTGTCATTCCAGTGACACAGTGTGAGGACCTTCCTCCTTTCCCTGCTGTCATCTGGCCCAAGAAAAGCTCCACTTTTGGGTGATTTGCAGCAGAGGAGTTGTACAAGAGTAGAACACAGAGTGAGCAGGTTGCTTGAGTGACCCCTGTGTCTGTGAAACCCTGGATAAGAGCACATGGGAATGTTTTGGTGGTGAGCAATGTTGAGCTGACTTCTGAAATAAGGGTGTGAAATATCCTTAATGTGAAAGATCTTGCCACCGTTAAGCACAGTGGTGAGTGGGGCTGTAGTGGGAAGTGTGGATTATTGTTTGTTTTAATCAGCTTGTCAGTTTGCCTGCCTTTGGAGGCTGAAATCATTCCAGCCTTTCCTGTTAGCAAAGCTGCAGGGTTCTGTCAGCTGCATGGTCTGGCAATACCAACTGTAAAATCAATGCAGATGATGGTGAACTCCTGCACTCCTCTGAATTTTTGGGTTCCTGTGTCTCGGGTCCTCCAGGATGTTTGGGCTTGGCAGCAGCTGCTTTTCCCAAAATTCAGCTGTCCCAGGATCTGGCACTGCAGCAGGTCCTGGACTCCCACAGGGAGAGAAGGATGGGAGGGAGTATCCCAGCTTTTGATATGCATTTCACAGGTAAATGGGAATTGGCAGATCCAAAGCATTTCATTTAGTTGGAATGATTTCCTAAGATGTAGGAAAAGTAGCTTTGAGGGTTACGTTGTCTTCTGTACTTCTACTTCCTGATCTTCAAAATCCAAAGCCTTTTGCAGTCCCTCAACTCAGACAAGAGAAGAAAAGCACAGAGCCTTTGTCCAGGGCTGATGTCTGATCTCTTATGTTGGGATTAGCCCAGGGCAGGATCTGGAGGATTTGAGGAATGCAAATGAGAAATGCATTTCTTATGGAAAAAGCAAAATAATGACCAGAGTATCCAATTTACAGGGTCCAAAAGCTCTCCTTGGGGCTGTCAGGTTTGGGGACTTGTCAGAACCCAACTGGCATGTCTGGGGGAATTTTTAACATTTTTAATTCCTTAGGGATGCTTTACAGGCCTGATCCTGCAAACCCTTCCTGCTTGAAACTCTCGTTGCCTTTTCAGATTGAGCTTGAGATGCTTCCCAGCATATTCCAGGGTGAAGACTCATGGCTCTTTCTCTCCATAGGTTTCACAATTCCATAGCAAATGTGAAACATAAGTCTTTTCCAATGGTTTAAATTATTTTCACTCTTGATGCCAGAAAATTGGGATAGTGTTGGGTGGTGATGAAACTGACTTCTTCTTACATATTTTTGGCACCAGCTGAAATGGTTGGCAGTCTGTCAGGAGCTCTGGTGTGGCTTTTAGTACCATGGCACCAGATTTACAACCCCTCTTCTAAATAATTAAAACCTATATTAAAAAAGTGGGCTGGGGCTACCTCCCAGCTGGAAGATTGGAACAAGGAGGGGAAGTAGTGGAGAGCATCATAAAGAAGGCTGGAAGAACAAGTCACCAGAGCTTTTGCTGTCTCTTGAGCAATTCTGACAAAGCCCAACTTGTGATTTAAGTGAAAAGGCAGCCCTTTGGGCACTCCAGGGCAGAGTGAGTCTTGTAAACTGGTGAGCATTCTGTAGGACCTGGAATAACATTGTGTTTTCTCTGTATGTAGGAAGTGCCAAGGCATTTTATCCTTAAGCAATTCCCCTGCCCCAAGAGCAAGGTCTCTTTTGGAAGGCCCCCAAAGACGTGTCTCTTGTCTCCTCAGACACAGGGGACTGATTGTCTCCTCTGTGCTTTGCAGCCATGCCCAGTGGAGACACCAACTTTTACAGTTTTATTTTTGTCCAAACTCTCTTTGTAAATCAGTGACCCTTCCTGAGACACCCTGAATGCTGTTCAGTTCGTGTGGCTGTCAAAGGAGGAGAGCTCTCATTTCTGTTAGCAGAAATTCCTCTTATTGGAAATACTGGGCCAAAGGGATTTCCTGGGTGTACGTGAGGACCGGATTTGGCAGGGAGGTGTGGAAATGTGCAATATACAGTATGTATGTAATGTGTATTATAAATCATGTTAGTTCAGTCAGCTGTTGAGCATACAGCATTTGGATGTACGTGCAGAGCATTTCTTTGGAGAGTTGCCTGGCTGGCACAGAGTGTGGGGAGGGGGGACCAGAAGAGTCTGGCCTCTCTTTTTATGTATAGGATGGATGGATGTTGGAGCTCTCTGGAAGCACCTTTACCTCTCAGGTGCACAATCCTGGCAGACCAGATGAGCCCTTCTGTTGTTAACAGAAGTTAAATCAGGCCTCAAGACTTCTCTCGGGGGAGGTACATGGCAGGGCTGTGTTTTGAGACTTTTAATTGCAATATAAATGATCACTGGATTAGTGCAATGAAAAGTAAGAACCCCTCATTGTAAATACTCACTTTGTGCAACAGGTTACAACCTTGGTGTTGATTACTAAACCTGGAGGCTTTGTTAAGTTTTAAGGTGATAACTTTGCTTTCACTCTCTTATTTTCATGCCAGAAAAGGAGTGGAAAAAGCATAAAAGAACCTTAAAAGCTCTGGGTTGTGAGCAGAGGAGGGCTCTCCTGGGGCAGAAGCTGGCTTCCAAAGGTGTTCTTGCCAGCTCTGCTGTAAGGTCTGGACTTGGTGCAAGGAAAGCAGGGATTTAGTGC
Organism: Taeniopygia guttata; assembly: GCF_048771995.1. Taxonomy (NCBI): domain Eukaryota; kingdom Metazoa; phylum Chordata; class Aves; order Passeriformes; family Estrildidae; genus Taeniopygia; species Taeniopygia guttata. Next base: position 17,720,625 of record NC_133035.1, on the reverse strand, counting down.
TCTGACCTGGACCCTGTGGAGTTTTTTAGGCAGAGTCTTTGCCTTCCTAGTGTCACTTATTCCAAGGATGGTGGAAAATCTTGAAACTGGGACAGTGCAACAGTCCATTCCTGACTTCACCTCTGAAACCCAACCCATGGCCTGCAGGGAGAGCAGAGCTGACTGTGTGGCCCTTAGTGTACTCAGGAAGAGGTATTTGGTCCCAAAAAATGCAGTCTGGCTCTGCAAGTCATGCTTGCATCAGTTCTCTCAGTGTTCCTTGTGAGGGTGGGACACACAGGGGCCTCCTGTGTGCAGGCAGTGTCACCTTTGTGCTCTGAGACAGTAAATGTCATTCAATAGCAGGGCAATCCTTGGAGAGGGATTTCACTGAACAGGATTTATTAGTCTTCATAGGAGCTGAGCATCTTGTAAAACAAATGTATTTGTAGGGCTGTGTCTGGAAGGAGAGGAAGAAGGGAAAGCAAAAGTGTTGACAGGAATCCCCACCTTTCCTTTGTGCATGTACAGTGAATTGTTTCTAAGTAGTGCTCAGTGATATAAAAAGTAAATAACAGAAGCAAATTAAGTCCTTTAGTCTGTATTACACAGGCTGAACACAACCTTAATCCCATAATTTCCTCACTCTGAAAATAATTGCAGTGAAATGACCTGGGTTCCAGACTGGGCTGGTTAGACAAGGCTTGGGTACCAAACTGATGGGGTTTTTTTTGTTTTGTTTTCTGGACAGGTTGGCTACATCCAGCTTGGATCAGAGCAGCTGCTGATCCAGCCTGTGAATGCATCTGAGACCTCGTTCAGTGGGAAGGAACATTTCATCAGGCGGAGACGATCCACCAAGCCCGGCCACCCCTCCTGGCCACAGGGCCCTGAGGAGCACTGCAAGGTTGTAGCAGGTGAGCTTGGAGAGGCTCCAGAGAGCAGCCATGGGAATTCTGTTTGTAGTTTGGAATTCTGGTTACAGCTGGAGCTGGGGAAGGATGGCAAGTGTGAGTGAATCGTGTTGCTGCTTCAGGCAGGAGTCACATCACCGACATGAGGTTGTCTGGACATGTGCTGTAACATTGGATTTGTGAAGTGATAAATTCTGCTCTAATCCTGCAGCGTGACCACTGCTCAGGGAAGGATTCACTAGGTTTTTAGCAAAGGTTCAGGTTTTTTAAATGGAAGTCAGTGTTGATGGGGACTGTTCATCTTGCCTTTCCACTGGAGTTGTGCTGAGCAGGCAGGGATAGAATGGGGATCCTCACGTTTCAGAGTGTGGAAAACATAATTTCACCTGCTTTGATATAATTGAATCACAAGTGTCATCTGTGGAGTCCAACTCCAGGGATCCAGCTCATAATAGGATAAAGGGATATCTGGAGATGGAAGAGATGCAGTTTGTCTTTCAAAGCAGTCTGCTTTCTTTTTCAGTTTCTCATACCACCATTCTTACTTCTGTGTAGGAGAGCACAGGATCCATATCAGGCTCAACTAAGCAGACTTTGTATTATTTTATGGTTTTTAATTGCTTTTGTAAGGGCTTGTGTGCATTTGGAACTACCAGATGTAGATCCACAAGGTGATTTTTTTTAAACTTGGAGCTTGATTTTGCTTTTTCTATCTGGTGTTTGACTCATCAAACTTAAGTTCTATCTGATAAAACAGCTGTTATACCATATATTATACTTTGCTGTCATTTTTTCAAGAGAAAATGGCCAACTCTGTTCATTAATCATATCCAGTCTTCTCCCACTTTCAAAGCCACACAGTCAATTTGCCAGCTGATATAAACTATTTTTTTGCTTCTTTAGAGCAATTAAATTTTATCCTTTCTGGAATTCTCTCTGGGTGTGTTGCAGAGGAGGTATTTTTTATGAACTTTGTGAAATCTCTTTATTAGGTTGCAGTGTCCTTTTATTTTCTGTTTCTTTCATTCCTCTCCTGCTTTCTCCTGGATGGATTGCATAAATGGAGCAGTGAGTTCTGCTGCTGGGCTACCAAAGGGGCAAAATGGGGAGCAGGGCTGGGAGTTTTCCTTGGTACAGGAGTGAGAATCACTGCTGTGGGAAGAGCTGAGTGCCCAGGGACAAGGCTGATGTTGGACATGGAAGGATGTGGCAGCAACAGGAGGCACAAAAAGCTTCCTTGTGGGAACAGCAGTGGAAGAGGCCTGGAGGAGCTCACTGGAATAGGCAGCCAGGAGCCTGAAGTTTGCCTGTAAGGCTTTGCTATCTCAGTTTTTGTGCTTAATCAGACCTGTACATCAGCAAAACAACCTGTGCCTGCTTCTTCACTGAGTGCTCCCTGGCAGTGCTGCTGGTAAGTCCTGCAGCCAGGACCTTTATTTTCTCCTGTGTGGAGCTGAGCTCTTAATAGTTCAGCAGGTTTATCATTCTCAGGGGTTCCGACTAAGCCAATCTTCTCTCTGATTCTCTGAGAAACAAGTCTTGGATCTGGTTACAGTTACAGATCCCTTATGTCTCTTTTCAGAGGAAACATCAGAATTCAGCACTGCTCTGATTTCCCAGCCAAGCTCCATAGGTGCTGCAACCCTGTGGTCACAGAAAATGCATTTCAGAATTCTTACACTGTAAAATGAGACAACCGTTAGTTAAAATCTGAATTTAACCATAATCGGTCCAGGAAATCAGCCTCACCCTTTGGCCACTGAACCTTTTGACTTTTTTCTGGGGGCAGGATGCTCCCTGTCCTTGGCAGAACTGGAATTCCCTCCCTGAAAAGAGGAACTAAAGGAAGGAAACTGGGGAGACACTGGGTAATAATTACATGGGATCACAAAGGGAAAGAGGAGCTGAGTGAGCATGAAGATACTAAAAGAAGATACTGAAAAAAGAGCATTTCCAGTGGCACCTCCTGCTTCCTGAAGGCCTCTGGGGAGCCACTGCTGCACTGGGAACAAAATTCCCATCCCTTGGGTGCTGATTCCTTCTGCTGTGCCAAGAAGGGAGACAAGCCCCTGCAGTGCTGCTTGGCAGTAGCCCTGTTCTAAAATAATGCAATTGCCTGTGGGTTTCCCACTTAAAGGCAGACCCCTGGATCTTTGTCATTGTTGAGAGACAGAAATGTAACTCATGGCTGTTAATAGGCTCAGCACATTAATGACCTAATTGCCTCCTGTCTGCTTTGGATTAACTTTTGTGCACAAGGAGTTTAGAAACGAAAAAAATAATCCTGTCTGACACACAAAAGGTCAATTTCTAATAAAACTGTGTGGAAGTGACCGTCTAGGGGTGTGCTTCCAGAGGTTCTCCTGGGGAAAGGTCTCTTTACAGTGATGCTCACCAACATGGACTGGTCAGATTTGTACTAGAGGTTGTTTTCCAGTGGCTTAAAATTTGGCTCATCCTTGGCTAAAACTTGGCAGGAAAGGTTGGAGGTTGTAAATACATGGGGATATTTCTATGCCAGACATCTTAAATACAAACCCTGCATTGTAGAATGACACAGACAGAAAAAGACAAGTCTGTCTAAACACAGTATAAAATGAGTATTTTTCAAGGGCACAGAACTGCCATGTTTGGGCATTTTTCTGTCCTTTACTGCTGTTCTTGTATTTTCTGAATACACCAGAACTACCTCTATGTATTTTCTTCTTAAAATTCTGTAATTCAGAGGTAGCTAGCATAATCTGGGCTTATTTGGGAATCAAAGTACAAAACATCAGCTGAATTTTTAATGCTAATTATTGATCATGTCATAAGAATTTAAACAGGGCTAAATTGCTCAATGGCACATTTCCTGTGATATATGAATTTAATAACTTATGAAACAAAAGTCTTTGGTGATGTAATATGTGAGTATTTGGAGGAGAGGCGGGAAAGGACTTTAAGAAAGCAAAATGAACTTAATTAGGAAGTGCTGCTGGGGGGACAGAGAGCACAATGTTCCAAGGGCAGTGCCCTTATGTTTTACCCAGAGATGTGGTGCTCTCCCTGCAGACCCCAGCCTTGGGAGAGGGAAAGTGGCCTGGGGCCAGGTAATGCCATCAGGCTGGTTTGATAAGGGGTGGTTAAAATCTCTAAAACAACTCTTTTAGTCTGAGTGGTGTTACATGTCCTGCAGCACTGAAAATTATTTTTAGGTCTGCAGGAGAACTTTGTGGGAGCCAAATTTCTCCTGGAATAATCTGTATAAGAGGATTAATCTGGCTGTAGTCAAGAATGGGAAAGTACTTTAAGGTTTTGCATGACTGGATCCTTGAGATTTGAAACTGAAGTGTCTACTAATGGGTTAAAAAAAATCCCAGAGCTGATGTTTTAGTTCCTTTGTTTGAATTCCAAAGTGCTCCAGCAGCAAAGGAGGGATCCCATCACCATGGGCCAGGTGCTATTGTTAGTCATATGATATGTGAATATGTTTTATTTTTATCACCTGTCATCCAGCAAGAGAGAGTTCAAGTCACAATGCACATTTCTGCTCAGGCATGAACACGAGCCCCTGTGAGGCAAACCTATTAAAAGGTTTCCAGGTGCACATGCAACGAGGGGGAAGGAAGGGAAGGTTGGGTTTCAGTTGCTCTGAGCAGGGAGTCGTGAGGAAATGGGAAATAGCTTCACAGCAGTGATGTGAAACACTTCTCATCTCTGGACAGTGGGCAGCATCTGCACAAAGCTCCTGTCACACCCTGCTCTCATTTTAAAGATAGCTCTGACGACTTTCTTGTCAAAGGTCCTGGAGAAGTGCTTTTGCTATGGAGACAGTGGAGTCAAAGAGTTTTGTTTGCAGGTTTTAATACGTACAAGTAAGAATTTCCCTGCAGAAGAGCCAGGCAAGAGAGAAAGATCTCTTTTAAGACATCATACATGATTTTTGCAGTGCCCAACCCCTGAGAAGGAGCTTCTTTCATTGCCCTGTCTCTGTGAGCTTGTGACATACAGTAAGGCTGTTTCCATGTGACAATATCCACCACAGCCTCAGCTGCAGTAAATGGATTTTTTTTTTTGAATTATCATGGAACAGTAGTTTAACTATTTACTGAGATTTTGACACATATTTTGCATATTTTCTTTGCCATCAGTGTCTGTGAATGGGAAAAATTTTCAGTTTTTCTTGATTTTGAGAAAATACCAATGTTCAAGACGGAATCAAACCATGTTGTGAAAGCATAGGAATCGCCTCTATGTCATAAAACTTTCAATTTCTTTGGGAGAAGTAAGTTCTTTTACAATTACTCCAAAAGCCTCCAGTGATGTATTAAAGTCTCCTTACATAGGAAGGATTTGATATAAAATACAGTCCAGGAGCATGAGAGAGAGCAGCTTGTCTTTGGACAGAAGGTTGTTATTTCATGTTTATGATATAGACCTCATAAATTACTCTTAAATGTGGGTTTGCTTTAAACCCTTTTGTCAGTTTAAATGAACCTGTTTTCCTTTAATGCAACTGTGCTGCACACACAGTGAAATAACAGGAAGATCAATATTTTAATTTGCAAATAATGTGAATAGTTATTTTGCAACCTGTTTTAGCAATTTATCAAAGCTGGTAATAATTTAAGTAAGTGCTGGTGTACAGGTATCAAATGTAGGGAATGCTTTCCCTGAACAGGTATAAATCTTAAACACATGTTACTGCTACGTTGCATTTCCCCATCTTTAATCATTGTCTCTTAGCTGTATTTTCTCTGCAGGTTTGACTTGGCCTGAAAGAGCAGTTGTTATGGCGAAAAACATGTGCACTAAAAATAGAGAGATGTAATGCAACCTGTATTAGTCCATATTAGGAAGCAGCTGTTGGAGAATTAAAGCAGGATTTCAACAATGAGCTCCACAGAAGATGTAATGTGATTAAGTGTTTGCAAGCACAGAAGGATTCCTTGTATCAGGAACTCAGCACTTTGCCTATGGGAGTGTGTCTCACTTCTGTGGATAAATCCCTTGGTTTTTCCAGGTCCCTTCTCTTCCTGACAGGGAGTCTGGGTTTTCCCTGCAAGCCTGTGATTGTTTCCTCATGGCTGATAAACAGCAGCCTCCTGCAGCAGTCTGACATTCAGAAGTGTCCTTTGCCATCACATGTGGCAAGTGAGGCTTTCCTGCAGGTCTGTTCTGGATGATTCCCTCCGTGTGGATCATGAGGAGTGTGAGGGACTCCAGGTTCTTCTCCCTCTGCTGTCAAGGTGAAAAAGAGACACAAAAAGGAAATGTAAACATATATAGTGGATGTATTTGTTCCCCTTCCAGGGCAGCTGTGCTGCTCCTTTGCTTGGTTCCCAATAAAGCTGAATGCTGGTTTCCATTGGAACCCAGTGAAATCCAGCCTGGCAGGTGGTGATGAGCTCCACTGTCCTTGTCTTGGGAAGTTCATGGATATTCCATGGTCATATATTCATGATCATGTTTCATTCTGGCTAGAAAAGCGGGGGGACGGTTCCTGGACTAAGGTAGATCGCTCATCTTTTAGGTGTCTTTGTGTCTTCCGTGTTATCACTGTCCATAGCTCACTGTGCCCGCTCCTGTACCACTAAATTGTTTTATTTATCTGCCATGAGTCCTTGTTTTTGCCACCAGGAAAGTGTCCTTTCTATGGGAGATGGGTGTGCATAATCCAGGAGGTGGGAATCTTTGAATCCTGGTGACAAATTGAACCATTGAGCAGAGGTTACAGTGCTTATCCTGACCTGCCATTAAAACAAAGTCCTGATGAGTTGTGTTGATGACTTGAGTTTGTTTTGCAGAAGAATAAGGTTTTAACTGATGTGTCCAAGCCACAGACTAACTTGGATAACAATCCTTGCAGTAAAATCTGTGGTGTTTTGAGATGCAGCTCAGAGTTCGTGACTTCTGTCTCAAGTTTTTGTTTGCTGCTTTGCCAGAGAAATAGTCATGAACTTGTGATTTGGTATGAAAGTGACTGTTTGGGAGAAAAAAAAATAAACAAAAAACCCCAAAGCAAAACAAAACCATTTTTGGAAGGTGAATTAGGGAATAACGGATCATTCTGCTCTGCAATAATTTTTCCTAGCAGTTGATGCCTGATTTTGTCTGCCATTCCAGTCAGAGAGAAATTGGAGACTCAGTTTTGTAGGACAGGACATTAAAAATGAGTGGACAGTTCTCAATCTGTAATCATGTGTTCTTTCAATAAGCAACTATTTGTAATTCCTGAATTTCAGACAATCTACTGGCGTCAGCTGGCTGTGGTAAATCTGAAATTCAATGTTTTGATGGAGATATTACAGGCCAGAGCACAGAGATAGTTCTTGTGCAGCGTCCTGTCAGAGGCAAAGGGTCTTCATGTCTGGGATTAATCACCTTTGGAGAGGTGCTTCTATCCTGCTGCTGGTACCAGGGACATTTTGTGGTATTCTGTCCCTCTGATAATTCAGCAGTGGCAGAGGGTTTTAGGCTGAGTAGTAAGAATACTCCTCAAGGACTTCCTTTAATTTCTAGGCTTGGTTTGTGTGCAGGATCTCCCTTTTCTTTCTGTTTTGCTTTGGAGAGGTGATGATTTTTATTTTTAGGTGAAGCTAATAAAACCTGCTTAATGTGAGTACCAGTCAGAGTTTCTCTGGAAACTCCTGGGGCTTAGAGAGAATTAATTTTAGCTGTTTGCCCCACTTGGATGCCCTCTCTTCCTTTTTATGATACTGAAATAACAGGACATGGTAAAACAGAGCTTGCCCTCCATCGGGGGTATGGGGAGATGTTAAAGGGGTTGTGGGAGGAGGGAAGGGAGCAAAGGCTCCTGAGGAAGAGCTGGAGAGGCTTTTTAAGGCAGCAATAGAAAAGAGCTTCTAAGGAGAAATCTGGCCTTAGAGAAAGGATTCTGCAGTTTAACTTTTATTTGTGGCTTTTGTTGAATGGCATCCAGAAACTGTCAGTGGGTTTAGCAAGAATGAGGTAGCTAAAATTACAAAGGGAAAGATTAGGCAGGAAAAAAAATAGTGGAAGGCTGTAGGAGAAGCTGTTGCTTTCAGATGAGTCTGGGAAATACAGTTGGAAGGGAGGGAGGAGGAACAGGAAAGGACTCTGCACTTACAGCAAGAATCTGCCAAAAGCCAGACAGTGCTAGACAGTGCTTTCGGTGTGTAATAGGAAAAGGTCATTTGGGGCGGTTGCTCTGGAATTGCACATCTGTTGAGTTGCCATAAAAAGCACTGAACATCAGGAGTTTCCTACAGGGGCCTCAGAAGAGCCTTGTTGTGCTTCTGATCACAGTGGGGACTCTGCTTCTTCCCATTCTGAGGGAGACTTCAAAGACTGCAGGACATGGTGTGGATCGTGTGGCTTTGAAGGTGATGAGCCAGGGAAGGGTAAATGGAAGTCACCTAATGAACTTGTGCAGTGTCACATTTATTGCTGAGGATCTGGGGGTGTTTCACCCTTCTCCATTCACCTCACAGTCCTGAATTTTGTGGAATTTTTGGCCCAATAGACTGTATAACACACTGTCAGAGTGACTGGCCAAAGAGTAATGTCCCCTGTACCCAGTCACCTGCAGCATGTACATGCTGTGTTGTAGATTGACTGTTTCAGCTCATATTTCATACTAAATTCTCTGACCTCTTAAGCAGAGAACACCTGATTCCTAAAAATCATGTGCTGTGTGCTCCCTGCAATGTAAACTTCTCTGACAGCTCCTGCCCATGGTTTATGGCCTCTTATGCCTTCACACTAACACTTGACATCTGCACCACAAAATTTGTAACATCAGTTTGTTCAAATAAAGAATCCATCAAGCATTTAATCCTTGTTTTAATGGCTGAAGTTTATTTTAGTTTGGGGTTTCATGTACTCATGGAGGGATTCCCTGCCCATGCTCCATAAATCTTGCAGGGCAGGAGTGAGACCTCTGTGCTGGCTTGTTTCTCAAGTGAGGCTCTAGAGATGAGGTATTTTTATTTTTTTGATACCTCCATAAAACTCTCTCACTTTCAGGTATGAGCTGTAAATGCACTTAATGAGGATTTTTCCTGCTGGTTTTGGATCTTTCTCTTCATCAAACATCTGTGCTATGGGACATGTGCATTTCCTTTCTCTTTGTTGTGGTTTTGTCCATGCAAATACCTTGTTTTCTCCATGTGCTTGATTATTCTGGAAAATTATTTGCATTTGTGGTAGGCTGGAGGATGTAAAGAGAGACCACTGTGAAAGTGGGCAGAAAGGATAAAATAATTTACCCTATGGAGAAGGTACAAACTTGAAAAACCCCTCCTTTCTTTAGTAGCTGGTGTTGATGTGCCTGTTCTGGAGGGTTCAGCAATGACCTCCTGAGCTCTTTGTGGACTCCTGTTGCCTGTTTTAAGTGCATGTAAATTTACACTTGGACAGTGTGAAGGTGAGGGTAAGAGCAGGAGCCTGGATTCTCCCTGTCAGGTCACTCTGGCTGCTTTTCCAGGCAGCCTTGTGGGGTGCTGGTTTTCCACACACATGCTCCAGTCCCGAGCCCTCTGTGGAAAGCTGCCAGTCTGCAGGAGGAAAGGGGGCCAGAGGCTGTGTGTGAACCAAGGCTGCCCAGCCCTCTGCCAGGAGTCCCTTTAGGCTGCTGCTCTCCAGAAGTCACACCTTGCACAGTTTTGTTCAGCTGCAAAGAGGTGCCAATTCCTTCAGCTGCCTCTGGAGGAGGGACCACACTGGCAAATGAACATGGCATGACCTCTTCTCCCTGGGGTGCAAGCTCCAGTCTAGCAGAGCGAGTTCCTCCTGTGACACAAATGTCTTCTTACCCATCAAAAAGGAGATTTTTAAGGGAAAACCCAGAAAACTGATTTTTTTTTCCTTCCACTTAAACTTTTTTACACAGCTGATTCAATGCTAGGCTGAGACTTAGTTGGATCTAGGCTTGGTCCCCCATAAGACCGACTTCTCTATAGCTATGAGATTTATACCACCTGGAAACATTTATTAGGGGATTGCCAAAACAAGAATTTGATGGGGAAATGCTTCTGTCTTTGGGAAGTTTCTGATGGATAGCAGTAAAGTGTCAGTAGTTTTACTGAAATAATTCACCTTTTTTTCTTTTTTCTTTGATTTCTCCTTGATATTTAAATTAGACTCTTGAGTACCTGTAGCTAAAGATGTGCTGCTGTGCAGAAGGAGGGATGGGAAATTAATTGAATGAAAGAAATAAAATAACACACAAACATGTGAGCTGTTCCAAAGGAGTTTGAAGTCACCTCCATCTCATAGTTGGCAAATCAAAGGTGCATTCAGCTCTCCCTTCTTGTATAGTCAATCTTTTAAATTTTATTTATTTTATTTTTATTATAGACATTCTCTGCTTAGGGCAGCTTTGCCATGATTGTGCACTTTTTCTGTAGCTGTCCTGCAACCCAAGTGAAAACAGGCCTTGAAACTTGGTTATTTTCATCTTCGTTACTGGCATGTAGCTTCCATAATTTATGATCACCCCCCATTTTCATTTTTTTTCCTTGTCCATAGACTCCTGTCTGTCTCTTTCAACCCAGGGGGATATTTCCAAACTCTCTTAAAAAAAAAAATCAAATTTCATGGTTGTTTTCTCAGTTTAAAATATGTACCAAGTGTTGACAGTTGATGCCTTGGGCAGAAAAGCACGTGCAGAATTGTGCTGGATGACTATGAGAAAATCAGGAATGAGGAGGTGGGATGGACGTGGTGAAATGTGCATATTGACAAGGCAGAAAATGCATGAATGGGTAAAGGCAGGGAGTCCATTTCAGGTGGGCTTTGTGAGGCTTGCAGCTGATGGAGTTTGTCACCCTGAATGCAGCAGGGTCAATGAGGGAAAACTGATGATCTGGGAAAGAAGGGAAATTCAAGCTGAATTATGTCAGGGAGCTGGTAAACAGGCTGTGGAAAATCAGGATCAGTGAACACCAGCTCAGCTCTGGCTGCTGCTTTGCTCAGAGAGGGTCTCAGGTTAAATCTAGAGAAAATTAAAAAGTGATTCTCTGCTCTGGGGAATGAGCAGCACGTGTTGTATGACATAAGAGGGATTTGTCTGATCATCCATTAGGCTCTGTCCCATGTCAGTTTTGCACTGAATGTTGTGTTTGTGCTGTTTCAGGACTTGTGTTTTCTGTTCCCTTTTCCACAGGAAAAAATCAATAGTAATAGCAGTGTCAGTATCCATAGTGTCTCACAGGCTGAACAGCAGGCAGAGATAATTTCAGTGAATCTTAGAAGTTTGTTTATTATTGCAAGAATAAATTTATTTGTTTTAATTGCTCCATTTGCTTCTTTATTTTTACAATTGAAAGCACGAACACAGTTTTGTGGCTGCAGTGAAGTTAGCAGGTTTGAATTCATATCTGAACTTAATTTCTCCTTTGGTCATGCCTCAGCTGCTTTGCACAGTTGCCTGTGAAACACAGTTCACCTATCAGCTTAGAGGAAGACAAATTATTACTACATCAGTCCTTTAGTTGGGAGGAAGGGAGGTTTAACTTATCCGTAACATTTTTATTTGAATTAAGTTTTTGCTTTTTTCATGAACTTAGGTTTTTTTCCCCATCCTCTTCCCTCTTTTCACATCATCTGCTGCTCTCTGCACCCAGGGGCGCAGATGTACCTGCAATGCAGCCTTTTCTTTAACTAGCCAAGAACACTTTAATTTAAAGGTTGTTACGACCTGAATACGCATGAGAACGTTTGTTGAAAAGGCTGGGAGTGTTTTATTTTGATCTGCCAGCCTTAAGAGGCATTTTGACCTTTCAGAAAAGAAGAGACAGAAGAAAGTGAAGTCCACGAGTGACTGGCGGGAGCGGAGGAACGCCATTCGCCTGACCAGCGAGTACACGGTGGAGACGCTGGTGGTGGCAGATGCTGACATGGTGCAGTACCACGGAGCAGAGGCTGCCCAAAGGTTCATCCTCACTGTTATGAATATGGTAAGTAGGCACTTCAGTCTCAAAAGAGGAAACAAGAGTAAGCAGGACATGTCCAGGGTAGGATAGAGCTGACTTGACAGCAGAAATCAATAATTGTTTTAACCTTCGGGTATGAGAAGAGGTTTTGGTTTTCTTGTGTTACATGCCTCTTCTCCAGTTGTGTTGTTCATGGTATTTGCCACAATAAAACCCCATTTTTCTAAACTGAAAATGCAAGTTTTCACTCAGGAAATAGTGGTTCAGGAGTGGTGTTTTCTTCCATGCTTTTGGTATTGCTGCGGTTTTCCTTGGAGGAAGGTCTTGTCTGACTTGTTTCTTGGGTTCCTAAAGATTCCTATGGCACACCATGGGTTTCACAAGAGATACAGGTCATTGTTATAGACAATTAAAGCCAGCAGTCATACTCATTTCCAGCAGAAGACCTGGCTTTAAGTCCAGAATGATTTTTATCTCTGATTTTTTACACAATGAAAATGGCTGCTTCCCTTGATGTAGAAAACGTGGCAAACTTACAACCAAACTGCAGGCTGATCCCATTCTTTTCAACCCAGGGCTGCATGAAGTGCTCCTGATAATGCCTATAAGTAGTTGATGGAGTTGGGCTTGCAAATCAGTTTAGAAATCCTAGGGATATATTTTGGGAATGAGGGGAACCTTTGGAAATGGCAGGCTCATGGGAAGTGTGGGTGTTAATTTGTGAGCTGTCCCTGTAGTGGGGCCTTCTGGCTCAGCTGATAAGGGAACACAAAGCCTCCCACAGGGAATGCTCACTCAGCTGTTGGCAGTGCCAATAAGGAGGTAATGGCTAAATTGGATGTGGACATGGAAAACTCTGCTCAGAGGCTGCAGGGGTCCTTGCAGAGGCATTTGCACAAGAAAGTCTTGGAGGAAGCTCATATTCCTTTGCCCATGCTATTGTAATATCCAGGAAAAGCTCATTCTCCTCACTGTGCCTCTGCTGGTGTTTATGAGCAGCAAATTGGCTTGGGAAAAAATAACAGTCCTGCACAGTAATTGCCTGGTCATGCCTCCCAGTGAAGAGATGGATGCTCAGCATAAACCAGCTATGGAACAGCAGCTTTTTAAGAGGTCTTGTGTTCCTTCATCAAGCACTGGTGTGAGGGAGCCCTCCTGGAGGCTGATTGAGTAGGGAGTTTGATTAGTCTTTTCCATTAATGAGCTGCTTTTCTGTGTCCCTTCCTCTGCTTTTTATTTTGCCTCCCAGTGTACTCTCACAATTGTCACTCAATGGGGCTCCACTGTGGCTCTGCAGTTACTTTTGATGACCCTCATGCCAGCAGGTCAATGATTTCATTGTGGCCCTTCGGGATGTCTATGTTGTGCAGCTTTTTCAGCCTGTGAAGATTGTTAGGGATGACCAGACTGATGGATCAAGTCTTAAACAAAAGATGGCTGTGGGTCTTTGAATCCTGTTGTCTGACCAGGCTGAGGTATTGCAGAACATCTCAGCAACATCAGCTTGCCAGGTGTGAATAAATCTGTGTGGGGAGGTGCTCATAGATGGGCTGGGTTCTCTAAACTCATTTATAAAACAAATATTGAAGGTTAGTTTCCAATGGATTAGGCTGATGGGCTTTTAAGCTGGGTTCTGATGCTGTAGGGTGAGCTCACCCCTTTATTAGACACCAGAGAGAGCACATGGAAGAGGACTCTTGGATGAGGAACACATTCATGTGACATCTCCTCAGGTGCAAGGTCCAGCTGAAATGCTTCCCACTGTGAAGTCATTGCTCCTGGGGGCTCACTGGTGCGAGTTTTTCTGATGTCTGATAGGATTTGAATTCATGTTTCAGCTCTTCAGCCTTCAGAGGGGCAGTGGGAGCCTTGGTCACCTTCATTCCCACGCTCTTAGGAATATTTTTCAGGCCTCTGAAGGAAACTGCATGAGAGTAACTGGCAAGACCAAAAGATAGTGAGGAATAAGGATAGGCAAACACATAGATGGCATCATTGCATAAACCCTTTATTGTGTGGTGATAAAACCAGGTAGAATTCAGGGAAATCAAAGGGGATTTTGATGTTACATTTGTGTAATGAAAACTGACCTTCATCCCAGCAAAAGAAGCTGAAGGATAATTCAGGAAAATGTATTTCAGAGAGATAATCATGTGGTTTGGGGTGGCCTTAAGCCAAGCTCTTGACTGCTTGTGATCTTTGTTTCTTGCCTCTCTGTCAGCCTTGGGTGACTGTTAGCTGGGGGACAGGATTTGCCCCATGATATTAGGCAGTGCTTATTCAGCTATACTGCAGGATGGCAGGCTGCCTCTAAAAGAAACCAGAATGTTAATTTTGGCTTGGCTGCTTGCATTTAAGCAAATAGAACATTACTGGTCAGGGGTATATTAACTTAACTCCTCTCTGTAAGCCATTACGTTTACTGTCAAACCACAAAACAAGCATTAAGAGGTCTTATTAATGCATTTTATATTTATAGACATTTTAAATAAAGTGATCTGCCTTAAAGTATTTAATATCTATTTATGTTACAAGAATTTCTGAAGGGGGAAAAAAAGTCAGCATTACAAAATACAGGTTTATTGCTCCCCTGGTAAATGAGAATCTTGGAGAAAAAAAACCCACTACCCTCTTCTAGAATAAAAGCTTAAAAGTACAGCAAACCCATTTTGGAGCCCAGAAATAAAAGGTAGCACTTAATGTAGCAAACGCTGTGTTTTTAATGTTATTCTGTAGTTCTATGCCCCTGAACAGAAAATAGATTCACATTAAAAGTGCTTGTTTTTTGTGAATGTCACTGTAGAGGTGCAGGCTCTTCCATTTACTAAACTAATTCTTGAAATTATAAGACAGGTTTTTCCAAGATCATGGAAGAATTTCCCTCTAAGGTGCACTGTAATGTATGAGTAGGAACAAGCAGGGCTCCAGGGATTTGAGTTGGCTTTCTTTAAGTCACCACTGCTAAAGAGAAATCTTTTCTTGTTTTCTGGCAAGGTGTTTGATTCAGCATGATTTTCCAAACAGCTGCTAAAGTTGCTAAATGCCACCATGCACAGCTGCAGCCTTAGCAAGGCAGTGAGACTGTGGGCATGAGGAGTGGAAGAACACGGACAGGGAGAAATACCAGCAGAGCTGTGGGAATGCAAAACCACCTAGTTAAATATAGGTGCTGATCTCTTCTGAGTTAAACTCCTGTGTTACTGAGCTTCACTGCAGTATTTGCATTCCAGTTCTTGTCTCACCTTTGCTTGAGAGAATCATCTGTTCATGGCCTCATTCTGCAGTCACCAGTGTTTAGAACTTCCTCTGAATTCCAAACCTGAGTGCCTTTCTGGTAAATCAAGCTTAAAAACATGCTTATTTTGCTCACCCATTCTGCTAGTCTGCATCTGGCAACTAATTTCTCAGTGCATTTCATTCATGTGGAGCTGTGAGGGTGGATGTTCTCTTCTTGCAGGAGTTTTATGCTTTTGTTTGCTGTTGTGGTTGCTTTTCATCTGAAAGAAGTGACCAATAAAGGAAAAAGGAGATTCTAGGAAGTGCACTGATCTCTGCTATGTCTGGTTTTCATGGTTTAGGTTTTCAGCTTTCTGGAGAGGATTGATTCAAATGGTTCTGGGGATAACAGGTTCAAGTGGTGATAAATGGGGATGAGACCCTTTGGAAAGTCCTGCCCATGCTGTTGTGTTGCTGGGGATGAGGAGTGACTGTTTTCAGCCTGGTCCTGAGCAGGGAGTTGTGGATGTTGGCTCCTTGCAGAGTGCAGAGCTGACTTTGCAAACCAAGTCCCACCCAGACTGACCCTCAGAGCATTCGGAGACAGAGACGTCTGAATTTCTGAGTTTCCAAGACCACAACATAGTCATTTAACAGCTGCTTTCTATGGGTTTGAAAACCTAAAAAAAATTAGTTGGGTTGGTTTGGGTTGGTTTTTTGTTTTTTTTTTTGGTCCCCTAAGTGTATTTTTTTGGGTTTTGCAATAAATTACAACTGGGGCTTGGTTTGGAGCTTGCCTTTTTCTCTGAGAGTGCAGAGTGGAGGGAGAGTTTCTGCAGTGTGTGTCAGTTCTGCAGCTGTTGCTAAGCCATGAGATTAATGTGGAAGCTCTTTGCAGCAGCAAGCAGGAACTTGAAGTTAGTGATCTTTTGGATGTCATTAAGAGGGAAAATTCTTATGTTGTTCTTTAGGAATGATACTGTTTTACTCTCTGAAACCTGATTTTACGCTCCACAGATTGTTTTTCATTTTGGATTTCCCCTGTGAGGGTTTTTTTTAATGTTAAAAAAGCAGATAAAATCATTTTTATCATGCTCACATTGATGGATTTATATGTCTGTGCTCTTGGGGGCTGGCACATAAAGGCTCCAGAGCTGCCACTGATAATCAGCTCCCTTACCCTGGTCTGGAATTTTCATAATGGGAACGGGGACATAAGGGAAAAGGATCTGAGTGTTTCATCACTGTCTACAGATTTCTCTTTTTGCTCTAGCAGCCCCAGGAGAAGGAGTTATGTCAACTGTATCTTATAAAGAGCTATGAACATGTTCTTTTTTATAATGTTTAAAGGAATAATTTGAAAGCTTGGCTTTAGGTGGGTGTTAGAAATCCTATAGCACTTTTCAAAACAAGAGAAAGACAACCTCAGTAACCTGACTAAGGCTTCTGCTGTCCAAACCTCATCCAGCAGCCAAGGCAATGGGAAGGCTCCTGCTTGAGTGCAGTGCTCAGGGAAGAAAAAAGGGGAAAAAAGTCAATTTACCCTCAGGGTTGCTGTTCTAAACTCTAAAACATCTGAAACACACACGTCTCCCTCCCACCATCCACCTGCAGAGGAAGCTCTTGAGAATTAAAAAAAAATTAAAATGATGTAGTTTAGTTCCTCTCTCAGCCTCTCTCTCCTTATGTCTGTGTTTGCTTTGTGCATGCTGGGGCAGGCCTGCACAGCTTATGCCAAAACTGCATTTGTTCTGCCCCTTCCATGTCAGAGCTGTGAGGAGAAAGAAAGGCAGGAGGAATGCAAACAGAGGAGGATGGTCCAGCCTTCAAGCTTTCCTGTTTTCTTTAGGGCATTCTGTACAGTAAAGCTCTGTCAGAGAAATGCAGGTGAAGGGGGAGATGCCAGAGACAGGCTTTATTCTTCTTCTTGTTGTTCTACTGCACTTCCCCTTCCATTTTTTTCTGTCTGTCTTGTATGGTTCTTTACCATATCTCCTGTTTCCAGAGCTCACCCTACTTCTGATGACACCACAGAGAAGTCAGTAGAGAAGAGTAGAAGTTCACCTGCAGCAGGGCACCCACAACACTTCAGTCACATTGACCATCCCTTTTCCCATCCCTTCCTTTCATCCCAGTGATCCAGAACCTCCATTTCTTTTCCATCCAAGCTGCTTTGTGCCACTTGTGGTGATGTCCTAAACAAGTAACCTTTGCATTTGGTTCCATGGCAGAGTTTCATGCAGCTGACACTTCTTGTTCCCAGCTGCCTTATTTTATTAAAAAGTTCTAAACCACCCAAATATTTTTACTTTTCCCCTGTTGGAAGTAGTCACAACAGCCTGAAGGGTGTGATGCAATAGCAGGCTTGAGGAAGGGTGGCCCATGGTGTTGGGAGTGGGCAGAGTCAGTCTCTCTGTCTGTGCAGCAGGAAATCTTGAGAACATCTGCAGTGAGAAATCCCATTCCTTATCCCCTGGTACCAGTTATCCCAGCCACCTCACTTGGATGTAGTGTGGAGCAGCTCAGACAGGCCAAGTCTCTGGGGTTTGGTTTTCTTGTTGGCTGGCTGTGAAAGGCAGAAAGTTGTTGCTGCCATGATGGAATTCCGTTCTTAGCAGGAAAGACCTATGTATTTGAATTCTTTTATTTTAAATTCAGCTGGATTCTGTGATGGTGCTTCCTTTGGGCACAGCCTACCTGGCATGGCTTGGTTTAAATCCAGCTGGGAACAACCTGAGCTGTATCAGGCTCATATTTTTTTCATCAAGTCATTAAAAAGTCTGCTTGCCTTCTCCATGGGATCCCTTCTAGCCTTAAAGCCCATGAGCTGAGAGAAGTTTCCCCTCTGAAAGGACAGTGTGTGGGTGCAGTGGGCAGTGGAGCTGAGACTCAGAGCTGCCCCGTGAAAACATCTTCAAAAGAGGGGGGAAAAGTGGGGGAAAAATCCACATGAGCACCCAGGTCAGAGCAGGAGGATGAGGAGCTCCAGGTGCTGGAGCAGAGGTTGGCCTCCAGACTGTGGGGAGACCATGGTGGGACAGGTGGCTGTTCCCAACACTGTGACCTGAGGAGAGGAGCCTGTGCTGGAGCAGATTATCCTGATGGGAGCTGCAGCCTATGGAGAGGATCCATTCTGCAACAGGGAAAAGTGTGAGGAGGGAGCAGCAGAGAGAGCTCTTCCAGAGGACAGTCCCCATTCCCCATCCACCTGCATGGCTCTGGGTGAGGGGGAGGGACTCAGGAATGCAGGAGTAAAGATGAGGGGAAGGGGTTGTTTTAATTTATCTTTTTTTTTTCTCTGTATACAAATTATTTTAATTGGCAAATTAAATTTTCTCCAAGTCAAGTGTGTGTTGCCTGTAACTGTTAAGTAATCTCCCTCTCAGAGGGAAAGGTTAATGTTCCCTCTAGGCAACACAAACTGCCATCAGTCTGGGGCTCCTTTGGCCTTCATTTAAGAAAATAAGCAAACAAAGCTTGAATAAACAAGCAAAGTGGAGCCTCTTACACTCCCTGTGACTTTTTTTTTTTGGTTTTGTGTCCAATTGCTACTGCTTGAGATCTGAGATTGCTGGTGGGTGGGAATAAAAGTGCAGTCAGCGTTATCCTTAGGACAGAGAGCACAAGAGAAAAGGAGGAAGGGCTGGCAGCTTTCAAGATGAAACCCTGAACTGTCCAGCAGCTGGTGCTTGGTGAGCAAGTTTTGCCAGGGCAAACAGCCTTTGGAAGTCAGTGGTCTTTGGATTTGTCTGTGCTGGCTCTGGAGGCAGCCTGACTGCTCTGATGGGAAGCCAAGCACCAGCACTCACCAGGCTCAGTGACAAGGACCCGTTTGCTGGATTTATTCTCATTTAATGAGTGGGAACTTCATGGGATGGCCAGAGCTAGTGGAGAGCTGGGAAACCGAAGACATCCCTCCATCCATCCCTCCATCCATGCCAGGGAAATGTTTGTCAGCCTCTGTAGTGGTGCAGCAGGTGTTGATCCCCTCAGCCTGGTGCCCCATTGACCCTCCCAGCTGAGTGTCCAGGTCTCCACTTACACAGGGATCATCTGTCAGAGCCCTTCTCTGCAACTGTCAAGTTTATCCCCCCAGGTCTGTAGTGAGAGGCCTGAGCTGCTCTCCCAGCACATCTCCAGGCTAAGCAAATAGTGCCAGCCCTTGTGTGCACTTGTACACCAGCCCCAGGGAAGAGAAATGGCTCATTGTGCTCAGCTGAAGGTCACTGGGTCAAACACTGAGTAGCTCTCCCTTGCAATCTGTGCCTAAATTGTAGGAAACATTTATGTGTGTGCTTAAATCCAACCCCAAACACTGGAGAGCTTCTTCCACTGAGCACATTCCGGAGCATTTGCACAAATAGGAAAAATACCAAGCGTTGAAAACATAATGTGCAAGATGTGCTCGTGTCTCGGGTTTGCTGTAGGAAGTTTCTGAGGCTGAGTGATGCTTGTAGCCAAACGAGCTGTGAGGAAGGAATATTGCTTACCTGGGGCCAAACCTGCCTCCCATTTGTCAGGAGTCTCTTTTCACTGGTCTTGATTTCAGTTTTTTTGACGAAGTAGGGGATACAATATTCACCCAAGGCCTTTTATGTGGCATTTTACACCTTTTGAAATAAATCCTTCCCTCACCTTTTTTGATACTGTCTAGTTAAAACATTTGTGCACTGAGAAAAGGGTGGAATAAAACTCTGGGATCAATTAAGATCTTATATTCTAACCTATAAAAATGAGGTGAAGTATCTTGAGCTGGAATGCAAAATCTGGAGAAAGTAGTAAGGTAGTTTCCGGGGCTATTTTTGTATTTCCTGAGGCTTGTGTCATTATGTGCTGCCTTATTACTATTCTCTTATATAAGATATGAAAATAACAGAGGGAAATTGCTTTTCCATTCTATTTCCTGAAGTCTAAAACACACCATTATTTCATCTTGCATTCAGATATCTCTGATATTTAATGCTGAAGATCCATGTTAGTTGAATGCTTCATAGCGTATGTCCATGTTCCTGAGACTTTATCTTTAGAGTCCCTTTGGAATATTTTTCTCCTTTTCACAGCAACTCTTAAAAATCCTTTATTGTATTGAGTGTAGAGGCACAATCCATTTGGGGGGAGTTTTTGTGTCAGTTTTTAAAAGGAGAAATGTCTAACTTTAGTCACAGTTAGTTTATTTTACTATTGCTAGGTCTTGATATTTTCTGCTAATAAGCTCTGGATGTTTTCTTTGCTTTTTGACAGGTGTACAACATGTTCCAGCATCAAAGCCTGGGAATTAAAGTCAACATTCGAGTTACCAAACTAGTCCTGCTTCACAGTCGCCCTGTGAGTTCCAACCCCTTTCTCCCCTGCTCCTGGAGCTGGTTTGTGGTGTCCCACAGGGTGGGAGGGGGATGTGGGGCATGTCTGGCTTCAGGATCACAAACTGTGAGGAGTTGCCTGTTCCACTTCACCAGGCAGCGTTAAAGGTGGGAAATACAGGGGCTGTGGCAGTGAAAAGAACTAGAATCCTTTTATTTATCCTTCCTGGTAAAGCTGTCTGCTTGTAGCTGCAAACCAGTCTGGAGTAAACTGTTACAGAGAGGTGTGATGCTTTATCTAAAGACTGGGGCTGATACTTCTCCTTTTATATATCCTTTTTTTTTTTTTCCCAAAGGCAAAGTTGTCCATTGGGCATCATGGAGAGAGGTCTCTGGAGAGCTTCTGTCAGTGGCAAAATGAAGAATATGGTGGGGCAAAATACCTTGGTAACAACCAGGTTCCTGGTGCCAGAGATGACACCCCTCCTGTGGATGCTGCTGTTTTTGTGACCAGGTATGGGAAGGTCTGGTTTGTCAATTTGCTTCAAGCAGTAATGCCCCCATGGTCAGTGAGCAGAAATCTAAGAAAAAGATAATACATTTGCTGCTCAGATGCCTCAGGTGAAAGTGCTCTGTCTTGTTTTTGTGCATTCTTAACAAGGTTGTACAAAAGCATCTCTCCTCTTGAGCCAAGGTGTCACAGTCAGGGTCAGGATGTGGCTGTAGCACAGGGGTGCTTTTCTCACACCAGCTGGTAGGAGTGGAAAAAACAGGGGAGATTTTGGAGCCCCCCTTCCTAGGAGAAGGAAGGTGTGGAGCTGAGAACACTGCTGAGCTCAGGTGCTCTGTGTGCAATTAGAGGTGAATCAGCTGAGCAGACACTGTGTCAGCAATGGGGAGGGAGTTATCTCCTAAAAAAATAGGGAGAGAAATACCATAAATTAAATTAATTTTTTCTCTCTTTGCCCAAAGAAATAACCACTTCAACAACTGTCCCCTATCACAATGAGATATAGGAGGGGTGTCATTCCTGATTGGTTTGTGTATTTGAAAGCTCATGCATTTATTTCAGATGTGAAATGATCTTTATAGAAATATTTGATCAAAATTCTTTGCCCACTGTAATTCTGCACTTACTGATGCATCAAACACATCAGATAAAGCAAGAAAAAGGGTGTTGTAGGGACAACAGTCTTTTTTCCTCTATCTGAGCTCAACTTCACAATACAATCCAAGTCCCATGTTCCCCACAGTTACCACAAATTCTGAATAGCAAATTCATGGTATTTTAAGTTTTTTGCATCCTTTAAGATGTAAAAGAAGTATTCATTTTTACAGAAACGATCTCTGAATAATTAAAGTGAGCACAAAATTATGATGTAATGTGGATGCTCATTGTGCTAGAAAAACACTACTTCCTACTCCCTTCTCCCCCACTTTGAGACAGGAAATGTCTGTATTGCAGTTCAATATTACCTCTTTCACTTATTTTCTCTGCCAATAATTTAAGTAGAAATACATGTTTTTGCATAAACTGCCATCCTGATTGTAATAATCTCTAGTGTTAGATTTGTGTTAACAGCCCCACTGCAAACTGTCCATGGGATTCTGGTGAGTGTTCAGTGAAAGAGCTGGTGTGGAGGGCATGAGGCCAGCAAAGTTCCTGAGAAATCTCCTTCACAGACGTGTGTGCAGCTCCCCCAAACCCTGTTCCCTCCTCTGTATTCACTGCAGTCCACCAGGCACTTGTGCAGATATTTAGCAGTTTAGACAGGGGGAATAGTTCCTTTGAAGTCAACAGGCTGCACATCCTGGTTGTAGTTAAGCATGTGCTCCACTGGATCAGGGCCTAAATAAATAACTAACATTTTGTTAAACTCATCTGGGTATCCAGTTGTCCTGCATGACAAGTGAGATAGAGAGAATCTCTTCTGATGGGCTCTGAGCACAGGGTGAGGGGAATGAGCAGAGCATTTCACCTCTGCAGCTTTCAAAAGTGAATGCATGATGTCAGGCTAAATGAGCTGGACTCAGGCTGCTGAGGAAGAGCTGTAGAAGAATTCGTAGGAGGAATCATTCAATGGATTTGCAGGGTTTTGCAGTGGAAATAGCTGGGAAATAGCTGGGAATGTTGGGTTAGAAACCAGATTCAGCTTTGGTGAGAAGGTTCAAGCCAAGGAGCACATGACTGAGCACAGGAGCAGCATTTTTGCTTCTGGAGAGTCCCAGTGTGCATTTGGAGTCTTTCCGTCCCTCTTGCTGTGTCCTGTCATCCTTAACCCCTCCTGCTTCTGCTGCATGGAGGATGCTGCTTTGTTTGGAAGACTTCTGGGCCAGCAGCCCCATTCCTTTGTCAGGGAAATGAATTTTTCTCCTCTTGGCTTTGGAAACGTGTGTGTGTGTGTGTCCCTGGACCCTCCCCAGACTGTACAGATGGACCAGTGGTAGAGGATGTGCGAGCAACAGCATGTCCAGCACAAGCAATTGCGCCAGAAAAAGCAGAAGCTGAATTTTCAGCAGCTGCAGCTGCTTTAAGGACTAGAAACAGATTCTTTGGGGTCAAGTTCTGAAGAAATCCCTCTGGTTCCAGTCTGGCTGGGTTCATTTGAAACACCAAGGCACGCTTGCCTTTTGAAACTTCACCTCTAAGTGATGTTTCCCATATCCTCATTTGTATGCAAAAGTAGATTACGTAGGTGGCAAATATTCCTCTTGCAGGATTTTAATGATATCCACCTGAGTTCCAGGTAAGGGGCACACTGTGCCTGTGAAATTAGATGCATTGTGCAGCTTAGTGAATAAGTGAGACAGTGGGAATAATCTGCCACAGCCCTGAAGGTCTGAATATAGTGTTGTGGTCTCTATAACCATCAGACTTTCCTCATTCAGATTCTGGTTTTGAACTTGCAGAAATTTAAGTCTCTGGCATCTTTGGATAGTGTACTTCATATTTTAACAGGCAGCTGACAAGAATAACTTCTGTCTGCAGAATCAGTATCTTAGTGATTTTAGAAGCATGTCTCATTTGAAATACATTCCCTCTATTGATCCCTCTGTCTTTTGCATTCCCTGGGAAATCTTCAGGCGCACTGATGTTATCCCAGCTCCTGGCTGGAGGTGTTTGGGTCACATAATAGATGTAGATGATGTGATAACAGAGCAAAGAATGTCCCAGCACTGACAGGAGCAGGGTTCAGAGCTGTCTTTATGCAAAGACTTGTTTTTTTCCTGATGCAGTGGTGTAGTTGCTCCATTTGCAGCCTGATCCTCCCTTCCACACTTCTCCAGCTCTTTGCCTTCCCATTAAACGGGCAAATGGAGGAATTCACTGTGCATGGAGGAAACTGGGCACATAGTGCTGTTGAATGTACTTATGGATGTGGAAAGTTTATTTTGGCAGGTTCTGGACTGTACCAGTTTCCTGTGTCCTTTAGCTTTATGACCCTGCAGGGTTAGACTGGTCGAAAGATGTCATTTGAAGGATGCTGGGAATGGCCACTTAACAGAATGCTTCTTATTCCTGCTGCACAGTTCAACTTCTGTCCTTCTTTCTCACAGGAAGGACTTGAATTGCAGAGTTCAGCTTAGCACAGTTAGGTATTTTTTTCCGGTTGGTGGGAGCCAGATGGAAGAGTGACTGTAGGAGGAGTTTTGAGCTCTTCTGGCTATTTTTATTGAACAAAACAACTAACTTGTTATCATTTTTTTGAGGATTGTTATACTCTGCCAATAGAAACCTCTGCTGGGTACCACACATGATAATGACTGAGAATTTCACAGGTCACAGGATGAGAACTCGTGTCCTGCTTGATTCAGTCAATGGCTAAAAGTGAAGAGTAAAACTGGTTCACAGCTAGAGCTGTGATTTGAATATATTATCCAAGACCTTGTGTGATAAGGTCAGATGTTGGACTTGAACTGCAGCTCCTGCAGTAGGAGTTTTATTTCAACAGAGCTCTGTAAAAATTCTAACAGGAGTATGTCTATGTGGTAAGAGACCTTTGCACATGCAATAAATATTAAAATACCTTTCTTACATTGTTGAGTATCATTATAGTACCAGTCATGTCAAGCTCTCACTTCAAAATTACCCATGCAGTTGAGCTCAGAAATGTGCCAGAGAGACACCTGTGATTGAAACCTTTTTAAAATTAGATCAGTGTCAGGTGCCAGGATGGAGCCATTTAAATCACTGGTGTGGCTGAGCCACAGGTGAGACAGATCATTCTTAACACCTTTCCATGCTGTGTTTTCCCTCTGGCTGCCAGAGAAGGACTGTAGGAGTTTCAGCGATGGGCTTTGTGATGAGGTGTGTCCTTGCCTTTGGAAGAAGACTGAGACCCACCGAGCTGGTTTGTGACTAAAGGTCTGGATGTGCTTTTCTGTTTGGCCACAGAGTTTTGGGATAAAATATTTGCAATGGTCCAGATGGTTTAAATCCTGGCATTTTTGTACATACATTTGAACAGAAGATGTAGTCTCTTGGTCTTGTGTTTATGACAGCTTTAAGGATGGGCTGAGCAGGTTTTATACTTGAATTACCAGCGATGTTCAGTTCTGCTGATGATGTGCTTCGAGCCCTTCCTTGACCAAACAGCATCACAGCACTCTCTTCACACATAAGGGTTGTTCTACCTCTGTAGGAGAGTCTGCAAGTTGTGCTGGATCATTTACTTACCCATTATTTAATAACATGGTGGTAGTTCCTCTGTGGAGCTGCCAGAAAGTGCCAGACGCCTTTTGGTGTGGGACAGCACGAGGAGCAGAAATTCTGTGCGTTATTTGCAGGGCTGGACAGGCTCTGGAGAGAGAGAGAGGCTTTTCTAGCTGTGGCCTCCTGCCATCCACTAATAGTTCAGCTATCTGTTGTCACTAGAAAAGCATCTGTTTGATTTAGCAGTTTATATAACATAATAAGTCCTTAAATAAACCTCTGTCAAGCTGACTCTGGGAAGCCGAGCAGGCGCGCTGGTGCCAGCTCCGTCAGGAGACTGTCATTAGTCTTCCTTGGGAAGGCTGGAATGCCAAGGTGTTGAGACACAGGCTGCAGTGAAAAATGAAAGCTGAGGCTGGCGTGTGGTCGTAGCTTTCGGTTTTTGGTTGGTTCCTGTCCGATTTTTTTAACACTTTGATGGTTGTTATGGTTTTTCTGCACTGAAGCGTGGTTGGTTTTCAATGTCTGCTGAACAAGAACTGGTAATGGCTGTTTGTGCTCTCCTTCCAAGCCCTTGACAGCTTGATTTGTGGCTTTCAAAGCAGTTTGATGTGGAGGGTCTGGATTCATCAGCCACAGTCCTGGGCCTTAAATCTCTTTTCCTATAAACCCTAGTTTCATAACTTTCTTCAAGGAAAGAGCACTTTTAATATTTATCTATTTTTATATTTCTCTTAAGTATTTTCTTTTTCAAAGTATTTCTCTTTCTCAAAGTATTTTTGATCTTCTTCCTGCCAAACTCTTACACTCCAAATCCCAAGGGAATTCGGGCATTTCAAGTGGCACACTCCAGATGTACTAATAGGATTCTCTTGCCTGTTCCCAGGGTGAGGAAAGCCAAGGTGATAGAGACTGCAGTTCCTCAGCTTCCCTCGGCTTGAGGAATTTCTGAAATGTTTTAGCACTCATGATGTTTCTCTTTTCATTGTGGATTGCACTGCAAAGCAACTCTGGTGAAGAGAGCTCCTAAAAGTTTAGGTCTAAGTGCTTCTTGAAATGTATTCAAGCTATTCATTTAGTTATGAAATACTTTTCCCACACACACACTTGTTTTTCTGTCATGAGGAATCTCATGTACAAAATCTTCTCACATTAAGTGTCAGTGCTTTGATGGTGAGCTTCAAGGCTTTTATTCTGTTTTTGTTTAATACAACTCCGTGGATCACTGGGTGATTTGTGGATGCCACTGGCATCTATAGTGTCTTCTGCCTTGATGAGATGTGGGGAACCAAGTGGAGTCTCTTGAAGTTCTCTGTGTTGGATTCAACCATAACATGGCAAATCTGACTGTAGTAAGTTTAGCTGAAGCCAATTTGCCTGTTACCAGGAAAATCCTGAAATTCTCTTTCTTCTTCTGTGTCAACATCTGCCTGTCTCTGTTTAGTCCTGCTTTTTTCATGGTCTTTTCTATTCTGTTGAAGAATTGAGAATTTCTGTGTACATATTATTAGTTCTGTGCCCTTGGGCTGTGCCCCACACCTCTCCTCTCACTGTCTTTTAGGGTGTCTGCTCCTTATTGTTACAGTTCTCTTGTGGAAAGAGTTTCAGTTTTAATCCAGTTGTGGAATAAGTGTGACATCACAGAATGAGGCAGGGCTTTCTGGGTGCTAACTCTTAAGTCTGTTAAATTGGACTGTGGTACATGGGGCTGATTGACATAATTGCCTGTAATCTCAGTCGCAATCAGGGCTGCTATCTGTGTTGTCATCGTGTAGACTGCACAGCAGCCTTACAAAATCCCCAGACCTCAACACCCATGATATGTGAGTCATGCACAACTGCTTTTTCCTGGTCTGGAGGCACAGGATACATTTCACTTCTGTTCTGTTTTTCTTTCTAGGACAGATTTCTGCGTGCACAAAGACGAGCCTTGTGACACTGTGGGTAAGTGCAAGAGGCAGGGGAGGGTATTTGATAGGCACCTTTGTGCTAAGGGGAGTGTTCTGGGCAATCTTTCACTCCTTGGTTTGCTGTAATGTTGGTTTTGCTGTTCTGTGTACCTCTGTGATGCAGATAGGGATTAGCTGAGCAAGGTATGAGCTATAAATAAGCCATTGCATTTTAACCCCTTCTAAGCCCTGGAGGTGTCTGGGTTCAGGAGTTAGTCTTGATTATTTCTGCTTCTTTGGATGCAGAAGAAGCTTCCTCTTGGTGTGTCTGTATAATGTTCCTTTCAGTTCTCTCACCTCAAACAAGAATTTGCTAACTAAGGGGTGTATTTTCCATTGTAAGAACCTTTGTGACGTTCCCAGATCAAGCTGGCACTCAGTCACTGGAGAAGAATACCTCATTGTGGGAAAGCCAAGTTAAATCTTCTTTTCAGCCTCCTGCTCCTCCTACTTCCTAACTGCCTTTACTCATATCCAAAGCCTGCATACACAGGGTCCTTACATCCCACACATTAAATACTTTATTTATTTCACTCAGGTAGTAGTAACCTTCACTGTGTTCTCCTGTTTTGTTTTTTTTTTAATCCCCACAGTGGCAGCAGTGTTTGGAGGCACAGCTCAGCATCCTCTCTGTGATGATGGCATAAACTTTTTAAAACTTGCCTCAAAGTCAGGTGGCCTCTCATCCTCCATTCTGTGTAAACTTGGGATGGATCCTAATTTTCAGCTGTTGTTACACTCCAGTGTTCAGGGAGACACTTGCAGGGATTATGGACAGTGGGTGATGCAGAGCAGGGAGGGAAGTGCCTTCGGCAGGAGCCCTGTGGAAGGTTCATCTTGGAATGCAGCTGCTTCCCTCCCTGGTGTGGGCATCAGGTGAAAGGAGGAAATACAGGGCTGGAGGATACATACCCATGGGCAAGGACTGGCCTCTGTGTCCAAGTTTTTTCCATTTGGAATCCTTCACAATGTGTTTATTCTGTGTGCAATGGAAAACACACTTCCACTGAGGAAGGATTTTACACTGTGTGCCTGCACCTGGAGGTGGCTGTGGTAAGATACAATAAAGAAGTTAAAAAAAAAAAAAAAAGAAGCTGATGGAATACACATGCTGACTAAAGTCAGAGCTCTTTCCATATTTAAAGAGAGTATTGTTGAAGATCTCTGTTCAGGGAATTATATTACCAGAGACAACATGACTAAGGAAATATTTTTATGACTTCTTTTCTGTTCTTACAATACCCAAGTTATTTCTTGTGCTGCAACTTCTTCACACTGTGGCTGCAGTGGAGAAAGTAGAAGATCACAGCAATGAAGATTACACTCATTTGTTACTCTTTCCAGCACAGTTGTCCAAGATATTTAGGAAGTGAATATTCCTGGGACAAAACCAGTCTGGCCTCTTTGCTCTCTTCAGTCTTGCTTTTCCTACCTTCTCCTCTGACATTTGATTATGTGGCAGCAAAGCACTTATATCTTCTCTTACACATTTTCTGTGCCCCATTTGGCCTTGTTGTGCCATTTGCATTTTTTCATGGCAGAGGAAGAATAAATTAATGGATGTTCTTTTGTGACACGCAGCTGGTTTGAGAAAGTGATTAGTGTTGGTAGTACCAAATTTTAACCATGCAAGATTGGGAAAAGCAGGTGTCAATTGTTGATAAATGGGTTTTTAATAGCCAGGCTTCCGTGCCATGTGCACACACCTGGGTGGTATGAGCAGCAGTGTAGCATGGCTTTGACTTGGGCTTAATATTGAGCAGCAATTGAGACAGGTGAATGCCCATTGATCCTCCATGCTGGCTTAGGAAGGCTTATCTTGGTGTTTCAACCATCTCTGCTGTTGCCAGATTCCTGTTTCTCACTCCAGCTCCCAGATATTCCTTTCCAAATCATCAGGACTGCCTGTGGGAGCAAAAAGTGAGTCCAGTGAGTGACATCACATTTGGTCTTAATGGTTATGCTGAGGTTGTTGCACTCCCCAAAAGTTCTCTACAACAGCATCTTGCTTTCATTTCTTGCTTTACACTTGAACAGATGAAGAACATGGTCTCAGCAGGTGCATGTGTGTTTTTACACCTGCTTATGGCTGAGGTTGGCCCTTGCAGAGCCAATGCTGCCATCCTGTAAATGCAGTGAGCTCTCCTAAACCAGGAGACTGAGGCTGCTGCTCTATATAAGGCAGAGAATTTGGACTCTTAGACTCCTGATTTCTATTCCCAGCTCTGGCACTGACTCATTTTGTGACATTTGGCAAGTCACTTGCATTCTGAATGCTTCTGTCTACCTCTGTGAAATGAGGATTTTGAGTGCAAAGCTACAGGAGATTGCATGGCTTAGGGAGGTCTCCTGTAAAGAGTGTGGGGTTCTTGGGGCTGTGATGCAGTACATGTCCAGAATCTAATGTTGCTTAGTCATGCTCAAGAGACTCTGAGGAATCTGTTGGATTATATGTCCTGAAATAATAGGACTCAGAGTGCTGTAGGCAATGTTATTATCAGTGACAATGCCTTGATTTTCTTTGTGTTGTGAGAAATAAGGAAGCAGAACTTACCCTGGCGGAAGCCTTGAGGCACAGCTGTTGTTGGGAAGTGGGATTATGAAGTTTAAATGGCTCATAAGAGGTGTTCATTTGTGCTCTGAAAGATCTATATTGAAAAACCTGTCTGGAATCTTTGCCTGCCATGCAGAAACAGCAAGAAAACAGCAGCAGGAGGTTTGTATTTGTATTCTGGCAGGGGCCCCTCACTGAAACCAGTTGCTCTGGGGACTTGGTTCAAATTTTCTTGGCCCAGCTGCCAGGGTAGTGTGGAGGGTTACATAATGGCAGAAACAAGCTCAAAAATGTGTAGGTATGTCTTGGGGTGCAGACCCACTGCCTGCACCATGGGACAGAACCACATTTGTGTAAGAAATCGTTTGTTAATGCTCATTGCCCCACTTGATTGGGTAAGGTAGGCCTGGGAATGGATGGATTCCAGAGGAGGTGGACAGAAGGAAAACAGTATTCCTGTGTGGAACAGTTGGGGTCCAGCAGCCTCTGCTGTGGGATCTGCTCCTCACTTTGAGCAGGAAGGTTCTCTTTGTGTGACACAGCCTCATCACACACCAGTGAAAATTCCTGAGTCTGCTTCGGGCTCATCCCTCACCCAGAGTTGCCGTTTCCTGCAGAAAAATCTGTGTCAGCAGAGCTGCCTCCCAGCCAGCCAAATTGCGAGTTTAATGTCTTACTATTAATATCAGGCTGCAGCTTGGAGCCTTGCACACTGTCAGAATCCAACCTTTCTGTGACATAAGCAGATTGAGAATGCCCCTTTCGTTCAATATTTCCACTGCCAGTGCCAAATAAGCAGCTTTACGATTAGTTAGGAATGATCCTGCATATTTCAAAGCAAGCTTGGCCTTCATTCCTCAGTGTACATGTTACCCCAGATCCAAGCTGAAGCTTCCCTCTATTCAGCTAATAATAAAATTGGGGGCAGTGTGTAATTGGGAAATGGAAAATGAGAATGTGTCTTAAATATCCTTAAATTGCCCTGGTTAAAAATGACTTTACCTCTGCTGCAGTCATATGTGCTCCTCTGTGGCTTGATGTTGGGGAAGAGAAAGCAGAGTAAGTGTGTGTACTGCAGAGGGGCAGGCTGAGCTGAAGGAATAGCTGCCTGGAGAAAACCAAGCACAGAGTGGAAGTGATTGAGAAGCATAGTTTTCCAGACTCTTTCCACAAGTGAATCAGTGTTTGGAGAAAAACATTCCCATCTCCTGGCTGTTTATCACAGTAAAGTATTTCAAAATATGCCCAGGTTTGGCAAAAGAGGACCTGTGGTCTGTGTCTCCAAGTAGGCTTTTTTATTCCATGTAAAACACCTGAATGAGGGACTGCACGTTTTTACCTTTTCCTTGGCCACTTGCCATCTCTGGCTGGCCTGTCCACAGCAGCAGACAATTCTGTGTGTACCGTCTGTACTGTTAATTTAAATCTTCCTCCCTGTGTTGTATTGATTCCAGTGCCCTGCCAACAGAGAAGTCATCTCCAAGGAAAGGGAAAAGACTAGCTGGTTAACTCTGAGTGGAAAAGGAATTCTCACATTAAAAACATTTTCCATAGTGGTTCATGTTGAATGTTTCTGTATATTCCAGGGCGGGTTTTTATTTGATGCCAGAATAAATAGAAATACCTGCTGCTTAAAACAATTCATTAGAGCAGCAGTGCCTGGCTTTAGCAAAAGCCTTGCTGGGACTGTCCTTCAGACCAAACCCAAACCCAGCTTAATGCATTAAAATGAGCACACTGGAGGTTAAAATGTGTCTTAAAGAAACATTGTAGAGTTGATTTGGTGTTTGGGAAAGAAAAGGACCTCACAGCACTGTAAATTTCTGTCACTTGTGGCACTAAAGACCAGAGGAAAATCCTGCTTACACCAGCCTCAGAATCTAGATGGTGGTTTCATTGGGGTCAGGATGCTGGTCCTGCTCTTAGATGTTGCCTGAGACATGCAACCCTCCTGAAACCATCTTACATTCTGGTTTCAGTGTTAAGGAAAGTAGAGCATTTGAATTTTATTTGCCTTTGGGTTTGTTTTGCAGCTCAGTTGTCTTGTTTAGGTTTGTCTTTTTTCATTCCATGTACTGAGGGCACTGGTGGATTCTTGATCTCTTTGGCTGAAAAAAGTACTGTCCTTAGCTGGGAGCTCATATTGTCCTGCTGCAAGGATTTTTTGTAGAAAATAGGTGGTTGATCACTCTTCTCTTTGGGAATTTATCAATCTGAGAGTGCTATCGACTCACAGTTATCTCAGCTTTTAAATTTTTCTCTCTGTTTCCTGTATTGGGTGAAGGAAATAACCTGGATAGTTAAAAGAAATTGAAGTTTTTAGTGGGGAGAGGATTAGTTACAGGTTTTCTGTACATTTCTCATTTTTCCCTCTTCCATGTATTTCCAGCTCCCAGCTCGGAGGTCTCTCAGACCCTCAGTTGTTCTCGTGGTTAGCTCCCTTCCCTTTCCTTTTTCCCTTTTTCTCTCTGGGGTTAGTTCAGAGCTCATAGGAGCTCTTCTCAGTTTTGTTCCTTCGTGTTGTTTTTGTTCAGCTGGGCCTGGACAGGCAGAGGCTGCTGTTCCCAGGGGCCCTGCAGGGTCTGGTTTCCATCACTCAGACCTCAGGATGTGCCCACCGAGGTCACGGAATTTCCCTACGTTTACTCCACTTTAGTCTTCATAAACCTCCAGGAGTTCCTCATTAGTTCTCCTCAATACATCATTCTCCTTTTGCAGCCCCAAAATGTGTTTCAGGCCCTTTTATTTTCCCATTATTTATCTGTCTGTCATGCTCACCCATCCCAGCAGATAAAACAGTGGCCTTGCAGTGTGGTGTGTGTTTGAAGCTTGTTCTCAGGGAGCTGGAACTAAACACTGTCAGCAGGGAGGAATAACACACTTCCTGCTCTGTACCTGGCCTTTCATGTCCTCCATCAAACTGCTGTTGGCAATTAATGCTCATAGATGTTTAAGCTGGTTTCTGAAATATGTTCATAGTCGTCAGATGTAGGCCAGCGTGTCCAAAATCTTCCCATCAACTTCTCCCCCTGCTTTAGTTTGTTAGCTTGTCTCTACTCATCCTAAATCTTGCTTTTCTTGTTGATTGCTCCCTCCTGACCTTCAGACTTCGAGAGCTTTTGTCTTTGTTGTGCCTCACCCCCAAGCTGGTGCTGGATGTTTAAGGTGATTTTAGCTTGAAAGCTTTGCCTTCTCCCATGGTTTTAGTAGTGGTTCATGGGGATGTGTTTTGATAAATGCAAGTGAGCAACAGTCTAAAATGCTGTGGAAAGGACCCATAGTACTTTACCAGGCAATGTATTATTGAGTAAATATTCTCCAGGCCATCGCATTTCAGCATTATACAGGGTGGTGCTGATTACTGTTTGAATGAAATGCATCTTGATAGAATTATCATAGAATTTGGGAATGATTTGTGACCATTAAAGCCCAGCTCATTCCAGCCCTCTGCCATAGGACATTTTCCAGTAAACCAGGTTGCTCCAGTCCCATCCAGCCTGGCTTTCTTAAAGAAATTCAGTGCCTACCAGAACTATGGTCCTTCCTCCTCAGGAATCCAGGACTCCAGCCCAAATCCTAGCCTAGTGTCCAGCTGGTGAGTAACAAAGCTTCTGTCTATTGCCTTTATTGAAAGGAGTAAGTCACGAGGGAAAATATTTGCCATGACTTTGTTGATATTTTTTCTGATACTCTGACTTTATTCTTTGATTTCAACTCTATCTCATAAGTCACTTTATGTGCTAAATCATTGTGCAGCTTGACTGGTGCAGGTGCAAACACGTCCTGCATTCCACTCCAGGGCCATTTCTGTCTTTGTGAAATTATATAGACATGTACACAAAGCACCTGGGAATTTTATAGCTCATAGCTAAAAGGGCAGATACCTGCATGGGATGTTCCTTTCCCCTCACCCTCTTGCTATGTCTGGGGCTTTCACATGCAATCACTCTGGGGGAAAAGACTTGTTAGGACTGTTTGAGTTAACAATTCCCAGTGATCTTACAGGATGGTGTCCTGCAGAAGCAATTCAGTACATTTTCATGGTGGCATGGAGAAAAAACAATCAGAAGTATAATATTTTAATATTTTATTTTGTGTGACAGGCAGGCCTTAGGGTTTTGGTTCTCCTGAATATACTATGCTAGAACTTCTGAGTTATAGTTTTATTTCCTAGACATCTTTGTGCCTCAATTGTTTTCTAAATTAGGGATGATTTGTGGGACATTGCTTGAGAACCAAGGCTTTGCTTATGGCTAAGCAGCATTTAATGATGATTTAAAGAAATCTCTGCTGTTTATCTCGGACAGGGGTCATTGTGTTTGCAAACAGAGAGGCAGGAGCCTAAATAATGTCCAGCTAAGCCCACACTGCCAAACAACTGTCAGGAAAAGCTCTGGAACTGCTCCTGGCTACTGTGAGTGTGAGGCTGAGAAGCCTTTGAGGCAGACACGAGCAGAACAAGCTCATTATATTTGGTCTGTGGACAGACCATTAGTGTCTTTTGGGGTTTGCAGTATTTCTGCTCTTGTCTCTTGCCTCATCCATGTAAATGGAGATTTGCCATCCTTGCTGCACTTCTTCACTCTGCAGCTCCATCACTTCCCCTTGCTGAGAGTTTGTTTCTCTGGGGGGTTCTCACCAGAATGATCATAAAACAAATAAAATCATCAATTCTGCTTTCATAGCTCACCCTGCTTCTTACTTCCCCTTTTGTTATAAGAGGTTGTGGAAAGATAAATAGTGTTTCTTTTCCACAGTGTCAGACCTGCTGTCATTGCTCTATAAATAACCCCTCTGGGCTGGGAATGCCAACCTCAGGCTCTCTGCAGCAGAAAGCAGAATTTTCTGCTATGACACGCTTCAGGCCAGGTGGACAGGGGAAAATGAGGCTCATAAAAACCATTTCTCCATGGTTCTCATCCAAGAACATAGAATGATTTTGCACATCCCGATTTCCAGCCTGGCGCCGTACCCGTTAATTCCTGGTGCCTCCCTGACAGACCATGAAACTACACATTGAGGGGTTTTTGCACTGTATTTTATTGGTAAAAAAGTAATGTATTGAGAGGAGAAGGGAATGAATTTGTAAACAGGGCCTTTCCTCACTAAAATCCAAAGCTCTGTACCAAAAAGATCAGAGCTGTGATCCCCATGGTGCAAGGCTACCAGAGGCAGTTTCAGTTGCTTGGGCACTAGCCAGTTCTTCAGGTCAGTAAAATAGTGGTTAAGTCCTTCAACAGGCCAGAGGTTTGTGTTCCTTCTTTCCACTGCCTGGGTCCTTATTTTCCCCTCTGTTTTCACATTCCTGGTCAGTTTGCTGCAGACTGCAGCACTCGCAGAAAGCTGATGCATTTATAACCGAGAAACCTCGGAGGTTTTTCTTCTCCTGTCAGGCATAAATGGCTTTTATCCAGTTGACTGCTTTACAGTGCCTTTATCCTTTGCTGGCTTGAAAACATTTCATATAGTTCCTATTGTTTTATAGACCCTGTAGCTAGAAAACCAAGCTTGTGTAAAAACATCTGTACATAGCTGTGCAATAGGCTGCAGACATGCAGGGTAATAAGGCATGATTGCATTCATTGTAGCATTTGCTCCACTGGATAATCAAATAGAAGCATTCCACTTGCACACAGGATATGTAAGAGTAAAGGAAGGAAATGAAGGACAGTTGCTTACTGTACTTTTACATTTCTTTTGTTTTGCAGCTGCCAAGGCAAAATACAATTTTGAGAATGAGTTTTAAATAACGTAGAGATGAGATTTTACTGGTGATAACCAAGAAAACCACACTGAGAAGTGTGCATAAAACTTTCCCTCCCCTTCCCCAAGAAGGGAATTTGATCTGTGCTGATTTTTTTTTTTTTTTTCATTTGAATTGTTTTTTTCCCGGTTTTGGTTAATCATCTGGTAACATGACCTGGTATTATACCTAACCCATTTTGCAGGGTGTCTGGTCCTGGCAGGATTTTGCTAAACCAAGTGCACTGAGTAGACTGAAAGTCACTTTAAATCCTTGGAATGTTGTTGGGTTTTATTTAACAATTCTCCCACTGCCTCAGCACAAGCTCCGAGCTTTTCAGCTGGGATTGTGCTCCATGTAATGCAAATAGGAATTGGGTATATAACAGTACTTTGCAGCACTGACAATGTTCCTTGTATTCACCAGACTCTGAAAATGTTCCCTGTGTTTACCAGTGTGCTGAAAATGCAATAGGGAGGGTACTTCAGCCAGCTGTGAGCCACTACAAGCTCATTCCATGGCTGGAAATATTAATGGCAGGTGCTGTGGGGAAGGTGATGAAATTTTGAGCTGACCCAAGAATGCACAGACACATTCTGGAAATAAATTACTGTCTCTAAATGCATGGCAGAATACTTTGAATTTTACACATATCAGATTTGATCAGATATTCCTTGTAGAAAATACTGGGGCTTCTTTATCAAGTCCTTGCCCAATTAGATAGGAAGGGGACTACAGATAGTGAAATTTTAGCCAAATTATCATGGACAGGTGTATGTACATACATGCATGTGTGTATTTGTGTATAAACTGTCCCTTGAACAGAAGTGGATTTCCTTTGAATTTTATTTCGATACAAGGGTTCTGCTATGTAGGTTTTTTAATTTCAGGTTCAGAATCCGATAATCCGCAAGGGTTTTTCCTGGATTAGTTTGACAAGTCTTTTTACCTTTTGGATCAGCTGAGAGAAATACATTGAACTTACCAGAATAATAATAATAAAACCTGTAGACTCAACCCATCAAATACATTTCTCCTCCTGTACTCTTTCAGCTTGATTTGTAGAATGTGAAGGATTTCTGTGTTTGCTTAGCTTGGAATTAGCCTTGTATTCCTACTTGGGTTGGTGGTGATGAGCAGTCAGCAGGTTGAAGGCTTTTGTTGGTTTTGTGTGGTTGTGTCACACATTTTTGTGGGGCTGTTTGCACTAAGGCTCTGCCTGGCCCTAGCTGGGCTGCTGGGTACACATGAATGTTCTGCTGAGGATCTGCTTGTTGGTTTTAGTACTATCATCCATCAAGCTCCAGCACGTGCAGCAATATTTGTGCTGTAGCAGACAAACAGTGTAAACACTGCAGTTATTTATAAGAAGACTGGCCAGTGAGTTAGGAAACTCTGTGTGGATGTTTTTATTTATTGAAAATGAGTCCATCAGTCTAATCAGACTTTGTTGTTCTTGAAATGACAGGAAAATAGGAGACTGAAGTTAGATTTCTATTTAGAATGTATATTTTATATTTCTGTTTAAGAAATGTGTATGCTCGTGTTTCTAATTCTGTGTGCTCCAGTTATTTAGAAACACGTGGGACTAGAAGAGGCAGTTCTCTCCCTGCTGGGAGAACTTCAGCACAAAGCCCAGGAGCAGTAACATGGGCAGACACAAAATGTCCCCTGGCTCCTGCAGATCTGTGACAATTTTCTTTAGTGCCGTCACTGTCAACCTCCCGGGCTGCCACTTTTGAATTTAGTCCATAAAAGCCCCAGGACTGGGACTGTGCCTTGACTTGTGTCTGTGAGGCACCAGGGACTCTCTGGCTGCTGTCAGTCATTGCAAAGAGCTCAGTGGTATTCATCCAAATTTGTGTTTTCTTTCGCTGGAGCTCAAGTTTGAACATGAGAGATTTCTTTTTATGAAGTGTGAGAAAAGCTCAGGCTGGTCTTTTTTCAGAGTGAGAATATCTCTGTAGCTGGTGGCTTTAAAGGTGACATTTCATCTTTGAGGAATCTAGAGAAAAGGTATTAAAAAACTAGATTCAGGACATATTAAAAATATCTCCAGCCATGTTACCTCTGAAATTAGCCATTACTTCTCTTCAGTCAGACTAATGCTGTGATGTGTTTATGTCTGCATAAACCACCCTGTGGGCCATTCCCTTCCTGGGGAGAGGGTGCCAGGATGGACAGCTCTGTTTGGGAACCCAGAGGAGAGGCCCTTTGGGTTAGCAGGAACCCAAATATTTTAACTTGGTTTAGTTGAGTGTGTCTATGCCCTGTGTGTGCTTTGTGTTCATGTCTGTGTCTCTCAGTGATGGTTGTTCCCTAATATTTATAACCCCTTGTCCAATTGGAATCAAACTGGAGGATATGGAGCTCAGAAATATTAGGCTTTCAGAAGTTTTCTGAAAATTAGGAAACTAAGCAGAGGAAGGAGCCCTCTCCCTCTGATGCTGCCAGTGAGGGAAAGATTGCATGATCCATGTTTACATGAGGAGCCCCAGGTGAAAGTGTTAATCTCTAGGAAATCAAGCCATTAATTTTGAAATAAGTTTAGGAATTTTTTATTTATTCTCACCTCCCTTTCCGTGGTGCTGTTGTGCTGTGCCAGAACAAATGTGATGGGTGTTGGTGATGTGTGAGGAGGAGGAGAGGAGCAGAGCCAGGGCACTGCCTGCTGCCATGGAAGGATCATTTTCACTCCCCACCCCTGGCAGCAGAGGAATCAGCCAGGGTTGCTGAGGGGAGGTGCTGGGGACCAGTTTTGCAACCCAAGTTCTGACTTAACAGAGTAACTCAACCCCATTACCCTTATCAGGCACAGCCCTCAGGTTTGTCAGCCTTGTCAAGTCAGGCGGTGAGGTTAAATCAGCACTCAGCAAAGAATTAAAACAGAAGGGCTGAATCAAGAATTTCTAAATAAGTTTATCAGTGCTGGCTGGCAGCTCACCAGTGTGAAGCCAAGAGCTTCAGCAGCCCTGGAAGTCAGGATGTGGGAGCTGCAGATGAGAAATATCACAGGAGCAATTTGGAAAAGCATCTGTTTGGGGTTTGATCACTGAGCATCATCCCATTTGCTGGCCTGCCTTCCCTGCAGCTCACCTGAGCTGCTCTAAAGCTGCCAAGAGAACAACTTTGACAAGCATACAGCGCCTAAAAATAAAATATACTTTAAATATTAACATGTTTCAAAACTATAGGTTTATTCAGGTTTTGAGAGTAATGATTGCTGAATAATTCTGTAAGAACATGGAAACAATTTAATGGGGAGCTGTGGAAAAATGCCATTCATCAGCAGCACAGGTGTTCAGCCATCACCAAAATGTTCAGCAGACTGGGCTGACACTCTCCAGACACTGAAATATTGTTCATTGCACATTACTGAAAGTTGTTTAACCATTGCAGGACTGATCCTTGCTCATGAACCCACCCCTGGCCAACACCACAACAGGGGAGATAGGCATGGTTTGGGAAAGCTCTTGGAACTGTTAAAAGAATATTTTAGTTTAATTTGTGAAGCTTCTTGAGTTTCTTAGTGTTTGTAACTACAGGAAGGGGAAAACTGGAACTGAATGCTGGACCCTGACTGTTTGCTCTTAAAGCAGATGCTGTTTGGTACAGAGACTCCAAATATTTTTTCTGATTTATTGCCAAGTCTGACCTTGTCTCTTCATTCTGGAAGGGAGATAGTGAGGAATTTAAAGGCTGTAGAATCCCTGCTGCTGAATTCCATGTTCTTCTTTGTTTAGCAGTCTCATTAAAAGCTCTGATTTGATATTTTTCTTCCTTCTCTCTGAATTCATGCCCTGTGTTGAAGCAGGTGGCTCAGATGAGTTGCAGGGACAAACTGACAAGACCAAAAGTGGAATTGACAGAACTTATCTGAAAAAAGGAAGATGAAAATAGCCCCAGGGCTGGTTTTGAAACCTTACACAGTTTGCAGGGCTGCAGCTATGGCAGGCAGTGCCAGGGTTGCTTTTCCATTCCTTGGGAGATGGAAACCTGCAGGTGGAAATCTGTCCTGAGGACAGGTGTTGGCAGACTGACATAGGCAAGTAGCAGAGTGGTGGGAATGGCAGAGTTATATTTTTCTCTCTTTTTGGTGACTTATTTATTTCCTGAAAGATGCAGCTTAGGGGACAACTGATGCAATTATTGAGTTCAGACCTCTTCCACCAGACAGCACAGGTCAAAATGAAAATACTGAAATACTGATGTTTAATTACAGCTGGGAAAGGGAAGGGTGAGAGGTGTGGAGTCATTTTTATCCTGTGTCTCTGTGCTGCAGCCACTGCAGTGAAAGACAATTAAATCCAGTGCTCAGTCCTGCTGCTGCCTTGATGGGCTGCCTGCCTTTTTCATATTGTCAGGGTGATGTTCCCATGCATATGTGAAGGGAAGGTCTTGCTTAACTCTACAGCAGCTTGTAGGAATGACTGGCACTGACCACCATGAGCCCAGCACAAGATACTCAAGTCCAAATGCCTTCGAGCCCTAGGCAGAGGTGACTTTCAAGGGCCAGGATCCAAATCCTGATTTGCAGCTTGGTTTCACAGTTGTTGGTGATGTTTTCTTTGAGATCTCAGTTTCTGTTCCTGTAGCCTTTCAAAAGCATCAGATCTCTGCTGCCTTCTGCCAGATCAGATTCTTTTCTGGTGTGAGATATCCCTGAACAACATTGTACCCTGTGCCTCTCTCATTTTCTCTCACTATCTTTTATCTCTCTGATTTCCATCTCTTGTTCCTGTACCAGTTCCAACAGCTGTCCCTCCTTTCTGCTCAGTGCCAGGTTTTGCCCCCACCTCCCTGCCTGAATAATCCATGCCCTCAGACTTGTTCAGTAATTCCTCAAGTGAACCCATGATGCCAGAGACTTCTGACCCAGGGCTGGAGAGTCATTTTTCTCCAGCAGTAAGTACACACAGACATTCTCAGGGAACTCATCTTCCTTTCTGATCTTATCTCCTGCACTCCTTGACCCCTGCCTCCCTCAGAAGTGACTCCCTGCTGCCTACGAGATCAAAGTCATGTTTCCTGAAGCCTTCTGGAAAACCCATATTATCTCCTTTGCTACTTTTCTGTCCCTGTCTCTTCTCATTCCCTTATCTCTTCCCATTTCTCTTCCTGCCTTGTTCACTAAATTTGAATTATGCCAGGCTTCTGTATTCTTCCCACCACGGTGTGTTAACTCACTCAGTCCAATTCCCAACTGGAATCCCTCTCTCAAATCCACCTGGCCAGCTGTTCCCCTGCCTTTCCTCTCAACAGCTGTCCTAATATATCTCACTTGGAGTAATCAAGCCCATGGAATCCCTGTGTGTGAGAGCATGGAGACTTTCAGCACCAGGCAGTGATGTCTGTAAGCAGATGGTGAATTAGCTGCCTGGATTTGGGAATCAGCATTCAGGAACGGTGGTGTGATTTGGACTAAATGTCCCAAACTCCGTATTTTACTCGAGAAACAGGATTGCAGGAAGGAGCTGTTTGAGATCTGCATTCAGCAGCAGCCCGGGCTCCGGGGAGTGTTGAGGAGAAGCTCTCTGGAATGTGGCTGTTAGCATATCAAAGTAGAGTAAACATGGAGATGATACCCTGCTTCCTCTGCCCCAGTTAATTAAGGCACTCCTCATGTCTCCTTGGAAGGGAGGATTTATTAATGTGCTGTCATCCAGGGGAGTGATGGTTTGCTGAAAGGGAGGAGCCATTAATGGCATGAAGGATGTCATGCTGAACAAAGAGCAGATGTCAGAGAGACAGGGAATTTCTTTTATCTCCTGCTTTGCTGAGGTCTTAGATCCTGGTGTTTTATCATAAAAGCTTAGGAAAGTAGGGCTGAAAGAACTTCAGGTGGGCTTTTAATGCATTCCCCTGCTGCAAGGCAAGATCAGTGGTGCCTGTGTCACTGATGGATGTCTGCTCCATGGTGCTGAACAGGGTGCTTGTTTCCAGTTTTCTCTGAAATCCAGTGAGCACCACACCTCTCCTCAGGTATGGTGGGTGTGCTGAATATTTGTGTTTGTGATCACAAGTCCTGGTGGATGGCACTGGAAAGGAATGTGGTTTCAGAGATGCCCATGCCAAACCTCTGAGAGTTTCCAAAGGTGGTCTGCACTTATAATGCAGTGTGAATAATGTTTTTGTAGGCCTTGGATAAAGGGATCTTAAAAAGTGCTAGAACATATCTCAGCTGTCTTATCTCTCTCCATTTGGTGTCTGAAACAGCTTTTGCTGGTGTGGGTGAGGACAGATATTCATGAATCTAGGAGAGGTCTCAGTCTCCAGAGCTTTTCTACTGTCTGGGCAGCCCCCCCCGTCTAAATCAGTGAATTAGCAGAGTGTAAATGCAATGCAAATAACATTGGAATAAAGCTCTTGCCATCTTGGGGAATGTCTATGTGGGGGCAGGTTGGTAAAGGAGCACATAAATGATTCATCCATTAAACTTGTAAAACCTCAGGAGGATTCCCAAGAAACAGAAAAGCCCTGGAGAAAGACTGAGAGGTGAAGCTGAGGGTTGGCCGTGCTGGGGAGGGGATTCCACACGTTCCATTAATTGCTGTCCTGCAGGGTAATTAAACAGAGAAAAGGAAGATAGCAAAAGCACTCCTTTAAGCTCTGATGATTAAATCTTGCTGCCTCTGCAGGTTTACAGACCTGAAGAGGTCTGGCCTCACAAAGGTATTTTTATCAGGAAGGTACTGGGGAGGGCAGCTGGTTTACGTGTCAGGTAATTTGTTTGGAAATGGGCAGTGCACTCCTGCCTGAGCTCCAGCGTGGGATGAAAGAATTGACTGAGAAGTTCTGCTGAACTATGAGCTATGGCAGTGGTGCCATAGCTAAAATTTGGGTGTTCTTGCCTGAATCACAGTCCTTCCATAAAGATTATGGCACGTGGTTGAATCTGGCTTGTTCAGCTAGAGCCCTGGTGTTGTGAAATGATCACATTGGGCCACTCATTAGGCCCTTGGGTGTCATATCAATATTCAGTGCCAAGTATGTCTAGTTATTCCTAATAATCAGAAAACTATCTCCTGCCAAAGGTATTGAGCATTGCACTCATTTGTGCTAAAAGGACCTTGTGTTCTAAGGAGTTCATCCTTGTGAGCTCCAGAAACATCAGCTGGTACTGTGAACATTAGGGAGAGAGTTGATCTGTTAGTCATTCAGGGTGAGTGTAATGAAAATCAGGAGATTGAGAAAGTACCTACACTTTGTGTTTCAGCTGTTTATTTTTCCTGCTGGGCTTTTGGGATTCTGACAGTGTTGTGTACTCTGGAAATGGCAGTGTTTTCAGAGGATGAAGTTATTTTATTGGGCACTGCAGGACACTACAGCTGTCTGAGTTCTGGGAAAGTTGTGCTGCATCCCTGCAGGTCGTGGTGAACAGAGTTTTTACAGGGGTCATGTTGAAATTCAGGACAGGCTATATTCTCCAAAGGGAGAAGAGGATTCTGTACTGATGGGCACATTTGCAGCAAGTTGCCCAGGTACAGAAAGTCAGGATCTGGTGGGTATTCTCAGGAGTCCTGGTGGCTTCCATCAGCTGGTCCATGACATCAGAAGCTCTTCCTCTATAAAGACTTGAGTTCAAAATATTGTGACTTGCACTGGTGT
Organism: Taeniopygia guttata; assembly: GCF_048771995.1. Classification (NCBI taxonomy): domain Eukaryota; kingdom Metazoa; phylum Chordata; class Aves; order Passeriformes; family Estrildidae; genus Taeniopygia; species Taeniopygia guttata. The sequence goes on along the minus strand of NC_133035.1, from coordinate 17,677,810 downwards.
GATTATGAACTTGTTTTCCTACCTGACTGTAGCTGTGTCTCATGCATTGGATGGTTGAACTGTAATTTCTGTAGTTGTGGTTCATGATGAGTGTGTTGTTTTCTGTGTGGTTTTTGTTAAATGCAGTAACAATGAACATTATTGCTAAGGGAAACAGTTTCCATACATGAATATTAAACTCTAATGGAAACCATGTTGTTACTGCAAGATTAACAGAAATTGGCATCTTGGAGGACTATCCAGCATTAAGCCAAATTAATCTGTGCCACTAAGATTGCATGTCCAGCTTTGAATTAGGACATTCTCATAAAATGAAGGAACAGCTCACCCTGTTCACTTCTCTGGATGATCCCTATAAACCAGACTTGGCCTGGAGGCACAGTGGTGACAGCCTTAGCCTGTCTGTGTTGTATGTGCTGGAGAGGGCCCTTCCATGGATACAGTTCTTTTTCACCTGGATACTGCTGGCTCTTGAGACCTGTGTTTATTCAGCTGTAGAGCAGTGTTAGTACCTATCTTGGAGGCAGTTTAGCGGGTTTCTTCTTTAATGTTTCTTACATTTTGGAACCTTTTCTGTGTAGGCTCTATAGAAAGGGAGAAGTATTTTTCATTTTAAGTATCACAAGCACTGGAAGATTCCCTTGGTGACTGACTTGATGTGTAAATACAGTCAGGGCATCTCTGTCAAACATATCATTGCCATTGAATGGAAAGGCAGAGCATGAATCACTTCAGGGTTTCCTGATTTTACTCCTGTAGGATGTTAAGAGAGGCTACAGGAATGTAATTGATGGCAATGTGCGAGCTGCACAAATTGAAAATCATGGGAGGATGAGAAAAACATCAGCTCAACACCAAACTAGTAATGATGGGGAATGGGAGGTTTGCTCTGAGCATGTGGATGTGCAGGGACTCTCTGTCTGTGCCAAGCAGACTCCAGGACTGGGAGTTTGGCTCCCTTCCCAACAGCAAATACATTGAGCAGGAGGAGAGCCAGCCAAGTTTTAATCAAGTAAAAGTTCTGTATCCAGAGGTGGTTGGCAAAAGAAGAGATTAAAGTATTAGGAGTGCAATGAAAACAAGACATTAGAGAGTTGAAAGCTGGAGTACCTGGACAAACCACTTGCTGAGTGAATATTCCAGAGCCATCAGGAGGGAGCCCCAGGTGTTTGGAGTAGGACAAAACGGGAACTCACACACCAGGACTTGTCTTCTCCCAGCTTTGGCCATCCCTGTGGCAAGTGTGTAATATCCTCATGCCTTGCTGGGCTGGGGGGAGAGATGGGATCATTCCCCTTGGAGATACTGCTGGTGGAGGGCTCATAGCTGGCAGGAAGGCCAACAGCTGCAAACTGTTTATGTATGACAAGTTTTTGGATAAATGTGAGTTTACACAGTTGCCTGTGTCCCAGGCTTTACTGTGGAAGTGCAGATAGCTCTTCGTGTCCAAGCCCAAGCACAGAAGTTATGGGCTATAATTATGTAATTTCTCAGGAGAGAAAGGAAAAAACCCTTATGCTTGGTAATAGTAAAAATAGGAATTGGCTTTCCTTTCCCTCTTCCACTGATGCTCTTGCTTGACCTTTTTTATATATTAAAAATAGATTTGTGGTAATTGCTGACAGCATATCTGAAAGATAAGGACATTTTACCCCCAAAGAAAGTCATATCTGTATATTTGCAGAGGCACATGAGAAGTGTGGGGTTTTCTTAAAATATGAAAATCCCAGTTCAGCTTCCTTCCCTATTTTTCATTTTCACACGCACACACCTGTCTCACAGACAAGGCCAGAGGCAAAATTACCAAATAAAAGCATTTCCTCTTATATTATTCCCAGCCTGGTAGAACCATGACACGCCAAGATTTTCACAAACATGTCAGAATTTGTGAAGTTTTTATTCCAGTTCTGCAGACTTGAAAGGCTCAGATAAAAATCTGGAAATTTAAGAGGCAAACAACAGTTTCCATTCATCCCAATGAAGACATAAATCATGTTAATGCAGCTACCAAGGCATTGTGCTACTATTGTTGTTGGTTAAAGGTGTATTTTTCTCTGCATATCAGTTATGTGGATCATTTTACTGGCTTACAAAAAGGTTGCATTTATGTTAATGGTTCAGATAGATTTACTAAAGAACTGGAGTATGTTTGTAGATCAATAATTTATTTGCTGTTGATATTCTGATGAAATGAATTAATGCTAAAATGTATTGGTCCAAAGGAAAATTATAGTCTTAGGAAATAGTTGATAGAAAAAATAGATATAAAAAACGTTTTTTAAGGCAAGCTTTTTCAGGCTTAAAATGTGATATCAATTTGTTATAACTGGCTTGCTGTTCCAGAATGACTCTTATTAATAAGCACTCAGCAGTTCACGAGCTGGACTTCTTACTGAGTTCATTCCATGTACTCCAAAGGTTTCTGCTCTTCCAGCATTATAAGTTTCTCTGCCCAGTCCATTTCTGTAATAATAAACTAATTTTAAACGGCTACATTTTTTAAATTGATCATTGCAGATATCATAAAATGGCCACACAGGATTCACATTAAGCACTGAGAATAGCTAATAAAAATAGATGACTAAGAGTCTGTAACTGAGCCACAGTCACTACTTCTTTGACCACTGGTGGATATACAAGTCCTTAATCATTTCTTTTCCACCTTTGAATAATGAGGGTTTTAGCACAGAGCAGAAGCCAAAATAATAATGTGGATATGCATTGCCAGGTTCAGTGGGGATTAGAGCCACTAAACAAAGAGTTCAGAAGAATTACTATTTGGGATAATGTATTTGACATTTTAATTGGTATTTAACATATTTTAATATATTGGTGGAATTCTAGACTGTTCTGCTGCACCACACCTCCCAAAAATGGGAATGTTGCCCCCTTCCATCTCCATGATGGCAAACATAGACCCAGACTCATTTTATAAAATCTCTCGGAAGGAACTTGGCATGAATAATTGAAAGGAAAAGTGACTTGCCTGATTGACCGTGAGTCTGAAATGCAATTGTTGCTCCCCAGTTAAAACCTCACATGTCAGATACAACTGAGAGAGATACTGGCACAGGTTAATGGAAAATAAAGGTGGAATAATCAGGTTTAGTAGTAGGAATAAAACACTTTTGGTAAAATACCTGCTTTGGTGAAAGGGAATCAAAATATCTCTCCTTATTCAGTAAAAAGTGTCTTTCAGCTAACTCAAAGACTTGTTTTTGTCTTCCCTTTAACCAGAAAGGTTAAAGGGAAGCCACCAGGTGTGTGTGGACTGAGCTTGCAGTCTCAAAGACATTTCCCAAGAAGTCTGTTCCTGTTCCTTCCGAGCAATTCCTTGACGTCCTTTAGACTATTTTGCATGCAAAAAGCAAGTCAGTCCAAAATTCAGCCTTTTTGGCCATTGATTTAAAAGGTCTTTACCTCTTTTTTTTTTTTTTTTTTTTTTTTTTTTTTTTTTTTTGGTATGGATTTGCCCTTTCACAGTCAGAATTTGTAAAGTAAGCAAGTGTTAGTGCCTTTACTCTTCACTGCAAGTGCTGAAGTAGAAGGCTGTTGCCTATCCCTTCATTCCATCCAAAACACCCCTGGCAACTAATATCCACATCCTTATGGTTGTCAAATCTCTTAAAAACAGATCTGGACTTCTTCCAGGTCTAAAGTTTTACATTTGCACCCTGATAAACACAGCTTTGTCAACTCTGAGAGGAAAAGAAAAGAAAACTGGGAGATCATGGCTTCATTGCATGGTCATGGTCTGCTCCTTAAAGGCAGCTCCATCCGTGGAACAAGGACTGCAGTGAGGAAATAGATTCCCTGTGTGCTGTTAAATAAAGATAAAAGCAGATATATCCACGGGGACACCCTGAGCTAGCCTGTGTGCCAGCACAGCATTCCCAAGTGCAGTGGCACTTTCAGCAGGGGCCACTCTGCCTGCAGGAAGGGCAGATGAGGACTATTGTTTTTCCATAGCAGAGGTTCCATGCCATAACTTTTGAATTCCTTTTTGGCCTCAGCCTCAAACTGTTCGTGGTGCCCACACAAACAGGAGAATACTGTGCATGGATCAAATCCTAAATTCCACTCAGTAACAGGAGACTTGTGCCACCTACATTGGCTTTGTGACTCACCAGCAGCACTTTGCCAGCTCTCCTGGCTCTGACACTCTCGCTTGCTTTTAAGAGTGAAAATAAGGGAAAATGTAAGATCTTTTCAGAGTCTCTGCTTTATTGTTTTATTCCTGCTCCCTGACTTCATTCTGAAAATCAGGAGAACTCCATTTAAGTGCTTGCTCGCTGCATCTTCTAATGCTGTAGTAGAGGGTATTAATAGACAAGTTTAGATGAATTTTTGGGGCAGTGAAATATATTTTTAAGACAGTGAAATATATTTTCCAACAAAAGCAGTGAAGGTGAGTGTGTTTTACTTATTTCCTGTCTGACAAAACTCTGGATTGATTCTTCACTAGGGTAAGGAAGAAACTACTCAAATGACTTTGTATAGAAACTGCTCTAATATTTTTCATTCTGGTTGCATTTTTGGTCATTTGGTTGTTACTGCTTTATGTTTTGAATGAATGAGCTGTTTCGCTAGTTCTGATGGGAGCATTCTCTGTGTTTCTGTTGCAGGAATTGCTTATCTAGGAGGTGTCTGCAGTGCCAAAAGAAAATGTGTTCTTGCTGAAGACAATGGTCTCAATCTGGCATTCACAATTGCACATGAACTTGGGCACAAGTAAGAACTTCTCCTTCTGTTTCCTTCTTTACTTATGCCACTGCAGGATACTTTTATTTAAAGCCAGACAAGTGCAGTTACTAGAGTGGTGTGTTTGTTATGATTTCATAAATGTAGCACATTGATACATAACCTGATTTTCAGGAGGCTTATGTAATTACCCATTTTAGCATGCAGAAATCTTTCTAGCTGTTCTTCCCCTGTTTTCAGCTCTCTGTTCAGATTCTGAGTAGCATAAAGAGGACTCAATCTCTTAAATGATTGACAGTAATAGAGACAAATTCTGATTTTCTTTACAAATTCAGTGTAGAATAGGTCCACAAAACCAACATGAGCTTCAAAATCTTTGAACTTGCTAAGTTTTTTTCTGAAGTTCAGGTGTCTATGTCAAGGACTTTAATAGTTAAATAGTTTGGTAATGGTTTCATCTCTGCATGTGAAGTAATCTGCTGTGACTGAAATGGTAAACATCAGTATTTTGGAAATGCCCTTAAGCAGAATTATTTGATCAACAGAAAGAATTCCTATAAATTGATTTATCAGCTCAATCACACCTTAGTAAGACACTTTGAACACACTGGAAAAAGCAAGAAAGAACATGACAAGTCCTAGTCAGACAGCAATTTGCTGAATGAGATTACTGGGTACTTTCTGCAGGTGACTTTGGAGACTCTTTAAAGCTGCCTGTAAATATCCTATGGGCAGAAGAAAACAAAATTGACTGGAAGAGTCAGCTGCATGCTCTTAGTGCAGATAATGAGTTAACCAAAGGTGAGCTCCACATTCCCTGCTCTCCAGGCCCAGTGTCACTCATAACACTGAAGAGCTTTTTCCCCTTTCCATTGGCATCACTCTGGTTCCAGTGTCACAATTAGGCTGTGGAAGGTACAGAATTAGGCCAGGAACAAAGTTTTACAGGGGGCAGGACTGTGCCTGGGGGGTTTTCAAGCACTCTTTCCTTCAGCCTCTCTGGATGTAAGGTGGAAATCCCACCTTTGTTCCTGCAGTAAGAAGTTGTGCCTGAGGTTTTCCTGCACCCTTCCTACAGCTCATGTGTCTGGTGTATCTTCCTTTCCTGCAGTAAGAAGTATTTCACAGCTAAGTCAGAGCCAATGGAGCGTGTTCAGGTTCTGGCCAGTCTCATTCCATGACAAATAATTATTTTATGGCAATGTATTTCAAAGTTGCATGGAGGATATTTAGGTTACCTACCAAAAATGAATCTCCTGTTCACCCTCCAGTGACACCAAAGGCAGCTGAGCCAAACCGAGGGTGGTTTCAGCAGAAATGAAGGACATTTGGTTTTGGTTTTATTTAGATTGCACGCCAAGATGTTAAACTGAGCCTAAACTTAATAACAAATTAACCTGTGGGTAATGCTAAGGGAAATTCAGCACTCATCCTTGGATGGGCCAAGAGCAAGAGGGAAAAATACTTGAGCTGCAGAAAATCCAGCTGTGTGAAAGAGTGAGACTGGTCTGCCCTGGTGTTTGCCAAGTTTCTCAGCAGAGCTGACAAGCTTCCTTCTAATAATGCCTTCCAAAAAAATCCCCATCATAAATAGGGGATGTAATGCTTTCAGATATGGCTCTCCATCTGTGCAGAAAATTGCAAACTCCATTTTCATTTCTGAGGGCAGTTTTGGTGGTAAGACCACAGTGTCTTTCCTCTGCTGGTTTTCTTTCTTTGCCTTCATCTTGGAAAACTATTTCGGGAGTACTGGAGGGGTGTGGGGGTCAGTAAGGGTCAGTTTAGGGACCAAGGGATTGGAGTGATGGGGCTCTGGGAGGGCACAGGAGCCAGGAGGGCTCCAGCTGAAGGTTGCAGAAGCTGTTGGGAGGATTTTGCTGCCACGAGGGTTCAGGGACATGTTCCAGGTTCTCTCACCCCACAAGGAGCTGCAGTTCTCTGTCACACATTGGGGCAAACCCTTCTGCCCCCTCTGCCTTGCCACCAGCAGCCTAATCAACCCCCAGTGCTGCCAAATCAAAACAGAGAGGGGGAGATGCCATGTCTGTCACCCCCCAACCTGAGCAACAAAATCATCCCTCTGTGCTGTCACCCACCAGTGGCCTGGCTGCTCATTTCAACCTCTGACCAGTTGTCTGGTGCCTTTCTGGAGGCCAACAGCAGTCTTTTCATTGACATTGCAAGGTGTCAGGCCTTCTTCTTCTGGTGTTGACCTGCAATAAGATGCTCTGAGCAGTCATGTTTCAGCACATCTTGTGTGAATAGAAGAGTTCGTTGCAGAGTTTAGTGTTTTTGAGTGAAATGTAAGGAAACCCATTGCAGACAGGAACACAAAGGAAGCTGACGTGAGCTTTAAAAATGAAAACCAAGGAAAACTAGGTGCAAGTTTCTTAATTTAAAACAAAATCCAATCAAAACTTACATCCATATTGGCAAAAATATAAATTTTGGAAAGCCATAATTTTGAGCTTTATTGAAGTCTGATTTCATTATGAGTGTAGAAAAGCTGAGATTTATTATTCTTTCCTTAAGACTAACAAATGTCTGTGGAGATCACAAGCCCAGTTTGGCATTCACAGATAGTTTCTGATGTGGACTTTGGAAAAAGTGGATGGATTACTAATTGATGTGTCAGATTCCTAATCTGCCACTAATGTCATTTGGACTGACTGCAAAAACCACTATTCAGACAGCTGTGCTGTGAAAACATGGAGACACCATTAAGTACGTCCATTAGGAAGAAATAGGTCCTATGAAAGTTGAAGGATGGAAGTTCATCTTCAGGTTTAACCTGTGGAATTGTTGCTTGATGATGGGGTGAGGGATGTGACTTTTGTACTTAAATCTCCAAGTCTGGACTGAGAGTTTTGGTCCATGGGTGCAAAGGGAACATCCATCTGTATTTAGATACAAATTTTCTACAGAGGATCCAGGAGAAGAGTCTTGCTGTTACAGAAAGGTAACAGGCAGGGAGCCCAGTGAATGTATATTGAGGCTGCAAATCACAAACCTCACACAAGACAGGACCCTCGGCAAGCCTTGTTCCTTCAGTCAGCTGGGTCAGCAGTGGATGCCTTTTAAAACAGCACACTTGAGTGTGACCAGGGTTTGTTGGGTTTTATCCAGGATTTGCTGGGTGGGGTCCTGACCTACACAGAAGGGAAGACCCAGAGATCACAGTGGTCACTAGTCTTAAAATGTACCAGTCTAAGGTCTTCATATTATAAACATAATATGAACACTGACATTTCTTACCCTCGTCTTTCCTCAGAATTGTGGGCAAGTCCATTAGTGAAAGCCTAAAAGTGCCCTGCTTTTGTCACCAGGATCCTGACTGGTGCCTCTCTCCTCCTCCACCTCCTGAACTGCACCAGTGTGAGGCTGATCTGAGATTCACACCCCAAACACCACCCTGAACAACCGACTTGGAGAAAAATAGTGCCACTTCCCCCCCTCCTGCTTCCCTCTTTGCCTACAGCAGTGACTTAGTTACCATTTTTAAGTCCTTCTCCAAAGAAAAAGTCCAATAAGTTTTTGGAGACAAAAGCTGGGATTCATCCGTGTATCCATTATCCCTGCACGGAGCGGAGTGGCTGCAGCCAGAGGTTTTTCAGTTCAACAATGCCAGCTTTGTTGCCATTGCTGTTTCTTTCAACAGCCTCAGCTTTCCTGTTGTGGGATGGGGGCAGGCTTGGGTGAGGAGGGAAGATTCCCACTCATGAGCCAGAGGAACCTGGCACTGCCAGGATGGGGAGAGAATGGCCTGAGGTGGTGTGGCTGGGAGCCCCGCTGGGGCAGATGCCCTTAGGAAAGGGGATTAAAATCAACTGACAATAAGCAAGGAGCTGGCTCTTGCCAACAGCCTGAAACCCCACGGCCTCAAACTTGAAGCTGAAACAGATGAGGACAAAAATGAGTCCAAAGGTAAAAGCCCATAATGCACAAACCAAACAGCTCAGGGCTTGGAATCAGACAAGAGAAGGGTTTGGAACTGGCAGGTTTCTCTCCATTGTGCTTATTTGCTTTAGATGTTAGGTATTGATAGCTGTAGCTTGGTTAAAATTACTTCAGGGTGCATAATTATTCGCTGCTTTTGTGGTGTGTCTCAAGCATTGTGGTGTTGCAGGTGAGGGAAGAGCACTCTGGACTCTGGATGTTCCCTCTGTGGCCTGGTATTTGTGCTGATGGACTTGTGAATAACAGTGGCCTCCCTGATCTGTAGTTCTGCACCCAGCAGAGAGATTCATGCAGATGTGCCAGAATGTGAAAGCATTGCAGGCTGAGGAGGAGTGTCCCTGAGCAGATCCCAGAGGTACAGAGTGATGCCCTGTAACAATTAGCACCAGCAAACTCAGTCACTGTGTGCAGCTAGTCAGGATTCCTGAAAACCAAGCAGGAAATTTTCCCCCTTCTCCCCTGCCCCACAATTTATAAAGAATTGATCATAATGCATTTTAAAAAGGAAAAGTTTCATGTGGAAGCTGAGGACTACTCTGGTAAATGTGACAGATCTGTGCAGACAGGTAGTGCTGCAGAGTGCACACTGTGCTGATAGAAACCTCTTTCTTTTCCTGGATCAGCCTGTCCTGCCATTCCAGTCAGTACAGTGCCAGCAGCATTGGAGCCAGACAGCCAAATCATGGTGCTGGGGCAAAGGCAGTGCTTCTGGAAGCCATGGTGAAATGGAGGGACCTCTGCTAAAAATTCTCTCATTTTGTCCTGGGGTTATGACATTTAGGTGCAGGATATGGGAGCTGAGAAGCTGTTTTGAAAGAAAAAATGCCAACAGCCCTCTTTTTCAGAGCAGCTCAGTACAGTTTAACTCTTGAACTCAGAGCTCTACCAGTGGAGGCAGCTACGTGTAGTTTCTGTCCTGGCTGATTTTAAACATTAACTCTATTTATAAAAAAAAAAAAAAAAATCTCTTACCTGGGCTTCTTTATCTTTTCCGTGTTTCTCTGAGTTAGTCCCACATTTATCAGGCAGGTTCTGCCTGACCTGAATTTCTGTGGAACATTTGTCTTGGTTGCTGTTGCAGAAATACACCAATGTGTCCCCAGATTACTTCATACCTCCCAAAAGGCATGAAAACCAACATTACTGAAGTTGTAGACTCCAACATGCAGAAGCACCAAAGTCTCAGTTTCAGGGTTATCCAGACAACTTCAGTTATAACTCTGCTCCCTCTGTACTGCAAATGAGGTCAAACATCTACTCACAGGGTAGGATTTCAGCATGTAGTTAAAGACTTTACTTAAACACATACCCACAAGCATCTTATTCACTCCTGTGAATTAATATTTTACTGTAAAAGAGATCTTTTGCAAAGAGGTGCCCATCCTGTGTGTCTGTGAGGTAACACCCAGTTCTGGATGGCTCAGGGATGTAGCCTGTGGCTGCCAGGACCTGTCCAGTGTCTGGATAAACCTCTCCAGTGGCACTGCTGGCAGTTTGGGTGTAGATCCTGCCTTGTGTTGGGGAGCTGTGATTCCCTCGGTGCCTTCATAAACCCTGTGTGGCCCTTCAGACCATGCTGTGTCAGAACTCACATCTCTGCATTTGGAGTGCTGGAAAATCAAGGTCAGTTGGATCCCAAGGAGCACTGGAGCCAGAGAAAATCCCGTGCAGCTTTTATTCTTACAAGCTCAGGTATTTCTGACTTTGCTGCACCAGGACTTCCTGAGTAGCTGGAGAGTTGCATTTAGGCAGTGCCTGCCCCAGCTCTATTCTCCTGGTGCCAGAATCCCCACTTGAGATCTCCCAGGAGGACGTAGCTGTTCCAGTATATTGCAGTCCCAGGAGTACTGGGAGGGACTGGCTGCTGTGTAGACATACCCTGAGGCTGGCCAAAAATGCTGGCAGCGGTCCGTACCCACCCTGGAGTTGCTAATTTTATTTTCTGCCATTTGTGTTGTAAATCTGTTGAGGAATGTCTCTCTCTCCCTGTTCCCAGGCTCCCTTTTCGTGCTCCCCTCCTCCCAGGTTTCATTCTTCTTCCACAGATAATTGCAAGCACATTTTCACATTTCAGTTGTCCTTCTCTGTACAACTCCAAAGGACATAATGGAACACTGCCTATTTCATCATATGTGCTTGTACATCAGAGTGGTATGATCTAACCAAAGCAGTTATTTAATAACAGGTTCTGGTTCAGAGAAAGAATAAGTATATCCTAAAATTTCAGGAGATGCTTCCTCCACTTCTGATAACACACGGAGAGGTCTGTTTTAAATAAATTATTATTATGTACCGTAGGAGCTTGATAATAACTTTCTGAAAACCATGTCCTAAGTTAGTCAAAAGGAAGCAGAGATCAAAGACAGGTTTAAACATACGAATAAAACAATCAGTGGAGACTTCTGCCAGCATGGATGATTTGACCTGGGGAGAAGGTAGTGGTGGAGCAGCACTAAACAGTAAGTGTCTTGGCCGTGGTATTGACCTTGTCTGGGCAGGTTGTTTTTGCAATGGCAGTGGGATCACGCAGAGAAAAATTTAAAGAAAAAGAAAATTAGGTACAAAAATCACACAGAGAAAAAGAATATTGGGGAGGAGAAATTGAGAGGTTTGTTAGTACTGTGCTCTGGATAAATCTCAGTTTGGGTGTATTTTTTTAGTTTTATGTAAAGCTGCAAGATATTTCCAGGTGCGTTTACTGAACCTGCTAATCCTGGCACAGTAGCAGGGTACCTTCCCTCTGTTATGATTATCTCGTGACAGAGATTCACCTATAAAGGTTTCACCTTTGTACCATCAAATTTGATGCTTTATTTACAGTACTGGAATGTAATAACATTGGAAGTGGGCGTGGGAATGTCCACATCCCGTTGCTTTCTGGACTCTTGTGGCAAACATTAGTTCTGGGTAAGGGTTTCTTGCTGCTTTGTGAAGGATCTCTGTGTAATCCCTCGGGAAGCAACGTTCCCTTGCAGTCCCTCTAATTCCTTTGTTTTTGAGCATCTTGTACAGCTTTGCTTAACATAATAAAACTGCAGCAAACAGGCGAACGACAGCCATTTAGAAACACAATTTTTGTTCAATCAATAGCTTTGTAGCTTTGCCAGCTCTGCCTTTCTTTTTGAAGGCTTACTCTGCTGAGTAAGCCAGGGCTGTGTTAAGTGGCTGGGCTGTAATGATTTGGCAAACCTTGCATCTGCTTCCTGCCACGAGGGTTCTGGTTTCATACTCCACTGGCTTTGCTGGCAACAGCCTGGTGTACCCAGTGACCCAAAACGTGGGGACAGTACAAGCCCCCATTGTGCAGCCTCCCACTGCACACTAGCACAGGAAATATTAAGTTTGTAAGTGCCATTTACCAAATAATAATTTGTTTTTATACAAGGGCAGCGATCTAGATGAAATATTTACTTTTCTGCTAGCAGTTGGGTTCCAATAGCCTGTAACCTGTGCTGTCTGCCTGGCATGCTGAGTTCAACAGGTTCCAGGTGAAAATGACTTCCCGAGCTGGGGAAGGTGATAAATCCCAGACTGTCACTTGGAAACGCCTTTGGTAGTAAGTCAGCAGCAGCAATGCCAGTGGAAATGTTGTTGCCACAATAAATGTGGTTCCCTTTAGCTGTTACGTCAGTGGAAGGCTGTGCTAGGGTGGAACAAGGTTGGCTGCCTCTTGGCCAACAGTTGTGTTGGGAAATAAAATTCAGCAAAAAAGAGTTTACTGGAGAAATGAAGTAAACAGGCCTGCTTTGTTCTCAGTGATCCCTTTCCATTTGCAAAATTCTCCCTATGCTGGATGCCAGGCCTGTTTCCATTGCTGGATCCAGCCCAGCAGGGAGTTTGTTGTCTACATCTTTATTTGAACCCCAGTTTCCATGAAAAAGAGAATAGCCCACAGTTTTCAGCTTTTGCTTAGATAAAACAAATCAAAGCATAAGGAATCTGATAATAATAATTTGCTCTCGCTTAAAAAGTTTCCTTCCTGCTTGGCTCTAATTAGCTCAGGGCTTTAAAAATGAGTATTTTTCACTGTACCTTCTTTCTGTGCTCCAAAGTCCATTGGGACACTCATCTTATACACCACATCTTATCCACATTTGGGACAGTTTGACCTCTCAGAGTTTCTCATGTCCACACTCTGGTAGCTGTTTCTCACCTGCTAGTGGCAGTCCAAATCCTGCCTGGCTCTTCCTGCTCCCTGCTGAGCTCCTTTCCTCCCACCCTGCTGTTTGCCAACATCACTCTGGAGACAGTTAATGAAGTGACAGCTTTCTAATCTAGCTTTTAAATATTCATTTTAATTGCACATTGTAAAACTAGGCTGCAGGATAAAGAAATGCTCCCTAGAAACAGTTTGTGCTTCTTGGTTCAGGTAGTCTCTGTACTTAGGGAAAGTGTCTTTCCTTCAAAGGAAAAACACAGCTTCCTTTCTTCCTCCTGAAAACACAACCAGCAGCACTTTTCAATGGGTGAATTCTTTCCTGTCTGGTTCCTCCTTTATCTCAAGTAAAGCTGCCTGCTGTGTAATGTGGGATAGATGTAGTCCAAGAAGGCAGAACTCTTCCCTACTATCCATCATGAGTCACCATGGTCAGAAGTGGTCAAATTCTGATAAAAGAGCAGATTTGCCTGCATTTAGTAGTTTTAAAGAAATGCTGCAAATTGGATTTTCCTACAGGAGCATTATAATAATGACTTTGCCATCAGCTTTCCTGCCTGTGTGAACAGGCATCACTTAATTTGAAGTATCACCTCCACTGTGTATTTATTTTACCTCTTTCTCCATTATTTCACTGTTATTGACACATTTCCAGTACTAATTCAGATATGACCTGAGGGCTTTCTCCAGTCAAAGAAAAGGCCAACTTGTTTGCTTAGTAAAATGTATTAATATTTTCTTTTTATACATTAAGTACTACCTTCCATACCTGCAGCTCCTTCTGAGCTGTTTATGTGTGTTGAAGTAACTTCACCAGGTTTGCCAAATGTGAGATTGCAGGAGCCCCTCTGAGCACAATGAACAGAAGAACACGAGAAAACCTCATACACGTCTCCAGAAAGCTGTCACCAGTTAGGTGACACACACCCTACACCTCTTATCAGCTAGAGACCCTCTAAAACAGTATCTTCTCTTGAAAATAACAAACTTTTTTCTTTTTCTGTAATTTCTCTTCACATTAACATGTTCAAGACAAAGTTATTAAAAGCAAGAGTGTCTTTTCAAGTAGCTTTTTACTTTCCTCATGTTCCTTAGACAATATGAAAGCAAACTTGACTTGATTAGCACTGAGGTTTGTAGGCAACCAGGCACACCCACTACCCAAAGAATTTAACTTCAGTATTGGTCTGAACATATCATTGCCAAATAGATTTGATACCAGGCCATAATTTGCAACATTCCTGTTTGCTATGGAGTCTCTCCCTGCTGATAAAATGAGTGAAACTGAGATAAATTGCTTAACTTCTGCAATCATTTACAAAGAGCCTTGGCCAGGTGGTCCTGGTATTATAAATTATTTTACCAGCTGAACAATTATGAAAAGTCCCAGGAGTTTAGGGGGCTGGTGTATGGGAGTGCCACTGTTGGAAACAAAAATTTTAGAGTTGGATCATGTATTTCCTGTGCAGCTTTTTTCCCAGTCAGTTCTGGTGGGTTTTTCTCATTTTTGGAAGCAAAAGCAAGTGGAGAGGTTTGTTACTGTCCTCTGCGGTGACCTGTTGTGTTGGTGGATCAGTGCAAGAGGGTCACATAAGGATGGATTTCTTCTTGCACTGAATCTGCAAGCCCATAGTGATTGACAATGCAGACCAAGAAAGAGGATGAAAAATATTTCTGTGAGAAGGGCTTCTGCTGTCCTGAGAGCCATTAAATACATACCCTCTGCCTTCTCTGGGGACTGCAAAGCACTTGATGCTGGTAGAATTTATACATTGCATTTACTTCACACCTTCTTGTCTTTTGATGTTGGCCATCTCCTCCTTCCCACCTCCAGGAATGGAGAATTCATCTCCCAGCGTGAGGAAGGCAGCCAGCATTCCTGACTCCTACGGTGCATTCCCCAGGCTGCCCCACTTCCCCAGCCCTCGCCTGTGGGTGGCTTCCTGATGGGGCAGAGTGTGGGACATCTGGGTTACTCGTGTTGCATCTATTTGGCAAATATTCCACACCATCTCTCCCCTCTCCTTGCTTTTCTTTGAAGGGTGTCTTGTGTTGCAGCTCAGCATTCAGGTTTGGCACTCGGTCATTTAATGCACTTGACTGGAGGCTTTCAATGGTTTCACAGGAGTTTTGGAAAAGTGCACACAGAGCTTCCCCTGGGGTTTCTGACACTCTTGAGTGACAGGGCTGTCAGTGCTCACTGAGCTTTTGTCTCTCTTCCCTCGTGGGTGGGAAATCCCACCCAGCTATCCCGGAGTTTGGTCTTTTTTCCACTCTACAATTTATATTCCCTTTTCATCTTCTGAGGAAATGCATGTCACATTTTCGGAGGACTCGTTCTCACCCACTTCAGGCAGTGCTGAAAGCAAACAGCTTGTTACCCTTGAGCTTGTTCCTTGTGCTGTGCCCCGGGGTGCTTTCCAAAAACAAGGAGCTACAGATGGAGCACAGCAGCCTCTGTGCAATGAGCAGTCCTTCTCTGCCCACCCCTGGTTCATTCATAGTCATTGTGCTCCTTCTGCAACAGTTCTCTGTGGTCTGAAACCAGACTGAAGCAAGTGAGAAAGGAAGAATTTTGTATGTCCAAGAAGTGGATTTAAATACTTGGAGGGCAAGGAAGCAGCTTAGTGCAAACATTTTCATGGAGGCATCCTCAGAGAAATTTATTCTTACTTTAGGGTCACAGCTCAGCTGTGATCATGACAAACAGCCAGTGTGAGACAAGTGATTCCTGTGGAGAGTCGCTGATCCATGTTGTACAGTGAGTGCTTTTGGATATATTTATATTCAGCTCCTCAACAGGGATTGACTGAAGGAAATAAAGCAACCCTTGACTCCTACTGATGCTGTTGTGTCAGAAATCTGCTCTGTGCTGTTGGCAGGTATGAAAGAATGTGTGAGGGTGTAGAAATGCTCAGCATGTGGTTGGATGCCTGCATGGAGATTGGGATAGTGCTTTAAGGAAGGAGACAGGAAAGATTCATGTAAGATGCTAAATGGATCTTGGAAAGGAGGGAGTATTGACATCAGAAGGCAGAAGGGTGTTTTCCTGAAGTAATGCTACCTCTTCAATGCTGAGTTTCTGTCAAATTTATTTGCATATATATTGATCAACTTTAGCATTTTGTAGGACTTTGTATTTGGTGGAGCATTCCTTTTTCTGCCCCTGTTGCCTCAGAACCTGCCAGCTCTTAGAAGAAGCTGTGAAGCTTTTTTCAGGAAAAGGTTGATATGCAGGGGCCACATCCTAGAAATCAGAAGCAGTGGAGAGAGGCCCTTGGAATGGTGGATGTTCAGTTGTTTTGCAGCTGGATTCCTTCATTTCACCAAAGGTGCTGGAATGCATCAGGCAGTGCCTGTCCTGCTGTGAATCACCCACTCCATGGAGCAGCAAGGGCTGCTCAGGGAGACTTCCATGAGCAAATGTCTGCTGGAGAAAGGAGTCAATAATGTGAGCAGGTGATGTTGCTGGGGAGAGGATCCAAAGATGATTCTTCACCCTGCTCTTCATGGCCTTGGTCAGGCTTTGATCAAACCATGTAAAGGTCTGGTGTTTATACAAGTGAGCTTTTGAGTGCAAGGCCAGAGTGGGTGTGCCTGGTATGTCACTTGTGCTGTCTGTCCCTGCCATGTCACTCTCATGTGCTCTCTGTTTCTGCCATGTCTGTCTCATGTGTTTTCTGTCCCTGCCATGTCTTTCTCATGTGCTCTCTGTCCCTGCCATGTCTGTCTCATGTGTTTTCTGTCCCTGCCATGTCTTTCTCATGTGCTCTCTGTCCCTGCCATGTCTGTCTCATGTGTTTTCTGTCCCTGCCATGTCTTTCTCATGTGCTCTCTGTCCCTTGTGGCCTAAGCTCTTACTTTGCTGCCTTCCAGATTCCAAGGCAAAAGAGCTAATTCCTTTTAAATGAAAACCATATCATAAAGGGCTGGATCTGTCATGCAGCTGAACAAACCACAGCTTTCCACACTGTTATTCACCATAGGCGTTCGTGTGTTCTCACTCGCTGTTGTTGACTTCTTGGCTCCTTGATGAGTAGATAACCATATAAAATATCTGGTTACTTCATTATTGGAGAGTGACATAAACTTGGTTATGAAAACAAGAGTCCAGTAGTCATGGCTCCCTTTAAATGTTGACTTCCCTGATTAAAAGAGCCCCAAAAGTACAGCACCCATCCTGAACACCCCTGTTCTAGATAACGCTGTGTACAATGACCAGCCTTGGTTACTTCAAATGCTTTAAGTAGGATCATCTCCCTCTCTTCATTACTGCTCCCCAAAGTGTTTCTGACAGTTTCTGGAATAGTCAAAGCATATTTAATAAACAGTGTTTACATGTTTGAAAGAAGAGGGTGAAAAAACCTGCTTTCCATTAAGCCAATGGCCTCAGTGGCCACTGGGTTTGTAGGAAGGTTGCACAAGATGTTTCCTTGCCTCCTCCCTCAGTGAGAGCTCAGCTCACCTCAGCATTTTCACAGGATTTGTTAGTTTGTCCAAGCCTCCCTTGGCCCCCTCTGACATCTCTGGCTGTCTCTGCCTCTCTTAGAGGCATCACCTTCCTGCATCACCCTCTCAAAGTTACTGTCCTCACTTTGCACTGCAGCTTCTACTACAATTCCAGCTCAAATAAGCACCTCTGCTTCACTCCTTCCTCTGTTATGTCTTTATTCTCAACTGGATGGAAACCTCATAACTTGCAAGATGATCAGAATTTTATATTGAAATGTTAAACATGTTGAACCAGTTCAGAAGTAGGCATCTTTCCAGTGATGCAGCTTCAATTTCAAATGTTAATAAAAATTCCTAACATTGAACTCAATTTGGGAGTGGACAGCTCACAGGCTGGATGATGTGGGGTGCTGTCTCCCACTCCTGGTTCAAACCCAGCCTAAGGCAGGAGCTGCTAAAAGCTGTTGGTGTGCACCCTCTGCCTAGTGACCTGTTTGGATTTGAGTTTAATGGCCATGTTTAATGTTCTCAGCTGCCAGCCACACACCCTGTGTAACTCCTTCCATGCCAGCATCTTTCTCTGTGCTTGACATTGGATGCACTGCAGAGATGGGATTCCCTTCTCAAACCTTCACTGAGACCTGATAGGAGGTGGGAAGGGGAGGGATTTTGTCCTTCATATGAAAAAACAGATGGCATTTGTACTTGTCTAAATAGCTGTCCCCCTGTGGGGCACTGTCATCCTGCCCACGCTGACATGCCAGAGCAGGTAAATTACAGCTCCCCTTCTCCCTTACGTCTCCCACTCTGTGAGGATGTTGTCCAGTCTGCCCTCCTTTTGCATTTATTTTTTTCCAGTGGGCTTTAGAAAGAAATCTTGTGCTTAGTCCTGGCTCTGCATGTGATGCTGGATTACTTGTGAGTGAGTCACGGCAAGCTGGGTCACAGGGAATGACTTCTCTCATATTCTCTTCTGAGAAGGTCAGTGGTGACGTGCAAGGCTGGTACTGCCTAGTTTGTTACAGGTTGAGAAAACATGCTGCCCAGCAATCAAGTATCAACCAAAAATGTAAAAAACTTTGTGGTCCACTGAACTTTTCACTTGGAGCATGAGATATGTGTGCCTTCTCCTGTCCCCCCTGTGTTTGGGATGCAGCTCTCATGGCCTCTTTACTCAGTTCTCTGCAGGACTGGTCCCAAGGAGCTCTTCCTATTTAACGTGTTGCTGAGCTTACACAGTTACAGCTCTTAGTGAGTTGGTTCTTTGGAAAGGCTCCTTTGGATTTCTGTCTGTGGGAGTGAGAGACAGCCCAATGTCCTCATTTCCTTCTTGGCAGCTGGACATCCTCCCTGCCCTTTGGAGAAGGGGTGGCTGAGGTAAGTGCAGTTGTGTGGAGAACAATCAATTGTTTGTCATGCATGTTTAATAAGCAGCTGAGGTGACAGCCAGGACACCCTGGGTAGCCTTGATAGCCATGAGTTTCTAAAGTGATCCAGCATTTGACTCAAGCTGAGTGATTTGTAGGCAAATGGAATGGTTTGCCTTTCAGAGGAAGGTGATGGAGGTGGTCTTACTTCTTGGCATTTCCACATGGATGTCTTTTTTTCAGGTTTCCCTTCTTCATATTTCTTTCTTTCAGTTGCTACTCTATTCTGAAGAAAAGTGCTGCTGCTGTTGCTATTTTCTATCAAACTTGCCTCTTGTCCCAGCTTCATGTGTCTCCCTGCTAAGGGAGAGTGAATGATAACAATCCTGGGGATTTGTCCAGTGGTGTCTTACCAGCCAGAGTTGCAGCTGTTGAAAAGATTTTTCCAGCATCTCCTAAATCAGTTTCTCCCAGCCCCTGGCATTACCCTCACAATTGGGTTTTTATTGAGTCATAGTGGTGCTGGTGAAGATTTGTGTACATGACTCAAGAACATTGAGGTGCAGCAGTGCATTGGATGCAGTAGGAGGCTTTCTACAAGCTTTGGTGCACTTTGGCTCAGGCTTGTGCAGAAAAACAGGAAACACTGGAAAACACACCAAGGGTAAACAGAGCACTTTAGTTACATTAACTGTCTAGAGGAGAAACTCCACGAATGACCCAAACAAACAAAGCAAGTGCATTCATTCAGCATTGCTGTGGGAAAACAGAGGGCTGATAATTGAGTTTAGCATAAAAGAATTACACAAGAAATTGGCCAGCTCAGGCCCAGAGTGCAGTTCTGGCATCCTGACCCAGTTCTG
Source organism: Taeniopygia guttata (assembly GCF_048771995.1). Lineage (NCBI taxonomy): Eukaryota > Metazoa > Chordata > Aves > Passeriformes > Estrildidae > Taeniopygia > Taeniopygia guttata. Next base: position 17,658,314 of record NC_133035.1, on the reverse strand, counting down.
ATTGCTGCACAGGCTTCAGGGAGGCCAGAGCTCCCAGAGACTGCATGCTATTTTTTATTCATAGCAGTGGTACTTTAAAGCCTTGCTCTCCAAAAAAACTGCATCAAAGAGATCTGTTGTTGCTGCCTCCCTGTGACTCCTGATCAGATTTGCCTTGCTGTGATTATGTTAACAGTCAGGGCTCACACTGGTCAATCAGCTCGTTTCTGGCCTCACACATGGTGAGCCACAGTAAATGTGCTGCAGGACTCCTCCAGTGAGGCCATGGTGTCTGACTGGTAAGCAATGCATTATTTATCTTAGGAAAGAAACTGGAGTGTGAAACCAGAATCCCAGGGTGCCTACTCTGAGTAAACACTGAATGAAAGGAGTTGAAGAGCTGACAGTCTGAGCTGTCCTTGCTTGCCTTTGTGGAATCTCATTGTCTTGAGGAGGAGACTGTGATGAACTGAAAGGCTGAAGTTTCCTGTGGGGTTGGGATGGAAGAGTGACTGTGGTGGTAACAGCACAAAGGGAAACTGAGTCCTGCTCATCCACAATGGCTCTGCTGGCTTTGTAAAGACTAACAGGCAGCATCTGTTTGTGGCTTCTGATAAAATGGACATTTATGTCTCAAGGGAGCACACAGGGCAGTGCAGTGTCATTTTGACATTGCTACTTCTAATCTAAGAGCTTTTCTTATCAACTCTTTGTTCAAGATCAGTTCAGGTAAGAATAGAACTTCCCAAGGCAGAATATTTCAACAGACTGATTACCTGCTTCTAATCCCACGTGAATTCTGAATAGCAGGTAAGATTAGATGGTCACAAATGAAATGTAAACTATTGATTCAGTTTGCACTGGTGTTTAGTACAAACACACACTGCTGTGTCCCTTTTTTTTTTTTTTCTGTTTAAAGGAGAGGGACTGTTCATTAGTGAAAAGAATCAGCATGGCATTACATTTACTGCTTGTTTAGGAAAACCTGGTCCCTTTGATGTAGCTGGAGACCCTTGAACTTCAGAAAAGATTGTGTTAGCATACTATGGTATGCTTTAGTCCTGCAGGTCATTTAATCAGTTTCTCAAGTGAGTCATTGTAAGGTAAAGTAGATGCTGAGAGAAGTTCTGCATTGCCAATTAAAACAGGCTCCAAAGGTGTTGCTGGTTTCATTCTACCAGAAACTCATCACTGAGAGGCCAGGAGGGGTTGCCTGTGTACCTTGAGGCCAGATCCCAAGCTAAAATAAACTGGCAAAGCTCTTTTGCTTTATACCAATAAAAGTATTCCTTTCAGGCTCAATTCCTTTATGCTTGTGACTTTTGAAAGAATTTCTGTTAAGAAAACGGGAATGATTCAGAAATGGGTAGATTACCACACATGTAAGAATTGAATGAATTTCAGAAGCCGCCTGTAAATAACTTTGCGAGTTCTGATTCATTCTTTATAGAGATTACATTTTATCTGTCTCAAACCCCCTGCAAATAAAAGCTGAGTAAAGACTGGCAGCCTCAGCATTTGTGTTAAGCAAGACATCTTCCATGAGATCAGGTTTAAAATAAAGTTAAGGACAGGAATGTACTAATTAGTAAGTGCTACCCTTGTTTTTTTATAACAAAACCTCACTTTCAACATATCTGACAAAAAATAATTGACCTTAATCAGTAAGCTAAAGCATTTCTTAATTAAAAACCCTAGACTAAACACTAGTCTATTCTGGAAGGGATGAAATCAGGGATCCTAAAGCACTTGCAAAGTCAGGAAGATGATTTGCTTTCAGCCTTTTGAGATGGAACAGCTGATGTGCTGACCAGGAGGGTGCTCAGGAAGCTGCCAGAACAGAAGGGCTGCCAGATCCCATCCCACAGAAACAGAGTAGAAACCCAAATAGGACCCAACTTTGAGTCTCAGCACTGTGGCAGTCACAAGGCAGACAAGCTGCAAGAAACCTTGGAAGCCTGCCTGGTCTCCCTTAGAAAAGTTAACAGGATTGCTGCATGCCCATGAGCCTTCAAACTGGCATTTTTGGGCAAACTTTGTTCTGGAAGATTCCTGACAAGCTCACATCTCTTGCTTCATGGTGCTGAGCCCTTCCTTTCCTGACTTTTAGGAGCACAGTCTTTAGATGGGCTTATTTGCATTGGAGAAATACTGCTAGAACTTTCATCCTAGCATCCTTTCATGTGAGGAGTTTTCTCTGTGTGTAGAAACAACATGGGTAAAATATTTGGAGTGAAACCCAGGCTCCATTGAAGTCAATGGCAAAACTCCCATTCACTTCAGTGGAGAAGGAATTTCACTCTTTACTGTTTTGAAGTTAGAGTTACTAATAGACTGTTAGATTATTCCTGCGTGCATCAAACAAAATGTGCTTGATGTTAATGTTTCTGCAGTGTTCAAAAACCACAAAGGTTTAAAAACAAGAATAACTATGAACTTCTGAGTCTAAAAATTACATTCAATATAGTTTTGCTAGAAATAATAATAATGTCCCTGGAGATAAACCTAAAATAATAGACTCCACCATATAATCTTCACTATAAGCTAAAAATAGCAGAGATGGTGGTTCAATCTAAGCCATAATTATCAAAGTGCTGATGTGGGTTTTGGTTCATTGCTACTAGAAATGGATGTCGTGTTTGGGCTCTGAACAGTCAAGTCCCACAACTGGGGAGAAGCAAAGCCAAGAGCACAGTCAGAAAGCAAACAGGAGCCTCAGATTTGTAGGGAAATAGCATGGATTAAGCAGCGCATATTTAAAGGGACTGCTCCTGGCTTGCTCCAGCCAGCCAGCTGGAAATCCAGTGAATTCTGTATTTTCAGCCCCAATTTGGTGATGTTTTACTAGAAGGTGACACTGGCCATAGAAGGCACCTTTCTTGTGAAAGTCATTTTCCATTTCACTTTGGAATTGAAGGAGGAATGTTACTTTTTTAAGGAGTTATTACTCTGTGATTCTGAGAAAGGATTTTAATGTTCATTTTGAAGGAAAATCCTTGACTCACTTCCATTGCCAGGCAGGTTGTTGTGATGGGCTGAGTGTAGGACTGAGTGTAGTAGGTGACCTTGGTCACATAATTTTCCCCTGTTCACAAAGTTTTACTTGCAGCAGATCATCTGACCCAACCCACCACTCAAAAAAGGATCAGCCTCAGAGTTAGATGATTGTACGATACTACTAATTTAGAAAAATGTTTTTACTAACAGTATATTGCAAATTCACACTGATGCAAGAAGAAGGCCCATCTCTAGATCATTCTCTCACTGTAATTGTAGGGATCCTATCCACTTGATTTGGCAAAGCAGTCCAAAATTTTCAGTAAATATTCCAGCAGATACCCTTCTCTAAGCTACATCACTTCTCCAGGTTCACTTCTCATAAACCCTGGGAGAAAGGTCCATAAGAAGCACATTTAAAAGTTTCAAACACACAAACCAAATACATTGTGAAATTAAGGCTATGGATAAATGAAAGGAACCTCTAGTTAATTTATTTAACAGGTGCCCAGGGCAGTGCATGGCAGATTGTGTGGTGTATGTGCAGCCTGTTGCCCAGCTGTAAATTGCTGAGAGTGTCATTGCTGAGGGCAGGGAAATGAGAAACCCACATCATAACTTGATAGGTTTTTTTCTCTTCTGTTGTTCTAATCCAACAGCATGGGGATGAGCCATGATGATGATCATCAGCCCTGTGCTGGGAGGTCTCACATCATGTCTGGAGAATGGGTGAAGGGCAGGAACCCAAGCGACCTTTCCTGGTCTTCGTGCAGCCGAGACGACCTGGAAAACTTCCTAAAGTAAGGATTGTGCTGAGTGTCAAAAATCCTACCAGGCAAGAATCCACTCTTTTGCTTTAAAGTGAAAGTATTAACAATTTTCCTTTTAAAGAACTGTACATTAGGGTATGCAAATTTGAATCTGTCTCCATTGCAGTAGCACCTTGAAACTGAGGATTGAAGAGAGGCAGAAGAATCATGTACAATTGTCTGTTGCTGATAACATCTTTTTAAAAAAAAACTCATATCACCATTTTTTACAGGAAATGCCTTTCAATTTTGCAATTACAGAAATCTGTGTGTAGGTGGCTTGCAGAAATTTCTGCTTAAAGATGCTGCAGCTATTTATGCCGTGGCTTTTATTGTCTTGTTATTAAATAACTTTTATTTTATTGAAACTTGACTTTGCCTGGAGGTCATTCTGATGTGTTTTCTCATGCCTCAATGAGTGTTGGTCTAAAACGGTTCACTATAAAGTTCTTCCCCACTGCATCCATGTTTCAGCTCATTATATTCCGTTGTTCAGGAAGGATTTCTGTCCTGCGGCTTGTTAAATCTCATGTACTACAGGAAGCACTGGAATTGCCTGAACTCTGCAGTTCTAATCTTAAATCTACAGTGCAGCTCTCTGACAAACAGTGACTGGCACAGTGCTTTTTGCTAGGAGTGGGTTCAGCATGGAAAATTTCCCACTCTGGGGTTTAGAGGTAGGAAAGAAATGAAAATAATGAAAGAAAATGGGATTTTTAATGCCATGTTAAAGGCATGAATTAGAAAAAGAAGTTGAATCTGAACTCATCTGGTTGCGTCTGGCCCCTGATATGACAGTGATATTCCAATTTATAAAAGATTGTTGTGAAGGCAAGAGAAGAGTCTTCTTTTTATGCCTGTGATGGTTAATAAAAAATGTCAAGGGCTCAGAATTCAACTGGGGGGATTGAGGTGAGACATGATGGAAAACTTTCTAGCTGTCATTTCAAGGCAAGTGAAGCTTTGGGCTGGATTGCCTGAGGGCCAAATTGAGTCTCCTTCAGATTTCTAGGAACGGTTTAACCCAGAATATTGTGAATGTTGGTTTAGACAAATGTTTAACCCAGAATATTTTGAATGTTGGTTTAGACAAATTTTTAGCCCAGAATGTTGTGAATGTTGGTTTAGACAAATGTTTAGCCCAGAATGTTGTGAATGTCATCTGTCCTGCCTTGAGGCCTGGGACCATGGGTGACTTCCCAAGGCCCTTTATATCCATAGCTCTCAGTGATTCAGAAGACTTCCAGGGAAAATCCCGTGAGGGGCTTTCCCTAAAGGGCATTTTTCCTTCCTGCCCAGGTCCAAGGTGAGCACCTGCCTGCTGCTGACAGACCCCCGGAGCCAATATTCCGTGCGGCTCCCTCACAAGCTGCCGGGGATGCACTACAGCGCTGACGAGCAGTGCCAGATCCTTTTTGGCACCAATGCCACCTTCTGTAAGAACATGGAGGTAAGAGCTCGTGGGTTGTCGCTAAAACAAGGTGGGAAGTGGAAATAAAGCTGCCAAGCTCTGGGGAAGAGAAAAGGGGTCTGTGTTTCCCTCAGTTTCAGCGCTGTTGGTAAAAAATGAAACGGGCTCGAGCTCCATGTCAGCAGCTCCTGCTTAGGCCTCATCCTCCTTTCCCCACACTGCCCTTGGTAATCTCCCAGAGCAGCCTCAGAAAAACTGGTGTTTGCACTTTGTTCCCTTTTGAGATTGTTTTGCTGAAATGCTCTGTAGAGATTGTTTTCCTGGAAGTTCAGCTGAGGTGAAAGTCTCTCCTCACAAGAGTGTTTGGCTACTTCCACAGAGTAGGCTTAGATGACTGGCTGGGTGTTCACAGACTTCACCTCCAGACCTCTGCAGTGTTTACAGGAGCTGACTCTTCACTCTGTGCTGAGGAAATATTGATGTCTGCTTATTTCATGATGCCTTACTGAATTCTGTGCAGAATCCTGTGTGTTTTCTAAGCAACATGTTGTTTAATCAGGATTTGGGTGCAGTGTGGGGTATCAGGGAGTTGGTTGGCAAAATGGAAACTTTGATTGTTGCTGTCTCTAGAAGTAGATTGTGCTTGAGATGAGGCTGTTGGACTCATCCTCTGGAATTTAGACAGCCAAACTTTTCATAAGTTCTTACACATAATCAGATCTTTTAATTCTGAGCAGATCTTATCCCCTGCTTTAGACAGGGAGTGGGGTAGTGCCTGCTTCCAGTGTGGCCTTGGAGATATCAAAAAAAAAAAAAGTCATGAAACTCTGTTGGGTCACCAGGACCAGCATCACCTCCTCTACAAACAGGCGAGAAGCAGACAGGTTTCTTGCTTTTAATAACTGACCATTTGTATTTTTCAGTTGCCCCTCATTCCCACTCTGAACAAGCTTAAATCAGTGTTAAGAAAGAAAATAATAATCAGAGATAAATGAGGTTTCTAAATGCTAAATCACTAAAACTGTGGAGCACATGCAAGTCCTGGGAAAATGCTCTTAGTTTCGCATTAGCTCTTTTATTTATTTTGGACTTGGAAACTAGCTAATATAAAACAATAGGAAAAGAATCTGGACAGGTTGTATTTCCCAGCTCCATCAAGAAAATGCAGACCACCAGGACTACTGTACTGGAAGCAAAGTGTTAGAATATAGGCCTGTAAAGAAAACCTCAGATCTACCCAGCATGACTCAAGTTCTTCCACTTGTGTGGGTGTCACCCAGCTGGACTGCTCTTGGAAGAGATTTTTGCTATTTCCCTTGTTGTGATAAAAAACCATTTTGTTTCTGGGTATTCCAGTGCATGATGAGAATGTCAGCCCGCTGGTAGGTGGTCAGCCTTTCTCACACAGGAGTTGCATGTCCAGTCTGGAACTGCTTCAGGGACTTCTTGTTTGCCAGAATAATGTGCCAAGGGGCACCATTCTCTGTGAGATACAGACAGAAGGTGTTTATAGCTCCCAAGATTTTTCACCAGTCTAATTATTTGACATTTAGAGCACAATAAAAAAATGTTCTTTTTTTCTCCCTCTCCTTTCTCCCAAAAAGAGAAACATATTTTGTGAGGACATTAGTGCTTCCTAATGAAAAGCCTGGTAGAACTTCAGGAGATAAAAACTAATTTGCAGTCCCTTATTTAGAATTATTTCTGTTGCAGATGTGCAGTAAGAATTAGCATTCACCTGTAAAGCTCTGGATCAGTTGTGTCACATGCCATTAGTTTAAGCATTTGTTTACATCCTGTTATGCTACTCTGAATTGGGGTTTGATGGCAAGGAAAGGAAATTCGTTAGAGGAAATAATCACTTTTGATTTTTAAACCTCTGAAGTTTCTGTTCTTTTCACCTTTGTGTTCCTCAGGCCTCATCTGCAGAATACTTGTATCATAAGTCTCAAAGCTGTCTACAAAAATATGAACCAAAAAAAAATTGGCACTGGTCACTGGCATTAGCTGTAGAAATTATTGGCAAATACAGCTGTCTCCTCTTTTAGCCAATGGTAATGTGGTATTTTTAATTCAATAAAGTATTAAAAAAATCCAAATGTAGAAGCAATAAACATTTGACAGTAAATATTTGTTACGAAAAGGAAATAAACTTCAGGAAATGAGCCTGCTCAATCTTTTTATGATTACATGTGTCTGCTGCCTATTTTCTTATATAATAAGAGAGTTACATTACAATATTTCTTTGGAGATAGTTGAGCTACATAATTATATCAGGCAAACTAGAGGCCCTATATTCAAAAATGCCATGCAGTTTGGTTTAGAGCAAACTTGAGAGGTTAGATAATTCCAAAATTTCAACATTTTTGAGAAACTGCAGAAAATTTCTGTGCAGTAAGAGCTCTCCTTTAACAGCATCAAAGCCCAATTTTTTGAAGGAATGTGATCTTTGCTTTCACAAGGAATCAGGTCCCTCAATACTTGGCAGTGGCTGGGCCTCCCACACCAGTCCAACAAGATAGTTAATCCATGAATATTCGCCCATATATGAATATTTGAGATTGCATCCCGAAAATTCTTCTTTCATTTCGTTTTTAAGGATAACTCAGATGCCTTTGAACAAAACTGTAGCTCTCTGTTTGCCAAACCAGCTATCCTGCAGCTATTCTGCTCCAAATTTACAGAACAGAAATTAAAACACATGAGCAAGGCTTGGCTTTACATACACCAAACCTCTACATCCCTTTCTCCTTTCCTTCTACATTTTAATATGTTAAAAAATGAGTTTATGATAGTCAGATGATCCATAGTCTGTTGTAATCTGTGACCTCCAAGGTGTATAATCAGGATCTGGTTCTGTAACCTCAATATTGGGTAAGATTTTCTAGTGCATGTCACCTCTTTATGGAGCTGTGAATCAGGCTTTTAGCCTGGGTTCCTGTTAGAGTAGGGAACAAATGTCCAAGGCCAGGCTGGACAGGACTTGGAGCACCCTGGGATAGTGGAAGGTGTCCCTGCCCATGGCAGAGGGTTGGAACTGGATGAACTTTAAGGTTCCTTCCAACCCAAATCATTCTATGGTTCTATGATTAATGAATCTCTCAAGACCCTTCACTAGATCCTCCTTCATATCCAAGTTACAGGATTTTCTCCTGGAATATGCAAGGGATCAAAGTGCTTTTCCATGGTGCTTTCTGTTCATCTTTCCCACTGCAAATGTCAGGCACTGTCTGATACCTGCAAGTGCTTATCTCTCAGGCTGTACCAGTGTGCTCTGCCATGCCAGGCATGCTGCCTGCCTCCAGCTGGGAAGCTGCACAGTGTTGGGAGAGCTTTGGCACACCTGAGAGGTTACACAGTGGCCTTTATTTTGAGGTAGACAAGTTGCTTTTAGAGAAATTAATGTGTCATTCTCAAGCTCTGAGCAACATCATGATAATTGCAGGAAAAGCCGGACAGAAATGCACCTCTGACATTGGACAGGGTGTTATCAGTGCACCCAAACACGGAGATCCCAGGGGGCTCTGGCTGCTGAATGCTGCTGTGAGTCCAGAGCTAGCATGGGAGCAGTTGTGCAAATTACAGGCAATTCAACCTGTCTGACCTCTGTCCTGCAGCTCCACACTGGGCCATGAATCAACTACTGAGAATTCATTTGACCCCTCCGAGGGAGGAAGCAGAGAGCTCCAACCCCAGCCAGGCGATGGTGCCTGAGAGCAGGGGTTAACCCTTTGCTGTCCCTGTGTTTATTCTAAGAGGAATAGCACGGGTGGTTTCTCCTGAATCTCTCAGGGAGCAGAGATGGTGTTTCTCCCTTTAGAAAGTCATCAAAACACATTTGAAACCTCACATGGAAACATTCTGCGTGTTTAATCTTTATTTTTCAGGCTGGCACGCCTACCAACAGAGGCTTTTGCACTGAAATCATGTTTATGGGGGAAAAATGTGATTTCTATCTCATGTATCCATTTGGCTTTTTGTTTTATAAGCCTTTTGGCTTATTTATTATTAACACATTTTTGCGGGTTTTTATGTAACTGTTATCATGCAGCATTTTTTTGAGTCAAAGCTGGGCTGAGGCTGGAGTGGCACTTGGAAGGAGATTAGCATTGCTACCAAGAGATTTTTGTTCTGACAAGGGACATTGTCAACTCAGATGTAGCAGGGAATGTGAATTTTGACATAGCACTGTTTTTAGAAATACTAAACCAGCTAGAACTGGCTCCACTGTTTTTCTTAGGTTCAGGTTGTTTTTTAACAAATTTAGGTATTTTCCAATATCTACAAGCTACAGAACAAGAGGGCAAAGTTGATTGCAAGCCAAAGGAGACAAAGTAGACTTCTTGGCTGATGTGGAAAAAGAGAGGAACCAAAAACAAAGAAAAGAAAAACCAGGAATTGTAATGATCAAGTGGATTTAATGTTCCCCTTCAGTTTACATATTTGATGGTGTGGTGGTGAGTATAATTCAGCAATTGTAGGTCTCTCTGTGGTCTTGATCTTGCAGAGAGACTGCTGAAGTGGCCTTTTGGGCTCTGTGCATGGGAATCAATGGGCTTCTGTTTGCCTTTTCTCTGCAGGGCCATTTATGAGATGCAGACCACGATAGTGAGCCCTATTATTTAGTAACATACAGAATATTTACAAGAACATGGTAATTAGATTGAAAACTGGTTTATCCTGAAAATAATAGGTTGCATTGTCATTTTCTGTACTACCAGGGACTTTGTCTACATAGTAATACTAATAAATCTGGAAGAGGATGGGTTGGGCTTTTCTTGAGGCTTCAAGGATAGAAGCCTGGCAATTCTATAAAATGAGCAGATTTTTTTTTTTGAGAAGTAAAGGTAACAATTAACTTAATTGCCATTCTATACTTCATAGTTTTCCTCATGCAGGTTGTTAGAATTCAGACTATTTTCACATTGCCTCTTTCTATGAAGCTGAAGTGTCCTATTTCACTCCTTCTGTATGCTGCAAAAATACCTTTTTCTCTTTCTTTTCAGTGGAAATACTTTTTGTTTAAGAGAGAGAGAGAACGAGAGAGAAGCAGAGTTCCTGCCTGGGCAGCACAGCCTAGTTTACAATTATTGGAATGCTTCAGAAATTTTTGTACGTGTTTCAGTTTGGAAGATGGTCAAAACACATTCTGGTGCAGTGGTTTAAAGAAAAATAAAAAGAGAGAAGGGAACTGAAATAAAATTATAAAAATACAATGTGGAAATTTCAGAATATAAACATAATAAACTCTTAACAATAGTAGAGAGAGCCTATTAAGAATTAAACACTTGAGCTTGGCAATTTTTCATTTCTTATTAAGACAAGGGGAGGGAGAAAGAATTAGTGTAGCCTTGTGATGTGGCATCTAAAGCTAAAGTCTAAACTTTACAAAATTAGCCAGAATACGATTGAGTATCAGGCTGAAAATAGTGTATAACAAGCTCAAAGGGCATTCAGACTTCTCCCAGTGGCCTGCTGGGAACTCCCCATCTGCAACACACTTCAAGGAAAACTCCATAATTTTCACAACCCCATCTGAATGGTGTGTGTACATATCTATATTTATTTTTTGTCCCTTGCTTCTCTTTTCCTGTGGCCAAGAAACACAATCTATGATTTCATTCTTTTAATTTTCCTATTTTTCTTTTTTAAGGGACAGCTCTGTCTGTTGTTCAAAGCAAATCAATATTTTTTATATCTGACAGTCAGGTGTTAAGCCTGAGGAGTAGACTGGGAGCTGTTGAGTGAACATTATTCTTAAGATCAGCTCTTTTAGACATTGGTAATAAGTCACAGTATAAAATTTCAATCATTTTTTAAAGACTCTGTTCCAGTGCTTTATTCTATGTGCCTCTACTTCCAGGTTTGACCATGTAAAGACACTTCTATTATTTTTCCAGCTGATGTGACACATTTGTGTTCTCTCATTTAAGATGCTAGAACCTGGGCTCAGCAAAGCTGAAGAGCTCACACAATAAGAGTTGTGTGTTGGTAGGAAAGTACATCAAAGTTGTCATTTTCTCCTTGGATTTTTCCATGTCTGTGGATCCCTGGAGCTGGTGACATGAGTGCCCTGAAGGCACTGGATAGATTTGTATTCAGCATAATGTTTTGCCATAAAATTAGCTTGTGGTCTTATGAATGCTTTTTCCAATCTCTTACTTTTGACTATTAATTTAATTCCAGGTACATGAAAAAATTAAATAAAACTGGTGCTTTGCAAAGAAATATTTTAGACCGTGAAGGTTTTTAGTTTTTCTTGAGAGCACCAGAGACAGCTGAAACCAGAGACAGTGTTTTCCTCTTTCATTGTTTGCTTCCCAATGTACAGTTCAAAAAAAACCAAAAAGTGTTCTATTCCTTTGTGCCTTCCTTGCAGTCTGGGAGTCTTCCACTGCTTGTCTGGCACTGTCTTGGAATATCAGCTCTAGACACAGGTCAACAGTTTGGCCACTGAGACATGGATCTGAGTTTCACAATTATCTTGTCTGGGTCAATGTGGCTCCTTTCCAAAAGTGCCTTCCAGTTTTACAGGATTTGAGTTTGGAACACTTTTCATCTCATTTTCAGCAGCAAGCAGCTCCATCAAACAACACTGCTCACCTCCCTTGTGATTGCTGTGGGGTGTTTATGCACCCAAAATTAAAGACAGTGATGGTGTAGAAATTGGGGGCAATTGTTTTTTGCCACTTTGTGTAAAGAATTGCTGCTCAGAAACATCCTGTGAGACTTTGAGAACGTTTGCATTGTGCTTTGAACAGAAAAGCAAGAGTAAATTGTGTGTTTATTTTACGTAATAGATGTTAATTAGGATCCCATTCATAAGCACATTTTCTCTCCTGGTTAGCAATATCCTGAGCTAAAACCATGGCAAAATAAGAGAGTTCTGATACTTCATTGAAAGTCAACCTATGTAGACTGTGTGTTATGAGGTCTCTTGCTCCTCTCCCTTAAGGATATTTACTTTTCCTAAATTCTTATTCACAGTCCCCTCATTTTAACAGAAAAAATTGCTTTCATGGTGGTTTAATTCTGCTGCTAGAAAGAAGAGGTTCCTCTTTCCAACGGGCCACAGAAACAAATTCATGTCCAGGAGAAATAAGACAAAGTGAAGGAGTGAATGTTTAGGGAATGAACAAGCTTCTGTAGAGTTGTTCCATGGTGGGAAGGACATCTTTATTCATTAGATTCTCTTTATACTTAAGAGGTTTGGAAGCTCCCCTTGCAGGTAGTAATCCGAGGGTTTGAGTTGGGGGAGTCTTGCGAGCCCATTCTTGTGAGCCCACATGAGGTCATAGGGCAGGATGATGCAGATTTTAGCAGCAGTGGTGATGCAATAGCTACCCCAGGAAGAGCTCCAGACTTGCTGCCTGTGGACAAGGAGCTGGCTGGAGTGACTCTGCCTTCTCCTCATTTCCAGCTGCAGCACTGAGCTAAGGAATCTCAAACAGATCCCTGCACTGAGCCATGCCTGAGGTCTGCACGCAGTGACAGTGCAGTGTGTAGGGATGGAGTCCCAGGGAAGGGGAACACCATCCTGGGAAAGTGTGAAAAGCTGGGAAAGGTGGGAAGGGCCAGGGCTTTAGCTGGAGCAGGCAGTGACACAGGAGCCTGTGGCTGTGACACTGAGCAGAGAGCTCTGAGCAGCTCTGGTTCAGCTCATCTTCCAGCAGACCTTCAGCAAGATATTTAATCCCTTTCTGTTCCTCATCTTTCCACCTAGAATGGAGTGATAAAACTTCCTTTATCCCCGAGCTCCCAGGAGTCTGTTTAGATGGTGAGATCTTTGAGGGAGAGAAAACACCTGGCACAGTGAGGCCCCTTTGTCAGATGGGTGCCATTATAATCCTTGTAATCGGAAGCGCCGCTCACCTGTGTGCACATCTCTCCCAGCTTGGGAGTTTCCAGATCCTGACCTCTCCCAGGACTGGTTCCTAACAGCTGTGCACACAAACTCTCCTATCTCCCAGGAGTTTCTAAGAATCTAAAATCTGCACCTTTATAACAATTTCATTTTATTTCAGTTTCTATTTTTTTTTTCTTTTTGCTGTATAAATTCCTTAGGGTTTCAGTTGAAAAAGCTTTTTTTTCCTTTCTTTTTTTTTAAGTAATTTTAAATTTTTACTGAAACACTACTTCTCAACAGCCATCTCGCTTTTTAAAATTTTATTTTTGTCTTGGAAATATTTCAAACTGGGAGCTGATCCAAAGATGACCTTTCCCCACAGACAGTTTCAACAAATCAATATTTTTCCAGTGCGAAAAAATATCTGTCACTGGAAAATCCTCACTGGCACTTCTTGAACGCTGTAGGGAATGCTTTGCAGGCAGGGACCTGCCATCTGGAAGCTGGTTGCTGAATGCAGAATTAGCACTGATACAGCTCTTTTGATGGCTTCTTCTGTATCAGTATAAGCTCTGAGCTGTCACTCACATACAACAACTTCCTTTCAAGTCCTGCCATTTCTCACTGGGATATTTCCCCACAAAGCAGGCTGTTTAACCATTAAAAAAGTCACTGACTTCTTTGCTGTTTAATGGGGAGTTTTGTTTGGGTTCCTGTTGTAGCTGAGGAGGATACATGATCTCTTTTGAACAGAGCTATTAACACGATAAAACGTCTTGGGAACATACAGTCCCAAAGCTGATGGTTTCATCTTTGCTGGGGTATCTGAACACAATTAAATGCAGGGGACTGGGCTAATGAGGGCTTGCCTTTGCAGTGCTGTGGCACCAGAACACAGAGCTCAGCACCATTACCAGATTTTTCTGTAACTGTTTCCTGAAATATGCTTTGCATTTAGGATTCTGAATCAAACACACGGATGCTATAAAAATCCAATGTTTTCCATACCTCAAAGATGGGAGATTTCAGAAAGGTTGGTGTTGCTTAGAGAGGTATTTCCTTTTTTTATCTCCCTACAATTATGTGTGTGTATACATGTATATGTGGGCATAAACGCACACATATATATATACACACACACCACATCCACATGTATGTGAATATTTATACCCTTTGTATCCCTACTCTGAGCTGTTTTGCAGGTGCAAACACACATTTGAGGTGCTCTCTACCCATTGCTTCCCCATGCCATGGCTCATACTTGAGCGTGTGACCTGGCTTTATCACCTTCCATGTTCTTGTGGGCTGTGGAGGGATTCTAGTTTCCAGCCAAAATTGTAAAAAAAGCTGTTTATGACTTTGTTTCTGCCACCACCCACTCTGTCTTTCCAGTTTTACACCAAAGAGCAGAAATTCACCCTAATTTACGTGCAGTTTGTGATCCAGGGACCTGAAGCTGAACAAACACTGGTCTTGTGTAATGCACAGATATTTAGCAATGGTACTCATATGTGTCTAGAACAACTTCTTTAGGGATTTAGTGAGTTCCATCATATCTTCAGCGAGGATGTTCCTCTGACAGAAGGCAGAAGTAGAGGATTTCCTTCTGTGGGCAAAATTTCTGTCTGGGTCATTCAGGAGATCTGGCTGGAGTGTTTCTCCTCACATTCTGCTGTGAAGCTTTGTGGTTATATGTAACAGAGGGGCTGAAGACTGGAAAAGTGGAAATACTTGCTGTCTGCATCTTTCATTTCCAAAGCTTCCCTTCATTTTACATACCAGTATTGTCCCCAACCATACTTTGGAAGGAGGTTTTGCTGGTAGTGCCTTCACACTGTGGTTTATTGCTTAGATTTGTGTTCTTCCTGTAATGCTTATGGATGGTTAATTGATGTACTTCTTGATTTTAGTCCACTCCAGAAGGCAGGGGGTAGAGAATCTGGGAGTTGTGAGGTGGAACAATGCATTTCTCAGCAAGCTCTGAAATCTCTGCCTTGTCAATGCTTCTGCCTCTCTATACCTATCAGTAAAACTGTGTGTGATGTCCTCGCGGCTAATTGGTGCTTAAGTGCTTTCAGAGCTGTGGGTAAACCACTAATTAGTCACAGCCACTTAGTTAAAATTACTAAAGGCTGATATTTTCCCATATGCTCTATTTGTTCAAAGAAAATGTCTTGAAAATTCATTGATTTAGGTTTCCCGGGAGTATTTGCTGTTATTTATTTGTTTGTTTGACAATGCCTTTCTGCATTGTGGTTTATACAGATGCTGAACTGTGCTGTCTGCTTCCAGTTTTTGTGAATGCTCTTTGAGTCTGAATAGTGAAAATCCTCTTTCCAGAAAGAAATGTGGAAATGGAGCAGGATGCAGATACTGCTGTGATAACTATTTTGTTTCAGTATGTTCTACATCATCGCTGGGATTGGGATTTGTCTCATCTGCATCCTCTCTTGTACAGATCTATTTTATAGAGACATGATCTGTTTTATAGAGACATACCAACATGCCTGTACACAAAACACACATGCACCCACAGTCTCTTACATTACATTGGGGAAGAACCATGAGGCTGAAGAGTGTTGACTCAACTATTTAATGAGGTGCAATAAATCTTGACAAGACCAGCTGGCACTAGAGTCAGGTTTCTCATCTTTTTACCATTACACTGAAATGTGAACAATAGTGGAAAGAAATGTAATTCTTCTTTGTTGTTCTTTTGGTACTCAGCTATGTAGCACTGTATTGAAATCATCCCCTCCCGTGGAATGCAAAGCATGGTGGATGCTGTGGAAAATGTTACCGATGCAAAGGTCCCTGTTCCTGGTGCTTTTTCTTAAATTCTGAAACTGTTTTGATCTGGCAGGTCACAGTTTAGAGATTCCTACAGCACACATTGGTTGAGGAGAGCAGCAGCACTGGGGAATGACCCCCAGAATATTCCCAGTCTTTGACCCTGCCTGTCACCAGGTTCTTCCTTTGCTGTACAGCACACCATGACATATTTTCCTCTTTCTCATTCCACCTTCTCCCCAGGGGCATTGCTGGCTGATCATTGCTACCACCAGCTGCAGTTACTTGAGTATCTTTTTTTAAAAACAGGAGTAATTAAGTGTCTTGGACATCTAAGCATTTGGCATGGTTCCAAAGCACCCAACGTGGCCTCCCATATAGGATTCCTTTTTAATGGACCAGATTTATTCTTGTGAAAAGAGATCTGTTCAAATAGCACAATTTTTTTGGGGGGTAGGTTTTGTTCCTGTCAGTGACATCCATAAGTCTCTTTCATGCTTCCAGCCTCACGACTTAATACCAATCAATCCTTAAAAAATAATTGCTCCCAAACCAACTGGATGCCTATGGATTGACTTGAGAAAGACTGCTTGAGCTTTGAAGTGTATCCCATAATGATGGCTGGCATCTCCAAAAGTAATAACTGCACCTCTTTGCTTTGTGATTACAGCATTTGATGTGTGCTGGGCTCTGGTGCCTGGTGGAAGGAGACACATCCTGTAAAACAAAGTTGGACCCCCCTCTGGATGGCACCGAATGTGGTGCAGACAAGGTAAGCAGAATGCTCAGCAGCAGTCACTTTTTGTTTCCCAGCATTGATAAAAATGTTTCCAAGATGTTCAGTATTTACCATAAACCCATTGCTGGTCGTGTTCTGGGTTGTATTTGAGGTAGAAAGTGTGCAGAGCATTTAGCCTGACATTTGGGGAGATGCGGAATATGGGGATAGAAAAAGAGGCTACTTAAAACCTTTATAGTTTCTACAAGTAGCTCAAAATAGTTGAGCTGAAATTCAGTGATGTTCTGTTCTTCAGAGGTATAATTGGCTGTATTTATTTATAGATGTATTTTTTGGAACTTGACTGGTTTGGTAACTCTCAGGCCCCTACTTACTGATTTTGAATACTATTTTTTTGGTTTTTTGTTGTTTTTTTTTTTTTTTTTTTTGGCTATGGTATAGTTGGGGAGGTCAGAAAGGGTAAAATTAAAAATCTGGTTGCTGAAATCAAGGAGTGGAACCTTTTCTTTGCCTGCAAATAAGGATAAACAATGACAAGAGAAACTGGGTCCTGGAAACCATGACAAGGAAACTGGGGAAAAAATGGTTTTAGGCCCATGTTTTTGTAACTGGAGGAGTCCTGGTGACTTTTTCATAAGGTTTCTTAGCAGTGCTCGCTGTGTCACATCCTGGACAAGCGAAGTTTGCTGCTTGGTCAGGAGCCAGCACAACCTATTAGAATCAGAGGGGTTTGGGGCTTTAGCCAAGTTAGGTCCAAAATACTTCAATCATTTTGTACATACTGGGAACAGTGCTGATGAAGGCATTGCTTTGGGGTATAATTTCTTGGACTCAGTTCCTGTGAATCGTGGGGCTTTAAGTCTTAGTACTTAGATAATTATCTGCTTTATAAACTAAGGGGCTCAGTTCAGTGATTGTTTTTTTAATGACAGAACCTCCTTTAGGGGCTTCTTGAGAGTGACACTTAAATTCTACATTTCACCTCCTCCCTTCCTCCTTCTCCTACTGCCATCTCACCAAAACCTCAAATCCCTAAAACTTACATGTGGACTTGTTGCAATCCCTCAGCCATCCTTTAAAGCCCACCTGTGCAAGGTCAGGGCTTCTTCCCAGGCTGTGCTAACCTGATTGCCTTGCAGTGGTGCCGAGCTGGGGAGTGTGTCAGTAAAACCCCCATCCCTGAGCACGTGGACGGGGACTGGAGCGTGTGGAGCCAGTGGAGCATGTGCAGCCGGACGTGCGGAACAGGGGTGCGCTTCAGGCAGCGGAAATGTGACAACCCCCCGTAAGTCCTCACACCATCCTGGCTCCTTTAGCCATGCTGGCAGCCTCTTCC
This sequence comes from Taeniopygia guttata, assembly GCF_048771995.1. Lineage (NCBI taxonomy): Eukaryota > Metazoa > Chordata > Aves > Passeriformes > Estrildidae > Taeniopygia > Taeniopygia guttata. The sequence goes on along the minus strand of NC_133035.1, from coordinate 17,640,407 downwards.
CTCTTGGGCCACCCTTCCTGCAAGAGTGCAGGGGAGAAAGGGGCAGCAGAGCTGTGCAGAAGCCCTGAGGAATTTCTGATTCATAAGCTGCAATGACCAGGTCAGAATCTTGGAGGGACTTGAAGTAGGTTCTGTGGAAGTGGCTTGAAAGGTCACCTTTGGAAGTTTCCCATTGCAGTGATTCAAAGGTGGATAGTGTTGAATTAGATACATGTAGTTGGGCAGAAAAACTGATGCTGTGTTTCCCCTCCAGCACGACAGTGAATGAGGAGGGGCTGATCTGGATCTACAGACCATGCGAGCCAATGTGCCTTAGAGAATAGTTTTGCAGGAGTGCTTGCTCTGGGCTTGGGGAGCAGTGTGGTGGCTCACAACGATCAGAGTGTCCCAGAGCTGCATTGGCAAAGCCCCCTGAGATGCTCTGTAGGTCAGGATGTGCTGAATAAGAACAGGAAGGTTTTCATGCTTGCAGAGAGCCATGGGTACTGTTTAGCTCCTGCGCAGTTACCGGTGCTCTCTGTGTGGGCTTGGATTTTTTCTGATTCAGGATAAAATGTAGGTGTTGTCCTTTATCCCCCAGGTCAGTTGAGGTCCATCTGGATGTCTCTTCATCGTTTAGGGGTCCTGAAGAGGTTACAATGGAGCCATTTAACTGGCCAGCCAATTGTGTTTATTATAACTTTAAAGCCTTGGGAGCAGCCCTCCAAGTGATTTTATTCAGATTTTATGTTTTCTTCTACACCCAGAGTACCCAACACTTTTCTTTTTAAATTGGGCCTGAAATTCTGCATAGCAACACAGTCATTCGAAGACATGCCTAGGTGACGTATAGGCTCACAATTGCTGCTGTTGATCTGTAATCACGTGAAAATGATATTTTTGTTTACTTCTCTCCTTATCTGAGCTGCAGTTGCGTGTCTGTAATGTGCAGGTTTGATTTTTATCAGCTCATTTTCCTGAAAAGGGGACTGAGCTGGTTTCTTCGCTGTCAGCTACAAAAGGCTATTTAGGTTTAGTGCTGACCAAACCTAAATCCATTCATCATCGTTCCTTAAATTACAGGAAATGCTCCTTCCAACACTGCACACTGATTTTAAAATTCTCTTGCTCATATACATTCTTGGCTGGAGATACACACGTGATCTTCTTTTGCTTCAAATTCCTGGCCTCAGCCCACTTCTGCAGCTGGTTTATTCACTGTCCAGAAATACTGGCTAAGAGATTTATCTTTTATTTTGTATATATTTGGTCTTGGGATTTTTTTTTTTACGGGAATCTCTACTCCTGCCAGCTGACTCTTGAGCCTGTGGGACTATCAGTATTTTTAAACCAGTTGCTTCACTGTTTGATTTGGTTTTTCCTCTCTGTAATTTCTTTGAACATTTACATGCATTGCTTCCCCAGTGGTTGTAAGGAATGTGTCAAAAGCCAGTTTGCACGTGCAGACTTTTGAGTTGTACTGCCTTGTGTTCCTGTCTAAGCTTTGGGCTGTTGTTGAACAGTTGGACTGAGGAGAAAACCATTGGCTTAAACAGAGCATCCCTTCTCCAGTCCCCTCTTGTCATGTAAAAGGGTCACAGCAGCAAAAATGAACTTTGATTTCTTCATTTCCATTAGTTGGTAGATTCTCTTGGCATAAATATAGTGAAAGGTGGCTGCCTACCAGAATATCTCACACAGTCACCGTTTCAGACATGGGCCAGGAGGGGCTTGAATTGCACTGTTTATTGGAAATCCCAGGCTGAGCTCATAAGTGCAAGGCTTGGGACCTGGAATTCCAGATTCCATGCTTACCTGTGGTTTTTTGTTTGTATTTTATTTTGCAAAGAAAATACAGGCTATTGCTGAGAGTTTGAGTTTTCCTTCTTCTCTGGGGATTCATAAATAAAAGCAGATAAGTTTTGCAGGTGCTTAATTCTGATGTTGCATTAGTGGCCTTTCCTGTATGTTTAAAAAACAAATGTGTAGAATGGCATGGATTTCATGGATGGAGATTATCTGCAGCACACGTTTGTTTCTGGTTACCCTGCCTACATTGCAATTATAGCTGCTTCTGTGGTATTTTAATTGCAAGGAGGACATGTGCTGATGGGGTGTTTGCTGTGTCTCCATCCTCAGGAGTGTTTGAGGCAGGGGGCAAAGCAAGGGTGGGAGGGGGAAGATAGAACATTCCAGATGTTTGGTACTGACCCTGGTTTTGTTCCCACTGCAGCCCAGGGCCGGGTGGGAAGAACTGCAGGGGGGCCAGCGTGGAGCACACGGTGTGTGAGAACCTGCCCTGCCCCAAAGGGGTGCCCAGCTTCAGGGACCAGCAGTGCCAGGCCCACGACAGGTACACCAACAAGAAGAAAAGCCTCCTGACAGCTGTCATCGTGGATGGTGAGTTTTTTCATCTCCCTCTGTAATTCCTCACTGTTTTTTCACTGCAGTTTCTCATCTGCAGGGCTCCATTGTTGGTGAGAAGGCTGCAATAGGCCCCCTTTAGCTACACCTGAAAGATTAATTACAATTAATTGTTCTTGGTGCTGCCCTGCTGTTCCTTTAGCTTTCTTAATAGAACATACAGAGTTGTCAATGCTTTCCTCACCTTTTTGAAATTCTGGGAGAGAAATGCCTTAACTTGATTCCCAGCCTGAAGTTGGGAATTTCACACTTGGAATCAGAAAGTCGGGAATTTAAGCATTAAAAAGTTCCAGTTAGTTTAGAACTGAAAAAAAAAAAAAAAAGTGAGTTCCCTGTGACATATTTTAATTTATGTCAACTTTTGGGCATCTCAGCATGATTGCCTAACTCACCCACATTTCTTTAACACTTCCTCTTCTGGCTCTTACTGTTCATCTGCTATTCAACCAGATATTGGTGGGATATGAAATGGTCTGGAGAACTTGTTCTTCTAAAATCACTGGCTGCAGCCTGAATTTTGATTGAATGATCAGTGACTTGATCATTCTTATCAAACTGATGAATGTTCCCTGTAACAAACATCTTCCCTTTACAAACAGATACACAAAACTGTATTGACTAATTGGTTTTCTGGGCTGTTAAAGCCCAGTCTCATCAATGTAACCCTTTAAATAGTGATATTTAAAGTGAGAAAATGACAGGCCTAAACTGAAAGCCTCATGTTCCTTCAAACATGAGATACACAAATGTATTCATGTAGAGGATGCATCACCATTGCCTCAGACTTTTGTTTGTGCTGTTCCCAAGGGCAGTTGTCATATTTCTTTTCCCAGATAAGCCATGTGAGCTCTTCTGCTCCCCACTGGGCAAGGATTCTCCTGTGCTGGTGACAGACAGAGTCCTGGATGGAACTCCCTGTGGGCCTTATGAGACAGACCTCTGTGTACATGGCAAGTGCCAGGTGGAGTAACCTTCTCTTGTTCTATTTCTAGTGTTAGGTTCAGTCTGGGGCAGCACTGTGCTGGGGGCTGGGAGTCTGTCCCTCAGGGGAGGGGACAGTCCTGTTTTATAAGGGCTCCACTACAAGTGCTCCATGGCCGTGTTATTGGTCTGAGAGTTGTGCTGAATGCCCGAGCTATGATATTATTCCTGAACAGCTGGGAATGCTCAAAAATCACATTTGGTTGTGTGCATGGCTTGGGTGGGAAGGGACTTCTGTGAGGGGAAGTCTGGCCTGGTTAATTTCTCTTTTTTGGCTATTGGAGGAATCACTGATAAAAGCACTGAAGTTGCAAATCAGCTTACAAATTGTCACTAGCCTGTTACAAGCATTATCTTGCCAGAATCATGATGCTTTTGGGTCTACCTGGTTCCTTCTTAGAAATCCTGAGGGAGCTTTTCAGTACCAGTTGCTCCTTGTCTCCTGCAGCTACATGAGCCAGAGTCTTCAGATTGAATTCCCTTTTCTTTAGAGTGATGGCCTATAACCATTGCAGTTATTATTTCTCTCTAACCAAATTACACACAGACCCAAAATGAGTTGTGGGAGATCTCTGTAATAAAACTTCATGGTTTGCTGAGAGAGTTTGTAATACATTGAATGCTAAGGAGGGCAGCTCTTAGAGCTGGTGCTTCAAGTTCCTCAAAAATTTAATGGAGTTGTGTAGACCCATATAAGATGGAGATTTAATATTTGGACAAGGGAAGGAAGATGAGAAAATGTGTATTTAAAGATCATAAAAGACAGGAAGTTGTTTGGAGTGGGTGCTCCTGGGCGTTCAGGTCATTCATCATGGACAATTTGACAGGACAAACCCTTCATGAGTTTCCTCTCTCCTGATGATGGAGCACGTGTTCAGAGTATGCTGCACACACCACAGTGGTGAGAATGACAGTTCACTTGGCTACAGCAGCCTTGCCAGGGCTTGATTCTTCCTGGCAGTTCTTCCCTTTAAGTTTCTCCTCATCTAGATTTGTATCCTGTGGTAGGAGTTGCTCTTCCTGGTATTAACCAGCCCGCTGTATCCACCAGAACAGCTTTTTAGCATCACCCTTTATTTCCACTAACCTCACTGGTTTGCCCTGGGGGCACAGGGCACACCAAATTTAGCTTTATTTCTGATTTCTGGGAATAAAGAAATGCTAATTTTTATTGCTTTGAGCCTTCCAGGCTGGGAGATAAATGAACACAATACCCACCTGGGTGTGAGAGAGGCTTTGGAGGCATAAAGCAGCTTTACTAATAGCAATGCAGAGAGAGAAGTGAAAAATCTTTGGATTGAATTTTGCACTGCTGCAGGAGACACTTCCCACTTATTTCTTGACAAATTATGCTGAAAACGCATTTTTAATTCACTCTAATTTATTCCAATGAAGAATATGAATAGCAACAGTCTGGGGAGTCAGTACAAGTTTGATCCTTTATAATACAAAGTGCTTTTCACATAGAACCAGGTTCATGGTGTATCCCAAGTTACTTAATTTTTCCCAGTTTTTGGCTATATCTGAAAAAAGCTAAAACAAAACCCATGAATAACCTTTTATAGTCAGGCCAGCTGTGCACCTCCAGCTGTGTGCCATTGACCATTACTCTGGGCTGGCCAGTTTTATTGCTCCAAACCTTCAGAACTGCCACAAATGGTAAATCAGACATCATAGCAAGGCACATTTTTTTCATCCAGGGAGGATCAGTAGCCAGCTCCCTCCAAATGAATTCCTTTATGAGCACAGAGCACTGGAGGTACATCATGAAAAGCAAATTGCACTCTGAGTCAGGGGCAACTGCCTTTAACTGTGCAGAGAGGTGATGACAGCTGCAGAACATTCAGTCCATTTGCATCTGGCTGAGAAAAAATTTGAAATGATCAGTTCAAGCCGAGCAGATTTGAAAGCCCTGTGAACTCATTTATAATACTCCTCTGCCATATATGCAGTGCAGTGCTGAGAATTGCCATATGTGCCTGTGTACCCCATTTGCCATAGATACTTGTCTAACTAGCTGCCTATTAAACCAATTTAATTGCCACATTCATTTAATTACTCCTCTCCTTGTTTCTTTACCCAGTGTAGACAAAGCCTGGCAATAAGCATTGCAGGGGGCCTGGAGAAGAGAATAAGTGCTGAAATCAGAGGGTGGTATTACTGTTATTTATTTTCTTATGTAATCCTTCTAGTTAGAGGCTCTCAAAGGCAGGAATGATACACTGTCAGTGCAACAGACAAATTAGCAGTAACCATTGCCTGTGAGCATCTAGCCCAGACAGTGTAATAGATCTTCTCCCTTCATTAGATGCTCCTAAATGCAGCTGGTGAATCGTTCTTGGATGATGAATGAATGTAGATGAACATGGCAGAGAATAAACTGTTGCAAGGAGAGGAGGGTTTTGAGAAGGAAAGCAGGAGCAGGTTCTCTGAAGCCTCAAAATGCCCCAAATACATTTGGGCACTAAGGGAATTTTCCATCAGTTGTATTTTGTGAAGTTACTACAGTTTCTATTTAAAGCTGAACTCCAATCTAAAAGGTGTCAATGAAGCCTTTGCTGTCAGCCTCACTATCCCTAAAAGAAAATCATCAAAAGCAGCAGCATCTCTGTATTTGTCCCTTACGCCTGAAGGCAGCTGGAGTGAGTAAACTTGGTTATTACTTTGACCATGCATAGAACCACCAAAGGGCAAAGTCAGCCCTAAATTTAGCATGGGGGTTCCTGAATCACCTAGACTTTTTCTAGCCTTTCTCCTTGTTTTTGTGATGAATCATAAGGTCTTAATTTAATTTTTTCCTTGTTTATTTGGGTTGTTTTTGAGGCTGAACATTTCAAATGCACCATTTATTACCATCCTCTGAGCAAACTGGATCCCCTGTTCAAAGCATATGTAGGCCTTTGACCTTTTCTCCTCAAAATGTACATGGTCTTCTAGCAAGGATAATTTATTTTCTCTAGAGATTTTTCAGAGACAGAAATTCTGTAATAGGCTGGAGAACAAGAGCAGCCTGATGTGTTGGAGGAGGAGGAGGAGGAGGAGGGTGAGTGCTCATTTAGGCTTTGCAGCAATTTGCTTTCCCTGTCATGGACACTGCAGCCATGGGGAAGGTGGGGTAGGGCACTGCAACCTGCACCTCACACTGGGTTCATCTTCTCCTATTTCTCTTCAAGTGACAAATGGCTTCAGGGAGAGGATTCCCTGAGGGTTTTGTTCTTCCCTGGGCCTGTGAGGTGTGTGTTTGATGAGAGAACACGCATGAGCACAGGGCACTTTCTAATCCCTTACAGTGTTTTGCTCTGTGCTGCTGAGGTTAATGCAAAACTGCTGGCAGAAGTGGAGCTAAAAAAAGTGTCAGATATCACAGAGCAGAGGGGTGAGGAGAAGACAAGCTGCTCAGCTGACTGTTCTGGTGCACATGACCTTGTGCTGGCTTTTCTCAAAGGAGGATTAGTCTGAGCCTCATGACAGCATGAGAACTTTCCAGTGGGGACTACAGATTGTGCTTCAGGATGTAATTTAAGGTCTCTGTGAAAAGAGAGACCTCCTGTGTAGCAGAACTGGGCTAGAGATTAAGGGCAGCCTTTGCTGTGATTTAACAATTTAAGAGGTGAAGATGTTTTGGCTCTATCTGCAGTTTTCTCATAAATGTTTTGTCATATCACACCTCCTTTCAACTGGCTGGTGAATCCACAGTGTGTTTAATGATAATAAGCTACATATTAGGCTGTCCTGGCACAACAAAATTGTCACAGAACTACTTTCTTCTGAAAGTGATTGTCACACTCTATGAAAGGGGAGCACAAATTGGAAAATTGACAGATTTTCAAAAATAGCTTCTGCAAACTGGACAGGCAGAGTGTTAGGAGAGTGCCACAGGTGGCAGAGGAGAAATTGAACTTGTCTACTGGAGCTGCTTCTGGAATACAGTTCTTTACATACTTAGTACCCACTTTTTGCATTTGATTGATGCCTGGAGTTCTGGCTTTGTCTCCTCACTTGAGTATTTTCCATGTATTATTCATATTCCTGCATTACAAACTGTGGTACAAGATGTTCCAGACTGGGTAGCTTGTCTCCATACAACAACTTGGCTTAGCATTGAACTTTGATAAATTATTTAGTGCCTGTGCACAAAATCCAGAAAGATTGTCTGAACTACAGAAACCTGTTGTATAATTGCCTTTTTGGTTTTTTCCATGTCTGAATCTCTAGCAGTGTAATCTGAGATTTAAAAGAGATTTAAAATCAGGGATTTTGGTGAGTAAGGCATAGTGACAAAACCAAGTCTTTGTCTATATCCTTCTAGTTTGTGATGTACTTTGCAGTGGGGTATGAAAAATCCCAAAAAACACATGTTACTTCCCCCAGTTTTTCTTCCATGTTATCCCATGGAAAGCATATAATAGAACACAAGCAAAGGAGTTCCTGGGATGGGAAAGGGCTTTGTATTATTTGCATGTTCTCTCATGAAAACAGAGGTTTTGACACATTTCCTTCAATATCTATATGTGAAAAATCATGAATTATTGTGTCTAACACCTCATGAGCTGCTGAGGGATCTAAGCACAAAGTCAATGGCGGATGCCATTGCAGATGAGATAATGCTGATTTAAAATAGGAAGTGTCTAACTCCTGATCCAGCAGAGCTGCTCTGATTCAGACACAATCTGAAGGAAAATGACAGGAAGATATTTGCTGAACTAACTCCTACGAGGACTCCAAACCTTATCACAAAATTTGTTGTGGAACAGAAATTGGAGTAACTCAGAGATGATCTGCTTGATTAGGGGCCCAGACTCACCTCACCCAGCCCTGACAGCCCCCAGAACCCTCCACATGTTTAAAACAATGAAATAAGAATTCTCTTCCCCTCAGATCTGAATGTCATTTGCTCACATCTGTACATTCCTGTTTCATGTGGTCCATCCCTGGAGGTATCAATGACATTGGATATTATGGACAGAAGGAATTGGCAGTGTAGATGAATCTGTCATAACCAGCCTGCTCTGTACATGATTAATTTGTAAAGTGGCACATGTTTCATCAATATTTATATTTGATCCATCGAGACAGCCAGTTAGTTCAGCATATGGGAAGCATTACTGTTTTGTGAGCCTACAATGTCATTTCTTGCACAGAGTGGGTGTATATAACAAAAATAATTGTGTTTATGTAGCAAAACATACCCTCACAAGCTGTATCAATTGAGTTCTTTCACAGCCATTGAAAATACAAATAAAAATATCATTAAAAATACTCAAGCAATACAGAGAATAGTTCACACAGAAGAATCCAAGTGATATGTATTCAAAAGAGAAGAGTTTTCCTATGCTGGAGCCAGCTATGACTGAAGCTGGAAATACCACCCAACAAGCAGTACTTTCAGATGTTTAATTATAAAAATGAGAAGAAGGGGGAGGGAGGGAAGGAAGGGTGGATGGAGATATCAGCTTAAAGAGAATTAATTTCAGGCCTTTGGCTCAGCAGACATGCAGTTACCTGCCAATTTAAAGGTCAGTGGCTAGTTCCAAAGTGTGGTGTCAGAGCAGGAGACTGCTTGGGTTGGAAGAGCCTTAAGAAACCTGTGGACACATTTCTGACTGTCCATGCTGAGGACTTGAAGTCCTAAAAGACTTATTTTCATGTTTCTTGCCATCATTCCCATGTTTTAAAGCTGCTTGCCTTCTCACCAGTCCATTCAAGACTGATGGAACTGAAAGTATCCAGCAATTGCTGGATGGGCTGGTCCATGGGCTCGGTCTGCTCACCTGCAGGATAACTTTTGGGTCAGAAACACACGGGATGTTATTGTTATTTACAAGGTCTTTCCTTCTTCAGAGTGTAAAGCTTCCCCTTTATGCTTCCGTATTTAATAAATCCCCTTATCTTGACTGGTTGGACTGGACAGGAAGCAACAGAAAGCAAGTGAGAGATGGCAAATATCCAATAACTCCCTTGAACTATTTAGGTTTTAAGGGATTCCTTTTGCACTGTGAAAACTTGACTTTTGAGCAGTAAAACTCGGGATTTTCCCTTTGCATATGGCTTCACATTTTGGAAAACTTTCTGCAGGCTGAGGACATCTCTGTAGTTACAGGATGGGCAGTACAATACACAGAGCATATTTTCAGTGGGAAGCTGCTGATGTACCCACAGGATGTACATCCAGCCAGTGCTGGAGTCTCAGGGGCTCTCACACCTCCGAGAAATCTCTCAATTAACAGCCCAAGGACTGCTGGCAGATGCTTTGCACCCACAGAGGTGATAGCCACTGTGCTCTGCCCTTTCAGTCCTGTCTCTTCCCCTTTGATCCACTGATCCACTTGTTTTAAGAGTGGCTATGGCATCTGTTTTAAGGTGATTTTCCACGTAGGGAATTCTCAAAGGATCAGAGTGACCAAGGTGGTCACTGCAGTGTGTTTCTAAATGACTTTGCAGCTTTTGGAATCCACTGTCAAATCTTACCCAAAGCTGTTTCATTATGTACTGTTATTAAATGTAGTCTTATTAAATGCACTTTCAGTTTGGAAATGATTGGAAGGCTTGGGGAGAGGGAAACAGGCTCTAATGTTTATGTAGACAACACTAAAGTGCTTCCAAGGTATTTTTCCCCCATAAAGTAGCAAGAATGCACCAATTTTCATCTTGAAGCCAAGAAAAAAAAAAAAGTGTTTTATTCTCTTAGAGATATTCCTTTGTAATAAGCCATTTCCTGGCACAAACGTGAGGGGGGCTTTAAGTCTCAAGGCCTGGACTGAGGGAAAAGTTTGTCATCTGGATGGGAGCAATGGTGCCATTGAAGAGGAGGGTGCAAGGGCCATTCCCAGTTCCTTCAGTCACAGGGAATAGGGTGAAGATGAAAGGTAAAAACCAGCAAAGATACTGGGAGTCACATTTGTGGATTCAGTGGGTTCTTTCCATGCCCTTCAGAGAGGGCCTCTCAAGTGAAAGGGTGTCAGTGATCAAGTAAAGGTGTGAGGAAATGGCTTGTCTTGAACCCCAGTCTCAGATGAGGGGGGACTCGGCCTTCTCAAGCTTTGCTGGCTTACACTGGTTTCCATTATCTGGGAAACTCCAGTGTAAATACAAAGCATGTGATTGCCAACTCCCCATTCTTTCCCTGCCTCCATTAGAGTCCTACAGACTCCTCATGTAGCTCTGGGAATAAGTGTGGTTCAACACTCATTATGTTCCCTTTATTCATCTGTGTGCTCACATAGTGCTAATAACAATGCAGCACAATAAAAGATAGCACCAGAGCCTTAAATTAAACACAGCCTTTCCAGTATCTCAGCAGGGTGGCAGGCAGGCATTTATTTCCAGCTGCCTTTCAGCAACCCCATTAATAAATCATCCTGATTTTCCTGGAAGGAGAACTGCTGGGACATCCTTCTGTTCTGGGGGCAGAATCACGTTCAATATCCTAAAATTATTTGTTGGACATGGGCGTGAAGTTTAGGCTTGAGAATTGCAGCTGCCAGAAACTCCACAATCTTCTTCCTCCCTCTTTTAACTCCCATTTATGCATTTATATAGGTTTTTTTCCTGCTGTTCCTGTGCACCAGTGTAGGTGCTGTGCCAGTTAATGAGCAGTATTTCCCTGGTATGTGTTTAGGATGATCACCCTCTCTCAGCATGTCTGTCCCTAATGATTTACCCAGACAAGCTCTGCATCAGCACACGGTGGAACGCTGGCAATCTTTGATCCCTGAAATACATCTGGACTCAGGCAGTGGCCAGGGTCTTCTGAAACAAGGGGAATGTTGGAATTCTGATCCAAATTGCATTGCTTACACGCAGACAGGCTCAGATAAACAGCCCGAGTTCTCTTAATATTTCCCTGCTTCCCTATTTTTCAAAATGTTTGTTGTTTTGATTGTTCCCTAAGATATCTCTCCAACTTTCCTCTGGCTTCATCACAGGAAGGCAAAGAAGGGAGAGATCCAATAGCCTTATTCAAATAAGTCTTACTAGTGACAGTCCTGCTACTTATTCGCCAAGAAACTGTTTATCTATGCAGAATAAATCTTAAACTGATTTTTAATAGTGCAATCTCTGCTAATAACTTGCATAATGACAAGGCTTATTTCAGTAGAAATTTATGGTTTAAGAGTGAATTGCTGATCAGTTTGAGGGTCTTACATGGACAGAATACAATTTATAGGGATTAATGGCAGTGTTGTCAGCCTCAAGATTTACAAATGTGGTATATTCTCCATCATGATCTGTGAATGCTTTGTGAAGGAAAGCATTCACAAGTCCTTCAGAAGGAAGATGATGGTGATAACCCCAATAGCTACAGGAAGAATATTGTGACTTCCCATGTGTGGAAGCAGAACTGTAGGTTTTTATAGGAAAAAAAATAGGTATGTATAGAAAATGATGAAAACACCATTTATAATGAAGCTTTAGGTGAAACTGTTAGATTTTATAATTTATTTTTTAATTTAATGTTGATTCTTAATACAGTGCAAGCATGTGGAAAATTTCATAATTGCATAGGCAGTCTTGTGGTAAAAATTGGCCAGATATGAAAATGACCTGCTTCCACTGAACTACTCTTTCATTTCAGGTACCTTGAGCCATCTGATTAATGAGATCTTTTTTCAGGTATTTCAAAAGTTTAATTAAGAGCTCAATGTTTCTCTCCATTCAGGTTTTCAGTCAGATATCAATCTTAGTCTTGACCCCATTGTTTAGAGATGCTCTAACCTTGCAAACAAAGTGATGGGGGTCTCTGGTTGTTGTCGTTAGAAAATTGGCTGTGATGGGATCATTGGCTCAGCTGCCAAAGAGGATCGCTGTGGGATCTGCAGTGGTGATGGGAAAACCTGCAAAGTGGTCAAAGGAGACTTCAACCACACCAAGGGCATGGGTGAGTAACACTCTGGGGTTCTCCTGCCTGCTGGAGGAGAGTTGGGGTAGCAGTAACAGCTCTTCTTGCATAGCACTGCGGTCACCTAGCAAAAACAGCTCTAGGAAGCACCTAAGGAACACAGAACAAACCTCAGCTCATTTCAGGTGTGATATCCCATCAGCTTCTTACTCAGTCACCCAGATACCAGCCACTGCCTCTGCCTGAAATTCAGAGTGAAGTTGTGTTTCTCATTCTGAGTGCTACTGGTGCTGATGATTTTAAATAGGAGACAAAATCACAGAGTCTTTCCCAGCAGGAGGGAAGTTGGATTTCAGCACCATCTTTGAGCTCTCAGAATGATGCATGTTGTATATGATTCATGTTATAATTAGAATATCTCAGCTAAAGGAAAGAGCAGTGCACTCCCCTTTGAATATTTTTACTGATTCCCTGCCAGCAAAAATCCAGTATAGGATATAGAAGTTTGGAATTAAGACTTTGCCCTTTCTCGTTAAACATTAATGTATGTACAGCTTGGTGTTTGAATTAGTCTTTGTTCCAGAGTTTCTGTACTACACTTCTGAGAACCCTGTTATCACACATCCTAATTAGCCAAAGGGAGGGAAAGCCATGTCCAAAACTTGGAAGCTGCTCCAGGAGAAAACAACTGTCCAGAAAAAAAAAAAAAAAAAAAATCCCAAATCCCATTCAGTGAATATAGAACTGGCATTTCTGTATGGAGAGACACATTCAACGTGCTGTTCCAGGGCTGAGTTCCTCAGAGCTCATGAAAATCCCCTTTCAGCACACACTTCAGTTCAGTTGAGTGGCTAAAGCAGCACCAGTGCTTAGCAGCTCCCTTTAGTGCAGGTCTCAGCTCTGAAGTCTGAGGCTCTGATTTTGTAAACTGACCTCTTCCTCTGTCCCCTCCTCCTCACCTGTGGGGCCAGCTGGGATGTGTCACCTCCTGTGAGATGCAGGAAGGATTTCCCACCTGCACCACATCTCTCTGGAGCACATTTGCGTGCCTGCCCAACCTGTTGAATTAGTGCATTAGTGTCTTTGACTCTTTTGTCCCAATTATTTTCCACCCACTTATATCAAGTCTTTTGCATTTGATGCAAGTGGTGAGAAAAGTTCCTCATTTCCACTGAAAAGAACCCCAAATATTCTCTATCACTGTAGCAGCTTATATAGGTTTCATGGATTTCTTGCATGCTGCTGAAGAGGGGCTATCTTTTATCTCTTCCAATGAGTCTACAAAACATCTTGTGCAGATAAATATGAAATTTCTGGGTCACTGCCAGGAGGTTGCACCCATTTCCAGCTACACAGCCTGCTTGAGGTGGTGACTTTACAAGGCTGGAGGAGCAGAGCAGCTTCAGCCTTAACTGGCTGCCAGAACTCTGCAGGAGGTTTTCACCATCAGTGCCCTGGAACCTAATCAGAAGGAATTCCTGATGACTCGTGGGCAGTGTTCAAACATTCAGATTCTCTACTGATCATCTCAGACATGCAAACCTGTCAAAGTCTTGCTTTGTCAATGCAATGTTTCCACCTTTAGCCAGCTCACATAATCTAGAAGATAATTGTTTTTACCAGTATAACCTCATAAACATGTATTAGATGTTTTGTTTTGTTTTTAATTTAATTTGGAAAGTTAATTACATTTTATGTGTGCTTCCATCGATTTCTGCTCACATGCTGCTGTTTTGCAGAATCAGGTCCTCAGGTGAACCCACTGAATTTCATGCAGTAAGCAAAGCTCCAGGTCTGGGGTATCACAAGTGAATATGGCATTACTCAAGGGGGAAAAAAGGCTTTTTAAAATAAATTGACAGTTAAGTAAAAATTGATGGAAGCTGGGGCAAAGAAAGATCCCCAATATTCTGGTGATAACAAGTTCAAGGTTTGGGTGTGCAAATGATTGCACAGCTCAGTGGCAAATCCCCACAATCTGGCTGCATTCCAAGTCAAGGGCAAGACCCTGAGTCCAATGTGCTGATTTATTATTTCAAAAGAGAATAGACTTCAAACATCAAGACATTGATTGTTTTGGAGTGCTGTCTGTTTGGGGAATTGCAGCTGCAGCCTTGGGTCTTGGCTCTGCCCGGGGGACTCCTCTGGTTGCAGGATTGGTCCCTCTGTGTCCTCTGATTGCAAATGATGTTGTGGAGCCCTGTGAACTGAACTAAACCCCTGCCAACTCCTTTCTGTTTCTTAGTAACCAATAGTCATTGTAAGAAGGTTTCCACATGTGTGATGGCAAAGGCAAAAGCTGTTCCCAAGTGTTTCTCGTGTAAGATACTTGAATGCTGTTTGCAGTGTCAGTGGGTGTTGGTGAAATCCTTTGGTGTTGGTTCTTTATCTTGGTTTTGTCGGATTAGATGGGGAAATTTGGTATCAAAAGCCATGGATAAACTTCAAGTCCTTTTACTGTTTCACTTCTCTTGTCAGAGATACAGTACAGATCCTTTCCTCTTAGGGAACCTATCTGTGTGGAAGGAAGCCAAATTTTCATGCACCAAGCAAAAAGAACCAGGTCTATTTCTTTTTTTCCCCAACTTTAAATATCACAGAGGTTCTGCCACCCTGATGGGAAAGTTGGTGGAACATTCAAAGTGCCTTGTAGGAGGTCCAGCAGTTCAGCTCTTACCACCTGTGATCCAGGGTGATCCAACTGGAAATGAACCCAATTTTTTTGCTGGAGAGGAGGTCAAAAACCTTTATTTGTGATGCTAAACATCACATACACTTGTGTGCAGCTGGCTGTCTTCAGCAGGCCAGCTGAATGCACTGTTTAGACTGAGGTTTTCTTTTTGACTGGCAGCATGCCCTGTACCTATTTCTACAAAATAATTTTTCAAAACCAAACACAGAGTTGTTCTGACGTCCACCTCTGTCACTCTGCCACTGTACAGGGGACCTAGAAATGAAGGACTGCTCTTTGACCCCTATCTGTTGGGGAGCTGATTTATCACTGACAACTTCTTCAAGGTTGTGCCTGTAATGCTCAGAGACCTGGGTCTGTCTCCTGATTTTTCTCAGCCACATCAGAATTTTCATTTATGATTCTGATTCAAAATAATTTATAGTTATAATTCATAATGACCACAGATGTTTGGATTTTTTTTTTTAGTGGCAGAATCTAATACAGTGAGATATGCCTGTTGTTGTAACTGTCATTTAGGGAAAGGAAAAGTACATCTTTGATAGGAGTTTTTCTTTTTAAGATGGTGGAAAAGTAGAGGTTTTATTGCATATGCTGTTCATCCAGCACTTGCTGAAAGTTAAATTTAAACAGTAGTGTTGTCATGCTGGCTGGGAGCATCTTTAGCCAACACAAAAATACCTTTTTTTATCAATAGAGTGCACATGTAAATTACAAGAAAATAGAACTCTACCTAATCTTTAACTCAGAGATCCCTTATAGCAGTTTCATCAGAACATGCAAGAGTTACCAACTTTGCAGCAATAGTAGGAGGCTTTGCAATTTATCCATGGCTCTTCAGAGAAATTATTTTCTTACGAATGAGCTATCCCATGGCTGGAAGTGGACAGGTGCCAGTGCAGGATTTATTCTCAAGCTAAAAGCAAAGGAGAATCATCACAGCTATTCAGAAATAGACACATAATTTGCACTCCACTGCAACAAGTAGCCATCAGCAAAAGCTGCAAGGTGGAAGGAGATGGAGTCTGAGATGCTCATCTGGTGCCAATCCCTGAAGTACCATGGAAGCTGTGCTGGCCTTGGCTGCAAGTAGGCAGGACAGCCTGATCTCCTTGGCTTCTACCCTGAGATGTTTGTTCAAAGCACTTTTGGGAGGTTTGATAATGGGCTGGGCACTGTTGACCTTCTCACACCTGATCTTGGTGTGTACAGGGATAAAATAGGAAGGTGCAGTGCCCAGGGGCTGGCACTTTCAGCCATGGGATCATTTTTCCTTCAACTTGGAGTCTGTCTTTCACTGCAGTGTGAACCAGAAGAGTTTTGCAGTAGATCAGTGGCATTCTGAAGTTCACACTAAACTTTCTGTTCTTTCTGGGAGTAATAACAATGGCTAACAATGGATTTTTCTGTGTGGGCTGCTTTCCTCTTGCAAATCTCTCCAGCTTTTAAATGAAGATACAGTAGCCACTGTTCACATATTAATCTCCTTGATGACAAAGCCACCTCTTTGTTCTGGTGTCTCTCCTAATACGAGTTATACCATAAAATTTGTATCTAGGATTTGCTTCAATCACAGTCTTACATTCCTGAGACACTGATGTAATGCAGATTATCCAGAAAGATTGGTGTGCGCCAAAATAAGTGTTCCCAAGGTGGAGTATACTGGATACAGCACTATAAATTATCAAATAATGAAGTTCTCCTGTTGTATTTTCAAAGTTTCATCTCAACAGGCTGATTTATGGGTGAAATTACTAAAAATACTGCCTGATAGTTGCCAAATCTCATCAGTTTTTAACCAGTTCCTCATTTAAAGATGAACTTTAAGCCCAACCTTGCAAACCCCAGCCTTGCAGACAATTATCCTCCTACCTAACAGAGCTTTGAGAGTCCTTGACTGGGGGCCAACTCTGAGATTTTTTTTGGTCATTCTAGCTGACACTTGATAATCTTTCTGGCAATCTGCAGTTGCAGTTTTCTTAATAAAATGTGCCTGGAATAGACTGGAGGTGTTTCCTGGTGCAGTTATCTCAAAGATCAGGAATCTGTGACCACAAGCCTCCCACTAGCTCTGAGGACCAGAGTGGAGTGGTGGAGGCAATCCAAGTTTGTACCTGTGGCAAATTTGCATGGGTGATATCCAGTCTGTTTGCAGCAGAATTCGACCACTAACTCACCCAACATTGCTGGAGATAATGAGTGAGGGTGTCCAGGTTCTCCTGGTGGGACATGCCCAAGGGTTCTGCTTCACCTCTGAGAGGACAGGTCAGATCCAAACCCCTGCAAAGCGTTTGGCAGTTCTCTAACAGGAGAGTGAAGGTCAGCAGTCAGGTTTGTGGCACAGTGAGATAACACTGTGAGTGCAACCCCCCAAAGCCATCAATCAGGATTAGAAATTACACAAGAAGAAAAAATCTGGTGTGAGACCAAACCAAACAGTCTCCAGAACTAATACCCTATTAATAGCTCACACTTCACTATTTACTATTGTAAAAAGTAACATAAAAATCACTTTTACACGTGGTGTTTCTCTCATGGACAGCGATGAAATGAGTGTATTTAATGGCTTGAGCTGAGCTTCTAGCACAGCTCCAGTTTGCTCACCTCTAAAGCAGTGTGACACACTCCTGGCTGCTGCTGGGTCAGGGACAGATCCAGAATTCACTGAATTTAGTGACTGCCTTCTACTAAATTCAGAGTAACTTTGTCTCCAACCCCTGCATGATTTAGCTCTGGGCATTTGTATCTGGTTTAAAAACTAAATAAGTAAATAGTCCTCTAGTAGGTACATTAAATTACCTGAAACTTGGGCATGTTCCAAACTGGCTTCCTAACAGGGGTGTTCAGAGGTGTATCAGGAGCTGTTTCCTTGTGACAGACTGTCACTGGTCACACTTTTGCTTTTTTATGTCTTGAGTAGCTGTTTTTGGGTTTATATGCATGGGATGCAGTGAGGATGTTTGATATCTGAAACACTCTGTATTGACTGTGATTTGGTATCTCAGCTGATGAAAAACCAACTCCTGGCAATGTCTAGGATAAAGCCCAACATCTGTTTGCTCTGATTTCAGTATTCCCTTTGTAAAATTGACCCTGGAAATAATGATTTTTCCTGGTGAAACCCAGGCTGGAACAACAGCTGGGAGAGCCTCTGCTCTGGCTTCTGTGCACAGACAAGGTCTGAGCTCTGCTGCCACTCTCTCTGGTTTTCCTGCAGGGATGAGTGACCATTTCTGAGCCATCATGAGTAAGGGAGAAGTAAGTGAGGAGGAACAAGTGCAAAGAGGACTGAGCTGAAGGGTCAGATGAAAGTGTCATTCAGATACAACAAATCGGGGAAGGAGGGAACCTGTCTGCTCAAGTCAGCTGCCCACTTTCTGCACCTGATGAAACTCAAGAGCTCAAGCCTTACTCATGAAATGAATATTCAGGAAATGAATCCACTGTCTGAGACCCCAAATCTGTCTCACTCCATGTCACAATGGAAGGAGAGTCACTTAGTCCTGAGGTGCAAGAGACTGTCACCATACTCCTTGGAGTCCTCCCTGTATCAGCATAGCAAAAGCAGAGCTGTTCAGCTGCACTTTCATCCCTAAATAGCTCTCTGAACACTTCTAAGTGCTAAAGGAATCGCTGCATCCTGTGCCAGCAGTTCTCCAGCCCATTGCTCTAGACAGCCCACAATTCCCATAAAGGCATCACTGACACAGAACAGCTTTATAGAGACCTTTAAAGCAAGAAAAGTGGATGAGGGAGCATACAGGATAAGCTGCTTAACATTTAAAAGAAAGAGGACAGCAATAACCCCAAAAAGGTGCCAAGTGATAACACTGCAAATAAACTGGGTGGCCAATTAGGAGGAATCAACTCATGGTTTTGATGAGATTAGTGTCATCTACAGAGGCCAGATTCAAAGTCCAGTGAAGCCAGTGGAAAAGCTGCCTGGCTCTGAAATGGGCCCTGGTGTTCCTCTGCTTTATTATTTAAAGGTACCGCTTCCACCCCATGGAGCAAGTCTGTAACGCCACATGTCTCCATAATGGGGGAAAAGAGGCTACATTTCCTTGTAGCTCCTCCTTATTCATATTGTATTCTGTGAGTCAAAATTGGTCATTGAAAATTTGTTCAGAGGTGGCCAGTGGTCAGTCCTGGAGAAACTTCCAGCTCTGTTATTGCATTAAATCTGAGTGTTGAATTCTCAGCAGCTCAGTGCAAGGAGATCATTATGTCCTCCAGAATTTTTGTACAGAGCTGAAAAGTAAACGTAAACAAGCTTTTCCCCTAATTTGTTCCACTAATTCCCTCTGTTAAGTTTTAGCATCATCAAAATGTTTTGTGGAAGTGAACCCTTTCTGACACCACAGGCTTAACAGGGAAGACAAAGCAGAAGCATCAGTTGGAAGCATCATTTCAAATGTCTGTTTTGTGCAGTGTTGTACCTGACAGTCACACTTCACAATGTCCTTGTGCATCCCTGTCAGTACTGCAGGAAAACCAGGGTGATTCAAAGGGTGCAGATCTAATTAGAGCTAATTAACAAGCCTGAAGTCACAGCTGAGCAGTACACATGCATTTCTGCTGCAATGTTAGTCATGACCATGCCTGTCACAGCAGTGAGAACTGGCTGCCAGCTCAGGGATCTCATTTGGAGTGTTCTCACTCAATCCCCAGCCTGGAGTTGAGTTTTTCTCAGGGAGATACGGGATGGCTGAGGCTGGCTGGCCCTGCCCTGTTTTCATTCACCCCTTTTTTGTTGCTGTAGGTTACATCGAAGCCGCTGTGATCCCTGCAGGTGCCCGGCGGATCAGAGTGGTTGAGGACAAACCTGCTCACAGCTTTCTGGGTAAAAAGATAAAAGAAAAATTGTTTTGATTTAAATTCAGCTCTGTTTTCTTTTAAAAATGACCCTTCTCTAAGCACCCTTAAGGTTTGTTGCTGCCAGGGAGGGGCTGGTGATTTAGGTCTTGCTGCGATCTCTGCTTTTGTGGCTTGGCTTCATGCTGTTTGTGATGTGATAGTATGTGACACTTACAGGCCCTGTGCAACCTGGAAGGACCAGGGAGTACTTTTCTATACAAACAGAAGAGTTCCTGAGCAGAACTTGGCAGGGGCTTGCACAGAGCTGCCAGGAGCACACAGCACTTCAGGAGGGAGTGGGGAAGAGAACAGTGTGTTTAGAGAAGGGAATGGCAGAGGTACTGATAGCAAGACGCCCAGCTCAGTCTGAAGCAGAGGCAGGACACGGCAGCTGATACCCCTCAGTAACCTGCTGCCATTTCCTACAGCAGCACATTTTCATTGGATGCTGTACCCAAGACCTGTGCACTCTGAGATGGGCTTAGCTGCACCAGTCCACTTGCCTCTATTTTATCAGGCAAAAAAAAAATTGTTTAATCCTCTTGTTATTTCTACTTCTGCATTCCTTTAGAAGGGAACAGGCATCCTCTCCTCCTTATCCTATTGAGAAAAAAGGTTTAGACATGGCTGATGGGTAAGATTTGCATGTGAGGTTGACTCCTTAGGGCAGAGTCTATCAATGAATTTGTTGTTCTGTTACTCATTGCATAAATTAAAGGTCAGAATGGCATTTTTAAAGTGCAGCCAGTCAGCTCCACTGAGGATTTGTCAGTCTGGTCTTCTGCCTCTTTTCTCCAATGTTTGAGGCATTTCCTTCTCTGTCATTATTGTGCAATAGATAAAAGGTTTTATCCCCATCTACTTCTAGGGAGTCCAGGTCACAGAAATGCTAATGCCCCATAGCCCTTAATTTCCACAGGAAGCCTGTGGCACAGCAGAGGCTTCAAAGAAAATTGCCCAAGATCCAACAAAACCCTGACATGTGCAAGGTCCCTGGCACAATCAGAGCTGCACAGCCATGGAATTGCTTTCAGAGAGGAAGGAACTCTGAGAGGATTGCAGAGCTTGTCACTCCCTGTTTTGTGGAAGAAGAAACTGAGGTGTTGCAGCTTGCTCATGGCTATGCAGGGAGTCAGAACAAAGCTCAGACCTTGGTCACTGATTTCCACATCTTTTTGCATATAATTCTTCATCTCCGGCCAAAAGAAGATGTTAATATCCAGCACTGGAATATCAGATGCTGCTGAAAGCATTTGCATAGTGATTGTGTCAGGATTTCAGCTCTAGTGCTATTGATTTTCTGTCTTGAGATGTTGCTGCAGTTGGCAATATCACCAGGAAAGATGCTTTTGTTCTCTTTCACTCCAGATTCAGTGGAAAAAAGGAGGGCAAATTATGTCATTCAGCTGCCCTTTGATCAAAACCATTGGCATTTGTGGCACTTCTTGTTAGGAAGGAATATCACCACTGCTCCTATTTCCATAATGCTTTAGTGGAGGATCCCACCTACATGTGAGATGTTTGACATAGCAAAGCCTGGTGGAACAATGGGAGTCAGTGTTTCTTTGGGTTCTGCAAGTGCTCTGCCTTCTGGAAACCAGCCTTTTTGTTTGTCTTGGTGGGGTTTGCACAGGGTATTCGGGCTTTGGCAGATAGCAGAGCACTGAGAGTCTTACACGGAGTTAGAGACTGCCCTTCCTTGGGACAACATAACCTTGACTAAAGCAGATGGTTCCCCACTGGGTGGTGAAGATTAGGATTGTATATTTTTGAGAGCAGGAGCTGGCCCTGTTTGCATCACATAAAGATAGATAAAAATCTGGCTCTTTTAAAGCTTTTAGTGCTTTCAGCTCTTTGGTTCATGGTCAGGAGCCAGGAGAACCTCTCTGAGCTTTCCAGGGTTTTCTCTTTCAAGGAACACTCAACACAAAGAAAAGATACTCAATGTCTTGCTGAACTGAGATGAAGAATAGCAGCAGGGGGGTTCCATAGGGCAATAATGAAGATGACCAAGAAAAAAACCCCAATCACTCTTAAATTCAGGTCTGAGTGTGAAAGGATTTTCTATTTCAATAGCACTGACAAAGCTGAGTCCAATCAGGTCTTATTTCTACTAAGAACCAGGTACAACATTCTGGAAAGAAGCCCAGCATAATTTGGAATCATTATTCCATGTGCTGGGAGCAGTGCCTGAAGAATTTCCCTCCACCTACAGGCAACCCACGCTGGCTGCCTTGGCTGGCTGTAACTCTTAAAAACCACCTTGAACAGGAAATGCCTGGGCAGTTTGTGTCCACAGGCTGGGAAGCAAGCTGGAGAGACCCAAGATGGAAATAAACCTGACTAAATGCCAGGCTTAGAAGTTGATTGGTCAGTTCCTGCCTTCCAGCCATCAAGAAAAACAGAAGTTACAGGTTGTTGCTAGGGTTCCTATTCCTCTTGCTCTTCTGCTGTACAAGTTTGAGTTTAGTTCTGTCACCTCTGGGGCTGGGCACACAGCCAGTGGTTGTATGTGACAAAAGCCATTGGAGTTCTCTGTGTCTGAGACATGGAAGGTCTTGTAGCTGCAGCAGTGATCTTGCTGATGGGGTAGTGGAGGCAAACAGCAGAGAAAACACTTTGGTCCAAATGCTCTGCTGAGTCCCCTGTGCAATTCCTGCAATCCTCGAGAAGCACCTTTGCAAACAGGTCTGTTTCCAAACTCTCCATCTCCTCAGCCACTAAGGGAGCAGTGCCTGCAGCAATCAAAATCAAACCCTGCCCAGAAAAGAGGTTCACAAAGATGAAACGTTCATTTTCATCTGCAAATTATCTCCTTTGAGGGTGAGCTGGAACCAAAGCATGACTTAAGTCACTCAACCTCTTAGACAGTTTGGAGCACGTGCTGGGCTATCTTTCCTAGTCAGCCATGCTTCTTGGAGATAGTTTTATCTCATCCACAGCTTTGATTTGTCACATGGTGGCTGCTTTGATCTGCCTGGAAGCCACTAGGCCTTGGCAGAGGAAAGCAATCCTGCTTCAGAATTGTGCATGCAGCTTGCAGAAGGTACTTTGTAAACTGAGGAACAAAGCAGAAAGAGAAGTGAGCCACAAGGAGAGACACATTGCTGCAGCATGCAAATGCCAGGACACTATCTAACCCCTGGGCTGTGTGCCAGAGGAAACTTTCCTCAGAAAAAATAGTCTCCCAATTTAGTTCCCCTTCACCCTGACTTTGGAGCCTCTGATGGGACTCTGAGAGCTATCAGGAAGATTGTGTGCAACAGGACAGATATCCACCCTTTTCCAGGTTTCCCAGTGTAAGGTCCTCAAAAAGGCAGATGCAGAGAACATTGTGACCTCCTCTTGCTCCAGATTTCCCCAGAGTTCAGACATCACAAATTATATATATATATATTTATATATATATATATATAATCTCCATCCTAAGCACACCGAAGAGGGTTTGCTGGCTATGGAGGCTTGATCCAAAGGAATGACAATAGGAGATTTCCTATGGACTTCCAAAGGCTTTAAGCAGCTTCTCTTACCTTCTTGCAACACACTCAGTTAAGTGAGAGCAAAGTTGTGTTCTTTACTGGAAGAGAATAAAATAGGCATGAGATGCTAGAGGTTAAAAAAACATCTTGTTAAAGGCTTAGCCAAAAGACACAGTTAACCTTGAACTAAGGAAGCCCAGTAACACATGGGTTATTCTGTCTGTCTGCTGTCAGGGCAGATTTGATCACAGTGAATGAATCTCCACAAAGGGGCCTGGCACTTTCTGCTGCAGTAGGACCTGCCAATTTTCTCTTCCCTCAGTGCATCACACCAACATCTGGATAACTCTGCTTCCGTTCTAACACAGAAAACACATCAATCCCTAAATCAGCTTCCACTGATGAGTCAACAGTAATGTGATGCCCTTATGGCTGGAGTTGTCTTTGAGTCCTTCAAACAGGACATCAGTGATCCTGATGCAATAGTTAGGCTGGAAGAAAGGACATACAACTCCAAGTATCTTTTCTTCTCAATATTCATCTTCCTTCTGAAGTTGAGCTTTCCATGTTGACCTTAGAAAGGCACACAGGCACAGGATGGGTGTGACCCTACAGCACCTGACCTTATGAATTTGTGTCCAGCACTTGGGCTCTGAAAAGAGGATGGCCAAGTTCACGTTTTGCCCACTGACCAGCCCCTGCTTTGTGACTTGACTTCTCTTTACAGCTGTGATAGCTGAATGTTAATTTTTTCAGTGTTTGGTTATGGAGCACACACAAACACAGCATCAGCTGTATTTTGCATTTCCAAATCTTCAAGTGTGTAGCAACAAAGATTTGATTGATCGTTTTCTCAAGGAGAGTTTAGGAAAATGTGGTCTCAAAATCTGGAAACTGAAACAAAATTTTGCTTGGAAACTAAATTGCAGATTTGTCTTGTTGCATTTAAAAGGAGAGTGTAGAGGTAAATGGTCTATGAATTTTATGTTAATTCTTCAAAATACCTTCATCAACTGAATACAGAATATATCCAAGTTAGAAACATCACAATGGGCCATCTAAAAGTGGGGGAGGTTTTATTCTTTTAAACTCACATCCATGACAAGGTTTCTGCATCTTGTGCTTGAGGTACCTTGAGACAAAGGCTCAGTAGTCTGTATTGTAATTACAATTTTGCTTGCATTTCATTCCGTGGTGTTTGATTCATTCCAGCTTTAAAAGATTCCAGTAAGAGATCCATTAACAGCGACTGGAAAATTGAGCTTCCTGGTGAGTTTCAGATCGCAGGAACCACTGTCCGGTACGTGCGAAGGGGGCTGTGGGAGAAAATCTCTGCCAAAGGACCAACTAAAATACCACTGCACTTGATGGTAACTTTATATCCTTTGTTTGTGTTTCTTAAGTGATGCAACAGAAAGGGTTTCTATCCTAGCTGAAAGTTAAATTTTGATTGTTTGCTTCCTCACCACAGTGTTCTTTTGCAGCATTGCAGGGGCTGGAGAAGCCCAGCTCCCCACTCAAAAAGTGATGCTCAATCCTGGGAGAGCAGGCAGTGTCCCATTCAGCTCATGTCCAGTGTAGGGTATCCCTGTAATGTGTCACAGACAGGTACATTCTAGAGCATGTAGGTTCCCAAGGACCTGTCTTATTTTTTGGACATACCTGATCACACACGTAACTGCATATTTGCTGAAATGTCTTTTCATCTTTTGCCAGAATGTAGTCTGTGTTTAAGTACTCTGTTCTCTAACAGAGGTGCAGATCTAGCATACACAGATGATATATGTGAATTTGAATCTAAGTAATGACTTAATTACACACAGAAATAGTCTTAGTTTTCTCTATATTGTTTTTCCAATTGTATGTAGTTTAAGGTGTTTTTTGACATTTTTCCCTAATGTTAAGCATAGCCCTTCTGTTAACCCAGCTTGGTATTTTATGAACAGCCATATGTCTGAACATGAATGAGAAGTCCACACGGTTGAGAAGAGCAGGACTGTAGTCCCAAAGCTGTCACTGGTGGGTGACAGGGTGACCCATGGGCCAATCCCTCAGTGCTGGTGTAACCTTAACATTTGTATTTGTGAGACAGCTGTAATAATTCCTGTCTCATATATTTGTCCCTGTTTAAAAGTCTGCAGAAAACTTTACAGGTTCTGTAGCAAGGTTTGTATAGCAAGTATATTTGTTTTTTCATTGTTTCCTGTAACTTTTTTATTCTATTCTGGGTTTTTTGTGCTGTTCCTTCTCCTTGTGACTTTTTGCCATATTTGTTCTCTGAAGGCTGTCTGTAAGCACTGCTAAAAATCAGCATTCTCTCCCCTCCCTCACCTGATTTTTTTGGCTTGCATGTGTTCATTGTGCAACACTTCCTGACCCAGTTTGAAAAGCTCCAAAGACGCCTGAACTTTTCCCACACACAAAAAGCTGACAGTAATACTCCACTTGGTCAGTATCTTCTTGGTGTCAAAATCTGCTGCACAGGAACATGAGGGGTTTTGTTTTTGCTTTCTCAGACAGATGAGTGAGTTTACAGGCTCACAGACCAGTGTAGTGCTGGATTCAAAGAGGTTATAGCTGGAATGGTCAGAGGTGCAGAGTTGGGCACACCAGCACCTTCCTGGCTCACCCATATAGTCCAGGGTGTGCCCACTCAGAGGAGGTCTATTACAGAGGGTGTATTACACCTTCTTCAGCACCAGAAACATCAGCTTCTTCTTGACTTTGGCCTTAACACAAGCCTTCCCTCCTGAAACCAGGACTGACAAAGTACCTTGTACTGCCAAGGTCTTCCCAAGCTCATGTGACAAACAGGAGTTGCACAGGTACTGTTTGGGAAGATGCTGTGCAGGGTTCCTTTGGCAGCTCTTGGAACCTTCTGGGACATTACTTGGTTGAGGTCCACTGTAGTAAAATCTGGATATTGGCATTTTGTGAACCTCAGCATCAGCAGAGCTTTGATTTTAAAGAAATGCTCAGTTCCCCTTCGTTAAGGAGTAAGTAGCTAACATAGGAGTGATTTTGAGCTTCTCCATGAGTGTTCTGTCCAGATACAGACAGGCTCTTTCAGCAGACATAAGCAAAGGAGATGTTCCTTCTTCACCTTTCTTCACACAAGTGATTAAAAGTGAGGAATGTAAAAATTACCAGACCATTAAAAAACATGTGGTTTTAAATCACTTCACTGCTAGTGGTAAACAGAGCACACATGAAGTCTTTGCTTCAAATCAGATACAAATCTTTTCCTTGATACAGGGTGGTGTGTTTCATTCTTTCAACACAAGAAAGGCAGGATGGTTACCAGCTCCTTCTAAATAGAAAACTGTTGTTCAAACAGTGGTGGAATACACTGGACTGACAAAGAGCCAGAAGCTTCAGTCAATCCATTGTGACCTGCATTTGAAACCAATTATACACACATACACACACCCCCCAATTATATATGGCTACGAAATTGCATGAAATTGGTTTCATATGGGCCTTTAGATTCACTGGTCTTGCACCCATATTGAGATAATAAGGATTTCTTTTTAGGAGCTGGTTTTTAATACTTGAGGCATTTCTCCAAGTGCATTGCTGTGCGTGTATTTCTTGGAGAAACTGGTGTTTGTGTAAGTAGGCCTGTGCTAGCCCTCCTTGTGCAACAGAGGACATTCAAACACTCCCAGGGAAGAAGGGGGCTTTAGACAAGGCTGATTGATCAGTTCTCTAGAACAGGACTTCATATCTCCTGCACTTCAAGAAAACCAGAGCAGGGCTCAAGCTTTCTGTCTCTGCCTGCCTGGTGTTTGAATTGTGTTTAAAGAAACCAACATTCATCTTTGAAATTGTAATGATGGCTAGCTGGTTTCAACCCTGGTATTCAGTTCTGGTAGTGAGGCTCCCTCTGTAGCTGAAGCAAAGTCATGTCTTTGTTCCCCACATCCTCTGGAAGAGGCTCATCTGCCCAGGGTTCTGCCCTGTGCAGAGCAGCTCATGGGTGCTGAGTTTGTGGAGCCCCCTCAGTGTTCACAGGACAGGCTGCCAGGCCCCCTTCTTTTAGCACATTTGTTTGGTTAAACAAGCTCCTTACAGCTTTAGTGAGATTATTGGTTAAGTAGGAATGATTGTACAAATCTGAAGGGGAAACAGTTATTGTTGGGGGAAAATAGCATTTGCAAATTTGTCTTTTATCAAATGGGTAGTTGCTTGCTCCACTTATGAGAGCCTTTATTTGATAAGGCATTGCTCCTGTTTCAGTAGGTGACAAAAGCCAGCACAATTCACCTGTCTAATGCTGCTCAGAACATGGGATAATGAGTATAAGTAAGTTTAAAGCCACAGCATGAACATTACAGTAGTATTTCTATGGCATTTGTTAATACTGTGGTAACTCAGATTCCGTGGACCCTGTTCTCCATGGGATATCTTCCAATCAGTTCTGACTCAAGCCAGGGAAAGTGAGAGCCAAACGAAGTCCAACATGTAAATCAAAACAAGACCAGTACTCTCATCTGCCTATGGTGAAAACATAAACATTTTTCTCTGCTCCTTTGTTAACAGTCAGGGAATTTTGGAGTAATAACACTGGAGATATCACAAGTGGCTCCATAGGAAATGGCCTGCTATAAAGAGGCAGGTTTCACCTTCCTCTACCAATATGCAGGGATGAAAATATATGTTGCCAGAAGCTGTATGATAAGGGTTTTGCTTGTCATCCACAGTTTTCTGAGACATAAAACCCCACTGCTACAGCTTGTCAGCAGGAGTAGTCATGTTTGCCTTGAGTGCCACATTCACCAGGAGACAAGGGACTTTTTGTGCAACAGTTGTTTTTGCTCTGAGAAGCATCACCTTGTTCTTTCAGATGTTTAACTCTAGATGCTCTTTAAAACAGTTGGTATATGAAAAGTGCTGATTTAATGCTTCCTGTTGTCTTTCTCTTTGAATAGCCAGTGTCCTGCTGATCACATGTGAGGCTGAAAGTTGTGCCTTGAATTCCAGGTTTAGACATCCCTGTGAGTCCTTTAAATATTCACAAATCATAAGCAGTTCTTGCTCCTGCAGTTGCCCTGTTTTACCAGTGCTGTTGTAATCTAAGTTTTCTAGATAAAGATTTGGTTGCCTTTCACAGGGTATTATATTTTAGGAATTTTTTCCTGAGCCAGCATTTCCAGCAGTGCTATCTCACAGGCTGTTGGCTCTCCCAGCACAGTGTGTTGCAACAGCCTCTCTTTTCCTGCCGAACCAGGTGCTGTTATTCCACGACCAGAACTATGGTATTCATTATGAATACACCATCCCTGTAAACTATACTGCTGAAAACAGAAGTGAGCCAGAAAAGCAACAGGATTCCTTGTACATCTGGACACACAGCGGATGGGAAGGATGCAGTGTGCAGTGTGGAGGAGGTAGGGACACCAGGAAGCTTGGTGAGAATCCCTGTGTGGTGTTTGCAGCCTCCAGCCACAGAAGAGGTGGAAATTGGCCATGAAAATGGATTTTGCCATAATGAATTCAATGAAAGCTCCTTCTCACCGGCTCTCCCTGCTCTGATCCCTGTCCCCACAGTTAATTTCCAGCCTTTTGGCAGGGACACTGCTCTGTCACCGCAGGCTGGAGCTGCACCTGGGTTCTGTGTGCAGCCCCACGCCTCCAGCCCCCACCACATTCCTGGAGCAGCGTCCCACAGGTGTCCAGGCACGCTCAGGGAAAGGCACTTCCCTCCCCAGGGATGGAGCTGGAGCGGGACAGTGCTGCTGTGACAGCATCAGGTGCTCCCATCCGGGGGCACGTGGCAAAGCTCCCTTCCCACAGCATCCCTGGATGTGCCCAGACAGATCTGCTGCAGCCCTGGGGGAGCTGATGCTGTGAAACCAGAGACTGCTTTGTCAGACACTGTCCATTGCATTTTCAGTGCTGGAAGAAGTAGGTTGTTCCCTGAGGAAAACAGATCGTTTCCAAGCGTTCTGGGCAGTCTGTCTTCACCAGCAGACTCAGTTATTTATGATGTGACATGACAGGAGGAAAGAGCTCATCTTCACATTTGCAGGCTCACTGCCCTCAGTGCACTGAAATTACTGATTTTTTTCTGTAAATAGGACTCACTTTAGAATAGACACTTTTACTCATGCATTAAAATAATAATTTTTAAGTCATTAAACTGTCACATGAGGGAAAAGGAAATTTATTTGTGTCTCTTCTAATTTTTGTTGTAAGCCTGTTACAAATTTGAATCAAATCAATGTCTTCCAGCATAGCTCCCACCACTACTATCTTGATAATTGGTCTTTTATTTTAGCTGTCCAATGCTTTTGCTACTTATCCAAGCTGAGAGGGGCCTTTCTCCTTTCCATACAGATGTTTGCATATTTTTTATTAACAGAGCATGCATTATTTCGTATTTTCAGCTGCAGATGGTGAATAAACTCAATCTGATGCAGATTCAGGGTTAGAAAGAGAACCTGAGAAACCAAAATTAGCAGTAAGGCAAAGTCACACAGAGCAGGAGTAGCACTTTCCTGGTCACATGTGGTCACTGTTGTGCTCCCTGTGGCACAGCTTTCCTGATGCCACTCAGTGGAAGGCTGAGCCCTGAGGGCCACACTGGATGAAAGAAACTCCTGGTGCACAGTTTATGTGAGAAATGCTGACTCCTCCTGAGATGCCTCCTGCCACAAGGATTTTAAAGCAGTATATCTGGAGGAGCAGGAGTTGAGAAATATCTTATTTTGGTGGCTTTGTTTTCTCTTTGTGAAATATGAACAAGCTCAGTTAATGACTCTTGAACCTCGGTCACTCCTTTTCATTCTGACTTCCTGCCTGGGGAGCAGCAGGAGGCAGCTGTCCTGTCATTATCAGTCACATTATCAGAGGTGGGAGGTCTGTGACTTCAGCACATCTGCCTGAGGTGATGACAGGGTACAGCTACCTGTGGAGGAGGAACCAGAAATGAAAACAAATTGTTTTAGAGCTCCTTTCCACGTTAAACACTAGAAGGAGAAAGCCCAACTTGCTGCTCATGTGAAACAGTCAATTGTGTGATTATTGGGGAAAGATTTGTAGCTTTTCTGGAAAAAAAAAAAAAAATGCCAGTACAAAGTTCAGGCAGAGTGGAGAATAAGAGTTCTTGCAGAGGTGGTAGAGTACATCTGGTAGAGGGAGCAGGGAGCTCAAAGCTTTTGAGTTTTGGTGGATGAGCGGAGGTGGGTTTGTTCAGAGTTCTTTTTGATTTGGCTTCCAGGTGAGAGGAAAACCATCGTGTCCTGCACTCGGCTCATTAACAAGACCATGACACTGGTGAATGACAGTGACTGCCAGCGAGTGACCCGCCCCGAGCCCCAGGTCAGGAAATGTAACACACACCCCTGCCAGTCACGGTAAGGAGTTAAAACACTAAAACCAATATCCTTTTCCTTCAGAAACTGCCCCTTTCCAAAGCCTCCATCTGGTGAACACAGTGAAAATGTCTCAAAGTACTGGGACACATTGTTAGCCACAGTAAGCAGCTGTAATATTCATTTCCTTTAGTTGAGCAGGTCAGATTTTCATTACCTCAGACAAAGCCCATTTAATTTGTGGTCAGTAAGGCCAGATTCTGTGCGGGCTGCCTTCATGCATTGTTTGGGGGTGGTTTTCTTTTCCCCTTGGTTGTCTCCTGGGAGACAGAACAACTTGCAGTATAAAGTTAGACAAGAGTACAGTGACTGCATATCTAATCTTTCTTTTTGTTAATCAGCACAGAATGGGGTCTGATTAACTGTCAAACAGTACTACAAAAGCCCTGAAGTCAATAAATTTAATTATGATGAAACTCATTTTAGATGTTTTCCTCAGTAAGGGTGCTTTTCTCTTCACTAGTTATTAGAGATCTTTAAAAATAATAAAAGTTTAATTTGGCAAGCACTTTTATCTGCATTAATTTTGATCTGTGTTATATTAAAAAAAGATATTTGTGGCCAAAATTACAAAAGACAGGAAGGTAAGTTAATTTCTTCAGTCTGTATGCTAATAGAAAAGTTCACCCTTGTTCTACAGTGATGTTTAGCATTGTAGAGTAGTGTAGAAACTCAAATTTTGATAGTAGTTTGAATAACACCAGGATCAGGGGTTTGATCCATGTATGGTCCATTCACTTCAGTAGTGGACTCAATGATCCTTGTGGGTTCCTTCCAACTCAGATTTTATTTTGTAATAAAATCGATTTCAGATAAAGCTGAACAATACCTAAAGAAGCATCTTCAAACCAACCTGCTGGCTGCTGTATCTTGGAGAATCAGACAAGCCAGGGAAATGCACCTACAAAGCTAATCCTGCTGGCAGAAACAAGGGGGGAAACAACAAACAGCACACTTCCTTCTAATTAGAGCTGCACTCTGATTAAAGTGCCCTGGAGCAGGGAAATGCAGTGTCAGGTCATCCATCAGTAAGGCTGGTTCAGGTTTCAGTTTCTGTCTGCACTGCCTGTTATTGCTGCTGGACAATATTGGCTGTACAGTTTGCAGTATTGAAAGGTATAATGAGATATTCTGGTGTGTAAGGAGAGCCAAAATCCCAATGACTTCAAGGAAACAACTGAAACAACTGTTTCCTTGAAGAAGGAAGTCCAGTGAGGCTGGGATTTCTGTCATGTCACTCTCTCAGAAAGAAACAAAAAGCATCTGCTTGTGTTGCTTCCCTGGCTTGAAGTATTTCTCTCAGACCTTTTGGAAAGCTGTTGGGAGCAGACTGGAGTGAGCCCAGGCAGGCATAGGAGGGATTCCAGGTGGTAGAGATGAAGAAAAGCAACTTTAAAAGTTGCAGAAGTTGTGGGCAGCTTCTGCCTCTACCAGCTGAGAGCAGGGATGGGACGTTCTGGCCATGTCACAGCCCTGAGACCCAAATTGTGCTCTGAGGGATCCCCATGACCCTGAGCCCCTGGGGAAGTCTGTTTGGTGCCCTCCCACCATGGCATTGCTGCCTGTCCAGGGCAGTGACATGGGTGAGGTTAAATCACACAAAACCTCCTGAGAAATGATTACTCTGCTCCTGTATCCAGCCTGTGTTCCTCTGGGGATTGGGTCCAGCCTATAATGTCATTCCAAGGTCTGTGTTATTCTGTGTGGAGCCGGCAGCAGTTTATGGGCACAGCTTGGCACAGTTCTGCCCAGCTGCAGTGAGCTCTGGCACAGGGACACTCTCATTGGCCCATTTTTTTCAGAGCAATGACAGCAGACACTGAATGTGCTTAGAACCTGGAAAGGCCACAGAATCCTTGCTGATGATCTGATAGACCACACTCCTCACTCGCTCTGTGTAGAGTACACTTTCACACTTAACATGCTTTTAACTGGAAACATTTTCAGAAGCACATTCTCTGTGCCTCTGTAGAATTTAAATTTCCACTTGCATTTGCCCACCCAGACATTAGAAAAGCATGCTTAGCATATTCTCTGACCAAGAACATCTTAAAGAAACCATTCTCTTTCACCATGTCAATGCTTTTTTTATGAGCCCTGAATTTGTTTTAGGGTTTCAAGTAAAATTATTGTAGCATCTTGTTACAATAAGGTCCTTTCCCATTTCCACTCAGACATAAGCCCTTCACCTGAGTTCAGAAGAAGGAACAATGCTCTCCTTTCTCTAGTAAACCAGCTCTGTTTTGTGCATTCTGAATTGCATTTGCACTTTCACTCAAAATTTAGGAGAATCACCTTTCAGAGTGTTTATCTCTAGAGAGGGGTCTTTTGGCCAGCACAGGACTGGGTCAGAGGACACTCAGTCTCTGTTTCACTTTTGGATGGGGTGTGTGACTTTTATTCACTATCCCACACTGTCCCTTTGTTTCCTTTCTCAATCCATGTATAAGCAAGATTGCAAACTCTTTGGGATGGGTGAGAGCATATTGTTTAAGTGGAGCAAGAAGCTGTTGCTGTTGAGATTGTAATTTAAAAAAAAAATAGTTACCCACATTTATAAAGTGATCAGGAGGAAAAAAGGATATGTTATTAATAACAGTGTCTTTCTTCCAGCATGATCCCAAAGTGCTTTGTAAATTATATATCCCTTTGAACTTCAGCCACCTCTCAGGAGAGCCAAATAATGTAGGGCCAGGGACAGTACTTTCATGAGGCCAAGGAGAAGATTGGAATTCTCCAACTGCAACCCAGCATCTGAGGAAAACAAAGCAGGATTTAAAACTTGATTGGATACACTGACATGTTTTAAAATTAAACGTCAGAGAAGAGAATTTTCTTAAGGGTTTTGTTGAAACTGGCAAAAATAAAAGAATCTTTCATTCTTTATTATTGTTACTCTTTCACCTTTTAAAAAAATGCCTCTTTTTCTTCCTATTTTATTTTTTATGTTCCTTGACCCTCTTTTTCCATTAAATTCTTTACAGCTTCCTTTCCTGTCCCAACTGCACCCTATTAGCACCTCTTTATTCTAATCCTTTGCCTAGCTCTTTAGATATTTTTTACAAAACCCTGCTGTAACCAGATGGAATCTGGATTCCTGCATGCCGCGCGTATGGGTCGCTTCCAGCACGCCCAGCACCAACCCAAATACAGCGGCAGGGCCAGCCCTGGGGCTGGCACCAGACTCACAAATCACAGATCCCATCAGCTGTTTTCACTGAAAACACAGCTCTGCCAGTGGCCACACACTTCTACAAGCATGGCTGGGGCTGTGGCTATGAAACTGCTCCCCTCCAACGCAGGAAAAGCACCAAAAACCACATGAAATTCCCCAACTGTTGGACTTGTAACGGACTGTGTGCAAGCACTGGTAATTTTTCTCCTCTTTGCTGTAAGAGATTTTAGGAGAGGTTAAGTCCTTTCAGGGGCCTGCTGAATATTTGGTGTTCTTACATGGATGCTGAACAGCAGCATAAATGCCAGAAATCCCTGGCTGCATCTACAGAAAACCACAGGAGACCCTGAGCACTTATTTTCACTGTTTAGGACTTGAAAATATCTCCTGAGCTCAAGGGTTAGGTTTCTGCTACTACCAGCAGCATATCTTAGACTGCTTTCTATAAGCTGAGCTTTTCCCACAGGCTCCTTCCCTCGCTGGAAGGCTTTCCTTTGACCCTGCTGTTCATGTAGGTCTGACCTTTTATTTCCAGCCCAAGTTACTCACTGTCATTTTTCAGCCTTTTTTTTTTTTTTTGTGCATCAGCTCTTTTCCTTTTCTTACAGAGTATTTTCCCTCCCTTCCTTTCAGCCTTGGGCTATTTGCCACAGGACACAACAAACCATTGTATCTCCTCTTTCAATCATTTTTCTGGGCTAAATCCATTACTTTAACTTCTTATTGCTTTTTTCATGGCTGCATCATATTTGTGGCTTACAGTCATTCAAAATGTTTTCCTCCTCATTTATTACATTGTATGAACCCTACTTTAACACAGAAATGCTTGTTATTGGTCCCTGAGCACTCAGCCTTGCACTGTGTGCTGTTTATTTCCATCCTGGTTTGTTGCTGCAGTACTGAAGGTTATTCAGTTCTTCCTGTATGACATCCTAATCCTCTGAGGCATTGACACTGCTTCTAGGCTTTGTAAGTCAGCATTTTCTTCAATTTTCCAGCAGTTTTCTTCTTTTTTTTGTGCCAAGGTCATTAATGAGCATATTAAATTAGATCAAATGCAAGACAGACCTTTCAGGAAGCCCACTAGCAACTGATCTAAATTCCTTTCATACCTGATACTCCTTTGCAGCACTAAAGGTAGGTGGGAGGCCAGCTCTCACCTCTCTGTGAATTACACAATTATATCTGTGTTTCCCAGCATGTCACCTGTAAGCATTTCCCATGCAGCAAAAGGAGTTCTTCACCAAACAGATTAAATCTACCCCATTTCCTTTGTCTAGAAAACCAGTTATTTTAGTCAGAGAAAGGCAGCCAATGAGTGTTGCCTGGAGGAAGCCTATCTTGCATCCTTTTACCTCTATGTCCTTGATTATTGTTGCCCTCCAAATCAGCTCTAGAAGCTGGCACGCTGCTGAGGTGAGCTCTGTGGTTGCAAGGATCACTTCCTTCTTTCTTTCTTCTCTTTCCCTTTCATTTTTCCATCCATGGGCTGGAATCCAGCACCAGACTCCCCAAGGGTTCACACACCACAATAGTGCCCACTGGGGGAAAATGAAGCCAGTTCTAAGAGTCAGTCAAGGCCCCAGTTGGCTCAGCACCTCAAAAACATGTTCAAAGGCTGGGGAGTGCCAAAATAATGGTGCCCCAGTGTGTGATGGTTGACAGTGCCCATTGCTTTGATTCCTGGTCTGATTTAGGCTCAGGGTGTGTGTCCATGTGCTGACTGAGAGTACCCTGCCCTCTTGACTGCACCATATCATTGTGACAGTGCTCTATTTAACAGCCCAGGAATACAGAAGTCAGAATAATACAGAAATCGGCCTGTCTCCCTGATTCTGGGCTGTTTGCACCCCATTTCTGTGTGTTCTAGTCACAGGTAGATGAGGAGCAAAGCATTTTCAGATTTATTTTGTGAGGTGGTTGTCTTGCAAATACTAGAATTTCGGCAGAACATTATGATGGAAAACGCTTTGAGAGCATCAGCAAATTATTCACAGGGCTGTATAGAAATTGCACTAAACTGGAGGGATCTGGGTGTTTGTTAACTGAAGGGGCTGAGCCGGACATTTAATGGCTCCAGATGGGTCAGTCCTTTCATTAATGCAGTTTGTCATCCATAGGGTTCAGTGCAAACAGGTTCAAACCCTTGTCTGTGCCTTGTGCTGGGAAACATCTTTGATGTGCATTGGATTTGGTTACATGAAAAAAAAAAGGAACAGCCGTGGGGAGGGTTTCATTTTAGCCTGGAAATCTGGCATCAATAGCAATGTTAGCACCCTCTGATCCAAGGAGGCACCACATAAGAGCTCATTTTGAAGTACTTCCCAAAGCTGGAGTTGGGATCTCCAGAATCAGCTTGAGCTTAATGAATTTGCCAGGACTGTGCTGGAGGGGCTGGAGCAGGGAATGCTGCGCTCTGGTGGCAGCTCCTGGGGGCTCTGCCTGCAGCAGGGCTCCCACAGGTCTTGTAGCAGCAAAAGCCCAAATTCTGCAGACCAGAAAACCTGAGACACTCCCAGGCACCATGGTGGTGGGGGCTGATGTCCTGCTGTGGGCACATCTGGGGCCCAGGTCAGTTGGTGGTGATCCCCATCCACCAAAAGGAGACAAAAACTCCTGTGCTCCAGGTTGTAGGCAGGTCATCAAGTACCATTCAGTGGCTGATTAACCACTGGAAAATAATTTGCTTGTATCTTCCAGTAAATCCAGCAACTCAATTCCATGGAGCAATTCTGGTAGAGAAGGGTGGGGAACAGACAATGTAGAATGAAAAGTGCTTATTGGTTGCTGCTAAATGCATTTACATCCAACAATCCAAGATGATTTGCTAGAGCAGGAATTAATTTGGCATTATTTTCCACATGGAGTCATGAGACAGGTCCCTTAGCTTTGGTGTAAACACTCAGGCTGGCTTCCATCACTTCTTTCCCAGTGCAGTGTTTGACTCACCAGCCTTGTGGTTGACCATTGCCTTGTTTTAAAATGTTACATGATCTGTGCTGCTTTGTTTTGAAGCTCTTCAGGCCAAGTGCAGTTCTAACCCACAGAAAAGGATTAGCAGGATAATCTAGCAAAAATATTTAATTGTGAAATCGACTCCTCCTGCTGTCTGCTATAATGATCTTCACAGTTTGCATCGTGTGGTGGGAGCTGAGAAGGAGGCACTTCCTTCCTGGAAAGGCAGGGAATGGAGCTGGAAACTAGGTGCCTCATTAAAGCTACACCTACCATGGAAGTGGGTGGGGAAAATTCACTGCAGAGGAGCTCTGAGTGGTGAAATTCTGTCCCTTAGTGCCAGCCAGCAGGACACCTCCTCACACTGACCCCACACTGAGTCCTCCAAAGCTGAGAGATCTGCTCATCTGGGGGAGGAGGAGAGGGAATACAATTACTTCCATAAAAAAAAAAAAAAACTTCCCAAGGTGTATGTAAATTATAAAACATTGTTCCATGGCTGATCTTGTTGGTGGGGAAAAAAAAAAAAAAAAAAAGCTGTCAAAATGATAACCACTAAAGAAAAAAAGAAACCTATGTGAGTGAAAGTTGGCAAGTCTGTTAGCAGAATGACTACTGTACTGGAAAATTACTGAGCACTGTTTATAAAGGCAATCAGACAGGAATGTTAGTCTTGGAGTCCTACTTTCAACATCAGCAGCTGTATTATTCTACTAGATTCCTTGTACTTTTCTCAAAAAAAAAAAAAAAATTGCTTCTTGTGACTGGGTGTGGCACAACCTGTTCCCAAAAGACAAGATTCACCTGATTTGAGCCCAGTGCAGCAGAGAGGTGGTGGAGAGCTTCAGGAGTGTGTGTGTTTCATGGAAAACACAATTTCATTTGTAAAGAGACTTTTCTTCTACACAGTCGAGCATGAGCTTGGTTTGACAGCTGTAAGCAAAGTATATCTGTCAGTTCCACATGACTGATTCTCAGAAATCTTTTCCAATTTTTCTTGCTAAAGTTATCCAATGTAAAATCCTGGCCCTGCTGAAAGCTGGGCTGGCTTTTGCCTAAATCAGTAGAGCCACCGTTTCCTCCAGGTGCCCCAGAAAACTAAGAGTGACTTCAATGTGATTTTGCATCACAAACTGGTAACTGGGCATGGATTTATCTTCACCTGTGCATTAAACCAAAAGGTTTTGAATAAAATCTATTAGAAATAGAATCCTCACATTACAGGGCTTTAGATATTTCTCTGTCACATGGCTTTTTCAGACATATTTTGTAGGAAGTTTCCTTTGATGCTTTACTCAGCAGTAGCACAGGCTCTAAACTGGTTGTAGGCGAGAGCCAGCTCTAAAAAACCAGGTTTAATAACAAAAAATGTGTTATTGCAAACATGTCTTTGGTCATATCTGAGCTATTACTGTGAAAGCAGGGAAATAAATGTCACTGTAGCATTGGGAAGGCAGCAAAAGCACCCTGTAGGTAGTGAGGGGATGTGTGAACATGGCATGGATGTTAGTTAGTGGAAGAGAACACACTGTTCTTCTGCAGGGCTCAGGGCAGAAACCACCAAGGGAATTTTAATGGGTTGCAATATTTACCCCAGAAGATGTAATGGCTTTATGTTGTAAGAGGCTGCAAATCTCTGAAAAGTGACCTCATGTCTTTTGATTGCACTCCCTCACCCCCATCCTTCAGCCTTGATCCATTTTATCTTCCTAACTTTTTTCCCCCCCAAATCTTTAGCTACAAACCCTCATTTGCAGATATTCATCTCCCTTGGGTTTATGTACGTTGTGCTGCAGGCAATTTTTTTTCCTAGAAAATGTAGGAGTCTTAGGCAAGCAGGTAGAGTAGATAATTCAAGGTTAAAAACTAATCCAGACCATAGAAAGATCAAATGATGAACTGAATCTCCAAAAGATATTTCAAGTTTGCTCCAGGGACCTGCCAGATGAGTGTTGCCAAAGCAGATTAGAAGAACTCCCAATTCCTCAGAAGAGATACTGAGAGGTCAGAGGTTGAGGAAGACTCAGGAGACAAAGATTTAGAGCAGCCCTCTCAGATTGCATGTCCTGCCCATCCCAGCTTTTTGAAGCTTTTGAAAATCACACCCTTCTGGGCATATTTTAGCTGGAAAGACAGCCACTGACTGGGGTAAAATCTCTGCTTAAAAGCTCATCACTTTCTTCCTGAATGTAACCACCAGCCGGGATCACTTAGCTCTTGAATCTTCTATAGAGGTAAGATTACAAAAAATAATAATACCAGGGATGAAGGCATCCCTGTGGTTGTGAGAAGGACGAGTGTATTTGTCACGTAAATCAGTGTTTGCTGGCAAAGTGAGAGGCTCTCCTGGGACCCCAGCTGGAGCACTCCCATGGTCCCACAGAAGATAGGCTATAACCTGGGAGGGAAAGACCAAGCTGAAAAGAACTGTGGTGTCAAGCAATCCCTAAGATCAGTTTACAGGCTTAACGTGTAACTGGAAGCCAAATGCTTTATATGATATACACAGGGCTTAGTGTACAGCAGTTAATTGGCTTAGTTAATAATACAGAGCCAGCCTGGGGGTTGGAGTTAGAACACTGGAGTTATTTTTGACATTGTCATAAGAAAAATACCTACCCTTTTTCAAAGACAATCACTCTCTAAGTAGGTCTTGTTGTTAAACAAACTCAGGTGTGTTCAGAAGGTGTAATGACAGTGTAGAGACAAAAATCTACCTGTACTGCAATATAACAGTTACTAAATTGTGCTATTACTTGCACATTACATTTTTCTCCCCTGTGCGTATATTACTTGCAGATACACAGAATTACTAGTTTCTCTAATATCTTGCTGCAAATTCCTTCCAAAAATTTGAAACTGGCAGGAATTTTCATCTTTAATACTTTATCCATAAATCTTTTATCTTTCCACATTGGTTGTGAGCATTATTGAAATATAGTTGCAGTGTTCCTGTGTGTTACAGGCACTAAAACAGTATTTTCAGCTGCATGTGAAGGAGAATTTGGGGGAACTGTGGAGGTTCAGGGCACTGCCAGGACTGTATGTAGGACTCACCTTTACTTGCTTGCCAGATTATTTTTACAAGCCATTGATTCAAGCATAGATTTCACTGAGATGCTGAAGTTTAGTGGTCAAAGTAATCATCCCCTTGGGGCTTTTGAAAATAACCTGCTTTACATATTGGTATTATTCAGACATTTAATGTCACTTGTCTCCTGGGTGTAAAAGTAAAACCACCACCTTTAATTTCTAAGTATTTTTACTGTCACAGGCAGGGCAGAATTTCAGAGATCCCTTACAGCATTGCCCTACCTGATTTGTAACCACAGGGTTGGGATCAGGAGTGGGTGTAGTGGATGGTGGCTGAAGGTGACTTCTCCAAGGGAAAAGCTGGAGATTGTTTTCACCACAGACACATCTTTGTGTTGGTACCCAGGGTTTCAGGTCATTCCCTGTCAATCATTCTTCTCATGATGATGATAATACTTGTTTTTTCTGTGCTAATTTTCTAGTTTCACTTTGTCACGTCTGTGCTGGTACTGGCTAGAGACCAGCAAACA
Source organism: Taeniopygia guttata (assembly GCF_048771995.1). Classification (NCBI taxonomy): domain Eukaryota; kingdom Metazoa; phylum Chordata; class Aves; order Passeriformes; family Estrildidae; genus Taeniopygia; species Taeniopygia guttata. The sequence continues at coordinate 17,600,087 of NC_133035.1, read as the reverse complement.
GGCTAGAAACCAGGTGATTTCTCCCCTGCACAAGAGCAACAAACAAAAAAATTAGAAAGGAATATTCCTTCCTAAAAGGAAAGCCATAACCTTTCTTCTTAAGGCATCTTGGAAGTAGCTGGCATGCTGTGTGCTGCCCATCCTAAGTGCAAGCTCACAGCCAGCCTCTGCCAATAATGTATTTTTATCTTTCTCCTTTGCTTTCAGCCCCTTTCCCTTTTTCTTCTGCCAGTAGCTGTAGATCACAGTGAGAGCACAGTGCTGAAGTGAATATTAGCTGAGTGGAGCCTGGGCAGCCCTTTCCCAGCCTTGTGACTCACATTCAGCTCATAAAGCACAGTCATTTCGGCCCCTCCAGGCCTTTGTCAGGAGGTTCCTTCCCCCAGGTGGAGAATTCCCTCATGTTTGCTCCAACAGGGCACAGCCCAGCTGATACCAAGAGGCCTGGCTATTAATTTTCATGAACACTGATTTCTGCACTTCAGGGCTATTTTTGTCAGGCTTTCAGCCCTAGTATTCAATTTCCCAGCTGACATTTTCCCATTCCATAAGAGAAATACCAAGCCCTGGGCTGCAGAGATGCACCAAGAGCTGCAGTCTGAAGAAACAGGTTTGGTGTCTTGCCAGCTGTTTTAGCCAACAGAAATTCTCAGATGTGTCAGTCAACTGCTTTAATGCACAGGAACATTTGGGCAGGGCCCTGTTCCACAGAAGACAGGTGGCCAGTCTGCCCAGTCCTGCTCAAACCAAATAACTTCTGCCTGTACTGTCAGCACAGTCATCACACACTGCATTCACAGATTAATTCATGACAATTGCAGCAGGTGAAGATGTTTCTGCAAATGGTGCTGAACTGATTTTCCCCCCTTCAGGAATGGGAAGATGGGAAATGGTTTTTTAATTCATTTCAAAGAAGTAACACACAAAAACTTCAAAAGAGATATAGTAAATTAGTTGCTCTGCATCGATTACAGGAGCCTCCAGCAGCATAAAATAGTATTTCTCAGCAGGCCTATTTTTGAGAAGTCTTGTTTGGGCCACTTACCATAATGGACAGCCCAGGATTGGGTGACAAGTAAAAGATTTATGGTATAAGGATACAAATCTGGATGACAGTCCTGAATAACAGGTAGAAGGTCAATTGCCTGGTGAGAAAGGCATGAGAGCCTTCTGGTGCTCAGTGGCTGCACAGTTATTGCTGCAGTCCCTCACTCCATCCAGGAATGCCTGTAATTACAGAGAACATGCTCTCACTGACAGATTGCAGGAAGCTGAAGATCGATGCTGCTTTTCTTTCAGAAAAAATTGTCCTTCCCTCCATCCCTCCTCCTTTAGATCCTTCTTAGATACTTTATTCACTGCCTTGTAACCTCACTGTGATGATTCCAGCACTTGCTGGAGTCAGTGGAGCTGGAAGACAGAGCAGGGAGGATTCCTCCTTTCCCTTGCAAAAGAAGGTCTGCAGACAAATCTGTCTTTATATGAGAGGAAAAACCAGCCCCACTGCAGAGAGTGGGGTTAAAGGGAGTGATGCAGAGTTCAGGGTATTTGGGTCAGGAGGCAATATTCCCTTGCATGCTGACACTGCTGCTTTACACACTTCAGCTCCCAGAGGGGATCGGCGAGCTCGGGGTGGCAACAGCACAGCACCATCAAAGCACCCACAAACCCAGGAAGAGCTGCCCATTTCTCACTGGCTTTAAATGAAGCATAATGTTTTATTCCAACAGTTTGCTAACATTTCTCCTCTGGCTCCTTCCCAGGTGGGTGACTGGCCACTGGAGTCCCTGCTCTGCCACTTGTGAGAAGGGTGTGCAGCACCGGGAGGTCACTTGTGTTTATCAGCTGCAGAACGGCTCCTACGTCAACACCAGGGACCTCTACTGCCTGGGCAGCAAACCAGCCACGGTGCAGAGCTGTGAGGGACGTGACTGCCTGTCCATCTGGGAAGCATCAGAGTGGTCAAAGGTAGGAACCTCACTCCAGAAAGGAGCCACACTGCTCAGAGCTTAGATACACTGGCCTTAATCCATGGTTCACACGGTCAGCATCCTCACAGCACTGGAGTGCTGGGCAGGGCTCTCATCTGTTGAGATGAGCAGTGAGGAGCTGAGATTTGGTTTCCAGACCAGATGAATTAGTAAGGCAGTGTTTAGATATGCTCTACTGACTGTATCTTTCCATCTGAAAAGTCCGACCAAGAAGGAAAAACATTTCACTGACCTGAGGCCAGGAGTGCAGTAACCCAGGGCTTCTGGCTCCATTTAAATGTGTTGTGAAGAAATACCAGGCTTATCAGGCATCTGCATGTTACAGAGAATGTGCAGGCTTTGGGCCCTATCCAGCCTTCTTTCGTGTAATTCCAGGAACAGAAAAAGCTGGTTATATTTTGTATAAAAGGTGCATCTCAGAGTAGTTGCAGAGTTCAGAAATCTTTCCCAAGTGTTATGAATGCATTTCTGATGTAAATAATGGGAGATCTAGACAGTTACCCTGTGTTTTGTTTAGCAGCAGAGTGATCTGGGATTGTGCCTGCAGTTCATGACCAGAACTCAGCTAGTACAGGGCAACTTTGTCTGTACCCTGTAACAGACCTTACAGGATGCCATGTTCACTTTGATGTTGTGTTTGCTGGGCTCACCTGAGTGATGAGCTCCTTTCACTCTGCGTTCAGGGTTGCAGCTTTACCATCCTCATTCCAGCTTGGCTGTCCAGCAACAGCCCTTCCTGTGGGAAGGATTCCTCATTATTCACCTCTGGAACAGGGAGCTCCTGTTTAAAACATTGTCAAAGAGCTTTTGCTAGGTATTATTGTTAGAAATGTGCTTAAAAGTCACAAAGCTCAAGACAGAAGGGATCCTGAGGAACAGTGTCTCCTCACAAACACAATGGGATTTCATTGTGCACCTCCTGGACAGGAAATCTTGGTTTGGCAAGAGAGGTGATGGTTAAGTGAGAGCAGTGTTCTCTTTCAGTGGGGTGCTGGATCCTTCACTGGTGCATGAGATTCGTGTTCTTTCTGAGTTCTTTTGTTACAAAAGATGTGCACAAACACACCAAGGTTTTAGTAAGTTGTCTGATAGGTCTTTTGTGTGTCATAGACATTCCCCTTTCAGATGATGCCCTCTTTATTTCTTATAGCTAAACCAGCTGAACTGTTTATAGCTGAGATTAGGGTGCAATTCCTACCTGGTTTACATATGGATTTTTTTCCTTGAGTCTTTTGTTAACAATCCCGGGTACCTGTGTCTCACTTTTACGGAATAGAGTAAGTCAAGTTACAGATTAGTGGAAATCTTCCATATCCATGATCATGTAACTTGTTTGCAAATACACAACATTTTTACATAATTTTTTCAATTGCTGGATTACTTTTCCTTTGATACATTTATTTACTTTTGTTGGGTCTGTAACTGTGCACTTGTGATTTTAAATTTGTTATACTGGCCCATTTCTGTTGTTATGAAGCTCAGTTGACTCCAGGACACATTTGATCCTCTGCCAGTGTGAACTCTTCTCATACCTAGGACATTCTTCACTGGTAATCACTTTATTCCTTAGCATTTTAATCTGATATTGAGGAGTAAATATCACTGTAATTGTATCATTTTATAAATCTATTTTCTGATCTATTTTTTTAACTTCTTTCTTATACAACACAGTTGACTGAACTGATGTCTGGTCTCTGGTCAAAAATGTGTGTTTTCACAGCAAATTCCAATGCAATCTTCATTGTGGAAAAAATTAGGTTCCCCTTGTATTGCCAAACACTTGAGATTGTTTTGGACAAAGTACTGCTCAACCGATTTTTAATGATAAAAATAGAGACTGTCAGGAGAAGGTGAATGTTTCTACTGTTAGAGAAGTAGAGAGGAAAAAAAATATGGATTTCCTTCAGATAAAGGAGTTGTGTCTTAACTGCAAAGTTGTGTTGCTCCTTTGCAAAGCCTCATAGGATCTGACAAAGTAATTTGTTAATAAAATAAGACGTAATGATCTCGAGTGGACACACAGAAACTATGTCTATTAATTTGTGGACTCTCTGTAAAATCTATGTATTAAGAAATTCTTCATGAAAACAGATGACTTGAGGAAAGGAAAAAACCTCTTAAAGAGGGTGATTTATATGTGACCACCAAAGATCTGTTGGAAACCTTCTTGCTCATGCTGTTTTGTCTAGGAAAGTATATGCAGTATTAATCTGTGAATGACTTAAAAGCTGTGGGAAGAACAAACAGTTGGTGTTTTTCCCAGACTTGCTTGTAAAACCCACCTAGAGATTTCTCCTACTGTGAAAAATACTCCCACTTCAGTTTGATTTACTTCAAGTAAATTGGACCATTCCAAAGATTTTTATATATTGAGCTTTGTAGTTTGAGATGAATGAGTGCAACTGTGAGGAGTCCACCCTGGGGCCTGAGGAAAATGATACACAATTTGGGAAAGTCTACCAAACTTGGGGCAAATTCATGGCTTTAAGGTACCATTTAGGGAGCTCCAGCCTGAGATCCCTGCCAAGCCTTGTGCTCTGAGCAGTCCAGCAAAGCATTTTGTGGAATTCTGCAAAGCTGGGAAGAATTCACCCCCTGTCTTAGCAGAACTATGGATTGTGCTCCTTACAAAGATGTTACATCCGTAAGGGGCCACGCCGTGAGCAGCACACAGTAAATTAAGTGGAAGGTTTCCCAGATTTTCAAGAAGTCACTTTGTAGTGCTGTGAAGTATTTTAAGGCATGTCTGTTTGCTTGCCAGCTCATGAACGCTTGTCATTCATGTCCTTAACAAGGCCAGCAGGTCAGAACTGCCTGGATTGTGTTTTTAAGACAGTTAGACAGGCATGCTGAGATTTGTCCATGTGATGTAATTTATATCAAGCTGATGCTTGTTTCCAGCATAGACCCCCTGGATGGAGAAGCTTCTTGGAACATGTTCAAAAGACCTCACAGAATATCTCATATCTGCACTATTTATTCAGTGTCAAATCAACTGTCTTTTCCCTGCTGGCCCCCCGAAGGGCAGAGCTTGACATGCCAGAGGAGGTTAGTTTTTATCTCAGCTGGTACATAGATCATTTCTCCACCCACCTGTCCCCAGTGGCTCTGCAAGACAATTTCTCACTCTTAACCACTGCAGTGGCATGAGAATGAGGAGCAGGCAGACTGGCTGTGCTCAGGGGTGGTGACAAGGACTCAGGTGGCTGTGACAGCAGGTGCTCTATTACCAAACTGGTTATTGAAAACAGAAATTTGGGTTCAGTTCGTGCCAATGTCCTTTTCCCACCTTGTACAGCCAAGAAAATCAAGACAAATTCTTCATTAAACAAAAATTTCCAACCATTGGCAAAGATAACAAGTGAGTGACCAGATATTCCTGCTCTTTAGAAACTAATTCCATGGAACCCAGGCACAAAAAAATTGTGGATAGTTTTTGCTTACTCAGTAAATGTTAGAGTTTTTCAGAATTAAGATAGTGATGGCAAATCAAAGTGTGAATGTGATGTGTGTGTTTCACATGAGAAGGTGTAAGAGTTGTGACTTTGCCATGATATGCATAAACTGTACTACAGAAACGTGTTTATAACAGTGGTCTCACGCTGCTGTGATTTAAAATTACATTTAACACCACCATTCATCACCCTTGATGTATCCCATGATACATCAAGGGATGTGGCAGTTCTGTGTAGTGACTCTCAGTGTGTCCTTCATTATGAACAAGGAGCTTATCAACACAAGATTTAGTGGCACCAATTCTAGCCAAAAGCCAGCTGACATTTTTCAAAGGAGGTTAATTTTCAGAATTGCCATTTTTCATAAGTAAAATATTTCACAAGAAGTCATCATGCTTTTCAAATTACTCATGTATGAGTGGCTTAGATTATTGTAATAAAACCTTATGGATTACCATTTTCCTCAGTATTCATAACCCCAGCTTTTCCTCTGAGCTGTGTTACCAACATAAAAGCCATCATTTCTAAGCACCATGTAACAAAAAAACCAAAACCCCTGTTTTTCTGCAGTGCTCAGCAGACTGTGGCAGGGGAATTCAGAAAAGAACAGTGACGTGCACAAACTCCCAAGGGAAATGTGATGCAGCCACCAAGCCGAGAGATGAGGAGGAGTGCGAGGATCACACAGGCTGCTACGAGTGGAAAACGGGAGACTGGTCCAAGGTAACAGTAAACACCTCGTGGTGTTTAAATATTTATTACAAATTTAAATATTTATTACAGATTTAACTGGTTTTCAGGTTAGTCTCAGATCTATACACATTGTCCAGTCCTAGACTCATTCCAACCACCTGAAATGAAAGAAAGGCTTGAGTTTAAAGGCAGAGCCAAAACCATCAGTCCCTTCCTCAGGGCTGGAGCTTACCTTCACTTAGGCCAGTCTGAACTTTGTTTCTCCAGTGACATCAGTGGAATTAATTCTTGAATACAGTGGATTAAAGCAGAGCAGAGTCTGCTCTGTATTTGCATTCTGATCTTAAAGTAATATGAGGTTTTGCTTGGGAAGGAGGCCTGGCAGTGTGAGAAATTCAACCCCTGCCAGTGTTGTTCAGAAAGCATCCTTTACATTACTGACTTGGTGTTTGCATAAAGGACTACATTTTCCCAGCAATATTATATTTCAGTTTGGTTTTATCTTATCTTTTTAACTGTGCTGTTCTTTAAACAGAAAACCTACTTTCTGTTCTGGAATGTACGGCATGTGCAGAAACCACTGGGATACAGTAGTTGCACTTTGCTTTCCAAAAACCCAAACTCCAGCAAGCAAAATCCAGTGAAGCAGAGGCCCAGGATGGGCAAATTGGTTTATCTGTGATTGCTTTTTTTTTTTCTTTTTTTTTTTTTTTTTAAGGAATTCCAATTATGTATATACTTTGTCATAGATACATGAATTTAGTGGTGTCAGTGCTGGAGAATGCAGGAAGAACCTGCCACATACAGAGTGTCTGTATTTATGCTGAGCCAGGAATTTATGTCACAAGATATTTACAGTATTGAACATTATTTTATTCATAGCCTGGCACTCAGAGTCCATGCAAGCTGGCCAAAACAAACAGTCTCCATGTGTTAACAGGTGAAATAACATTATTTATTTATTTATTTATTTATGGAACACTAAAACATTTTGGCATGCAAACAGACCCAGGTTCTCTTGATAGGAAGGAATATGAAATAACTGTGTATTCACTGATTGCATAGATTGAAAGTTCAGTGTTGTGTGAACAGTTCCAATCTGATAAGGATGTTGGCTCACTGCTGGGAGAGCTGCAGCAGTCTTACATGGGTCACAGTAAATAGTGTTGTTTGATGGGTTTAATGTCTGCATGTGACCAGGGCAGGATCAGTGCAAAATCACTTGTTATTTGTGGTTCTTAACTCGGGATCCGGATCATCCTTGTGCAGGAGGGCACAAAAGCTTGTGTGCTGCATATGTGGCTTGCTTCTGTCTGCAGGGAGCTTGTGCCAGTGCTCTGCTTCCCAGGAATTTCACCCTCTGTGAGTCCAGCCGGATGTTCTTGGACTTAGATTTGGTTTGTAATGAGCATTTAAAATTCTAGACATATTGGTTAATTCTGACCGGACACTTAGGTCACACAATTAGATTCTTATTCTCTGAGAGGCAGAGATTGCTAGAAAAGGGTAGGTACAATTCTTAGAAGAAAGTGTATTGTTCCAGAAACCCAGATAGCTGAAATGTTTAAAGTGGAATTCAATTCTTCACAAATCCTGAGTGAAGGATTTTCATCATGAGGATCCAGAAGCTTTAATACAGGGCTTGGAATTACGAGGGGAGCCTTTACAGCTATCAGCAGCTCTGGCTTAAAACAGTTCCTCCTTTAAGGAGAAGCACAAAGTCTGTTGCCATTAGCTTACAGTGAACTCTTTAAAATTCATCCTTCCAGGGCAAAATTCCACTGTAAAACATTTGTTCCCAGCCCTGTAAAAGTCACTGTGAGAGAGCTTTGCTGACTAAGATGGAAACTTTTTCTGTTGATACAAATTGATCTCAGAACAAGCAACAACTTTGTGCAATTAATGTGTTGTGCATTTGTTGCTTATTGTTGAGAACCATCAGGGAAGCACGATTTAACTAACAGTGGTAATTATCACAGATTAAAATAATGGGCCTTGATGCTTTATGTGCAAACAGCTTGCCTGGAGACTTGGCCACTGATCCTTAATTTCCCAAACCAAGATCCTCTTTGAAGATGCTGGGAAGTCGTGTAAGAGAGAGGGAAAACCTAATTTTAAAAGTCAAGTCCAGATACAACCTGTAAATAGAGCAGGCTGTTTGGGTGGTATGACAGAGTGTTGGTTTTGTGTTAGTAGTGGCAGTATTTGTGGACTCTGTCTGACACAGACTCTGTGCATGAGGAGATGGATCAGCTCCCTAAGGAGCTCCCAGCAGCAGTAAAACCTCCACACCTACCCCATACAAATTGTGATTTTAAGTTCTCAGCTCCCATGTAAAAGAGGTGAGGGCTGGAGATGAGGCCATGCTGATCTGAGACTTACACCCACAAGCCAAACCTCATCCACTGGCCTTAGCAACAGCTCTGTAGCCATTATCCATGCCTGAGAGAAGAAGGATTTTATCCCATTTTCTGTCAGGTTTATTTGCAGCTGGTCCTTGCTGTGTCTTGTAGCTTTTGGAAAGCATTTGGAGCTAATTGTTATGTTTGTATATTAATATATTTGCAGCATGTTTCAAGTGTTGCACAAGAAACTGATATATCCAGTTCACTTTGTGAACACACAAGGCCAGGTTTGTAAAGTTATTTTAAATGGCTCTGAGTTTGCCTTTGTTAGTCCAGTGCTTGAGATTAACAGACTGGATTGGAATTCTAAAGACAGAGACTTGTTCTGCTACTAGACCTCTGTTGCCACTGCTACTAAACTTTCAGCTTCTCTACATTGCTGCCACTTCTCTTTTAAACCCATTATTAAAGGGATATAAGTATTATTTTTAGTATTTAACTCAGCATGAGTGATACAAGTTTCATAACTAAACTGCTCCTGGTCCCAGAGTCTTCAAACCTAATAGAAACATGATTTGCACAATGCAAGACCCACTGAAGGTGTTAACCTGAAAGAATTATTTTATTTTTGCCTGGATTCTTCAGAATTGCAATTCATTATATCATCCTTTTTTGTATATGATGCAATATACAAAAGGGAGTCCAAGCCATCTCCCATTCAGTCCTTTCTTCCAAGAGGAAATTCCACATCCAGTTTGCATTCAGTTAAAGAAACAAACATCTCATACAGTCGTTCTGCTTTGAAATGGTTTCTCCTTGTTTGAAATCTGAGCTGTTAAATGTTCTAGCACTGGAAGCATTTTTACATTTTTGTTGTAGTTGTGCTGGTCAGAGGAACAAACACAGGTTGCTCAGTTTCCCAACACTTGCCTCAGACTCCCAGACTGCTGAAAAAGTGCCTCTTGATGCTTTAGCAAGACAGTAGTCCATTCTTTCACAGTGAATTATATTTTTGCTGACAAACTTTACATCGAGGATTACATTCCTGCAAGAACAGAGCATGTCTTTATGTGTGTGGCTCTCTGGGGAGCTGAGCAGGACACACAGCCCAGCTCCACACCATTCCTTGCCCCAGGCTGTGCTGGAAGGAGCAGCTGCAGGACTTGGACCTGGTACTGGAGTCACTGGAAACGTGTCCCAGGTGATGTGGGGAGCTGGAGGTGTTGGCAAGTTGTGGTCGTGACACAGATCTTGTGCTTGAAGGTGAGCAGCAGGGGCTGCTTTTCAGCCACTCAAGGCTGCCCCACATCCTCAGCTCTCTCCCCTTCTGCTCCAGCAGAAGGCAGGAAAAGATGGCCCAGGGGAGTCCATATTATCTTCACAACCACCTCAAAGCAGGTTGTGTTGAGGTGAGGGCCAGGCTCTTCTCCCAGACAACCAGAGATAGCACAAGGGAGGTTCAAGTTAGATATTAGGAAAATGTTCATCACTGAAAGAGTGGTTAAGCATTGGAACAGGCTCTCCAGGGAAGTGGTGGAGTCACCATCCCTGGAAGTGCTCAAAAACCAAGCAGATGTGGCACTCAGGTGCTTGGTTTAGTACTCAGCACTTAGCACTCAGGTTCTGGGGTTTAGTGGGCAAGGTGGTGTTTGGTCAAAGGCTGGACTTGAACTTGGAGGTCTTTTCCAACCTTAGTAATTCTTTAATTTTGTACAGGCCAAAGCTACGTTTTAGGAGTTCCTTTCCTCCAGTTGTCCCTTGGACTCTTCTAAGGTTGACTGGTGACTGAGGAGGCAAGGTTATATAGCAGGAGCAATTCTCCACAAGATTTTTATGGAATTTTCTTTATTTCCAGTTTTACTTAATTGTTTCTCTATTTAATGTACCTCAAATTCTGTCCTGACTAAAGTTCTGTATATGGAGCCAATAGCACAGAATGGTTCAGGGCTCCCAGTTTCATTTTTTTGACTATTCTCCATTTCACTGGTGTTGTATCAAGAAAGGTGGAATTACAAGCCAGACACACAAGCTCCATCATTAGCTTTGACTTTCACAAGGGGCATTTTCAGCTCTGTGGGTGGAAGTTTAAATATAAAACTTCTGTCCTTGAGGCAACAATTTAGCTCATTAACCTATTATATTACCTAGCCAAATGAAAAGAGTTTTAGAAGAAGAAAGACACATAGAGGCCTTGTAGCATGTTGGCTTTGCCATATTTTTTTCTTTGCAGTTACAGTAGGTGCTCTGTAAATACTAAGGCCTGTATTAATCTCAGATAACCCAGTGTAAATCCAGGGTAACTGTCTTTCATTCTTCCCTACAACCCACTGGCCACAGGCCAAGGATCTCACTCAGCACGCTGGGTCAGATATCAGTCTCTCTTACATGAGGGTAAACCCAGATTAATTCAGGCACTTGAGTTAATGCAGGTTTATGCCAATGCCATGCACAGCAGGATCTGACCTGGTGGGCTGTGCAGAATCTTTGGGTCTTGGGTAGGAACCATCACAGATTTGTGCTCTCAGGAGAAAGCAAATCTGTGCTGGGCTTCAGTTAGCAGAGAAAGCAGAGGAAAAATCTATTTCTACTACTTCACATCTTGTATAACCACCTGGCACAGCTTTCACTGGATTCAGAGAGATTGAACACTCCAGAAACTGGAAGGCCCAGTAAGGATCAGCTTGGCAAAGTGTAATGTTAAACAACATTCTTATTTCCAAATAATGTCAATAGTGATAAAGCACATCTGCAAAATCACCCTTAGCCACCTGCCCTCCCTGGGCATCAAGAGTTGCCAATTCCTTTACAGAACTTGCTGAGCCTGTGAAATATTGGAGATGGATTCTCATCCCTGGAGGACATTAACAGTAGGAAGAGGAAAAAAGAATCTAATTTCCTGTAAGAAAAATACTGGCTTTGGGCCAGACATTGAGGTGCTTCACACTGATGATCAGCAGTCATTCATCACAGTGGGTGGTAACAAGGATTTGTAATTGCAAATTAATTGTTTTGGCAGGATTACAGGAGGTCTTACTCTCTGAGCGATAAACCCCCAGCCTTGCAGTACACCAAAAAACATGTTGAGTTGTGGGGCTTTTTTTCCAAAAATACAATCTCCCAGTGCCAGGAAGGCATATTTTCCAAGCTTCAAATTATTGGGAACATCAACAAAATCCTCTATGTGCCTCACTTTTAATGATTAATTCATATTACATAATAAGAAGAGTAAATCAACGACAGCTGTGGTTTGAGAGGTGTATTCAAAGCTGTTATAAATATAGAAGCAAAACTGCCCTTTGTTCTAACATTCATTACAAATTCATGCCTTGACCTGACATCTGTTTATGATAAGCTATGGACAACTTGGTTATTCTTCGTAAAGGGCAGAACTAAGTTCATCTTCTTCTACCTTGGAGAAAATAACTTTTCTTGTTGGATTGAGAGAAAACTCTGCAGGAGGGGTGGTAGCTTAAAACTGCAGTGGCACATCAGAGCTGACAGACCCTTTGCTGCCACTGATCAACTTTGTGATTTATGGCTGCTCACATCCTTCAGCAGCACTGGCAAGTTGTTCACAGGCCTCACTGGTGCACATCAGTTGTTCTCCAGAAGGTGATAGAGCTGGGTGGGACAGGAGAGGATCCAACAAGCTTCAGTAGTCAAATTCCCTGCTTCTGTGGTCCTAGGCATGGCCAGGAGCCAGAGCATCTGTCCTAGACCTAAGTCCTGCCCCATGGACTGCTCTGAGTTGTGGTTCCCTGTGGTTTGTGCCTCTGGCACATGATCACTGATGTGTGAAACCAGAGCCTTTCTTGCCAACAGCTAAATCTCGAAACACCCCTCCCTACAGGAGATGAGATCAAATGGCCCAAAATTGGTTTTACCAGCCAGGGACAGTCTTGAATTTGAACAGGGCTTCAGTAAGATGAGTCTCACCCTTCTGCTCTGTGATTGCCTGTCGCCACATCTGTGGAAGGTCTTTAGCTATGGGCAGAGGTGGACATGGCACTAAATGGCACTAAAACAGGGTTGAGCCTGTGCCTAGGCCTGGGCTAAGAGCCAGCCCCAGTGGATGCAGCTCTAGTTGGGAATTGGGCATGGGAAGGGGGGAGATACTGACTGCACTGCTGACCATGTCCTTCCCCTGGGCACTGCAGAAACCAAGTCCTGTTTGTGCCTTTCAAACTGCTCTTTGTTTGCACAACAAATTGCACAGCTCATCTCTGCTGGAGTTTCTGGGAACATCCCTGGTACAAATTATTGTGAAGGTTCTGTAGCAAAGGAGAATGTGCCGCAGAAAGATCAGATTGATCTGAACACTGAGAAAGATCAGTCTTTTGTTTGAAGTGGAGCACGCTCTGCCACGGTGTTTTTGTCTCATATTCCAATACAGCCTCCAGTGATTTTATTAACTGGAAGAGTAACTTCTCTTTTTTGATATTTTATTTAAAAGCCTGGTCCATTTAGTGCATTTTTTTTTTTGATGGACCAAGACCAGAGGATTGGAAATGAAATTACATTGTGATTTTTTTACTTTTGTTTTTTAAACTGGAAAAAGAGAAAGAGTGAAAGACAAGCCTGTTCAAGTATTGGCATTCATTTTCTCTGAGTTACTGTGAGATGTTACAGTGTCCAGGATCATGTTTTTGAATATATGGGAAGTGGTAATTCACCATTTAAATTCTGTAGTATTGGTCTGAAGAAGATTTTCCCCTTGAATACCTACAGCACACAGTATGTACGTACTGCTAGCAGGGCCTGCTGTAATTTTGCAGTATTTTCAATAACGTTTTGAGATTTATAATGACTACCAAGCCATTAAGGTGACAATCTCCCAGAACATCTTTAAGGAGCAATGAGTACCAATCTGACTGTGCAAAGAGGTTACAGTGTTAGCCAGCATCACACATGTCAGAGCTGGGTAGCTCCATGTCTAGAAAATGCTCAGGCAGGACTAAGTGAGAGATAAGCAGCCTCTTGCTGAAATTTAAAAATCCCAAAGGAGTCCTTCGTTTAATTACTTTCTTTTAACAAATTGTGTTGGGGAGCATTGATCATTAACTGATCAATAACTAATAGTAACTAATAAGACATTCAGTGGGGCTTCAGTTCCCAGGATGTCCTCTCAGGATAACATTTGGTGTGGGAATAGAGCTCATGTGAGCCCAGAGAGCCTGGCTCAGCAGGAGCAGCTCGCAGTTCTGAGGGAACAGGAGGGATTCTCCAGCATCCAGCCTGACCTGCGTTCTGTGATCCCATAGTTGTCCATTACTACTGGGGCTATTTAAAATTACCTTGTTAATGCCTTTTGCATTAGGTGTTTTTCATCATCTGGTCCTTGCAGCTGTCCTGGTGCAATAATCTCTGGAGTATTTCCACTTTCTGCTACAGGTCCAACCATGGCACAAGTGCAGTGGGTGGCCTGCTGAACCTTGTGAGAAGTAAATTGTGCTGATTGGAATATTGGATTAAATGGCATTTTCTCATCAGCATCCACCTGGGCTCCACTGCACAAGAACTTTAGGGGCACTGTCACTACCCAGAATATTCATGTGTTCAGCCTTTAATGTCTGAACTCTCTGTACACAATGGAACTTTTCAGAATAGCAAAGCCAAGCTTAATTATGCAGTGAGACATGCTGGATGTGCTGGTCAGGTCTTGTTCCTTGGGGTCGTGCAGTTTGAAAGTACAGCTGTAGGCAGTTTGCAAAAATTGCTTCTCTTTTCCTGCTAAGATACTGTCACATCAGCCACGAGCATTTGGTGCCATAATTTATTGTTTCTTCCCATACTGAGTCAGAAGGGTATGCATTTTTTTCTTCTTGGCTAAATTAAACAAATCAGTCATTTCACAAAAGTTTCCAAATGAAAGATTGTTGTAAGCAAGACCAGATATGTTCTTTTACAGATCTGGGGTTCAAAAAGAAGGAAAAAAAAAGAAAATAAAAGAACAAGGAAGCTTGAAAAACAGCTTACAGTTTGCTTTGGGCTAATTAGATCTTATCAGTGAAAAGACAGATATTTCTTTCTTTAGCATGATGCCATGGTGAAAGTTGACCTGGTGTTTATGAAAGCATTTTGCACGCTGCTTTTCAGCTAGAACTGTGGGGTTTAAATTAGTGATCCTCATAAAAAGCCTGATGTGAAGGTGTGTGGAGCACTGGCTTTCAGAGCACACATGTGTGTGCTATTAAGGTCCCGGGAAGGGAGCAATTACAGGACCTTTGTCATTCATCTCAGATGCTGTGTTAGAATGTTTTTAATAGGAACTTCTCTTGCTTTCTTTCTGACTTTCATAGAGGCAAGAAATAAGACCCCCGAGGGGAAAAACACTCTACCCTAACGCCTTGAATACTTGAACTCTGAAGTCAGTAAAGCATGACTCTATCTCTCAATATTGGAGCTTTAGCCATGGTGTTATCCTTGGCTTCAGCAACTTCCAGCAAACTGGGGACAAACCAGTATCTTTAAACATCACATGACTGCAAACTGATGAATAAAGAGAAAAGCCCATCTTGCCTGCAGCTTAGTTATGACAGTCAACTAGAACTGGATCTCCCTCTGACAGAGCAGCCTTCTCCATACTGGAGTGTGCTCAGGATTGGCTGGAGGGATGCTGTGACCTGCATCTGCTTTTGCTGGGAAAAGTCTCTTACAAAAAAAGATAATTACATCTATCCCTTGGAGGTTAGAAAAGTGACATTTCTGAAGGTGTCCTGGGGTCTGAAATCTATGCCAGCCTCCCAGGAGCCCTCAGCAGTGATCCATTATCCCATTGAGTCCTAGACCTGTGTCTGTGCTGATAAATCTGTATCTTTTCTGCCCCCATTAAGCCTCAGCAGAGGAATTCTTTGGGCTCTCTGCTGTGCTGCCCACAGCAGCAGCCTTGCCCTGGTTTAAGTCATTCTCATTCCCCCCTCTTTCTCTGGCTACCTTTTGTAGACCAGGAGTTGATGAAGGCCCTGACAGATCTCTGTGCTTTTTGTAAATTTGTTCTGTTTTAATACCTAATATTCTCCTGAGGCATTTGCTTTCAAAGCAATTAGACATCTGTCAGCACCTTTGCTAGATTTCAAGCTTTCATATCAGTATCCTAAGGTGGAAATAGCATTCCAGTTGAAAAATCATAGTTTGCTCCTAAGGTTAGAGTTTTTCAGTGAGTAAATCTTCTTTAAGCTGTTGAATGCAGCTGCTGCCTTGACAATTTATGAGTTTATTTCCTTCTGGATATCCCCACTGGCTTGCATGTTACTGCCAAAGAATGTGAATGCAGGCATTTTTGTCTTGCTTTTGCCTTCCTAAGCACTGTTTGAACTGGGAATTACAGGGGCTCTCATTAGCTTTACTTTTTGTAGCTGTTCATTAACCACCTCCATTTTACAGCGCTGAGCAGCCCTTTCATCTTTGCATGGGGGTGGATTTCCAGTTTACAGTGCTTGTGTTGTCAGTTTAGGGCATTATGGTTAAATCCTGTGCATTTTGCACATGCATTTTAGTGATGGTGACACCACTGGCAGTACCTGGTGGAAGGGAAAATCCACTTCTTCCTTTGGAGCAGCATCTCTGCTCAACCCCTTGTCCCAGCCCCAGCTTCCCAGAGGAGGCACATTGCTGGAGGGTCTTCTCTGAAAATTGTTCTGTGGATATGGTTCCTTGCTCCACAAACATTTGGGAGCAGGGAGTCCTTAGCAGTGCATTTAGCTGTCCAGAGAAGGAGAGAAGGTATTTATGGGAATTTGCTGTGCAGTTGGAGTTTGATTTTTATGCCTCTTTTAATGATGTCCTCTTCTCATAGTGCAGCACGAGTAACAATTCCCCCTTTGTATGTATTTTGTATCTATTCTTATTTCCTATTGAAATTCCTAGGAAAGAGACTATCCAAGTACTGAGTTGAAAATTTTGTCTTAAAATAAGCCAGATGTCCAACCTTCCTTTAGCTGCCAAGCCCTAAAGAGTTCAAGAAAGATGTTAAAATCTGTCTTGCTGGCTGTGAAAAACTAATTGCATAGCATAGGTGATGATCCCAGTCTCCCAGGAGAAGGAATAAAACTGCTTCAGGCAAAAGCTCTGCTGTTATTTGTCTGAGGATTGGAGTTGGCAGTGTCTGTGGAAAAACATTTCACTGCTTGCCCTCCTTGCTGGTTAACAAATGCAGAGACAGGGACACAGATAAAGGTAGGTGAGTGTTTGTGTGTTGGTACCTGAAAACCTAATTCACCTTATGAGAAAAATGCTGCTTTGGTCCTTTTTTCCCTTCTTTCTCCCCATGTCCCCCCTGTTTTTTCCTTTCTTTCTCCCCATGTCCCTGGCTTAAAAGCCAGAGACAGAAGTTTCAGGCTCACTGTTACATTCATGTGAAGGAAGTCCATGGCCTGAGTTATTTAATGCCTGTGTGATAACAGCGATTCTGTTTGCAAAATGGATGTACAATTCCCCTCCCAAAGCAAAGAGTTTGGGGAGGATTAAGATTAGTAAAGCACTGTGAAGACTAAAAGTGCCACTGAAATCCTGAGGATTAAAGGTTGCATTTGACTGGTGAAGTGGAAGGGCCTAATAGTTGCATTTATCAGGATGAAAACAGTGGCCATGCCTGAGTGGCTTCCAGGCTGGTGGAAGTCACTGAGGGCACTCAGTGCTGGGAAAGAGCTGAGGGACACACAAAACTAACGTAGTGCCCAGATCTCACTGCATAAATTCAGATTGTAAAGGAGATTTAAATCAGGGACTTTAATTCCTGATTTTTGGAATAGCTCATGATAGGGCAGGGGAAGGGTTCATTCACCATAGTCCTAAATGCTATAACCATTGCTGAGGTATTATTTGACAGTGATCAATTTTTTATGTAAATTCAACACCTGAAAAATCTAAGTGTAAAAATAGCTGTTATAAACTGGTGTGTTGAACCTAAGTTGAAATAAGAAGATGGTAAAGCAAAAAAAACCCAAACTGCACGGGTTTCTTGTGATACTTTCAGGTCAATATGACCACAGCTTTGCTGTACTCACCCCCCTTGGATGTAGAGGTGGAGGCCTGTGTGCATCCACATGCTCTGCCCTTGGATCTGGGTCTCACAAGCATCCCCACTGCACACACAGGATTTGTACCTGGACTTCGGTCCAACCTCAGTGATGCCCATCTTCTGAACCTCTCCAGTGTTTGGCATCTCTATTTTGAGAATTACCTCTCTGAGGTGATGGTGGTTTTCAGGGAGAAAGCTCCAATGCCCTGACTTCGGTGAGAAACAGCAGAGGACAGAAAACATGACCTTTTTTTACATCATTCTGTTAATACCTCCTGGGCTTTCCCTCACCTCCTCCTCTCCCCCATTGTTTGCTTGTGTGTGGTTTTAGCACAAACAGGAATCTTACCCAAGTCTTGCAAGCCATTGTTTCTTTATGTTAAATACAAGGTTCTTTTATTGACTCCAGCTGCTGCACCTCCCTGTGCTCACTGTGTTTGCTTTATTAAAATTGAACAGCGTGCAAGTAGGACATTGTAAATCACGAGTGACTGGGCCAGAGGAAGAGGGAGGGACTCTGCCTGTATGACAACAAAGTGAGCATATGAACAGGCTGGGCCTCCTGGCTAATAGCAGCCAAAACTCATGAGTACAATTTGCAATTGCTCCCAGGAGGACAGGCAAGTGCCAGACAGTTAACAAGGATTGATGGGAGTGAATACTGGAATACCTGATGTGTTCTCTCCAGAACAGAGCTCAGAGGTCTGGGCACTCAGGAGCTGCCAGCCTCTGCTGTAATCCTGGGATTTATCTGATGTCAGTGCCTGGCTGTGGTCATCCTGTCTGTGGAGGAAGCCTTGTTAGACCATCCAAGTCCTGGAGAAGGCTTTTAAACCAAGAACCACCGGGTCCCTCTCAGGGAGGTGGAAGCTGCTGGTTCATAATTAAGCATTACACATTTTTCAGCTTTGCCTCTTCATGACTGGTGGGGGGAATTGCATTTTTACCTTCTTGAACCCCATGGGCCTCCAGAGATGACAGAGTAGGTGAACTCAGGGCAGAAAGACAACAGGTTCCTTCCCTATGCCAGGTGAGTTCCTCTGCTCACAGGAGGTGCAAAACCATCCTGGACAACGCAGCAGCCACACGGAGTGTCCCTGGCTGCTGCAGTGCCCCAGCTGCGAGCCCTCAGCAGCACAGTGGCTGCACCCCCTGCTCTGGCAGTGACTTTTGCTGTGCTGTGGCATGGGAGCTCTGTGCTCAGTGTGCTCTCTCCTGCAGTGCTCCTCGACGTGCGGCAAGGGGCTGCAGTCGCGCGTGGTGCAGTGCATGCACAAGGTGACCGGGCGCCACGGCAGCGAGTGCCCGGTGCTGGCCAAGCCCGCGGCCTACAGGCAGTGCCACCAGGAGGTCTGCAACGACAGGATCAACGTCAACACCATCACCTCGCCCAGGCTCGGTGAGTCAGGGGCCTGGGGGAAGGTGCCAGCTGCCCAGGGGGCTGCAGTGACTGTCCAGGGCCAGAAATCAGGAGAGGCTCAGCCAGACTCCAGCCTGAAGGTCTGGTGTGGGTAGGTCCTGTCTGAGCTCTGCTCAGGCTGTGCCCAGGTGGAGAGCTTGGCATGACAGGGGATGAAGCTGAGAGAGCAGCAGGAGCACACAAATGGTGGGTAATTGATTGGATTAACTGATTGATTGATCAGTCACAGGTGGGGGAACTGGCAGGTGCATCTTTGTCCATCACAAACTCTTCCACACACTGCCTGTGCTGCAGTGAGTGTGAAGTAGGATCATTTATTCATTGTGTCCCAAGCAAATACATGACCCTGACAGGTGCTTTGATGGATTGATTTGTCCAGAGGGGCAAGAGAGCATCCAGCCTCTTCCTGACCCTGTGGTTTCTGTCACTGTCCTCCTCCTCACCCTCCCTGCATTCCTTGTGTCCCTGGCTGGGAAGAGAATATGGTGATAACCATCTGTCTCCTGAAACACCTAACACTGTATTTAAGACATCACACTAGTTAAGAATGCCTCTGTTAATACAAATTTGTGGGGATCTCATGATTTTCCACGTTGGTTTATAAGGGGATAAAAATATAAATATACTAAATATATATTTTCCAAACTTCAGCCCTGTGTGTTCCACCACAGCTCCAAGAACCAAGTTGGTTTCTTTGCATTTCACACATAATCACCAATAAGATGAAGCCAAATTAAGGCATTGGCCACACTGACCCTGCCTCATGGGTGCCTCCTGTCCCCTTTTGGTAGAAGAGGCTGGGTTGTAAACACAAAGAGGTTACCAGAAAGAGCAGCCTCCTCTGTCACAGCTGAGCTTAAAGCTGATCTTAGAGGCTAAGAAACCTCTAACACACATGAAAACACAGAGCTGCTAAATAATAGAGAACCATTTTCTAATGGTGCTGTCCAGTATTAAATAACACTTAAACTTGGACTGGACTTAAAGCTTTTGAACTGAAATTGTTCCCCAAAGTTTACCAGATGTTTTAAGAGAAAATGGGGACTTTCATTCTTGCAAATGCACTCATGCTGCGGGGTTTCTATCCTCTTTTGGTATGAGAGTACTTCCCAGATATTTTAGCACTAAGAGCATAGTGGAAGGAAAACATTTCATTTGAGAAGTAAGCCCTGGATACACTGATGAGACAAAAAATCCATCCTAATTCACGTTTTTGGACAAAGCAATAAAATGCTCATGTGTTTAGAAGACTGAGGAGGCTCAAGTCTCTGCTGAAAATAATCTGCAAGCAATTTGGGATGCTTTTGTTTCTAAACCAGGCTTGGAATCACCAGGGCCAGAAACATTGATATTTTATATTAGTGGAAAGACATATCATTGAGTGTTTTGCTCTTTTTGCTTATAAACAATTCTAATTGGATTATCTTTAAATGGAATTTTATGTTTTCTGCAATGGAAGCAATAAAAGAAAATCAGAAAAAAATTCCAGTAGTCTACAGACCCTATGCTGCCTTGTCCATACTTCAGAATGGTTTCTTGTCTTGGATAACATTTCCAAAAATATCTAAGTGTGGAGTTCACCTCACCTGGCTTTTATGTCTGTGTCCAGCATCTCTTATTGATGACACATTCAGAGGGATTTAGCCTGTCATTTCTTTCCTGTCTTCCTTCACAAACTGTGAGGAACCTTAGAACTCTGAAATATTAGTCCTGGCCTTGTTTGTGTCTTAGCTTCTATTATGTGAACTCTCCCATCTCAGATTCATAAGGTCTGCCTCGGGTGTTCTTGCCAGGTGTGTGATTTATTCATCTCCATCCCACTGACTGCAGTGTGGAGTTCATGGCCTTAAATCTGGGCTGCATCTTTGGATGTTTTGTTCATCCA
Organism: Taeniopygia guttata; assembly: GCF_048771995.1. Classification (NCBI taxonomy): domain Eukaryota; kingdom Metazoa; phylum Chordata; class Aves; order Passeriformes; family Estrildidae; genus Taeniopygia; species Taeniopygia guttata. The sequence goes on along the minus strand of NC_133035.1, from coordinate 17,579,279 downwards.
GCCTGTTTGCCTCTGAGGCAAAACAGGTGCAACAGGAGGAGGTTTGCAGTCTCCATCCATGTCAGGGAAGGAAGGAAGCACTTCCAAGAGCCCAATATTTTGGCAGAGAGAACCTCACCTGCTCTCCAGTCCCGGCAGCGAGCATGGCCCTCCCTCCCCTCGGGCTCAGGGCTTTTGGTCACACCTGCAGTGCTGTTCCATGGCTAATCTGGCAGTTTCTCCTTTCTTGTCTCCTCCCAAGCTGCCCTCACCTACAAGTGCACGGGGGACCAGTGGACAGTGTACTGCAGGGTGATCCGGGAGAAGAACCTGTGCCAGGACATGCGGTGGTACCAGCGCTGCTGCCAGACGTGCAGAGACTTTTATGCAAACAAGATGCAGCAGAAGAGTTAATGAACCTGTGCCACTCCTTAGAGTCTTCCAGCTGTTTGTATGTAAATCACAGACTAGTAGGTCTGAGTACTGGAACTTCATGAGTTGCTACAGCGTGGTGGATCCCAAAGCACAGCCAATGAGACTTGAAACTAATCCTACAGACTGGATACCAAAGTCATCTGCTCATCCATCCACCTTAAAAAAAACACACAGAAAGGGTCATCTCAAGGAGCCAATAATTTCTGAATATTTTGACATCCTCACATTTTTCATTAAGGCTTTTTTAATATATTAAATCACCAGCCACTGGATGGCTTGCTACCATTAAAGAAAAGGACAAGAGTTGCAAAGTGATTACATTGGATAAGGTTATGGGTACCTCCATGGAGGAAGGCCTCTGGCAAAATAATTCAGCAAGGTAGAGACATTACTTAATCTTTTAATCTTGGCTTTTATCTGTTGTTTTCAAATTCCAGCAGTTATCCCACTGCAGAGTGGGCCTGGAGAGACATGCATAAATGAAAGGTTTAGTTAAAGAGAGGATTTTCTGTAAAAGCTTGTGAAAATTGATAGCAGAGGATGGACATCTCTGAATTTCCTACAGAAAACTCAGTATAATTATATACAACATTCCAAGTCATATTTTTAGAGCCACTAATAGGGGGTGTTTTTCCTTCTAATTTTAAAAAACAATCCTCTCTATGTTTTCCCCAGAATTAATAGAGTTTCTTTTATGAAACCTAATTTTTCTCTGAGCTTATTAACAGCCGTAGATAGTTACTTTTAAACAAGAACCATTTACATGAGATGGGAGAAGCCAGAAATCATTTCATCCAGTAGAGCTCACTGAGGGATTGCTTGGCCTAAGCTCTCTCCGGTTTTTAGAAGTCAATCAGATAATGAGACTGTTGGTTCTTATAAGAGGACTGTGAAACTGGAGAGGGTTGGAACAGAAACTGAATTTGGAACAATCTATGAAAAGGATGTGGGGAGCAGAACAGGTGTTTTCTATCTCTGGGCTCTTTTACACAGCTGAGGTTATGTAGCTTTTGGAGTAACCAGAAGTAGCCAAGGACACGAGACATTCAAACTGTAACCTGGAGCTTGTGGGAAGTCGAGGGCTCAGACTTCCATTGCTGTCTTTGAATGCTCCCTGTGTCGCTTCTGTGGTGCTGCCAGGTTTGGTGCTGTCGGAGCACTTGCAGGTGCTGCACACACAATACTCTCTGCCATGTGTCTGCACTTTAAACCAGACTCCTCTTTGTGATGTGAGACTTGAAACAGGAGCTCTGCCCAGAGCAGGGCTTGTCCCCTCCCTTGTCACACTCATCAGTGTCTCCCTGTCACATCTTGCTCCAACAAGCCTCATTCCCTTGCCAGGGCCCAAGGCTGTGGTTGAGTTTCAGCCCCCTCCTCGTGACAGGAGCAGAGCCCTCTGGATAATTGCAGCTTTGTGCTGCTCTAGAGCTGCGTGGGACTGTTTGACTCCTTGGAGCTGAGCACAGAACCGAGCCCAGCTGCTCCCCCAGCCCCTGGGCCAGGCTGGCTTGCAGCTCTCACTTGGCCCCAGGTTGTCTTTGTTGCTGTTGTCTCTTTTTGTCAATGCAAGGAAGGATAAAGACTCTTGGTACCTAACATGTCTTTAAGGCAATTTTTGCTTAGTACCATTCTTTCCATATCCAGGACCTCACTGGAATAACCTATTAGCATTTTAATAAGGGCTAAATTTTTCAAACACAGGGAGATAATGTTCATCAACAGACCCTGTGTGTGCTTCACATTTACATCTGTGCTTGTGAGCGTGCAAATGAGCGTGTGTGCACCAGGGCTGGCCTGATGCACAAGGGCACATTTGCACACCTTTTTTCCTCAAGTGCCTGTCTCAAACAGATCTGCTTTCCAGTGCCTCAGATGATTTTCTCTATCAGGGAAATGATTCCAGCTTGGTTTTTGTTATACTGGATTTTTCTTTTTTTTTTTTTGGCAATTTATAATCAGGATTAGACCTCCTTTTTCTGTTATTCCCACCCTGTTGCCCAGCACGGAGGTTGTGTAAGTACTTAGCAAGTAATCAAGGGAGAATTGCTGGCAGGGGTGACAGGGAAGATTTAGACAATACCAGGTGATACTCAATTAGGCAAATTAACAGGTAGAAGAACTGCTGATGAGAAAGTTCCAAGAGATCAGACAGAGCCCAGAGGACCTGGTTTATGTTCTTAATTCGCAGTGGTGTTTCCCCCTTAGCCTGCAGTGACACCGGGACTGTCCTTGCTGCCCCCACAGCCACCCCCGAGTCCCCTGACACCCCTCACTCCGTTTGGAATTTGCTTTTTTTCTTCTCATGGGCAACATTTTCTCTGTTACCTTGGCAGAATTGTGTGAATTATCATTGCTGGGAATCAAAGGTGCTTCTCCACAGCAGGAACGTTTTCCTTCTGGTGCTGATCTGTGACCCTCTCTAGGCAAAAGGTAGGACATAGGAGAGGAAGGATTTTAGGTTTTGTGGTTTTTAGTAATAATTCACTACTGGCCACTGGCCAGGACAGGGTGCTGGGCTGGTTAGACCTCTGGCCTCACCCAGCCTGCTGGGTTCTGGACCCAAGGAACACTTAGGTCCAAGTTCTGGGTCCTACCTCAGGAAGCAGGAATTTACAAGGATTTTTTTCAACTGTATGAGCACCCAGAAAAAAACCCACTTCACTTGCTTTCACAGATTAGCATGCATCAACCTTTTATTTTTTATAATCAAACTTCCCCAACATTTTTAAGAACTGATGGCACGACACAGCTCAATTTTATTCAATTCTTTTACTTCACATGGTGACATCCCATCACATAACAACCAGAAAAATAATAACAAAAAAAAATCTAATTCTGTCCAATATTCCTGCACTTCTGGTTTTTATCACTTTATAGGAGCTTTACAATGAAGTCACAGCTATGCTCTGCCCTCAGTTCCCACATTCTGGTGAAAAGAAAAGCTGTTTGTTTCAGTGTATCTACAACAATCCTTTTCTTAGTTGTTCATAAGCAATTGATGCTCTTTTGATTACAGTGGTGGTATTTCCATATTGTAAACAATACTCTGTACTGTTACTAAAGTACTGTACATTTCTAGTTGCACAATTGTGTTATTGAGTGTAGATTCTCACTATCTCATATATGGTGCTATTTTTTGTCGGTGGAAAAGAATCTTAGCAGTCGATTATTGCTTTATATTTTATTATAATACAGGGATATATTCTCCATGGCAATAATATCATTTAAGTTTTCTCATTACAGAGTGAAATGTATATATTTTTCCATTAGCTAATTTGCATATGTACTGTATCCATGGTAATTTTCTTCTTGGTGCTGGTTATAAATAGAAAAAGATAAAAAGCAGTCAAACTGAAAGGAACCAGTTGTAAATTAAAGCCAAAAAAAAAAAAAAAAAGGATAATTCCATTTTGAACAAATTGAATATGTTGAATAATAAATTTTATTTTTTCCATAACAACTTTAAGGTTTCTGAACTTGGAACAAAAATACAAAGCAAACCCAAAGCATGAAAATTAAGAGAAATGAGTGAAGCTGTAAATGGTACATTATGCATCTGTGTAAACTGGACTGAGACTGGGATTTGGTTAAATCCAAGCCAACTGTTTAATTGCTGTGGTCGGTATAAAAGTCATTTGGCAGTAAAATTCTGGCACCTCAGAGTTCTCAGTGTGCTAACAAACCAAGAAATGATGGGTCTTATCCTGGTCAGGTTGCAAAATAAAGCATGGGGATGTTAACACCTGAATGATGCCTTGCCAGGTCTGTGGTCAGGGACACAAAGTAGAAGATTCCTGTCTGGGAAGATCATGCCAGGCTGTGTTTGGGATATCTCTGTGTGTGCCTGGGCAGGCTGTGGGGAGGGGGAGCTTCTCCCTGGGGAGAGGGATGTTCTGAGAGTGCTTTTGGGGAAGGTTGTTCTTGCTGTGCCTGAGCTGGGAGGGAGCAGCAGCTCCACAGGCATCCCCTGACAATGAAGAGTGCTGAGCATGTGGAAATTTATATTGGAGCAAAACAATCCCATCCATTGGGAAGGTATCTGCATAACCTAGCTGCACTCTCCCCTGGTGTGAAATAAGTAGAATTACTTCAGTGCCATGATGTCTTTGTTGTAGGCATTAGCCAGAATCTTTTGTACTGTTAGCTCCCCCCCAGCACAGTGAAGGTTGTTTTCGCAGTCAGGTACATCTGTAGGATCCTCTCCCAGCCTGCCTTACAAAGATGCCATCATCTGTATCCCACTCCAGCTCAATTCCTGCTAAAAGGGCACTTGGAGATGGGAGCAGCATCTTTCTAAAGCAGCCTCAAAAACCCAGGAATATGGTGGAGTGCTGGACTTGGCAGTGCTGGGTTGGACTTGATGAACTTGAAGGTCTTTTCCCACCCAAATGATTCTCTGATTTTATAGCAAACCAAAGCAGAGTTGGTGTGAGAGCCCTCCTCCCACAGTGATTTCCAGAAATGGAGTTTATACCTCAATAACAGAGCTCATTTGCTGATCTCACATGGGATTCATGGCACAACACCGAGGGGCTTCCAGGGCAGCCTTGGGAGATCCAGCCCAGCTGCCACCCTGCACAGGACACAGCAACACTGCAGAAACTCCATCCAAGTGGTGCTGTACATTAACACATCATCATGTTTGTGTCGTGCCTGCAGTCAACATCTGATTGCAATTGTTGACCTGTTTGAACAATAAAACCTAGCTCTAAGCCTGGGGAAGCCAAAGGGCTTTGCATTAAGCAGGGCTATGGCAGTGGGTGGGAGGGGTGTAAGGAATGCTGTCATACATTTGGCTTGAAATGTTCCTGGTATGTGCCAATATCTCTCCTATAAATCCAGTAGGATTATATACTTACTTTGCCTATTTTACATGTAGCCATTTGCTGTTTTTCTCTAATTCCTAATCCCCATTTCTACCCAAGCCATTGCCCTTCCCTGTGAGCTCAGTTGTTTTTTTTTTATATTTAAGACACCTCAGCCAAGGTCAGATGAGGTGGGGTCAGATGGCTCTGGTGCTGTGGCACAGAAGGATCAGGAGGAAAGTAAAATCCCTCCTCCACTCCTTGGAGGTCGCTTCTGCCTCCACAAACTCCACCTGCTCCCCTCACTCTCCTGGTGTCCACGGCAGCCTCAGCTGTCTCTTTCAGCAAGCTGGCAGCACCCTGCTTGCTCTGGAAGGAATTTTTCTTCCAAAATGTGGAACACTTTATCCCCACATCAGCCCCATGTTCACAGAGTACCGCTGAGGACTTTGCTCTCTGGTAGAGTGAAAACCGAATCTTCCTTTGTGCTTTCCTCGACACCACATGGAGCATTTCCATGGGGGAAAGGGATGTTTTCTTCTTGCTGGAGAGTGTCAGTGCAAACACCAGTGTGCTGTGGAGTTCCAGGCAGAGAAGATCCGTGCCAGATATGCTCGCATTCCATGCACTCACACTTCTGATGGTGTCAGGAAGAATGGGATGGGATGCTGCCCTCCGTGTGATCTGGGATGGAGGAAAACATTCATTTTTCACCTGGAGAGCACTGGCAGCTCACCAGTCTGCAGAGCTGCCTCCACCACCCCACAAACCACCAGTGCTGAAGGACCACTGACAGCTTTTCTGGAAGGTCACTGCACTCTACAGCATCACTGGAGCCTTTCTGGAAACAGGGAGTGAAAGTACTTGGACTGCTGAGGGACTGGTGAAAAAGGGGAATCCTCTTACAGAGTCTTTCATGTTGCACCAAGATCAGTGCAGCCTGTCCTGCACAACCAGACAAGCCATTCTTGGGTTGGACTTTATTCATTTTCTTAGAAAAGACATTATTTGAATGTTTTTCAGTTTCCATTTCTTTCCCCAGCTCTGCAGTCTTTCCCTTGATTTTGTCTCTGATGACAAAAGGATCCAACCAGACTGCAGCTTTGTTTAGTACCAAACTTCCCTCCTGAGATGATCACACAAAAAGTCTTTTATCACTCTGGGGGCTCTGAGCCAGAGCTGCTTGTGGTGGAAGTGGCTGGGACTGTAACCCCAGGGATGAGAGTCAAGCTTGGGCTTGTCAGCAAGGGGACCTGCAGCAGTTCCCTGCCAGGACACATCAGAACTCCTGAGTCTGCTTCCTTCAGTGCTGCTCCCATTCAGGAAAAGGTATGAAATCTATATCTAGACTGAATTTAAAGATTAGGTGTTGTTTAAAACAGAAATCCTGCCCAGAATCATAGTCTGACTTCATAGAAAATTACTATAAATGAAACCTCCCCTGCTCCCCACTGCTCAGTAACAGCATTTGGTTTTCTCACAGAGCTGGTGCCACATGTGCTGGCTTCAGCACTGTCAGCTCTGTTCCTGCCCAGGTTTGTGTTGAGGAAGAAGGGCCCTGCTGGAATTCTGCTCTCCTCAGGCATCATCACCCTGCAGCTGCTCTCATTCGTGGCTTCTTCCCCCATCACATCACTGACCAGTGATGCATGAGGAGGGGACAGTGACACTGAGCCCAAGAAGTGTTGTCAGCCACATTTCCCAGAGGGTAAGGAAGATTCCATCTCTTTTCTTTCTTCTTCTTTTTTTTTTTTTTCCTAAACATGTTTTGCTGAAGAAATAGTTTTAAATGGGGAAAAGGAAAACCACATTATTGTGTAAGCAAGAGGAAAAAGAGCTTTCTGTGGATATTCATGTGCCATTCTCCTGAAACAACAACTGTCTGCCTGTGGTGTGGCTGCCTGAGTGTTCAGCACGGGTGGTTTTGCAGCAGCTGTGTGCACAGAACCTCCCATCACAAGCTCTGTTCTCTGGCTGTCCCCATGGCTCAGTTTATTTGTGTGCAAGGCTGCTGAGAGGTTATCGAGGCTTCCCATCAGCTGTACAAACTCACAGCAGCACCAGCTCTGTGTGTGTCCCTTTCTGAGAGTTACACTTTGGGGTTAATCAGCTCTTGGGCAGCTCCTAGCAAAGATCTGGTCCTTCTGCTGTGGCTCTCCAGAGGAGTTGCTGCCTGTGCTTTACCACAAGCTATGGGGGATCTGAAGCCATATGTGTAAGAAAGAAAAAAACTTATTTATTTGTTTTCAGCCTCCCCATAGAATGGTTCTAAAAGCAGAAGTATCCTTCACTATGGGAAAAAAAAAAAAAAAAGATAGAATTGACAAAAACACCCTCATATTTGTCAAAATTTTTGTAATGTTTTTCAGGGTATCACTAAATCTTGCCAGGCACCTCCCTTTCCTCCCCTGCCTTCCCCAAATGCTTCCATTTTTGGCTAAAAAATCCCAAGTTTTGGATTTTTGGACCAACAATGTCAGCCAAAACCAAGGCTCTCTTCTCTTAATTTTTCCACTTAATTTTTCAACTATCTTCTGGCAAAGCAGAAGCACTGTTTTGATGGAAAGTTTTTCAACCAGCTCTGCTCATTAATTTCTGCCAGCAATCACAGAACAGTGCATCTTGCAGGAGAGGAGAGTGTCTGAAGGGCCCAGTGTGAGGCAGGAATGAGTAACTCTCCTCTCCCAGCTCTGTGCCTCAGCCAGCTCCCTGCTCCTAATGAGAGACATCTTTCTAGAGAGGTTTCCAGCCTGAATCTCTCTTGGCAAGTCAGCTCAGAAATTCAGGTACTTTGCCAGGTTAGAGGAAGATGTGGGTGGGCATGGAAGGATCTCCTGTGAGCAAAAGACCCTGGGACTCTGAGGAGCCACATTGTCCATCTCTTATCTGCTTGGACTCATTTTGGACTCCTCCAGGCAAGCAGCAGTTGGCAGGGAAGGGTGGGGAGGTGGGGCTGCTCCAGCTCCCTTCAAGGAGAGCTCCAGTGTGCTTTAATGGTGATGTTCAGGTACTCCAGAGCTGAGCCAGGCACAGCCATGAGCTGTCTCCATGGAACCCTGAGATCTGCAGGGACAAGATCCTAAAGTGGCTGCTGGGCTAAAATGACACCAGTACGTCCCTGCTGTGTGTCTGTCACCCATCTGTCCATGAGGAAGGGATTTTTTATGCTGAGCTCAAGGGAAGCCCAGCTCCTCTCATTTTTGGGTTCCTGTGATGACAGGAACCTGGGAGGCAAAGGAGGATGTTCTTACAGAGTAGCCAAATTTCTCAGTGTTTGGCCTCAGCAGCCAAAGGAGCATCTGCCCACTTGCTGCATGGACAGTCTCCTCAGGGAAAAGCCATCAGTCCACAGTCCCTGACATTTGCAAAGTGCTCTGAGATCTTTCAGTGAAAGACCTTTTAGATGTGCAAAAGTTTATAGCCCTTTTCTGACCACGGCTGATTTTAGAGGGTTAACTTAGGAACAGGAAATACAGTGACTAAAGGAAAGCCATTAATATTAAATTCTACCCTTTGCCAGATTGTCCTGTGTTATCTTTGCTCTTTCATGAAATATTTTCCAGTTTTCCTCGCAGGGCATTCCTTACAGGGGCAGCAGCTAAGGAGCTGTAACTTGGCACATCTCCACCTGCTTTTCTGTAGCAGTGCACATTTGTGCTCTGGGATTTGAAGAATTTCCTTTGCCTCTAGAATTGATATGCAAACAGTCAGCTGTACAGACATCAATCTGTCCAGTAGACATGCCGTGTGACCTAAGGAATAATACAGGTGGTCAGCACCATGCTGGTGACTCCTGAATTTCTGGAGCAAGCAGAATCATTTTCCTACATCAAGAAGATGGGAGGTCCTGTATACACCCTCGAGTCATCTGCTGTGCTTGACTGATCACAAAACACCCACCAAGATTGCCCTTACAAAGTCCTTCATTTCTGCCAAGGAAAGCAAAGATTTTCAGGAAATGAGAGATGTGACCTTGACACCTCACAAACAGCTCGGGGGTCTCAAGATGCTCATCTCAGCAGAGGGATGCTCGTGCCAGAGCAAATGTAGAGCCCTGTGTGGTCAGTGCACAGCTCTTCCAGCATCCCTTCCTTTATCAGCTCTGTTGTGGTAAAAACAAAGTGGGCAAACTTAGTCTTCTCCTGCCTGTTTGCTGTGCTGCTGTAAGTTCCACTGTGTTCAGGTGCTGCTGTGTGCGCAGGGGTGGAATGAGGGATGTTAAGACTGGGAGAGATGAATGTTGATAGTTGAATAACCCAGCTCAAACCACTTCCCCCACTTGTGATTTCATCACAGCCAAAAGCTGTGCTTGAGCTGCTGGGCACCCTGTGGGCACCTAAAGCCTAAGGGGAATTTTTAAGAGAGAAAGAAATGGCTCCAGAGAGCCCCATAACTCTAAGCAAGTTGTTCTTTAGGACAGTCATAATTTCATTTCTTCTTGATACTTCTGCAAGGAGAGCCATTCTCCTGCTGCTGGAGGCTCTAGCTGCAGACACAGCCTTGGAAGGGAAGCTTGCTCTCATGGCTACGGCAGAGGAATGGGAAGCACGAGATCTGGCATGAAGTGCTGCTCCCATTGAAGCCAGTGGGATGTTTGCCATTGGCTTCAGGGGAAGCCAAGATTTCAGTCTGCAGCCAGATTTGCTGGTGTGCTGTTCTATCCTGAGAGCAGGAGCAGAGAGGGTTCTTGGTTTCCTGATAAAGCTCTCGCTGCCTCGGCTCCTCTGCTGCCTTCTCACCTCACACTGGCCCCTCCTTGCTTTCAAATCTCAGGCCTCTTTCAAATCCTTGATGAAGAGACTGGTGCATGGTTTGTGCCTGTGGTATTGTCCCATGATTGCAGCTCTTGGACTGGGGGTTGTGGACAGTGCTAGAGAGGGGCATGAGGCAATTAAAGCAACAGGACAGGCTGGGGGAAGAGGCTTAGATGAAGTAACATATGGGATTTGCTGCAGGTCAGTAACTGTGCCTTCTTCTCCAGGCAGCAACTTGGATCAGCTCTAAGAATTAACTCTGAGTGGTTCAGGAGAGCCTGGAGAGATTGTAAAGGTGGTCCAAGGTGGGTTTCCAGCTTCACACCTTCACACCAGCATGGACTGAGGGGAACCTTGATAGTTTAATCAGCCTTTTTCCTTCTCCCTCTTTTAGGGTTAGGTGGGAGCCAAATTGTTAGTGATGAGCTGTGGTGCAGGTACTCATGAGCCTGTTAGTGAACCTTTCCCAAATTACACTGATCCCCCTGCCAACCCAAAGGCTGTAGTGACATAGGTGTTAATCAGTGTATTATCTAGAGCTCCACAGTGTCTGCACACCCAGCACCCATGTTTGGGCAGGGTTGGTGCCCTCCTCTCAAAAGCAGCTGAAGGAAGGGATCACAAAGTTGATCAAGATTCTACCAAGCAGCCCCAGTTTGGCCTGTATAGGTCCAAGCTGTTTTTATTTGAGTGGACACTTGGTGGAGCCTCTATGCCAAGGAAAAGAAATGTTGCAAATAATTCTTGCTCTTCATTTTTATTTCTCCCCGATCAGGACGGCTCTCTCTGTTCATCGTGTGGGATTGGTCTCTGCTGCCCCTTTCAGGGAACATCTGTAAGCACATCACATCTGTAAAAAAAAGGCAGGAAGGTTTATCTGCTGGACAAAGAAGTTGTCCTGAATTTGCTCACCTCTCCAGATGCCTCATGTTTGACAGCTTCTGCTCCTGGCCAGCCACAGCTTGTGTTCTCTGGCCACCTGGGACCTGATCTCCTTCCTCTGACACTTCCACAGAGAGCGGCTGCTGGGAGAGACTTTCTGGTCAGTTGAAACCATGGTGATGTATTTTGTCTCCACAAACAAGGAGTTGCAAATGTAGGTGTTTAAAGCTGAGATAATGATCATATAGAGATCCATAGCTAAGAATTTTGTTGTGATTTTCTTCAGAAAGTTGGATCAAAGCTACCCAAAAGTTCAGTTCTGGTGCAGGAGCGCACCCCAGTGTTACCTCTCTAGGCACAAAGATTTTTACAGGCAAAAATACTCTTTGTTCTAATAATAAATGGGGAAGAACAGGGAGGAAAGCAAAGAAAAACTCAAACAATGCCATATTCTCTGCTGACTGCTTGGCTTAGCTCTGCAGCACAATTTCCCATCTCTCTTCCACATCATTCTGAGATTTCTTCCCTAAAAGGGTCTTATCAGTAGATAAGTGGCTGCCTCTGAGCCAACTCTTTTCTTCTGGTTCAGTGGCTGGCACGATGTTTGCATGAACTCTAAACCATCAACTTGTTGCTTGCTGATTTTCTTTGCTGATATGATCCCCACCAGCTCTCACATTTCCTAGGGCAAGCACAATCAAGCACAATCAAACAAAGCTAATCAGAATAAACAGAATTAGTGCTCATTCTTTCTTAACAACATGCCTGTAGGGGTTTTTGTCTCCCTTAGCAAATTCAATCCAGCTCCTTTCTCTCATGTTAATTCACAGTAGCTGCTTCCACAGGCTCTGGGTTACAGGTAACAATGAGAGGAGAGGATTGTGCTTTGCTTTGAGAAAGAGCTCAGCATTTGTGTGGTTCGAATTTTAAGGAATGGGGTGAGGTGGGGGTTACTTGATCCATTTCCCACTGATGCTCTGTGGTATTCCCTCTGCTGCTGGTGATGTCCCACCTGGGAACATAAAAGATGACACTTTGCACCTTTCATCTGCTCATGTGTCCCTTTAATTCTTCTAATGGTTCCTCTTCCCTTTTTTTTTTTTTGTCTCATATACAGGCTCTGATTCTAGCACTCCAAGCACAGCATCCTGGGATGGCTTTCCCAGGATTCTGGCAGATTTGAAGGCCAGGCATCATGGCCAATATTGCTCCCATGCACCCACATCCCACATTGAGGGTATCCTTGTGGGTGTGACCCTGGAACCAGCTTCTCATGGAGGACACCACAGTGAAACTCCCTTCTGGCACCCAGGCCTTGGACCTGCAAAGTCTTCCCTGTGTGGTTGGTGTCTTTGACCATTCCCTGGGACTGTTTCCTGAAGAGAAGGAGCAGCATTTGGCCCTTGGCTTTTAGGAGAGTTTCCTAACACAAACCTCAAAACAAATGGAAACACTTTCCTCCCCTTTCAGACCAAGACAAAGACTGAGGGTGAGGTTTTAAGGCTAATGAAGTTTTTGGTGTCTTTTTTTTTTTAATTTCTCTCAGCTGAGGACATCCCTGGCACTATGATAAAAGCCCCCACTGCCCACTGGGGCTCCTTGTGGTGAATGTGCTCCTGAGAGACACAAAGGTTTCCCCAGAAGCACATTCCCATTCCATGGCTCTAATTAGAGAAGATTTTCTGTGATTGTTGCTAACAATGTTCTTCCTTGCCCTTGGCTCAGCAGGAGCCCGATTAGTGACTTCCCAGGGTCCTTGAAACCCAAGGGAATTAATTTGCCTTTAATTTTGTCCAAGCTGATACTTAGGGGAACAGCTGGGAATATTGTAAAGCAGCTTCTGGCAGTGAAGAATCCCAGCAAAGCATTTCCCAGATCCCTGGCAGTGCTGCTCAGTCTGCCCACCTGAAGCCAGCCCATGCAGGGAGCTGCAGCATTAACCAATGAAAGACACAGCCCTGCTCCTCTTCCTTTTCCTTACAACAGCTGGATTTGGCCAGATGTGCTTTGGTGGTACCTGGTGACCACACCGTGTTTGTGTCACTTTGCTGCTGTTCACAGCTTTTTTCAGTGTTTATTGACAGCCAGACTCATCCTTCATTTCTTGATGGATGCTCATTCCAGCTTCCCAGGATCTGGGCTGTCCTGACATGCCAACATGTGCAGCCTTGGATGGAGCAGTTCATCGCTGTGTAACTGAGGGAACCACTGTGCAATAGGAGCCACAGTGGCACTGCCTGGCTGGGGATTTTTAAAGCACTTTGAGCTCCT